>NC_090841.1:59029599-59654599 GCF_028021215.1 Eschrichtius robustus | reverse complement strand
TGATCACTCTTTTTTCTGACTTATCCCACACATTCACACTGATATCCTTTGGTGCATCCATTCTGGAATTATACTTTCAAGATGTATAATTTTGATATGGAGTGAATAGATGAGGTTGAGTGTCATATTCTGAATGTGAAATCACCAAGTAGGCAAGTTCCCCATTTTCTGATATTGTGTAAATGAGATAGTCTGAAGTTTGGAGTATTTCATGAATTATTTATGATAATAACAGATATCAGGAAAGTCTGTACACTTTAATGAGCCTTCTGCATGAAGACCTGAGAGTAGTAATCTATAGTTATGTTAGATGATAAAAGATGTTATTAGGCAAGAAGCAGATCTGGGGATACCTATTTTTTACAAAATGAGTGAGTGGCTTAAAAAAAGTGAGAAAGTATTTTGTTGTAGTTGAAAGAAATATTACAGTTGAAAAAAATGTACATAATTAGCAAAATGTACATAATTAGCAAAAGAATACAAATGTACGTTGTTATGTTTCTCATAACAAATGTATTTTTGCTTCTCTACAAAATTCAAAGAAATACATACTTCATCGTATAAGAAATTCAATAAAATAAAATAATTGATATAGTAAAAAGCTCTTACAATGATGGAGGAATGTTAATTAATTTGTGTAGAAACTAAAAAGTCACAATACTATCAGTATTAGGAGTAGTAAAGAGCAGAAGTGGCCCTGTTTGAAAAGGAAGTTAGGAATAAATGGTCCTGTAAGGAAGTTAGAAAAAATGGAAATATATAAAAAAGGAAATTATGTTACTGAAATAAAGATATTGGTAGAAAAATAAAACTCTAAGTAGACAGAGCAGCACAGTGTATAGCAACAGTGGGGTAAAAAGATACAGATTATGATTAAGAAATTATAAAATATTAAAGCTAGAATGAGAAATTTCACAATATACCTAATGAGAATTCCAGAAAAACAGGATAATTAATGCGGGAGAGGCATTATTTGAAATTCTTATTAGAGTATTTTAGAGAACTTTTTAAAAGTACATAAATGCATGGATTGAAAAAAATCACAAAGACTAAGGAGAAGGATGAGAAGGAAAATAATGCTAGACTTATAATGGTGATATCACATATTCTCAAAGAAAAAACAAAAATTAAAAAAACTGCAATAAATCAAACACATATTACCATAGAGAAACATTTCATATAACCTGGCTGACAGGTAACTTCTTATCATAAATTAGAATAATACATTTAAGGAAAATAATTGTAACTTGGAATTTGGTACCTAGTTAAAATGTAATTTATGAAGCATAGCAATGTAGATGACAGATAGATAGATAGATAGATGATAGGTAGATGAAGAGAGTTTCTTCCACAAAAGTCTTCAATTAAGATAAAATTAAAGGATATTTTTGAACAGAAAACAATAACAACAAATCATCTGAACCCCATAGGCAGAACTGGGATAAAAGAAACAATAATTTTGAACAACCACAAAGATACAACTTTTTGGTAACCTAAGGAGGAAATTAATGAAAAAAATATATACCTATTTTTCTGCTATAGAAACAAGTTGGATATAACAAAATAAATATAATATGAAACACTGAAAAGAGACATTGTCCCAAGGCAATTTAAAGAGTTTAAACAGTATTGCATCATTTAAAAGGAAATTGAGATATTGAATATAATTTAAAATATTTAGGAAAATTATGGTCATTAGCAGTAGAAATAGAATAGGG
Organism: Eschrichtius robustus; assembly: GCF_028021215.1. Lineage (NCBI taxonomy): Eukaryota > Metazoa > Chordata > Mammalia > Artiodactyla > Eschrichtiidae > Eschrichtius > Eschrichtius robustus. Next base: position 59,652,881 of record NC_090841.1, on the reverse strand, counting down.
CTCAAAACTAGAAAAAGAAAAATCTTTACACAGAAAACTGTTTAGCCCAACATGATAGCAGGGGAGAAAAAAATAGAATAATGAAACGATAAAGAAAACTGACTTGTGAATTAAACAAAAACACAAAATAATAGTATATACAGTTACACATAACTATTATGAAGCTTAAGAATTAAAAAAAAAAACTATAGAGGAAGGAAAAGGAAAGGGACTGATGGTATCTACAAAGGATCTTACAACCTTACCTGTAATGTTTTCTACATTGTTTAAAACAACTTTCTTTACTGAGTATAATTCATATACCTCCCTTTCATCCGTTCAAAGTGTACAACTCTGTGGTTTTTAGCATAGTCACAGAGTTATGCAACCATCATCACTATTTATTTTTGGAACATTTTTATCACCTCATGAAGAAACCTCATATCCGTTACCAGTCACTTCCCAAATGTCATCTGCCTCCTAGGCCCTGGTAACCACTAATCTGTTTCTGTCTCTAGGGATTTACCATTTGTGGCTATTTCATATAAATGGAATCAAATAAACTGCATCCTTTTATGTGTAACATATTCCACTTAACATTATTTATTCATGGTTAACTCATGTAAATACAACTGATATTAATATTTCTTAACTTTTGGTGGTAAGTTATTGCTTTTCATCTCAAAATAACAATTTGGAAGAAATAATAGAATATATATTTTAAAAATCTCAAATATAAAAAATTTACACTACATTGTATAGATATTTGTAATATAGATTACATGTTGAATATAAATAGAAATTATATTCTTGAGTATTGAATAAAAATATAAAATTTGATAATAACCAGAATATAAAATTCCAGGGAATGATACAAAATAAAAATGGTTAAAAAACTTGAGCATATCTATTTCTTTATCTTTCATAGGAAAATTTACTTGATACTGTCACTGGAATAACTTATGATTTTAAAAATTAAAAAAATTATATGGTAAATTTAAAATAATTTTTTAGGTGCAAGGAAATAGGTTTCAATATATATTAAGCTGCATTAATGAATGACACATATCTCTGGAAAGAATAATTGGCAAAATGAAGAAAAGAAAAAATTAAAGAAAATCAGTATAACAGAAAATTTCAAACTTTTAATTGGACAAGATGAAATACAGTCATCCCTCAGTATCCCAGGGGAATTGGTTCCAGGACTTTCCCTTGGATAACAAAATCAATGGGTGCTCAATTTCCTTATGTAAAATGGCATAGTATTGATACTTGCATACAACCTATGCACATCCTCCAGTCATATACTTCCAGTCATATACTTTAAGTTATCTCTAGATTGCTTATAATACCAAATACAATGTAAATGTTACATAAGTAGTGTAAATAGAATGTAAATGTTATATAAATAATAGCCAGAACATGGAAAATTCACATTTTGCTTTTTGGAGCTTTCGGGAATTTTTTAAAATATTTTTGATTTGTGGTTGGTTGAATCTCAGACCCATCAGGTATGCAGGGCTGACTATATTTCAGTAATCCTGACAATCCGTTTCCATAATGAAATAGAATATGTTGTTTGGGTAAAAACAAAAAACAAATTAAAAATCCACCAAAGCAAAATAAAAATTCCAACCCCAAATCATCAAGTTTAATCTTTGTATGTCCACATGGAACATCAATCATTGTGTGTCCAAAACTTAACTCATAACTGTCTTCCAAAATATGCTCTGTCTTATTTAGTGTGTGGTATCAGCTTTTGACCAGTAATAAACAAGCCATTAGACTCATCCTTGGTGCCATCTTACTGTGTTCTCCTGAGTCAACACATCACCTCACCTAGTCCTCCTTGAAATATCTCAAATGTATCTATTTTCCATGCTCACATTTCCCAATTTTAGGCTCCCACCGTCTCTCACCTGGAAGTTCCAGGATGAGTCTCCTTGTTTCTGAGCTTGTTCCACTTAAATTATTTCATCAAAATCTGGTGAATTGAATCAAAATTAATAACTCCGCTTACTACATTAACCTATAATTCTGGTTCTTTATTGATTTTATGTTGGTTCTAGCTGTTAAACTCAACTTGAAACAATTAGTAAAAACTTTTATTTGCTGACATTTTCTGCCCTAATTCTTAAGTGTCTTGTGACACAAATACATATACACACAATTTTGTTTCTTCCTTTCTTTCCTCCCTTTCTCTTTCTCTTTATTCTTTCATTAAGCCCAACTTCTTTACTCACCTCGATGCTTCTTCGTATAAGCTGTTACTTTTTAATATTCTAGATTCATCTAGCTAAATTCCATTTGTCTTCCACCACTAAGGTCGTACACTCATCCAATTCAGGCACTGATCCACTTTTTCTTTCCTACCAAGTGAATTAAATTCTCAGATCACAGCACATATCCTCCTTTAAGTTCATCCCTGGAGCCAAATTACATAGTTTTGAAGGACAGAGATACTTCTAATTATGCTGTGTATCATTATATCACTTGAGGACTTAAGTAGTGTTTTGGTGTGCTGGACATTCAGTAGCTATTTATCAAAGTTATATCTCAACTTCTATAATTCCTATACTTAATGCACAATTATTATTTCAAATATATTCCATTATCTTTAAAAAATATTTCTCTCATGAGCCCAGTAACTCTCAGTAGATACCATTACCTTTTACTTCACATAGAATTAAACAGATAATAGAATTAAACTCCTAATAGTTCCTATAATCAAACAACTTCTATGGATACCCACTCATCCTCCCTCCTTCCTATAATGACATTGGCATTTCTTAAATAGTTTCTGTGCTTACTCTCTTCTCCTATGCTTGGTATCATTTCTTATTCAGTCTCCTCAGAGCCAGATCTTTATTTATTGCCTCCTTTCTTTTTAATATCCTAAGCTTCTCTCTCTTTCACAACCATAATTTCATCTGAATGACTTAACCCATTTACACAACATCTCGGTTTAGCTTTAGTTCCCACACAACATCTGTTTTTTTTTTCTGATTCTTCCCCTTCACAACCTTTCAGAAAGAACTGCTTACACACATAAGCCTCAATCCTATGCATTTCTTTATTATTCAACCTTCCAGATGTGCCCTCCACTAAAATTTCAATGAGTTTCTGGCAGTAAAAACTAGTAGACATAAAATCTAGCACCTGATCTGTGGGAGAGTGTTACACTGATCTCTCTCTCTGCTGAAATACGCTCCACAAAATTTCTGGGAAAATATACTCACTACTTTCCTCTGGAAGTTCTAATTATCCTCTAAACTTAGCTTCTCCTCTCTGTCTTCTTAGAAATCTTAATGTTTTTCCTAAGCTTTTTTTTTTCTTCTCCTTCTACTCATCTTCAATCTTCTTAAATCCCATGGCTTTATTTACAATCTTTATGCTGACAAGTTGTCAAGTTGACATCTCTGCTACAATAGATGTCAGAGGCTGTTTAAAGGCATACATTAATTTGCTTTTGGCAAACTGTCTTTCCTAAGACAAATTGTTGTTTATATCAATGTGGCTTATATCTAATAGTTCCAGTATTGAAGTCGACCTCTTGGACCTGAAATTTGCCTTTCCCAAGCACATCTCATAGTACTATAAATGGTTTTACCCTACCCAGTTAACAAATCATTTTTTTTGACTCTCTATTTCTCATGTTTTACATTCTATCAATTATGACATCTCTTCAGTTTTAATTTTAAATGTCCATTTATCTATCCATTTCTCTCATCTCTATTATTCATGTACTGGATCAGGAGCAATCATCTTTCGAATGGATTACTGAAAAAGTCAAACTAATACCTCTTATCGTGATCTACCTCAAAATTCTTCCCAAAATGTTTTAATTACATAGATAAGTTTAGTGTGTTTTTCTGGCTACTGTAGTGGATATATGATATCTATATGTTAATATTATATTGTAATATAGACATGCAAACTTAGAGTAAAAAAAATTCAAAACATGGGTTTCCAGGTAATTTAGTTTTCTTATTTCTATTCCTCTCACATCAGGAATTTGACCATGCAGTAATAGCTGTTTCCTAACAATAACATTTTTTTTAAAAAAAGACTTAATAGGAGTATATATTGAATACTTCTAAAACATGTAAAGTTTTTCACAGAATATCGTCTGTTTTAACTCAAAGCAAGAAAAAATGTAAAAGGCATATCACAACTTAATCTTAAAAACATGAACTTTGTGTTCTATTTTCATAGCAGTTTAGTCTACCTCAACCACTTGGTTTCACTCGTATGAAATGTAGTTATTTGTAAGCAGGACTTCTGAACATTATTTAACATCTGCATCATTTGGGGTATGATGTTTCTGCTTATGAGCAGAGTGGTTTTGTCTGGGATGTCCTAGATATATAATATCAATAGTACAATCCTGGCAGAAGTCCATCTCAAAAGACATCCCTCCATTTAAAAGTAGAGATGTTTCACCCTAAGCACTCTAGTCAGTTGTTGTATTACCAAATTTGCTATCTGTATCTCAAGATGTACATCTCACATGTAGAATTTGATACCAGAAAAATCTTTTAAATCGTAGATATTATAAATTATATAACACTCCCCATGTTTCAAATATAAAATGAAATACAGCTACATTAGGAAGATATAGCTTTAAAAACCATGATTTTATAAAATTCATGTTTACAAATTTGAATAAAGAGGTAGAAGTTCAGAGGAATATTTAATAATGGGTGAGTTATTTGTATTAGAGCAAAGTTTACAAACATGATACAATAAGGAGAAAGAATGTTATGTAAGTATACACATTACATATAACATGTTTTCTTTTCCAGGTGGTAGAATTAGATTATATTCCTTATGGGATATTTTGCATAAAAATGATAATGTGCGTCAACAAATACGAACACACATATTTTTGTAAGAATGCCCATTCTTATATTTAAAAATCTCTTTAGAAGTTCACGCTGCTTTGATAACCTTCAAAAAATCCATATCCTGAGAGCTGTTCCAGCAATGAAGAAACCTTTCAGCATGGGGCTATTATCTTGGCTGGCACTGCTGATAGCTCTGCTTGCAATAAAAAGCCACTGCTGGGAAAAAAACATGTCGTGGTCTTGAGGCTTAAATCTCACTGGCAAACAGAAGCCTATTTTGTGTGAAAGCACTAGGAGAAAAGATTCCAGGCAGTGGGTAGAAAATGTCTTGCCTTCACACAACTACATTTACAGAGAGACCATAGAAACCTGTAGTATATTGTGCTTCCTTTGCTGCATGTCTGGATCAAGAATCCTAACAATCCACATGGCAGTATACCTTTAGTAGATTGACAATATTATCATTTGAATATTTTGACAAAATCTGGCTACTTTTGAGATCCACCCACAAACTATGCAGCACTCTTTGCTGTTGATTAATGGCACACATTCTTATTAAGAGTTGTAAAGGAAGAAATTGAAAAGAATGTCAAATGATTCATCATCATATTATCAGCCAGCTGTCTATCACTTATGTTCAAGGGCACTATTTTTGTCTCCTAACATTTGAAACTTTTAAAAGACAGCTGAAATTTTGCTCCCCTGTATAAAATCACCTAAAAAAATGACTTGTCATGTACTATCATCTATTCATTCTCTCTGACCCTTTTAATAAACCCATCAATATTTATTGAGCACATATTTTGGGTCTAGCTCTGATCTAGAAACCATTAGAGACTCATAATAAGCATACTACTGTGTTCCTGATTTGAAGAGCTTAAATCTAATAATAAAGACAATATGAGTCATCAAGCAATAGAAGATAATATATAAATGCTAAGCACTGGAATGTTTAAAATAGATACATCTAAGAATATAAGAGAGAAACATCAAGGATGACTGGAATAATAAGTTGAAGTAGTCAGTGATGGAGGGAAATGTGAGCCTGCACTTGAATAATGGATATAACATAAATTATCATAAGCATAGGTATTTTAAGATAAGAGAACATGAAAGGTAAGGAGGTTAACATAAACTTGGAATATAATTAACTACTTATTGGGTGAATACTATGTGCAGGTTCCAAGATACAATACAAAGAGGCACAGGCCCTATGTATTGACAACCTAGTGGAAAAAAATGTCTCAGTATAATAGACATTATAGTTATCTGATTACAGTAAGTAAAATGCACTATAAAACACACTGTATGGGAATTAACAGAGTGAGAAAGAAAAGAAAAGCTTCCAAGAGAGTAAGACACAAGATATAAGTTTTATACAGGATGAATAAGTGTTTCCTGGAAAAAATCCTAGGGGTCAGTCAGTTCTAGGCAGTAAACACAATTGCAAATGTAGCAGGATATGCCAGAGTGTGAGACATAAAGGCATCACAACAAAGCAAGACTGGGTCCTTGGGTGTTTCGGGTGTTGAAGTAACGGAGTACTTACTAAAGGTTAAGAGCTAGTGACCAGGTGATAAGATTACTTAATGTCATCCCAAAGTATTTGAATTTTAATTTGAACACACTTGAGAGTCCTTGAAGGATTTTTATGAGAGGAGTGATATTTTCACTTTGAAGACAAATAATTCATCTTAACTTTTGCATCTCTATCTTGAGCATTCTTTTCTCATACTCCTTTCAGGGATATTCTCAAATATATACGGATATCAACTTGGCATTGTAAAACTATTCTTTGATTATGACTGGGAACACTTAATACAAAATGAGAAGGAAGGAGGGATCTCAAACTTTTCTTTGGAAAGGTAATAACCAATTAGAAGGAGTGTTATGTGGAAGGAATATTGAATATTTAAGATGAGGTTGGATAGAGATGATATATTTTCCTGTAGATTATGAAAAAAGTGTAAAATATGGCATAAAATAAGATGAAGATTTAGAATTGTCATTTTTTCACATATTTTACTATAGCCTGCCCAATTCACAAGTTCATTATTAAAATAAGTCAATTAGCAAATAATCCCATAGGAATCTTTTTTCACCCTGTGTGTAAACTTTCTTCAAAGAAAGCCCATTTGGGTAGCATGTCTAAATCAGTACTGTATTTTCTTTAACAAGAAATTATTCCAGAAAACAATTAGCACCTAATTTGGTGCAGGTGTTAGCGTTTCTGTAATGTTGACAGTGATTCACAGTGCTTAACACACCTTTTTTGAGAGAAAGCTTAGGTTCACCATCAGTAAGTTTAGTTTTGGTATTTCTCTGAAAATATTATTTGTATTTCAACAATTCTGACATTGACATTTCAGCCCATAATTTCCCTGCAGTTCTGAAGCAATGGGAATAGAAAGCTGAGGAAAAAGTGGATGCAAACAATATGAAAATCTCTGCTAACTAGGCACCCGCTTATTCCTCAGAGTAACTTCTGGAAACTCAAATAAAGCTGGTGAAAAATATAGGGCACATGCCCATATTGCTTCAGGGAAATAAAAAGATTTGACAAAAGAATACACTGATGCAAATAATATGTAAATTAGTATTGGTTTTTCACATACTTTGTACTTAATTGCTGAGACAAGAAATTGAAACAGGAGAGTGTAGAAATACAAATTTAATGTCAAGATAACTGCAGAGGAAAACAAAATAACAGAGGGTTTTGTGTATGTATGCTCTTCCTGCAAGATCCAGACTGCCAATATTAAGATTCATGGGCTAGTTAGCTGTGTAAATAACAAATGTGTTTTGCTGTGATAATATCTTTATAATTAAGCATACTAATATATAGTATTAAATCTATTGTCATTCCTTCCTTCTCATCAGAAAAGACAATGGAAAATTATTCATTGCCTTTACTTATTAGGAATTATTATGATTTATATAAAAATACTTTAAAAGTTTATTTGAAAATACTTTTATTTGGTAGATTGTTTAGTAAATAAAAGAGTCAAATAAAAAGGTATATTGGTCTTTACATATAGATAGATATTTAGAAATAGTGCATGATTAAGTTAAAATTATTTCAGAATGGTGACATAATTGCTTCTATATTATTCTTAAACAATTTAACAAAAACATTAGTCATCTCACAATTAGTAAGAAAATATATCTTAATGAATTATTCCTAAAGTTGAATACTAATTTCTATTTAAAATGACTGATAAAATATTTTTTAAATGTTTGAATAATTAAGAACATGTTTTAGGGAACATAAATAAGACAAATAAATTGATATAAAAATCTTAACCTCATATAGCAAAAGTACCTGTGATAGATCATAGAGTAAGATAAACTTTTAACCACCACAGAGATTTACCATCTATAATTCCCATATATTTAAGATGATATATAAAGGTCTTTTTTTTTCTTTGTTTTATAGAATTCAATTCATTTACACTGAAAACATTTTTTCATTTGAGAGTAAACATCTCCCTCTTCTGGAATTTTTATTAAATTCAGGAATCTAAAGATTTTATTCAAAAAACTAAATTTTAGTTCACAATGTAGATATATGTGAAAACTTATCAATATGTTTTAAATATAGCTCATTAAGGCTATGAAATTCTATACAATGTAGATTTAATTCATTTTCTCTTTTTTTGGCCCATTACTTATAATTTTACTCTTTTAATTAGGAATATTTAAACTGAGCTGTTAAAACAATATTTGTGTGTGTATATTTTAAATTTAGTTCACTTTCATGGTCTTTATTATGTTCTCTTTAAGTTTTCCTTAGGTTATATTTATTTAAATAAAGCTCATCCATTTCCATAGTACTTTTTCTTTTCTTCCAGTTTTACTGAGATATAATTGACATACAGCACTGTATAAGTTTAAGATGTATAGCATAATGATTTGACTTACATACGTCATGAAATGATTACCACAACAAGTTTAGCAAACATGCATTACTTCATATAGATAAAAAATTAAAGAAATAGAAAAAATTGTTTTCCTTGTGACAAGAACTTTCAGGATTTACTATCTTAACAACTTTTATATATAACATACAGCAGTGTTAATTACATTTATTATGTTGTAAATTACATCCCTAGTACATTACATGCCACAGTACTCTTAACTAAAGACTCGGTCATATAAAAACAAGTATAGAAGTGATTTTTTAAGTGAACTCAAAACAAAATAATTAAAATACTAAGCACTTTCTTTCATTATCCAAACCGAAATTTAAACACATTTGAAAAACAACATATAAAGTGACTTTGAAAACTAAGTTTTTCACAATTTTTGGAAGAATTTTTTCTTCCTTAACCAAAACTACATGTGTTAACATTGATTAATAAAGCTTTTAAAAGTGAAAATCTACAAAATCATCCTTAGAAGCCTTAAAATGTATTTCTGATACACACAAGATTTAGGTCAATTTATTTGTTAGTAAAATTCCAAATAAAGATTAAAAAATTTTCAGTCATTTTAGAAACAATTTTAGTTGCTCCTATATCATAATGCCCTGTGATGATCTGAATTAAAATCATAGGTTTTGTAAAAATATGAATATATATTCTTAATCTATAAAACACTGGCATATAAACATGAGAATAAAGGTTATCCAAAGTGATACAAATGTTTTAAATGTTATAGAAAGTTAAAGGTACCTTTTATATTCATAAACAGAAGTGAAATAAGACCTATTTGATTTTTTTTAAGGAAATTTGTTTTGGAAACTTTTAAAATTATTTCTAGTAATTCTTTATATCCCTTGATATTACCTAAAGTAGACAGTCATTTTTCTTCAATTTATAAAAATAACTAAACTAATAAACTACAGGATAGTCATCACATATTACAATTAAGAGTGATTCCATGGCAACAGCAGAAGTGGTCACACATAGTAGTAACTCAGAATTGCCTGTGCTCTTAAGTTCTCACTCAAAAGCTATGGGGCTCACCTACCTTTGAAGCCATTTTAGCAGTAGGTAGACATTGGGTGTCTTTTTTTCCTGTTTTGTCAAAGTTTGAATCACTAGTCTATAACAAATAGCATTGAGAAATAGTAATAAATGAAGCAAGAGTGTTAATCATGTTCTAGAAGAAGTGTTTATCTGCCTTTTGATCCAAGCCTCTCAACTAATTCCTGGTGCCAATTTATGCCTATCAATCAGATTGACCTCCTGAGTAAAGAAAGAAATGTTTACGGGAAATGTGAGTTAAGTCTCCTCTCACAGTTGCATTACAAAATGAAAGTGCAGCAGATAAATACAGGTATAAACACTACAGTTGTATTACAGAATGAAAGTGCAGCTGAGAAGTACAGGTATAAACCCTGAACAGACACATTAAAATAGTCTTTGCCACAGATAAAGTTTTGGGGAAACAGGACACCAATAGTAGAACGAAAATGTTTCATCATCCAGCTTACCAGGAACAAAGTCATCAAGTAGTCAATGTATATTGGAGCAGAGTATTTGATTGGCTTTTTAATATTAGTATCACCTGCCAAATGATATTCATATGTTGGCATGCAGACATGAGCAGACAACTTTCTTCAGGACAGAATTCTGTAATACTCTTGTTGAAGAAATCCACAATGTTAACTGTGATCCATTTGCTGGTTCCCTCTCTCTTCCCCAACATAGGAGCTTGTCTCAGATTCCGATTTCCTAGTGCTCTCTCTGCAGTTTTTAAAGAGCTCATAATGAAAAACTTCAGGGATATACTTCTTTGAATGTTTAAAAAGATCACTGTTAAAGAGGAACTCATCTCTCTTTAGAAGGGACGGGAGGAGCAAACTATTCTCAATGACCAGTGGAAGCCCACTTGTCAACTACTTCCCTCTGGGGTCCATCTGGTACAGGCTGCTGTGGCCTGCTCCCTGCCTCACCAACTCTAAATGCAGAACCAGCCACATTTTACCAGGTTCACTCTGATTTTAATATAAAATATCTCATATGTAAAAATATATGTGATACATAATGACAAGAGAATAGAGCAAATGTCTCAATACTCATGACCCAAGTTAAGAAATAAAACATTACCATCTTTGAATCTTCCTGTGTGTTTCCCTTTCTAATTAGTTCTCTACCTGCTGGTGGTAAATGCTTTCTGTTTTAGAGTGTTATAAGATATTTTGAGTGTATATCCATTTTAAAGCATATTTTTGCTAATATAAAATTCTACTTCCATAATTTATCTTCTTTAACCACAATTTGAAGGTGTCACTTTCTTTTGGCTTCTATTGTTCCTATAAAATCACTTGTTATTCTTGTTCTTATTTTTTTAAAAAGCTCTTTCTTTGACTGCTTTTAATATTTTCTCTTCATCTTTGACTTTCATTAGTTTTACTATGATGCAGGCATAGAAATAATTCCCTTTATATTTTTCTTGCTTGTTATATAAAGTGCTTCTTGAGTCTGTAACTTGATATCTTCTTCAGTTTTTAGCTGTTACATATTGCTTTTTGTACTTTTCTCCTACATCCATCTCACTCTCATTCATTTCTTGGAGTCCAATTATCCATTTATTAGATCTTTCAACTCTATGTCACATGTTTTTTATTATCCTTCCTTAATCTTCTATCCTGTTGTCTTTTTGTAATCATTTTTCCTTTTTTGGCTTATCTCTTAATTATCTAATTCCTTCTTTATATATGTACAATCTATTGCTAAATACAAACTTGGAGTTTTGTTACTAAATTTAATCACTTCTAAAATTTGCTTATGATTATTTTTTGTTTCCACTTATCTATTATAATTCTCTACCATAATATTTTATTCTTTGTTCATATTAAATGCTGACTTAAAAAAATTTTTATCTGTGAACTCCAATATCTGGATATCTTTTGGTTCTGCTTCTATTGTCATCTTTTTTCCTCTTGTTTGATGAAATCTGTGATATTAATACTAGATTTTTAAAAAACTGGATGTGAACATTATTCATGAAAACTCTTAGGTATAAAGTAAGGCTGTGGATATTGTTATCCTGTTGCAGTGAAGATTCACCTTACAGCCATTAGGCTAGTGGCAAATCACCTGTTACAACCAGGGACTAAGAAGACTCAGTTTTATGTTTCAAGCTTTGTGGTGGTTCATCTATATCCAGTTCAGCCTCACTTCTAAGGTGTATCTTTTGGGTGAAAGATTTGAGTGCTTAACAACTTCTTTTTTTGTTGGTTATCCCTGAATTTTAATGTTTGTCTTTCCAACCAAATGTCACTTCTGAAAATGGGATAATGATATAGAAAAAGAGCCTTACAGCTATTGCTGTCACTTATATTTATGTATCTATAATTTCCTCAAGGGGGAAAATGACCTCAAATATCAGCCTTATCTTGTGGTTTTGTTCCTCTACCAGACTGTGACCCAACATTTTAGTATCGCCATTATTGCTATGAGGTTTATTAAAAGTGGTGTTTTTTTTTTTTTTTTTTTTTTTTTTTTTTAATCCTATCTAGTCATGCTAAGCGAGAGAGTTCATCCAAAACAAGTTTTTCAGCAATTGAAAGAGTAGACCTTTTTCTTTTGAATTTTGATGGAAAAAATTCTGGTTTTCATTTTCAGAATTTGTAGTGTTTTGTTTTTTTTTTTCAAACTCCCCTTGTCATTTTTGATAATCTCATACTGTTTCTCATTTTCCTCTACCAGCTTTTATTTCATTAAAGCCTTATTTAAAAATAACTTCCTGGGGCTTCCCTGGTGGCGCAGTGGTTGAGAATCTGCCTGCTAATGCAGGGGACACCGGTTCGAGCCCTGGTCTGGGAAGATCCCACATGCCACGGAGCGGCTGGGCCCGTGAGCCACAACTACTGAGCCTGCGCGTCTGGAGCCTGTGCCCCGCAACGGGAGGGGCCGCGATAGTGAAAGGCCCGCGCACCGCGATGAAGAGCGGTCCCCGCACCGCGATGAAGAGTGGCCCCCACTTGCCGCAACTAGAGAAAGCCCTCGCACGAACCGAAGACCCAACACAGCCAAAAATAAAATAAATAAATAAATAAAGTAGCTATAAAAAAAAAAATTTTAAAAAAAAGAAAATAATAATAACTTCCTATTCTATATGTTACAATTCCAACATCCAAAGTCTAGTCTTTCAAGCCCTCGTATCTAATACATTGTGTTTTTTCAGATTCTTATCTATGATTGCTTATTTTCTTATATATCAGTTGAGGTATGATTGTGAAGTCATACTAAGCATATTTTAATGTGCAAGAATCATGGAAAGTTCTGAAATGAGGATATCTTTCACCAGTGTCAAAGCGTGGTACTAGTTGTATTTATTCAAATATATTTTTAAATTTTTATTTCATTTAAAAAGTATTAGTCTAGGAAGTCCCTAAATATGTGAGTATTACAAGTCCAAAATTATTTCAAATAATAGTAAAAGCTCAAGGCTACAAAATCTGGGAGCCATTTACCTTATCTGAAGTCAGGGAATACATTGCTTTGATGGTTGCTTTACTAAGATTAATTCCTCCACGTGTCTGTTAATCTCACAAACCTTCATTATTAAATTGTGTCCCTGAGTAAGCATTTGCTTCAGTGTTTCAATGTATCTACTTCTGCAGTTTCATTTCAGTCAGAAGCATATAAAATTGTTTATTTTCGTTTGTCTGTCATCTGGGTATTTTGTGATAGTGGAGAACATTTCATAATACCAGAATTGCTATATTGCTGGGAGAGAAGTACACTTATTTTTGTTTTGAAAAGGTAGCTTTAGTCTCTATAAGGAAGATGAATTGTGCAAGAGTTGAAGCAAGGAAAGAAGTTGGGTAGCTATTGCAACAGCTTAGGTTCTTACCTGATGTTGATAGCTTAGACTAGCATGATAGAAAAGGAGATGGAGAAAATTTAATGGATATATACTGGATATATTTATGACTATGGAGTGGGCTTAACAAGAAAAATGAGAAAAAGAGAGAAATGATCTTCTTGGGTTTTGGTTTCAACAACTACATAGATGGTGGTACAACATTTTTAAGAATGAGAATCCAGATATAGTCAAAGAGTTTGGGGGAGCAGATACACATGAGACCCAAAACACATTGTGGCAACCTCTTCAGTATATTGTGGACTGAAAAGATTCCAATTTAGGGTATGCGCTAGACCACAGGTCACCTAATCTTTGAGTACAAGCAAGCATGCAACATTCACCTTCTACTGGGGCTTCTGTGATCAAATCTAGCTCAGGGATTTGATATTAAGAAACAAACACATCTAATAAATTAATAGAATTATTAAGCATCATTAATTAAGGATTAAAATTTTAATCTGTAATCCTAATAGCGCATAGGATGTTGCAAACTGAAATTTATGAGAATTTAATTTCTATATTATGTGCAAACTGAAACATTCAGCTAAACTTTGTTAACACATGAGTGTATATTTCTTTAATACAAACAGCAGCAGAAAAAAATATATAATATTTTCAAAATATATTTGTGTTTTATAGCTAAATACAATTGTTACTGTTTTTAATTAGATGTAGACTGTAAGAGTGATGAATACATATTAAACACATATACAAATAAAATAGGGCAACACTGATTTGCAGTAAGACCTTTACTTTCTTGGCTTGTGGTCTTATGCAAAGGTTATAAGACATGAGGACCAGAAAGCTTATTTTTTGTCTGAAATCACCCACATATTCAGCAGATGCACCTTCATGTGAAGTAAAGAATTGATGGCGTTAAAAAAACAATTTTTGCATCCTTCTAAATTTGACTTGAGTTTGACTGTGTGCCTGCTGTTTTATATTTAATAAATATCTCCAAGGTCTGAATCACTCTGACATTAAAAAGTAATAAAAACAAAGTTAACTTTGTAGTCAGTAATAAAAAGACTAAATTAGACTAATACTAGACAATAAACAAGACTAATTTACTAAGTATATATTATTTGAACTATATTTTTAAATATTCTATTGAGATAACTATAGGAAATTATTTGTATAATCTAAATTACTTCATACATGTAAATTATGGTGTTTATTATTTTCAAAAAGTGGAAATTTTAATTATTTTAAAAGCAAACCTATTGATTTAAGAAAAATTCTAAAAATGAAGGTAGAGGTAAAAACTTTTTCAGTCCTCCCAAGTAACTGTATCTTCTTGCATTTATAGAGTATGATTTGAAAAATATGTCTATACTATTTTATTAAAGTGGATAGACTCTGATAGTCAGTTGCTAAGTATGCCCAGCAATACCCTTAATCAAAATATTCTGTATGGGACACATACATCAGAGGCAGCCAATACCATGCAAAGGAGACAAGACAAGAAACTTTATCTAACAAGGACTATTAGATACTTACTAATGCCGGATAATTGAGGGTAGTCTTTAAAGATGTGAGGGATAAGGTGGAAGATAGATCTGTGGCAGGAACCTAGAATGGAATTAGACAATAAATTGGAATAGAGAGAAGTATACAGTAAACAGGCATTCAGTGCATATGTGCTGAAAAAATGACTGACCCAGACAATGAAGTAACGTTACTACATAATGTATAGATAAATTATATGAGACAAAATATTTTAGTTAGCACATTCCACATGCATTCATACTGACTCAGGCCTTAGAGAAATGACTTATTTCTCTCAAAGAATTACTACGCTCTGCAGTTTTCTGAAATTATTTTGTAAATTTCTAGAAATCGGGATATTTTTCAACAATAAACCTAATAACGTAATATTCCTCAAAAATACACTTATGTTTATATATATCTGTATGCTATTATTTTAAATGTCAAATTTGAAAGTTAGGGTCATTATTATTCAAAAGAGATGCTAAGTTTGTTGAACAGTGGATAAAAAGATACATGAGAGGTTAGAGATTCTTTGTAATAATTATTCTTTGAGCCATAAGCATAACACAATTTAAGATTTAAATTATCCTTTACTATATGGGTAGTCATTTCTCATGAGGCTATAAATCACTTCCAAACAATCTAACACTTTTATTGACATTCAAGAGGCTACACAGATATTTTACAGTCTGTCTTAGGTCATTCAGTGACAATGCTTGTCAATGGCAGAATGAAAACTTTTTCCTAATTTTCAAACTTATTTTATATGTATTTTTATAATAGTAACCAAAGAATATCAAGATATACGGACAGCTAAATAATCTGTAGAAATAGATCAGGTGAAAAACTGGCAATATAAGAGTGCAGTCAAAATAGATTGCACTAAATTCATGAAATTTTCAACAGTATAATCTGAGTATTTGTTGAGCATTATTTTGAAAATCTTTCCAATAAAGTATAGAGATAATATATTGTGAAATAGATTTACCATTACATTACTATTAAATAATAGCTTATAGCTATGCATTTTGATTCTGAAATAATTTTAATATATTTTTTTAAAAATCTAATATTCTTACATCTTCATAATATTACCACATTTATATATCTCTATCATTTAGTGAGCTTGTAGGGACATCCTGTATAGTTAATGATTCTTAAGACTCTTTTATCTATGATTAGGTTGAGATAAATGAATTGATGGCTTTATAGATTTTACAATGACTTGTTTCAATAAACTCTGCCTCAAGTTTCTGATTATCAGCACACCTGCAGTCAGAACATGATTTACTGAAATTTTACTTTTTACAATACTTAAATAAGTTTAATATATGTAGAACAATACAAGGACATTTGCAATACATATTTATGATTGTCACTTATCGTAGTCTATAACATTTTGTAACAAAGTTAAATGGCTTTATCTGTCAGAAAGAAGGAAAAATGATTTCCCTATTTCAAGTTTGAAAATAGCATCTTATGAGGCAAAGCACAAGTACTTTGAAACAGTTTGAAGGCAGTTTTAATTTGTATGGGAAATAAGCATTCTATTTTTGTGGTTTGTCATTTTTATACTTAAATCCTGAATCCTGATAATACCAATAGCTGTTTCCTATTTAATAAAGTACTTCACTAAAAGTACTAAAAAGACTTTTGTTTTCTCAAGGTGAAAGAGGCTAATTGATTTTTTTTTCTTTTTTTCTGCTTTTGAAATAAAAAAATATTAAGCAAATAAAGAACCAATAAAGAAGCAGATTCTGCCTCTAATGAGAAAAAATAGTGGAAAAAAAATAAAGCTACAAGAAAAAGTGTCTCCGGTCATGAAGTGGGACTGTTGTAGTATATGTTCTGCTTATAGGATAAAATCAACAAAATCTGCACATGGAGTCACTAGGAACTAAGCTGATGTTCAGAAAATTTTCTTATTTCGTGACCACAACTTGTATTAATCCAAATAGCTAAGGAAAATTGTAGCATGCTTCTACTGAAAACACTAGATAGAAAGATTTTTGTTCTGTTTTGTCTTGTTTTGTTTGTTTTTTAATCTCCTTGTAATACACTGGTAAATTTTCCTGCTATCAGTGTCCAGAAAATAATTTTAATTAGAACAACTTAATGGCTAGTAGGAGCACATTATTTACAGTATACAACACAAATGAGTTGGAGACATGCTTTCTAGTACTGGAAGAACCCAATCAGAATAACATTTGCCCAAGAGAAAGTTGTTTGCAGACTTTGTTAGGAAACCCCTTCTGCAGATCATAGTAAGACATGGACACACTTATTGACAAATAATTCTGAGTGGAGATGGTTGCAATGAAGGATACTGACTTTGTTTAGGTGGGCTCACTTTGTTCTGTGCTCTCAAAGAAATTATCACCACAGGTCACATTTGATCTTTCAGATTGCAGTTACTTAGGAGATGTTTGTGTCTCAGGTTAAAACAGGATTTCTTTAATGTCACAGACTTAGTTTTATTCATCTTTACATCTTTATCACCTAACACACTGTATATCAGAGTTTTAGAGACCAAAAGGTTTAACCAATTTACCCCATCTTTATCTCACTGTTAAAAATCATACATAAGTGAAGTGCAATTATGAAGATAAAAAATATGAGATTACTCCATACATAAGTAGACAGAATCTAATAGCATGCCCTAATTTACACTTCTGGTCTTGAAGGAAACTCCACAATACTAGATTGTTGTAGTACCTCCAAGATGAACCCCCCAAACTGAAATCCACAATCTAAACGACACAGTAATGTTAAATTCAGTGACTTTGGGAGCAGATCTTTTAAACCATAAAAACATTCCAAAGTTAGTGGTATAGTGATCCAGTTCTGACCAGAGGCTTCTTCCTGCTGGCAGTGCCTCCAGGGTGTGTGTTCATCTGGGTGGCTACAGTTCCACATGATAAGGTCCACCCTGGCCATGGGATGAAATATTTTCCATTTTGGACTCAGTAAACAAATCCAATGATGCCCTCCACACAAGGTTCTCTTTTTCACAGTGGTGGACCCATTCAACCATGAGACCACTAAAGCCTCAATGCCTGACCCCCATATCAATACTGTTCAACTTCCTACTGTCTGGTAACCCACCTAAGTGCATCTAGCCATAGGATGTCATATAATAATACAGATCTTATTATTTTTTTTTTAAAGTGTAGACAGTATACAGTATAGGCCAAAATCCATGTTCTATATGTTCAAGAATATAAGGTTATCTTGATAACTGTGCATAACATGACAGTGTTATGCTTTACATAAGGAACTGTACTTATAATATTATAAAGAAATACTTGAGGTAGACATAAAGCAGAGAGAAATTCTCTACAAAGCCTAATCAACTGATCTCATGACTTAGCTTTTTTTATAAATCCAATTCCATTTTATCTCTTTTTTTGAAACATCATGCATCCTATGTCTTCTGTAACTTTACTCATTTGTCTACCCCATTATGAAACAAATTTTAACCACCACTATGCTCATCCAAGCCATATAGACTTCTTGAGGTATTCTACACATAATTATTTAATCATGCAGCATGCATCAAAAAAATTAAACTAAGCATAATCTCAATTTCAGTGGGTTACATTTCAGTTTCCCAGAAATCCAGAACTGTAAATATCATCCAGTCCTCAACAATATTTTAAATTATTTGCCAAGTTTTGCTTATATTTCACATTAGCACATACTCTTTATCTTATTACTTATTTAGCATAATTTCTCCAGTTTCCACAATGTTTGCCATGAGAAGAGAGGTTATTACCTAAATTATTTTGTGTTTCTCAACTGGAAATCTCATCAAACAGCTTGCCGTTTATATTTACTATGTTAGTCAGGCAGGCCATAATCTGTGTTAATTCTATTGAAGTTGTTTTAATTAGACAAAAATATTATATAAATACTGAGAGAAAGGAAATATGATTTACTGAGACATTAACTTAAAATTGAAGTAAATATTTTTAGAGAAGGATTCTATGTGTAAACCATTCTTTTATCTTTAATTCAGTTTTCTTTTATTTATATTTTAATGCTTTTAGATAAAAGACAGGACAAAATAGTAATTTTTCAATAATTGTTGGAAATAATCTACTGGGCAACATAAAAGCAAATATAGAAAAAATAATTCATTATGCAAAATTAGCCTCTCAATCTTAGATTGTATGACTTTTCTAGGTCTCAGATACCTCGCTTCAAAAAGTGAAGGAGGTAATACATTTCTAAAGTCAAAGCCATGTCTAAGGTGTAAAGAGCCAACATGTAAAGTTTTATTCCTTTTTAATTGTTCATTTCTGATAACCTCACTCTATTTGAGGGACTATAATAATTCCTTGCGAGAAAAAAATGTATTTTGATAGATTAATTCAAAATTATACTAAAAATATTAGCAATAGGTATTATAGAATATTTACAAGGATTTGGAAAATATATCATTATTAAGATATTGCAATTAAGATTGATTAATTTAGCTGTGAGAATAAATAGCTATGAAAACACGAGGATGCTCCCTCAAAACAGAAGGTTGTGTATCTTAGAGCATGATTATGATTTTGATAAACAGATTGTTCCAGAGTATTGATAATTTCCTAAAACAATTTTATCTTCTCTATAAATCAGAATGAATACATTAAGGTAATGTTGAGAGGCAATACTATTTAATGTTTGAAAATAAATCAATAGGAAACAATGTTTCTTTACATTCTCTTAAAATTTGTACCTGTACAAAGGATCTTTGTGCCTCTATATTTGTGTTTTTCCTATTAAGATTGCATAGCAATTATTGGTGTGTGTTTATATTTCTGTGTGTGTATTTGTGCCTTTTTGCATAGCAATTATTAGTGTGTGTTTATATTTCTGTGTGTGTATTTGTGTGTTGGATTTTTACTTATTCTGGCAAACTTACTTATTGAAAAAGTTCTGTCTATAAAATTTTGGACTGTATATTAGCTCTTTATATATTATTTATTCATTTATTAATTAATTTATTTTTGCAGAATTTCATTGAGTTCACCAGGTGTTCTTAAATTCTCCTTTTTTACTCTGCTAGTATTAAATTTTAACTGTCCTCTCATTAGAGAGAATAATTTGTTATACTATGTGTGGTATACATTTATACACACACACACACACACACACACACACACACACAAACACATACCGGAAGGACTATATAATAGGATAATTTGGCTTTCAAAATATTTGAATATTTGATTCAGTTAGTCAGTGAATGTTAGTGCCCAAATGGAAACAGATATTTTAAAATCAAAGTTTTAGCTGTATAGCAAGACAGAGGATATAGTTTCATATTTGTACCTTTCAACAACACTGTAATTTTAATGTATTTGTAATACCATATTTGAAAATGTTATGTTGTTAGTATAAAAATTCATATGAATAAACGTTTTAATCCTATGACAAACGTTAAGGGAAAAATAGGGTATTTTATCTTACTGATACTTCACACTATGTAGTAAAATACTGTTAATGAAAATATCACAGATAATAGCTGTTATACTCTATGCATATGACTTTTTACTTAATGGAGTAAGTAATTGAAAAAAAATTGTTTAATATCAAAGGAATGAGACCTTTATTTTCAGTTTTCCAAAGACTGAAGCCGAATCATCATAAGCCTTGATGATTTTTGGTTTTCTTTCATTCATTGAAAGAAGCCACAAGTTTGAAGTAACTATATATTTTAAACCACTATAGCTAAATAAAAATAAACTATTGGCATATTATTTTTTAGGATTAATACATGCCATATGGCTCATTGTAGTTAAAATAACTGTGTTGAAACTAATGTAAAATTTTCTTTTTCATCTTATTATACTATATAGGCAAAAGCCTCAATTTTAGCAAAATTCATTGAATATAAATACATAGGAAATACATTAATTCTATGTTTTTTGCAGCAATTTCAGCGAAAGTTTGAACCCAGGAGAAACGTATGAATGAGTGAATATGTAGTGATATGCTGTCTGTAACACTTGAGCCCTTGAAGTATGGAAACTCAAGAAAAAATTCAATATTCTTCTATTTCCATTTCATCAGTATAAGAAAATTCTGAAGTAGTCACAAACCAGTATGTGTGTTAAATAGATTACCTTGCACACAAGTGTTTGATTATTTTCTTAACCAACTTCTAAATTTATTTCCATTATTTAATTACTTAATTGATCTCACACACACACACACAACTTTATGTCAAACATGCAGCCTATCAAAATACAAATAGGATCTGCTGTAGACTGAGGTTTGTGACCCTCAAAATTCTTGGGTCATGAAGATGGAACTCTTATGAATGGCATTAGTACCCTTATAAAAGAGACCCCAGAGAGGTCCTTCATTCCTTTGGCCATGTGAGGATACAGGGAGAAGATAGCCACCTGTCTAGCAGGCTCTCACCAGACACCAGATCTGCCAATGCCTTAAGTTTGGGCTTCCCAGCCTCAAGAACAGTGAGCAATAAATTTTTGTTTATTGCCACCACTTTGCCAGCACAGGGTCTCATTATGTACACATTCTATTCCAAAATTTCACACATAGGTTAGAATACAAGCTTAAAAGTATAAGAAGATTGCAAAGCCTTGTAAGGAAAAATAGAAGTATAGCAGGGTATGGTTTTTCTTCCTATCTCAACAAAAGGTGAAAAAAGGTGAAAGAAGGCAAATGAGAAAGAAAATTTGAGGATTTATTTATTTATTTTTTGATCCCTCTGACAGAGATTATTTTCTTTAAAATGCTAAATCCTTTTTGATATTGAGAAGTAAGATTTTAGAGACTGACATATTTCAAGATGCTAACCAGAAATAGCACCTGTCAGATTTCATTTCTAAAGTGGTTATACTTTACTCAGCAGTTGAGAACAGGTCTCTATGTTCTAACTTTCTAATTACCTTGTGACAGTATTTTACTCAAAGATTTGAAAATTTAAGGAAACAAAATAATAAACTGTGTTAATTAACAACACATTAATTCTAGTGTTTTGACTGCTTTTGTCATTAGAATAACACTTTCTGCATGGTACACAAAGGATTAGCTTAAAAGATTAAATTAACATTAAAGTCAGGCTCATAAAAGACATTTCTGATAAAATGAAACTGAATATTTATGTAGTAAAGCACACAAAAGGAAGAAAAACTAAGACTCAGTTTTAAATGCATTTAAAAATACACTCATCAAATTTTATAATAAAATTAAAAATCAATTGCCATTATCAGAGAATTAGGAGATTACTTAACTTGATCTATTAATTAATTAAACTTTGCTAGTTATCAATAACATTTACGACCATAGTTGCAACCACATGTTATGTGAGGACATTTGAGAACTTGGCATTGTCACCAAGACCAGATAAGTAATGCCAGGAATCATTTTAATCCAAGCAGAGCAGTGAAAGGAAGGAAATGCTATTACTGCTGTTGCTGATAAAAATTTCTTTTCTAAGCATTTCCCTGTTTTGACTGTCTTCTAAAAAACTTACCTGCTTATAAATAAGTATAATTTAATATTTTCCTGAGATTTATTAGGAAAATTTGTATTTTTTAACAGTAGGTGTGAGGTATGGTAGAGTCTAATATTTGGCTACTTTAAACTGAGCAAATATTTGTAACTAATTGTATATAGTATTAAACCAATAAAATATAATTTCCTTTTCAGAAGTAATCTTTTAAGTCACTCCATCACTCTACTAAAATACTGAACTGAGCAAATATCCAGTGTTCTGTTTTGATTCAGTCAGTTGTCACAATGGATTTTATCTCTAACACAGAGAACTCTGGAAAGTTTTTAACTTTTATCTATGAGTTATTTCCATTATACATTATCTGACCTTGATTCTTTACTGCTATAGTGATACATTTAGAATTACCCAGCCAACTGAAACAAACAGAAAGCAAACAAAATGCAGTTTGTAAAAATATTTTAAGTATAACATTTATTGGGAGAAACCGAAGAATAATTTTGATCATGAAGAGAGAAATACAAGTGTGTATACTGAAAAATTAATAGGAAAGGTTTTACTTCAAGAACTTTCCACTCGCAAATGTTTTTTGCAGTGTTATGGTGAAATTATTACTACATATAAACTTTGGGGTTGTCACAAGGAATCATATACTCTTTAAAACACTATTTTATGAGAACACGCCTAAAAGCATCTTTATTTGTGAAAAACAATGAATTACAGTATACATTTTTACTGTAAAAACTGTATGCAAGATATTACTATCAACTCATAGAATTTAGATATTGTAACACCTAGATGGAGAATCTTGCACCAACAGATAAGCACTATTATATTTTTTCAAAAGCAAAAACACCTAACTTTTCAAGATAATTTTGAATAGATACTTTATATTTTCCCCTGTGACATAGATTATCCAAGATGCTCATTGGCCTGAATAAAATTCACACATTAAATGATATATTTAATTATTACATCATAAGCTGCTTAGAGCACTTTAAAAATCTACATGCTGTTATTTCATTATGTAATTACATTTGAGAAAACTGAGGGAAAATAAAACTGCTTCTGTAGTCTAGTCTACAATTATATCATTTTCCTACCTTTGTTATGAGAACTTTTTTGACAGATTACATTTTGGGGTTGAAAAGAAATTAATGTTTATAAAAATATTTTGTAAGAAAAGAGATATGCTTTTTTTAGCTTTCTCATCTTGCTCCAAATATGTTTTTCATTTTTTTTCTTTCTCCACTGTCATTCTTCGATATACATCTTTCATAAAAGTAAGTGAACATCTCTGGACCAGAAAGCCATAGGCATAATTCAAGAGAGTAGGAAGACAGATGGATACTTGATGCGGGAATGGAACGGGAGTAGAAATTCTGGTTAAAGTGACACCCAGAGGCCACACTGTTTAGAACTTCACTATAAGTACATTCAGTTATTCAATAAATATTTATTAACTGCTTGCTATATGCTAGGCCCTCTACTAAGAACTATATTTTGTCAAAGAGAAAGGAAAGAAAAAAATATCTGCCTTTGTGAATCTTGCTTTCAAATAGTTTTGAGGAAAGAGTATCGCTTTAGTTTGTATGGAGAACAGAAAGAAGAAGGGCAAGAGTGAATCTGGGAGACATATCAGGCAGCTACTGGAGTAGTTTTCGTGAGAGATGATAAATCAGACAATTGTAAAGGTAGTTTTGCAATAGTCATAAAAATTGGTTCGTTGTGGACTCCATTTGAGGAGTTACTGAAATAAACAAGATCATAAATATATGCATAAGTACTGGGGGTATAACTTGTAGGAGATGATCTCATGTATTTAACTGTTAGAAAGCTATTTACTATTAGAATGTTATGCAGTTATTTATCTGAATGTTTCTGAAGAACTGTATATATTATCAAAAATGTCAATGTATTGGCATTAAGTTTTCCTTACCATTTCCACTTCTTAGAACTCCCTTGTAGATGTATATAGCCTGAATACCCTCCTGTGTAAAATGCCTAGAAATAATAGAAAAAAAAAACATAAATTCTTTTATAATGCAAAACTGAGTCCCTACAAAAGTAATTGATTATTCCACAACTCAAAACAAAAAAGTTTCTGAAATTCAGATAATCCTGACCTGAGGCAATAACTCAGTTGCGTAAAGAGAGAAAGGTTGTTCCTGGAATTATTTACAATAAAAATCACATAAATTCTAAAGCCTTCCTTGGGGTAAAAGACTTAGCCTTGAGTCAGCTCTAGACAGGAGCTGATACTAAGACACCCAGACAGTCCATATGCTACAAGGGTTACACCCTCACCTACATGGGTATTACCAAAAAAAAAAAAAAAAAACAAAAATTGAAGAAGAAAAGAAAAAAAACAAAGTTACAAATAAATACTTGAAATAAATACTTGAATGACAGTATTTTGTTAGAGAGGATGGGTCTTCAGGATTTCTTTTCAGGAAAAATGTCAAGGTTAACTATCTTAAGAATACAAATAGACATGGCCCGCCTCAGCTGAGGTGTTGGCGGCAGCCATTCTGCACTAGGAACTCTGTTTGGAAGAGCCGGGTGTGAGGTCTCCACACGTGGCCCCCTGTGAGCAAGTGAAACCAACTAAGCACAAAGGAAAAATAAAAAGCCATCTCAGAGCTGTGACTATTTTCAAGGCTACTGTTTTTATCTGTGGAACACTGCCTTTGGGGCAAAACAAGGAAGAAACAGGTGATTCTAATGTGCAGTGCAGAGGGAGAGCTACTGCACGCCAGCTTCTCCAACTCTGGAGGCACTCCAGCCATGTGGCTGACAGGGTCTTTTTCAGCCACATGCTCTGGCCAGGTGTCAGGCCTGAGCCTCTGAGGTGGGAGAGCCGAATTCAGGACACTGGACCACCAGAGACCTCCTGGCCCCACATAATATCAATCAGCAAGAGCTCTCCCAGAGATCTCTGTCTCAATGCTAAGACTCAGCTCCACTCAACAACCAGCAAGCTCCAGTGCTGGATACCCCATGCCAAACAACTAGCAAGACAGGAACACAGCCCCACCCATTAGCAAAGAGGCTGCCTAAAATCATAATAAGGTCACAGACACCCAAAAACACACCACCGGACATGATGCTGCACACCAGAAAGACAAGATCCAGCCTCATCCACCAGAACAGAGGCACCAGTCCCCGCCACCAGGAAGCCTACACAACCCACTGAACCAACCTCGCCACTGGGGGCAGACACCAAAAACAATGCGAACTATGAACCTGCAGCCTGTGAAAAGGAGACCCCAAACACAGTAAGTTAAGCAAAATGAGAAAACAGAGAAATACACAGTAGATGAAGGAGCAAGGTAAAAAACCCACCAGGCCAAACAGAAGAAGAGGAAATAGGCAGTCTATCTGAAAAAGAATTCAGAGTAATGATAGTAAAGATGATCCAAAATCTTGGAAATAGAATGGAGAAAATACAAGAAACCTTTAACAAGGACCTAGAAGAACTAAAGAGCAAACAATGATGAACAACACAATAAATGAAATTAAAAACTCTCTAGAAGGAATCAATAGCAGAACAACTGAGGCAGAAGAACGGATAAGTGACCTGAAAGGTAAAATAGTGGAAATAACTATTAAAGAATAAAGAAAATAAAGAAAAAAGAAATAGAATAAAGAAAAGAATAGAATCGAATAGAATAGAATAAAGAATAAATAGAATAAAATAAAATAGAATAGAATAGAATAAAGAAAAAAGAATGAAAATAATTAAGGACACTCTCAGAGACTTCTGGGACAACATTAAACATATCAACATTTGAATTACAGGGATCTCAGAAAAAGAAGAGAAAAAGAAAGGGACTGAGAAAATATTTCAAGAGATTATAGTTGAAAACTTCCCTAATATGGGAAAGGAAATAGTCAAGTCCAGGAAACACATAGAGTCCCATATGGGATAAATCCAAGGATAAACATGCCAAGACACATATTAATCAAATTATCAAAAATTAAATACAAAGAAAAAATATTAAAAGCAACAAGGGAAAAACAACAAATAACATACAAGGGAATCCCCATAAGATTAACAGCTGATCTTTCTGCAAAAACTCTGCAAGCCAGAAGGGAGTGGCAGGACATATTTAAAGTGATGAAAAGGAAAAACCTACAATCAAGATTACTCTACCCAGCAAGGATCTCATTCAGATTCAATGGAGAAATTAAAACCTTTACAGACAAGCAAAAGCTAAGAGAATTCAGCACCACCAAACCAGCTCTACAACAAATGCTAAAGGAACTTCTCTAGGCAGGAAAAACAAGAGAAGGAAAAGAACTACAATAACAAACCCAAAACAATTAAGAAAATGGTAATAGGAACATGCATAATGATAATTACCTTAAATGTAAATGGACTAAATGCTCCAACCAAAAGACATAGACTGGCTGAATGGATACAAAAACAAGACCCATATAGATGCTGTCTACAAGAGACCCACTTCATACCTAGGGACACATACAGACTGAAAGTGAGGGATGGAAAAAGATATTCCATGCAAATGGAAATCAAAAGAAAGCTGGAGTAGCAATTCTCATATCAGACAAAATAGACTTTGAAACAAAGACTATTACAAGAGACAAAGAAGGACGCTACAGAATGATCAAGGGATCAATCCAAGAAGAAGATATAACAATTGTAAATATTTATGCACCCAACATAGGAGCACCTCAATACATAAGGCAAATACTAACAGCCATAAAAGGGGAAATCAACAGTAAGACAATCATAGTAGGGGATTTTAACACCCCACTTTCACCAATGGACAGATCATCGAAAATGAAAATAAATAAGGAAACACAAGCTTTAAATGATACATTACTCAATTTATTCATTGTATTTTGTCAAATAAATTATACTTTTGTCAAAATGTATAATAAATTTATATCATGTAAATTATTATTAATAATTAGTTACAAAAATAATATTAATAAAATTTGAAGCTAATTTAGAGATTTGGATACTTAGCAAGTAGTATCACAACACAAGTTGCTTTTACTATTATACATTGTATTTGCATGTAAATACAGTGTTTAGCTTTTCATTTACTGACAATACATGGACTTAACAGTAGCTCCAGCTTGTAGAATAATGATAACTTTGTGTGTACATTTCCTATTTTCTTGAAAATATAAGCTTCATATTTCATACTTTACCCTCCACCCACTTGATAAATTTTATGCAGGGAAACTCATGTGGACTTAGGTTATTATTTATATCTTAAATGTTAAAAAATAGTCTGTTCTCTCCCTCACATTTTATGATTATGAATCCCATCCTTGTAGTAGGTAGTGTCACTCTTTCACTCATATTTTCAGAAAGATAGCAGTCAAGGCTTGTTAAGCTTTCTGCTGCAAGATAAAAATTAAATTTTTATTAAATGAAGCAAGCATTAAGTAAGCATCAAGTTGCTATAATAATATCTTCCATCTTCATGAATAAGTGATCTACAAAAACCAAAGAAAACTTGACTTAAAAAATTTGGACAACAGGGCTTCCCTGGTCACACAGTGGTTAAGAATCCACCTGCCAATGCAGGGGACACGGGTTTGAGCCCTGATCGAGGAAGATCCCACATGCCACGGAGGAACTAAGCCCGTGCACCACAACTAATGAGCCTGCACTCTACAGCCCACGAGCCACAACTACTGAAGCCCGCGCGCCTAGAGCCCATGCTCTGCAACAAGAGAAGCCACCATAATGAGAAGCCCTTGCACTGCAACGAAGAGTAGCCCCCGCTCGCCACAACTAGAGAAAGCTCCCACGCAGCAATGAGGACCCAACGCAGCCAAAAATAAATAAATAAATTTAAAAATTTAAAAAAATTCAGACAACAGATTTCTAGTTAATTAGGATAATGTGAAAGCAATATGCGTTATATCTGAACAAATGAAAATAAGTACATTTTTATATATAAACATCTTTTTAAATACACTGAGATTATATCAAAATATCAAAAAAAATACAAAAAAGCCAACAAATGCTAGCCAATATATAATAGGTTCATTGAAAACTAAGTAGTCAGGATCTAATACAAAAATCCTTCCTTGGATTGTCATAGTTGAGGCAACTTGAATTTCCCACGTGATTTACAATAATTACAGTCATTTAAAGTTAACGTCATTCTTCTAAGCTGTAGAGCCTAAGTTAATTTTTTTTAACAAGTCTGTAGAACCTAGACATACAATCAGCTGCTGAGATTCATTGATCAAAGACAGAGATTCAGAGCACCTAACTAAAAGCAATTAAAGATATCTCAGAAGGATAGTAAGAACTAGAAAAAAATTTTTTTTGTTGTTCTTGGCATTCACCTACACAGTTCTTGCCAAATTTGGGAACCTTAGAAATAGTTTTGTGCTGTTGTCTACTTCTATGAAAACTCTCCGAGAAATCTGACACAAATTTTAACCATAGCAAGCATTAGCTGTCTGAGTAACCATGGAAATTATAGCACTTTGGTTATAAGATTATGTTGTGGAAATACAAAAGAGATTCGGAGATCCAAGTTTAGTGAAAATAGTTGTATTGTATCTTTCCTGCATTTTTGGATATAACTCTAAGATGCATGATTATAGAATCAATTAGCATTTATCTCTGAATGAAATAGTCATATTATTTAATCACTAGAAAACCTGTGTGCATTTTCTTGTATGTAAATGCTAAATACTGTGTAAAACATCCAAGCAACACAAACAAATGTCATATATATATGACCCTGGGGCTTTTATTATAAGCTTGAGATTTGTTACTTAGAGGGAAATAAAGAGAGAAAACAACTTTTTGAAAGACTGAAAAGCTAAGCGTAGAATTTGGTGCTCTCATAGGAGAACTGGAGAAGCAAAAACTTGGATTAAGGGGCAAAAGAAAGAGAAGAGCTAGTAAGCATGCAAGACAGTCAGTGCTCTGAAAGGTTTATAGTTTATGATTACATAAAAGCTGGAAATAGACTAGCCTTGTTTGGATTAAGGTGATGTGCCTGTAATCAATCCCTCTGCTGCAAGGAGCACATTGAATGCTCCTTGGATGAAGATGACATTCAGAGCTACTAACCTTTCTGGTACACAAAGTCTAACATTTCAGAGTAATTAAAAGACATGCCAGAATATGGGATTAACTGATGGAGAATCAAGAGAAAACAGACAGCTGTAACAGACAGGTGTTATAAATCTCAGGAAAAGTTTAAAATACCCATGGTGAATACGACGAAATAAAGAAAAGATATGCTGGAGAGTTTCATCAGAGAATTGAAATTACAAACAAATAAACCAAAACTGAATCAAATTATAATCCTTGAAATAAAAATTTTAATAACTGAAATTAATAACTAAATAGATTAGATAAACAGTAAATTGGACACAGCAAAAGAGCCTTATGTCACAACATAGGCAAGCAAGTTCCAGTCTGTGCATCCATATGCAAAATGTTATTTTAAAATAAGGCTTCTAGAAAAAAATACAGAAAGTTTTCTCATGACCTTTTAATCCAAATATAAAGGGTGCCACACATAAAGTTAAGGATCAATATGTTTACTTCATCAATAGAGTGTATTTAAGTCCTTTTATTACTTAAAAGGCTCTATGCAAAAACAGGCAAGACATAGAGTGAGAAAAGTTGTGTGTAATGCATATATTCAAAAAGAAATCATATTGAGGATAAAGTACTCTTCCATATCAAGTACAAAAAGACTGCCACCATAAGTTAAAAACTGGGCAGTCTGGAAGAACATTTCTTGAAACAAGAGAGCCAAGGTGGTTTATAAGATTATTTGAAGGTTCAACGTCATTGGTCATTATAAAAATGGAAATTTAAACCATAGTGAGGTGTGAGGTTCTCCAGAAGAGCTAAACTTAAAAAATCCAAGATACCAAGTGTTGGAGAGGGAGAGAGGCACCTAGAAATGTTATTTACTACTATATAACATTTTGGAAAAATCTCTGTAATTATAAAACCCAGACATATGCATACCCTATGAACTAGCAACTGAACTTCTTGGTATATAAAAAACTAAAATGGATATGTGTTTGTGTTGGGTGTGTGTGTGCAAATTGTAAGCAAAACAAAGGTTTGATAAGGGTCTATTTCTTAATATCTCATCCAGATTGTGATTACACATGTGTTCAATATATAATTTCATAAATCTGTACACTGAAGCATTTAAATAAATAAATAAATAAACGGACAAACATATATATATATATATATACATATAAACAAATATTTCAGCTACATGCTCACAAAAAGAGCAACAGGTTTATATTTCAACCCTTTAACTGAATTTATAATGAAAATTATTCCTAATAGAAATATATTAATAGCATAAACTTTATTAAAAATTTGCCCCATAATTATTCACACATTTTCTCATTCATACTAATATAATTATTTTCTTAAATAAATTATATACTTAATATAATCCAAGTGCGTATCTTTTTCTTAATCATATTTTTTAAGTTTAACAAATTAAAATAATATTTTGTTATCTTTAGAAAGAGGCATGTAGCCCATATCAGTGTACGTTATCGTTTTCTATTTGATGATTACGTGGGAGTTCCAGCTGACGGCCTGATGAGCTCCCGGTTGACAGCAGCTCCGACTGCCAGCCGTGTGAATGAGCTATCGTGGTCATCCTGTGCAGCTGGTCCCAGAAATGGCATCTGTTTCCAGCCAACAACTGATTCCTAATGACATCTGATTCCAAACACACAAGCAACTCCAAGAAATAATTTCCTGATTAAGACATTTCCCAAATCCTGACCCACATTATTGTAAGCGAAATTAAATGGTTGTTTTAACTGACTAAATTCTGTGTAATTTTACCGGAAGACTATTTTATGTATGGGAAGCAAGGAGTGAATTGATATATGGTGTTCAAAACGGTAGAGTAGACAAACTGAAGAGTAGTGCTAACCTGTCCCTGTATTCTTTTCCAGAATATACAGATAGTTTCCATGTCCCAGTCCCTTTCATGATAGTCTTGTGACTGAGCTTTGCCAATAAAATTTAGTAAAAAGTGACGTAAGCGACTTCTAAATCTCTTTTCTAAATCCTTAGGCATCTAATTGACAGTTCTAAGGTTCAAGAAGGAAGACTTATTAGATGAAGGAAAAGGGGGTCCCTAAATGATTATGTGGATTAGAACATATATTGGACTGTGGCATAAGTGAGAAATTAACTTTTGTTTAAAAAATTGAGATCTGTGATTCATTTGTTACAGGTTAAAGTGTCTCACTATAGTAAGCATGATTTTTTCTTTATTTTTCCACTTCTGATCACAGAAAATATCTTCATTTGTATGGGAGTGTTTACCAGGGACTGCAGATTTGTCTCCTTATAGAGTCATAAGAGGTCAATTGCTTTAAAAACATGACGATGATGTTTGAGACTTACCTTAAACTTATAGAATTAGTCAAAGCTATGTTACAAATAAAGGGAGACAATGATAACCCTTTTATAGTTTGTACTAATAAATCTTCAACTTTACTGTTTTGATGATATTGTACAAAGAGATGGAGGAAATGGCCTAAAGCTACATCTGTACAAGTTCTTCATATATCCGAAACAGTACGATCTGTTCCCATCATGTGATCAGATTATGTTGAGAAGCATTAAGAAGGCCCCTCAGGGAAGTCCTGGTCCATGTGAAAACACACACTGCATCTGTTTGCCAAAACAGTTCTGAGCATGTGAATATCTCAAACTCATTTTATTCAGCTTTGAGATGTAATGGTAGTGAAAGTAAAAAGAAAGTGGTTGTATCATGCTATTTTTTTAATCACTCAACAAAAATATTCATTTTTAACTGTGTTGAGTGTTCAAATTGATTTTTTATATATCAGAAGAAATGAAGATTGATCCATTAGAATTTCCCCAGAAGAGTTTTGTATGGACATATGTTAATGTTATAAAAAATAACACATGATAAACATAACTTTCTGTGTTAGTCAGCTTGGGCTGCTGTAATGAAATACCATAGACTGGTTGGCTTAAATAACAGACATTTATTTTTCACAGTTCTGTAGACTGGGAAGTTCAAGATCAAGGTGCCTACAGATTCTTGGTGAGAGCCCTCTTCCTGGCTTGTAAATGGTTGGTAACTTGCTGTGTGCTCACATAACCTCTTCTTTGTGTGTGTACTCAGAGAGTGAAAGCTCTTGTCTCTTTCTCTTCATATAAGGACTAATCACATTATGGGGGGCTCGATTTTCATGCATCACACTGTATGTATGGCATTGTACCACAAAAGCAGGTATAAACAATTCATAAAGGAATTGGTATAGATGTGTTACAATAAAACTTCATTTAGAAAAATAAACAGCAGGCCAGATTTATCTCCTGAACTGTTTTTTATTGACCCCCGCCTTTAGAGGCTGTAAGAGCAAAATCATGGAGGAACCGTGAACCTCAGAATATTTTAAAGCAGAACTGCCCTTCCAGACTGCAGTTCAACTCCAGGCAGTTATATGAGAGAGAAAATTAAGCTTTTATATTTTAAAACTATCAGTTTGGGGGTCTCTTAACTATAGCATTTTAGCCTATCCAGATCTCCTTTGCATCTCTTCTACTTATAAAGTTATAAAATTTTTAAACCACTTACCAACTATAATTTCTGTGAAGTTCCCTATCGTCTTCTCAATTTATTGCTTTATATCTCCTTCATATTTTGAAGTATTTTTCTTTAAAAATATTTCATAGAAATTATCACATTGTTTTATAATTTTACAGGTTTTTAGCAGTATATACAAGTCATGTTCATAAATGCAAGTGCTTTAAATTTTATACCCATATAAGTCAAATGCCAACACATTTGGCTAAAATGAATGAGAATTTCGTCACAATTTTATTTCAATGGGCATTTCTTTTTTTAACTTGAAAATTATCCTTTGTTACCAAGAAGTATATGTAACAGAAAACTTTAACCCATCTTTCTGTGACTCAACTCCTAGGTCAGTATAGGTATAATTGAAAGCATTTTTTCCTAAGCAAAGATGGTCTATAATTATCGTTTGGTTAAAAAATTGTGAATAATTAATAGTTAACTTTTCTTTTATCTCAAACTATGTATTTCTTTAAATACACTGTCAAAGAAATATCATCAAAACCTTGTGTAACCATGATTATGAAATGAAAAGGCCAGTCATCCATTAGAAACATTGGAGCAGCCAATACTTTACATTTGTCATGTTTAATTGTAAGTAAACTGAATGTTTCTAATCAATTAAATTGGATTACATGTGCATTAATTAGAAATAAAAATTCGGTAGTGTCACACTCATTTCTTTTCAAAATCTAATGCCGCCATCTGTCAAATTATTTAGTTACTAAGACTAAGTTTTAAAATACGTAATTAAGGTAATTCTGGCAAAATATGTTTTAAGATTTTTCATATTAAAACGTGTTTAAGGTAGTTTCTTACAATCAACAAGTACTGATTATACTCCATGTTTTTGTTGCTGTTGTTTTCTGTCTATAGATCCCTCTGGGGATATTCTGATGCATTTTGCAAAATGCATTGCTAGACCAGCCACTGCAGTTAACCAGAGCAATCTGTCACTTCTGATTTGGCTCTCTGGCAAAGCCCAGGGCAATTTCCCTGCTTTATGAATGGCTCAAAACTAGAATGTGTAGTGGAGAAGAAACCTTGTTGGCATGAGCACTATCACAGAATTGATTTTGTCTGTTGCTAATCCCTCTTTTTTGGCTCAGAGTCTAGATACCAAGTGTGTACAAAGTTGCAATATATAAATTTTTAGAAGCCTGTAGCAAAACGTGCTGTTTATGTATTTTAAAGAATAGTGTGTAGGACTTTATATGTGTGATATTGATGTCAGAAAACTAATTTAAAGAGAAAACAAATGATCCCCCTAAATATTTATTCAGTACTGTGGATATGTTTTGGGATGGGACAGTGTAGAGTTAGCAGTTACATGGTTTGTGTGTAATTGAAGCATTCACATTGTCAAGACAATTGACAGGAAATCAGATTTGAGCTAGATACTGAGACATGATCCAAAAATGCATAAGCTGATAAATGCAATAACCTATACAACACATCTCAAAATAATAATGACAAAAATCACATTATCAGTTTTCACATAAATGAAGATATTTACTTCTTGAGGTTTATATTTCATTAATTGAAGGTTGGAAATATTCAACTGTATATTTTAATTAAAATAATTAAATAAAATATATAATTGAGTGATAAAATAGATCATTCTGGTACCAACAAAATAATACTATACTTGTTTTATTCTGGGTTTGTATTATTTAATAAATCTCTCATATCTAAAATCATATTTCCTTTATATTATACTTTTATTCATCCAATTTGTATGAATAAGGATCATTACTATCATCTGATCTGAACAACTATGTGCCATTTTATATAAGGAAATTGAGATATGAGAAATGAAATAATATAAAGAATCAGTATAGACTGACAGTGAAATATATTTTTCTAATGAATATTCAGTTCAATAATCCATGGTAAAGAAAAATATATATAGCTTAAACTTCCTGTGGAAGGCACAGTAGAGGAAATGAGTTGAAGTCACTTAGAAATGTAAGGTTTTTTCCATGATGTCCACTGAGTGATTTGATATTTTTTACCATATCTAGTGTTCTGCAATTAATAGCGCATGTGCAAAAAAGAGAAAATTTACATTAGGGAGATGATTATTCTGAACATCATAAACACAGTCTAAAAATGACACAATTTTTCTGTTTAGGTTGCATGCTGAGAAAAGTCATATACATTAATTGAGAAATAAGACACAAATTAAAAAATATATAAATCAGAGAAAACATTGTAAAGTAATTTGATCCTCAGCTATACTGTAAAATGAAAAAAATATTCAGCTCCTAAGTGTTATCCAAAGTATTTCAGGGAAGAAATATTTATTTTAAAAATATTACAATTGACCTTAGAAACAATTTTCTTAAGATGAGTATTCTAAAATTCAGTCAGCCTATACATGTTTAATTACTTCAATAGAGAGTATGTTGGCAAGGGAAGGGGAGTCGGGCAAGAGGACTAAACACATGGGAATATAAAATGTTTTAAAACAGTATGTCAGAAACTGGAGTTCTAAGAGAAATAGGGAATTTAATGTGTACATTGAGATGAGACCATATGAATAAGAATTACAGTCACGAGGACTTCACCAGGATTGCCTCCTTGTCAAACAACAAAAATACCAAGATTTTTTAGTTCTATCCTATCTCTCATTATAAAGACCATTAGGGGAAAACAAGCAAGCAGAACAAGAGAGGAGCAAATTGGAACTACTATGTGTATGATTAAAACAAAATGCCAACTTTAAAACTCAGTTCTTTCTTTTCATAAAACAAGTTGATTAGACTGGGCTTTGTTTATGTTGCTCTTTGGAAGGGGCTATTTTGGCCTTATTATATATACTCCCAGGATGTTACTAGCCAGAATAACTTTTTGGCCAAGCAATATAAATTCTAACTCAAATTGGCTATAATAAAAATGAAATATATTATCTCACTCAACTGGAAGTCTGAAAGTAGGACCATGATTAAACTAGGGCATATGTGTCTCCTGAGTCAATAGGAGTGGCAAGGGCAAATCCAGGCACTCCTAAGGGTAGGATATCAATGATATTACCAAGTCTATGGCCCTTTCCCCACTTTGCCATTCTAAACAGCAGGCATTTAACCTGGTCTCCACAGATAAGAAACACCCATGTGCTCCTTGACTAGGAAGATTGTGATGAGAAGTTGTTTGCTCAGAAGACATCCAGGAGTCATCTTGAGAGACACATAAGTTTCAGATGCAGTAGTGGGAGAAATTCTAGCAGAAACCCCTGTACCAAGAGCCAGCAGTGGTAAGTGCGGGGACCTTACCAAGCTTTTGGTGGCATGTTATTAACATCAGTTATTAGTGTAATTTGGGTAGTGTTATTGACTACAATGATTCTAAACCTAGTTTCATGCCATCAGATGTTCCAGAAAATTATATGACCTAACTAATAGTCTTTAATTATTATTCTGATTAAATCAGAGAGAACCTTGACTGACATGGATGGCAAATCTGTTTATTTAGACTACTATTAATAAATTAAGACCTGTTTGAAACTCTGGACTAATTATTGTTATGAAGAGTAAACCATGCAGTAATTTCCTTGGAAAAAAATTCATAGATATTCTGAAAAAGAAGACAAGATTATTCCTTTCCTAATCAGGAGAGAGAAGAATGAATGTCAAGAAAATCCCATATTTTATAAAGAAAATAAAGGAGAGTTAAGGGGTATTTGAAAAGCAAATAATGGGTCAAGTGCAAAAGCATTATTCCGAGAACTACAGAAATAAAGGGTTTAGTGTTTCTTGAGCCATCCTTGATTCCGTAGAACCACATACAGTGTATTAAAGATCCTCAAAAGTGCTAATTTCCTTTGGTACTTTGCTCTTTATAGTGAGGTTTAACATTAACAGACCTTATTGGTAAAACTTACAGAAGATAAATATAATATTAATAATGATGAAGTGATGATGGCAATGATGAAGATAGGAAAAAGAGGAAGGGGAGGAGTAAATAACTTAGTTGAAAAAATTATTTAATTCTTATTTTATATGAGGTACTGGGAAACTGCTTAAAGCTACCATGATGTAAGTAATATAAAAGGATAATTTGTAACAGCTTTATTGAGATATCATTTTATACCACATAATTAACCAATTCATAATACATAATTCAGTGATTTTAAGTATAATCACAGAGCTATGCACAATCATCACAATAAATTCTAAAGCATTTCCATTCACTCCAAATGGAAAACATTTACCAATTAGTTGTTACTCCCTCAACTCCCAAGCCTAGACAACCATTAATAGTTTCTGTCTCTATTTGCTTATTCTGGGCATTCTACATATGTGGAATCATACAGTGTTTTCAGGGTTTGTCCATGTGACTTTTTTCAAGGTTTGTCCATGTGACTTTTAGGAAAAATAACAATTTCTTATTTTTATATGTTTACTACTATGATTATACAATTAGCAATAACATGCAGGATAAAATACTAAAGATGTTAAGATTTTTATTAATACAATTGATACTATAATAAGGTCAGTTTATCTATATTGTCTAATTTTATTCAAAATATTTTCTAATAATCTTTGTCTCAGCCAGTTAACAATTTACAACTTTGACAATTTTAATACTTTAGAGACTGCGTTTGCACAGTTTTCCTAATAGATGGTGATCTCTTAAAAAGACAGACACTATGTCTTACTTAGATTTTCACCCCTATAATACCCAGAACTATGGTTTGTTCAAAACACACACTCAGCAAATGCTTATTGTATTGCTCAACATATTAATGCATAACCTGTAATATATACTGTTAATCAGCAAGTACATTTAGAGGCCATAACTGTCATACGTTAAGTGTATTGGCTTGCTTTAGGGGGAAAAAGTCCTTTCTTAGTTTCCTTTAGAATATATCATCAGTAACATATTTAAAAATAAAATTTTTTTCCCAACCAATAATGGCATCCACAGGAGATACTCAGATGCTTTAGGGTGTCCTACAGAGCAACGCTGACCAGGGGATAATAGTAACCTTGGTGAAAAGGAATTCAATGGTCATTCTCCAGCAAGTGCTTTTCTCAGCATGATGATCACATAATTATGAGAAAATAAGAGAAACTCAGAGTTGTGGCACAATTCATCTGGCTCTTCCTGTCACTGACTGCCCATTTTAAGCAACTGGTTTTGTCAGGCAAGGGTGAATATTACAAAGTAAAGAGGAGGAAAAGGCAATGAAAATGAGGTGTGCATGCTGAGTCTGCACCTGCTTATGATCTCTCTCAAAATTAACTACCACTTTTTAAAATTTAATATTGAAACTCTCAATACTATACTAAGGCAAAAATAAATAGTACAGAAACCCTGCTTACATGATGTCTTATTTTGTTCAAAAACAAACATAAAAAGTATGAATGTCATTATGTAGAACTACTGCTTAGTAGTATTCCATGGTAACAAAAGAAGTTATTGAGCAGGCCAGTAAAATTAGATAAGTACTATAGTTTTATTTATTATTTTTTTTTATTTTAAATTTTTTTTTTACATTTGACATGTATTTATGAGTTTTGTGAGAAATTACTATTCATTTTTAAATGTTCTATTGAATGTTATTGAAAAAGTGCTATGTTCAGGTACAACTTCAATCATGCTACAAGTAAAAGAGATAACAGAGTGAAAAATTAAAGTTTAAAAAAAAAACCTTAAAAGGAAAAAAAAGCTCTGAGGTTTTAAATGGCTTCTAGTTTCTTTTAACGGTAACTGAATTTTGAAGACACCTTCACATGCATTTTTTTTTCATTAAAGTGTTTTCAAGTGGTCTTCTTTAGAACAAATTAATTGGCATTTGTAAACAGTCATTGGTTTAAAATATAAATAGTTACTTTTTAAATTTTACTGTATTAAATACATGCATAGATGAATACGTCCCAGACCCATAGAAATGCACATAGAATAAATGTAGTCAAACATACTTGTTAGTATGTTTAGGGGAACTAGTACTTAATAAAGTCTAAAGTCTAGGGGAACTAGTACTTAATAAAAACCAGTGAGTTACAGAGAGTTATTATTGAAACTTCTAGAATTTCTTTTATATATCATTTCTTCCTCATTGACTGGGTTCGTAGTAGCCTTTCTTCTCTAACAATGTCAAAGGAAAGTTGCACATTTAAATAGGCAAGAAAGACTTTATTCAAGACTATTGCAATGAGGGAGAAATATGAAACTCAACTCTGCTGAAGTAAAAGGCAGAAGGAATTTTAAGTGCTTGGAGTGAGCCAGTGAAAAAGTACTGGAGGACATTGCGGGGAGGTGTGTCAGTGTGATTAGGCCACTTGTGTTTTCTAATTGCTGCTTATTGAAGTTAGTCTCTTACCCTTCCACAGAGCCTGGAAGATGGGGGCTCAATCTTTCCTGATGATTACATTTCAAAGGAATGGCTCCCAGGTCCTTGAAGAAGAAATTCCTGGGTTGTAAACCTGGCAATGAGCTGGGAGAAGATTTACATCTTGAAGGGGCAGAGCAAGAGTTTACAATTGGAAGGTTTTTTTTTTTAAGTAAATGATTTAAGAAAAGGGAGATTGGGGGCTAGAAGAAGAAACCTGTTGAAAGTTTAGTCAAACTGAGGAGAGTGTTAAGACTATCTTGGTCAAGGACCAACTAAATACTAAAGCTTGTGCTTCATCCAAATATACACTGGTCCTTAATCTCATGCAATACAGACTTCTAGGGAAGATACAGCTACAAAAGAAATCATAGTACAAAGATACAAAAGTTATGATCAAGAAAATACTTCTTGGGACTTCCCTGGTGGCACAGTGGTTAAGACTCTGTGCTCCTAATGCAGGGGGCCGGGTTCGATCCCTGGTCAGGGAACTAGATTTCAAATGCATGCCACAACTAAGAGTTCACATGCCACAACTAAGGAGCCTGCATGCCACAACTAAGGAGCCCATGAGCCGCAACTAAGGAGCCTGCCGGCTGCAACTAAGACCCAGCGCAACCAAATAAATAAATATATATATATTAAAAAAAAAAAAAGGAAATACTTTGTGACAAAAGGAATAAATCTCAGAGAGGTGTTTCCACCCTTACAGGACTAGAAGAAACTTATCTGAGAATGTGCTATTAAAGCTGAGGTCTAAAAACTAGGTGACTGGTGGTCATGAAAATTTTCAGATGAAGAGAGTCAGTTCCTCTCAGAAAAATCATAAGTCTGTGAACCCAGAGGCAAAAGAAAGCAACAAAATGATGTAACATTTTGTGTTCATTGGGAATGAGGAGAGCTCCAGTGATGTAAGTGAAGGTTGAGGTTGAATTCAAAGGGGTCTAACAGGACTTTTTAAGGCACTTGGACTTCAAGACAATGGCAATGAGAATCTATTAAATGAATTTACACAAGGTCCTGGCATACTTATATTTGTGTTATATTGGGTGGGCCAAAATGTTTGTTCGTTTTTTTCCCGTAAGATGGCTCTAGTAGCACTTAGTTGCCTTTAACTTCATTTGAAACAATCTTGTTAGATTGTATGTGACAGCTGTCATATCAGCGTGCATTTAAAAAAAGACATCAAAATTGGTGAATTTTAACATTGAAAATGGAAGAAAAAAAGCAACATTTTTGACATATTATGCTTTATTATTTCAAGAAAGGTAAAAACGCAACTGAAATGCAAAAAGAAAAGATTTGTGCAGTGTATGGAGAAGGTGCTGTGACTGATCGAACATGCCAAAAGTGGTTTGCATAGTTTCATACTGGAGATTTCTCGCTGGATGATGTTCCACGGTCGGGTAGACCAGTTGAAGTTGATAGCGATCAAATCGAAACAATAATTGAGAACAATCAATGTTATACCACGTGGGAAATAGCCGACATACTCGAAATATCCAAATCAAGCATTGAAAATCATTTGCACCAGCTTGGTTATGTTAATCGCTTTGATGTTTGGGTTCCACATAAGTTAAGTTGACCATATTTCTTCATGCAATTCTCTACTGAAATGTAATGAAGACGTTCCATTTTTAAAGCAAATCGTGACAGGCTATGAAAAGTGGATACTGTACAACAGTGTGGAACGGAAGAGATCATGGGGCAAGCGAAATGAACCACCACCAACCACACCAAAGGCCGGTCTGCATCCAAAGAAGGTGATGTTGTGTATATGGTGGGATTGGAAGGGAGTCCTCTATTATGAGATTCTTCCAGAAAACCAAACGATTAATTCCAACAAGTACTGCTCCCAATTCGACCAACTGAAGGCAGCACTTGACAAAAAGCATCCAGAATTAGTCAACAGAAAAGGCATAATCTTCCATGAGGATAACACAAGACCACATGCTTCTTTGATGACCAGGCAAAATCTGTTACAGCTTAGCTGGGAAGTTTTGATTCATCTTCCGTATTCACCAGACATTGCACCTTCGGATTTCCATTTTTTTCGGTCTCTACAAAATTTTCTTAATGGAAAAAATTTTCAATTCCCTGGAAGACTGTAAAAGGCACCTGGAACAGTCCTTTGGTCAAAAAAGATACAAAGTTTTGGGACGATGGAATTATGAAGTTGCCTGAAAATGGCAGAAAATAGTGGAACAAAAGGGTGAATATGTTGTTCAATAAAGTTCCTGGTGAAAATGAAAACTGTGTCTCTTATTTTTACTTAAAAAACTGAAGGCACTTTTTGGCCCACCTGATAGTAAGATTAGTCTGTTACTTGTGTAACATTTACTGAGATAGAAAACACTCGTTGAGGAGAAAAAGGTTTAAGAAGAAAAATGTTGATAGGAAATAGATTTATGCTGAAATTTATAGTTACTAACATCTGACCTGAAATAATTGTTGATATATAATTCATAGAATTTATTATTTCAAACTAACTTCATAATTTGGTTTGTAGAGTGCTTGCTACCTTGTTCAATAAAAATACAAAAATATATATTTATCCAGGTTGACATTTGTTTTGCAAATTTTCTCATGTTTTTAAATTCTGATCATGATTTTAAATAGAGAGAGAAAACGGGGGTGGGGGTGGTTAGAGAGAGAGCGAGAATGACACTATGAGTGAGAAGTGTCTTCTGTTTTTTCCACCATTTTAAATGAGGCTACCATAATTTTTTAAAATGTTACTTCCACAGAGAGGGACTGTTTAAAATGTTTAAAATATACAAGTTAATAAAATATACAAATTAAAAGTAGAAAAAGAATAAAATTATCATGAGTTCACAAAGCCTAGATGTTGTTAATATGGGAAATAATCACTCATTTAAAACTCAGGAGATTTTCTAAGTTTGGAGTTCTCAATTATGCAGTTGATAGCGAGAGTGTTGGAAAAGAACTTTTCATTAAAAGTTCAGCTACGGAGAATTGTGCATGTCGATTTTTCAATGTTTACTTCTGCTTTCCAATATGGTAATCAGATGTGAGGGACATACCCTAAGGACCCTCTTGTTTATTCCCCTCCCCTGAGTGTGGACAGAATGTATGACTCATTTTTATCTAATATATATAGAGAGAACAGATATAATGAAATGTATATTTTGAATATAAATGTTCTATTGGTTCTGCTTCTTTAGTTAAGCCTAGATTGATACAGCAGAGCAGCTAGAGACATCCACTTCTCATTCCTACCCTTGCTAAACATAGAGAAGTATGGGAAAAATGAAACCTCTGGTATGGGTTCAACAAAGCAAAGCAAACTTTCATTTTGGCCTGTGGAGACTGTAACACAAATAGCTGTTGCCATGCCTTCATACCCTAAGGAAGCCATGTCACTTGTCAAGACACATTCATGAACATATGCTCCAACACAGCCTTTAATTTTAGGAAACAGACCTTTGGAAAAACAAACTACAAATACCTGAGGATAAAGGCCAATTAAATGATAAATTTAGGCCATTATTCTTCAATATGAAGGGAAACAAATAATCACTAGGCACATGATGAAAACCAGTCCATAAAATAGAAAAATAAAATTGAAGAAAAAAATTTACAAATGAACCTATAGGAGTTATTTAAAAATTGAAGAAAAAATTACCCTCAAATAAGTCAGTTAATAATTTCAAAGATATTCAAGAAAATACAGTATCTGTAAAAGGAAAATACTCTGGATATAGAACAAAAATTCAATGGTTTCTAATTTGAGAGGAGCAGCAGGTCCTCCCGTTTGGAACAAAATACATATATATGAAAACAATATTAAAAAGGGATAACTCCTTGCAAAGCCCCATGATTATTATAATATACATTTCAAGATCATAAATGTAAAGCTATCTCTTAAAGGAAGAAGCTCCTGGAGGCCACATTTATTGGATGAATATGATTATCTTTGTAGAAACCTTTACAGAAGCAAAGGATAATTTTATATCTATGAAACAGAAAGGCTGATTTTAAACAAAAACATGCAGTTACCAAAAATAAATAATAGGGCACCTCAGAAATAGAATAAATGATTCTTAAATTGAATTAAATGATAGTCTTAATGGTTAACTAGCATAAGCAGGATAGCCATTTCAGGGTTGGAAAACTGAGCCAAGGATTTCCCTTTTAACAAACACTGACAGATAAAAATATGAAAAATAGGGGCTTCCCTGGTGGCGCAGTGGTTGAGAGTCTGCCTGCTAATGCAGGGGACACGGGTTCGAGCCCTGGTCTGGGAAGATCCCACATGCCGCGGAGCAACTGGGCCCGTGAGCCACGACTACTGAGCCTGCGCGTCTGGAGCCTGTGCTCCGCAGCAAGAGAGGCCGCGATAGTGAGAGGCCCGTGCACCGCGATGAAGAGTGGCCCCCGCTTGCTGCAACTAGAGAAAGCCCTAGCACAAAAACGAAGACCCAACATAGCAATCACTCACTCAATCAATCAATCAATAAATTTTAAAAAATATATATGAAAAATAATTTTAAAAAATGAGACACAGAAAACAGATTATAAAGTTATAGTCTTCCATTTCATGAGGATTTGGAAGAAAAAAGAAAAAAATTGATACAAAGACAAGGTCAAGGATATACCCATAAGTGGAAAAAATAAAAACTCATAACCCCTCAATGAAAAAGCTCAACTACATAGGTAAATTTATTTATTTTAAAAATGTATACACATTTTAGTAAATTGTATAATGTCAAGGAAAAAGAGAAAATATTAATATATCCCAGAGAGAAAAGAACAATTTAAATAAACTTTTACTTAAACTTTTATTTAAATGACGTTTTAAACCTCTATTTAAATGCTTTGTTAAGAGCAATATTGGATGCAGAAAAATACAGTGTTAACAAATTTTATAAAGCTCCAAAAGTAGAAATAAAATTAAATTACTTTTAAATTTAGATGCTTTAAAATAGATTATATTTTTCATAGTATTGTGTGTCTTACAAATGTGGCTAACTATTTATTTTTAAAATACCTTTAGATTTCCCCTCCTCTAATTGATTTCCACGTCACCAATATACCATGAGGCTGCTGGCTAGTAGTTCTGTTTCAAACAGTAAATAGTACATTTGTGAATGCCTCATAAAGGGGTTAAAGGCATTGAGACCAGTGATTTATTGCATATTCTTTGCCCATTTGTCATTTATCTATATTTGGCCTAAGGTCAGTATCAAGTTTTGCTTTCCAAAGAACATATGTTTTCATTTGACTCAGTTGTATTGATTACATTTTTAATAACTGATCTTTTTTTTTTGCTTCATGGCAAAGAAAATTATCATCC
This sequence comes from Eschrichtius robustus, assembly GCF_028021215.1. NCBI lineage: Eukaryota > Metazoa > Chordata > Mammalia > Artiodactyla > Eschrichtiidae > Eschrichtius > Eschrichtius robustus. Next base: position 59,607,997 of record NC_090841.1, on the reverse strand, counting down.
TTCTTATTGAATAATATCTTGATGGCTCAGAATAGGGTTGGTTTCATTCTATAAATTTATATTTTGCACCATAGACAATTATGAGTCTATTTGTACAAAGTAAAATACCATAAAAGAGTACATCTTAATTCCCTTATGAGCTGCTGAAAATTGTATTCTTAAAAAGTACTATGATATAACACAACAATGTAAAACAACTATACTCCAATAAAGATGTTAAACAAAAAAGGTCCCATGATATACTTTTTCTTGGAGAAGTGTTAATTTTCAAGTCTACATGTGACTATGATGATATTAACAAATGATTTCTTTATTTGTATTATAATAATAACTGTGGTGAAACTAATAACTGATACACAGAATACAGTAAAGAAGTCAAAGTAAGGCAGCTGTTTTTTATTCATCATAATTATACTAATGCAATAAATGTCTTGAGCTGTGCTAACTTTCATGTGTGCAATTTTCATTATAATTCTTCAACCCTCACAGTAGTGCAAGAGGAAATATTCTCCTTCTCTGCATAACTTAAGCTCTTCTGTTGATTGTAGTTTTGACTGTCATCTATTAGCCCTAACCTCTGTAAATCTATTGGAAAACACACACACACACACACACACGATTATATAGACATTTTTATTGCCAATACAATACAATTAACCTAGTGACCTAAAGTAATTATCACATTACTAACATTTTTGATGAATCATAAGGTAATGAACATCATAAGATGGAAAAACATGTTCTTTTCAAAATACATGTTTCAAATACCTGCATCTGTATTTTTTTCTTTATTTTTAGGACATTATCTTAATGTATGCTATATTTAAAAGTAAATGGATTTATCATTCTCTTGACATAACACAGTTATAACTGAGAAATATTCTTGGCACATATAATTGATATTTTTATGATCTAAAATAAATATACTTTAGAAAATTGTGCCAAATATTGTACTGGTTTGTATTTGTCATTGTTGTTCTTTAAAGCAATGTGATTTCAAACTCTGTTGAGGGATTACTTCTAGCAACTGTTTTAGCTGTGTTATCCTGATAGGACTTTCAAGGAAATAGAAACTGTTTTCCTCCTGATTCCCCCATGGAGTCTATGGCACACAACATGTGCCCTATAATCTGCTATAATGCAATATTGTATAAATGATGTTTACCCACACACATTTTTTATGGCCATTTGGAGGCTTCTATTCTGCAGGGAACCCATTTCCCTTTTACTGGAAGATCTTTTTTCATCACGATTAAACAAAGGCTCTCTCACTAGCACAGTCGAGATAAAAGGATTTGTTGGGCCTCTATCACATCAGGCAGGTGATGACAGATCCATACCTATTTCAGGAACAAACTTCAAACTAGCCACAGGTGATTTCCTTTCCATGCTGAATGGCACAGTAGACATTATGTTTCCCACAACAGCAATCTCTAGCTTATTATTTAGCTCTGTGACAAGAAAATAAGTAAAATCTCATGGTTTTAAAATATGAGCAGACATAAAAAAGGGAGGTCATGTAGTTCTCTTGTATTCTCAAAAAGTGTTTCAATATGCACACTAACCTATATTATTGGTTTTGCAAATACATTTCAGTTGCTTACTCATCTATATTATAGAAATAGAAAGGGACAGATAGGACAGGTATAGATGGATGGATACAATAGGTGCAAAGCAATATGTAGCTGAGCGAGTACAATAAATATCAATCCATCTACTCCACACTAAGTAAACACTATTACTGAAACAATATTCCAGAAAAAAGGAAACTTCTAAAATGAGTTTATGTAGGATTTAATAATTCCTATGTACATTCAAGGTCCCAAGAGAACATAAAGGAAATAAATTGTAAAATTCAATTATCATCATCATCATCATCAACTTGACTAGATTCACAACTTGCTGGGTCTGCTTCTGTGTTTTTTGGCACACATTCTGGCATTTACTCTGCTTCACAACTCTTTGAGGTAGGAGCAAACAGAGAGTAGAGATGTTAAATAACTGGCTAAAGGTCACAAAGCTGGAATATGTGATTTGTAATAAAACATAAAACATCATTTTGTTTACTTGTGAACCAGAGCATCACTCATGATTTATATCTTGGCTGTTCCCTGGCTAGATTATTTATCTTTTGAATTAATTATCAAATTCTTATATTGCCTCGTTATATGAAATTTTTGTCCTTAAATTATATCCATTAGAACTTTAATTCTAAGAGATAAATAATAAGTATTGCATGATCAGTAAGTCTGAGATGCAATGTATTAAGGAAATTTAAGCATATTTATTTATTACAGGAATTATGTAAGATATTCAATTGCTAACATATATTGAGATTCACTGACAATGGCATGAAATCTCCAGTCATATTTGACCATGACAACACTTCTTTTGTTTTAATAAAACATATTATTTTCTTAATGAATCAGTTTTCATTCATTTTATGATTTTATAAAATATTAGCAAAATGGTATACAGTATAAATAGGAGGATTGTCCTTCTCTATCGCACTTCATTTTATCTAAAGTATGGCCACAGGTGTTACACAAAGCCAAGCAAGGAGTTCACTGTGTATATATATACCACAAAGCATGTGGGTCAATATAATGAACAACTGGGAAAAAATTAACTTATAACCACATGAGAAAAAGTGAATTCAAGGGATTTTCTTTAAAATATATTTATTAATACGATTAATATTGTGTTTTACTCGTGAAGAGACCATGATAAGATTTATTATTCAGTCCTCACATATTTCTATGTCATAGGAAAATAAGTAAGCTGAACATAAGGCCCATAGTACAATGATAATGCCAAGGAAAATGATATATAATTCTGAAACTACATGTTTCAGAAGTTGTTATTTATTTAAGTATTTATCCATTTAACAATTATCTGATAAATAGTTTTTGGTCCTCTATGCTATAGCCTAGGCTTGTGTAATAATGCAAAAAAAGAGAGAGATACAAATAATTAGAATAATGATTAGAAAACAGAAATATTGGTCTTAAAATTAATAGGTTTTAGCAATTACACTCTTATTTATACAATTATTTCTACTACTGATGATTAAAATAATGGTTACCATTTACTTACCACATTAAACACTCAAAATAACACCAAAAGGGTTAGGAGCACAGACTTTGAGTCAAAGTGCCTGTATTAGAATCAGATATGCATACTTATTAGCTGTATAGGCATGGGGAATTTACTTCACCTCTCCACACACTGTCTCATCTGTTACGAAAATAATAGAGCTGTCTGAGAAATAACTGAGATAAAACATTTACATTCTTAAAATTAGCAACTGAAAAATGATAAGCAATTAATGTTAGGTGTTAGCTGCACCAGTGGTTTTTCCACTTTGTTAATATACTCGCAAGGCTTTTCAAAAACTTCCTCCTTTAAATTTAAAAAAAGTTTTTTTAAATTGGCAAATCTTTAAATGGAATTAAATTTGTCATTATATGCAGAAATAGATAAAAAGTTTAAATTTCTGGATTATTAGAAATAGTAACATTAATTTTTAAATGGAGCTTTGTGTGCAATATCAATGAAATGTCATTGCAGTATAATACATGACATAGTCCTTAGAGAAATAAGCAAGTTCTTTAAAAAAATTATTTAAATAAGTGGATAGAAATGGAAGGTGTTTGAGTATAGCCATGTCTCAATCTCTGAATTAAAATGTTATATGCCAAAAATTATATGGTGATCAGTTACCAGAATGTATGCCTATTGACCTATCAACTGGTAACATAGATGAAGTCCTCCTTCAATTATGTTGAAACAAACAACCAAAAATCTGCCCGACTTACAAAATATCTTGTTACCCAATAGTTAGTGTAGTTCACTTTCTTGATAACTGTATCAATATTTTAAAAGTTTCTCCTGTGTCTACATTTAATTTAACACCTCAGAACAAATCACCATAATGAGGTTAGAGGCACTCCTTGTTTGTAAAGTCTGGGGTCTGGACTTCACTTTATGACAGCTGAGTTTGGAAAAGAGAACACATAGGAACGTTTCTGGCAGGTGATTATTAGGAATGAGTATATGGAATATGAAATTCTGGAAATATATTTCCCTAATGCTTTCCATTGCCAAATAATCATTAAAAAATTCTCATGTACTTGAGGAGCACATATCTCATTTTAAAGAAAGCACCATTTTTAGTCCTCAGAACAATCCTGTGAGTAAATAAAATTATGTTCCTGCTTATAGATAAGAAAATAATGGTTTATAGAGGTTAGATAATCTGCTAAGCTTGTGTAATTAATGAGTGGCTGACTTGGGATCTATGCCAAGGTAGTCAGATGTCAGGTTTGTACTCACACCATTACATGTGCTGGAACAAAATGTGTAAGAGACATCACTTTAAGTGAAAAGCACTCAATTCCAGAGAAAGGAAAATTAAATAAAATAAAAAAATAGTAAATTTATTTAATCACATTAGCTGAAGACAATCTCTGCATAAAATTTGCTGTATTTCTTTCTAGATCCATTATTATTATCAGAGTCAGTGAATGTCAATGATGCTGATATCTTAACTACTTTCTGCTCAGCATCTGAGCTACTTTCATTAAGTTTTTTTAATAAAAGCAATCATATTTTTCTTAATTATAAATTTAATTTATGCACCTTAAAACAAAACTAGGAAAACATTCAAGGAAAATAACGTATGCCTAAAGTAAATGCTGCCAATTAGCCATTTGGATTTATTTTATTACAATAAAATGTTGTTATGTAAATGATATCATACATGTAACACTGCATTTTTTACAGCATTAAATAATTTTATTGTCATTTATCCACTGAAATTAATAATAAAATAATATTGTATAGCTCATATTTCACTAAAATATAGTCATAATTACTTAACCTTATGTTTTGAATTTTGAATTACAAACCTATGTTTTCAAGTTAGGGGTTTTCTTCCTTCACCTATACTTTGATAGCTATTGACAAATTTCCATTAAAATCAAGGAAGATTAATTTCAGCAAGCTAAGGTAGTGTCCATTTACTTTCACCTATGTAAGCATTTTAATCTCTCATCATTTGACAGATAAAAAATAATGAAATTGAAACTGAAAATCAATGAAAATAAATTTGAAAGGAAATCAACAAAACCAAAAGATAGTTCTTGAAAAGGATTAATGAAATCAATTAGATTCTAGTCAGGCCAAATAAGAAAAAAGAGAGAAGACACAAATTACTAATAGCAGAAATGAAAGGGGATCATCACTAAAGATCCAATGGAAATTAAAAGGATAATAAAGGAATACTATGAACAAGGCTGTGCTCACAGATTTGACAATCTAGATGAAATGATCAATTCAATGAAAGATACAACCTGCCAAAACTCACACAAGAATAGAACTATGAATAGCTCCTTATCTATTAAAGAGAATGAATCAAGAATAAACTTCCAATACAGAAAGCACTATGCCCAGATGGATCACTGGTGAATCTTCCAAAACATTTAAGGAAGAAATTTTACCAATTCTCTACAATCTTTTTCAGAGGATAGAAACAGAATATTTCCTAACTCATTCCACTAGGTCAGCATTAATCTAATTCCAAAACCAGAAAAGATATTACAAGAAAAGGAAACTATGCACTATAACCTCCAATGAATATAGATGCAAAATTCTAAGAAAAAATATTAACAACACAAACCAAAATGTATAAAACAAATTATACACTATGAATGAGTGAGATTTACCCCAGTTACACAAGACTGATTCAACACTAGAAATTCAATCAATGTAATCCATCACATTGACATGATAAAAAACAAAACAAAACAAATCAAAAAACATGATTATATCAATAGATGCAGAAAAAGCATTTGAAAAAAACCCAATACCCATTCACAATAAAAATTCTCAGTAAACTAGGACTAACTGGGAATTTTTTCACCTTGATAAAGACTATCTACAAAACAATTTACAGCCAACATTGTAATTAATGATGGGAAACTAGATGCTTTTCCACTATAATCAAGACCAAGGCAAGGATTTACTCTCTCACCACTCCTTTCCAACATAGTACTAGAAATCCTTGCAAATACAATAGGACAAGAAAAGGAAATAAAATATATACAGATAGAAAAAGAAGGCATAAATTTATATTTGTTCACAGATATCATAACGGTCTACAGAGGAAATCTGAAAGAATCAACAACCACAAAAAGCTGGCACTAATAAGTGATTATAGTAAGGTTGTAGGATACAAGATTAACATACAAAAGTCAATTGCTTTCCAACAGTGAACGAATGGAATTTGAAATAAAAAAACAAAATACCATTCACATTAAACCCCCAAAATAAAGTAGTTAGTTATAAATCTAACAAAATATGTACAAGGTCTATATGAGGAAAACTACTAACTCTGATGAAGAAAATCAAAGAAGAATTAAATAAATAAAAAATATTTCATTTTCATGGATAGGAAGGCTCAATATTAAGAAGTCAGTTCTCCCCAAATTGACTGTAGTTGCAAGGCAAACTCAATCAAAATCCCAGCAAATTAGTTTGTAGATATTGACAAACTGGTTCTAAAGATTACATGAGAGGCAAAAAATTCAGAATGGCCAACACAATATTGAAGGCAAAGAACAAAGTTGGAGGACTAATACTACCAAACTACAAGACTTACTATAAATCTCCGGCAATCAAGACAGTGCATTATTGGCAAAGAAGAGACAAATAGATCAATGGAACAGAATAGAGAGTACATAAATATACCTCTCTAAATATAGTCAGTTGTTTTTTACAAAGGATGAAAGGCAATAAAATAGAGCAAAGATAATTTCTCTTCAACAAATGGAACAATTGGAATCCATATGTAAAAAGGAAATCAATCTAGACATAAATTTTACACACTTCAGAAAAATTAACTCAGAATAGATTAAAGGCCTAAATTTAAAGTACTAACGTGTAAACCTCTTAGAAGATAACATAGGGGAAAACCTAGATGACCTAGGTTATGGTGATACCTTTATACATATAACACCAACGGCACAGTCCATGAAATGATTGATAATAAATAAATTTAAATGCATATTAAGAAGTAAAAGAAAAGGCTACAAACTGTATGATTCCAACTATATGACATTCTGAAGAGGGCAAGAATATGGAGACAATAAAAAGATCAGTGGTTGCCAGGGGTGAAGGCTAGGAGGAAGGGGATGTATAGGCAGCACACTGAAGAATTTTAGGGCAGTAAAAATACTCTGTATGGCATTATAATAATGGATATATGGTATTATAAATTTGCCCCAACCCATATAATATACAAAAACAAGAGTGAACCCAAAGGTAAACTATGAACTTTAGGTCATTATGATGTGTCAATGTAGGCTCATTCTTGATAATAACTGTTCCATTCTGATGAGTGATGTTGATAATAGGAGAGGCTATGCAGGTGGGGGGTAGGAGGTATATGGGAAATTGCTGTACCTTATTCTTAATTTTTAACTTAAAATTGCCCTTAAAAGTAGCTTTTAAGAAGAAGAAAACAATCAGCCAACAACTTCAAATCTGCACCTACAGTTTGGATGTCCCCTACATGCCATCCTATGAATAACAACCTAGGTTTCAGTATACTTTCCAAGAATTTGAACAGTGAAAATTTCTCAAAACTAAATTTAGACTGAGTTCCTTCAGTCTATTCATAAATCTATGTATTAATCTATTGAGCTAACAATTTTTTATTAGTTTGTGTAGTGGTCCGAACGTGGGTTGGAAAAGAATTTCCAGACACAAGGCAGAATGAAAAAAAGATAGAATTTATTAAAAGGAAGGGTCGCTGCTAGAACAGCCGAATTCCTGATAGCCAGGGAGAGATGACCTTGAGCAAGTGTTACTGGTCTGTTTTTATAGCCAGGGAACAAAGGAATCTGCGAGTCATCTGCTGATTGGGCAGGGTATGTATACTTCCAGTGTGCAGAGCGTGAGAAGAATGGGACAAATACCTTTCCTTATATGGGACAGGAAAGGGACAGAGCATGCTGCTTGGGAGGGCTCTGGGACATTGTAATGGTTGCAATGTGACAGAGTGATAGGAGTCCTGGAACTCTGTTTCGGCAGTGTTGGCCCTTTGAGTTTGTCTTGTTCTTTGTCCTTGGAGCACCACAGTTTGCTCCTTTCAAATTCTTAATATGAGAATTTTAAAGTTTCATAAAGTTCTGGAATTACATGACCTGAGGAATTCCATTAAATGATATATTTATAAATGAAACAAGTGCTTATTTCAAATAGTATATGTATTTATTTGTATTTTTATTAAAAATGGATAACTTTTCTAAAAACATTAAAATATTATATCTGAACAATGAGAGGTATCAGGGTAAGTAATACATAGCCAATAATTATTGAAGATGGTATACTAATTCAAATATTAATATGTCATTATATTTTATGTTTATAAACAAAATCCAGCATATTTATACATCATCAAAACAACAAATAAACATTGAGTCCCTAGCATAACCCATATACTTTAGCTATTATCCTAAGTTCATATATTGTCTGAAATTCCTTGGATCTCAAACTAGGATTCTTTTTTGTTTCTACTGCAGTTGTGTGATATTGTGCCTGAACCTAGGAAAGAAACTTTTATCAAAAAGTATTTCATATCCTATGAAATAGAGTAGAAAATCAAATTATCTTTATAAGTAGAATTCATAACCTTAGATTTCCTGCTGGCCTTTGAAAGTATGTCTCTATATACATTTACATGTCACTGGTGTTCTGGTCATACTACTTCTGGTCTAACTTTCTGAGAAACACTGCCAAAATTTGCTAACCAATTTCCCTAAGTAAACTTGAAAAGAAAAATTCCAGAACAGTTCCAGAATTTCATTTTTATCTGTTGTCTTTCTCAAAATCTTCTGCCTCTGGTTCATATTTCCTTATCTTTCTTTGTGACATTCAATTATATTTTCTATTACCATCTCTAGTCATGGATTCCTAACATTTACTTTGATTGATGCCTTTATTTCGTCTGGAATTCTGATTATACTTTGAACTTTACTTGAAGTTTATGAATGTTACTCTCTCAAGAAGACGTGGTCTTGCTTTCAAACCTTTTATTATTTTTAAGTGTCAACTTTAGCAACTCTTTACTTCCCCACTAATCAGGTCAATTTAGATCACATAATACTTTCTAAATGTAAATATATGCTTAAATACTTTTGATTTATAAAGAATAGTCACTTTAAATTAGGATTATTCTTTCCTACTGTTAAATTAATTAGTAAGGGGGCCAGTAGACTGAGGTGGCTCTAATGCCCTGGCAGTCTATGTAAGTAAACCAAAACCTAAAAGCTACCAGTCACCAAAAAACAAATGGGCTTTAAGCTGTAGCCAACCAATAATTTCCTTATTTTGCATCATTTTTTTCCTACAAATATCTCTCTCCTTAGTTTCTTTGGGTGGAGTACTCCTTACAACTTCCGGTTTGGTATTGCCCTATTCAAACGGATTTTTGCTCAAAGAAACTTAAAATTTTAATATGCCTCAGTTTATCTTTTAACACTATACTTGGTGAACATTACAAAATAAAAGTTAAATTTTACAAAATTATGGGATTTTGTTTTATTCTTTTAAAATTTTGACCTCACTTTAGAATTTATTTTAAGAAAATACTATATTAAATGAATAATATCATTAAAATATGCTTGTTTGCTTAACATTCTCTTAATGCTTTAAAAGTGTCAGAATATTCAAACAATAAGTACCTTCCCTTGTTTTGTAGCTCTTTCAAATGATGGGAAAATAATAGAGACTGAAGATACTATAACAAGATATTAGGCATTTTACATAATTTATTTGAGCCTTAATTTTCTCACTTTTAAAATATTTACATTGCCTAAAGTTACCATTCTACTTGGAGCCTTAGATATTATTATTTCAATTATGGGCCATTTAAAAGATTAACACCTTTCATGTGTCCTAAAGAAAATGTATTTTTAATGGAAATTTTCTTAAATTAAGATCATGGCATAATTTGAGGCATGGTTATGTGGTACTGTCCTGGTGAATCTAACATAACTGTTCATTCTTAAAAGAAAGAAAATTAAGTCATGAGGGAAAATGAAGTTATGAGACAAGGGGGATGGATGGTTGCTCTTTTCTGTCTCTTTTCCTCTAACATTGAAACTGAGCAAGACCCTGCTGGACCTTCCTGTGTCCCCCTCCTGCCTCTTGTTTGCAGAAAAGCTTTAGCTTCTTAGACCTCCCCCGAGTTCCAAAGAGCAAAATTAATCAGAGAAGTGAGAAAATGCAGAAACAAAGGAAAGCCGTCATTCAAGACAAAATAATAATAGTTTAGCTATAAAACAAAGTGCAGGATCTTTAGTTCCTTCTCAAGAGCTATAGATAATACCCTGAATCACATCCTTGAGTTGTTTTGAAGATACTAAAGCCCCCACCAGATGGAATAAGTTAATTGAATGCTGACCACTAGCTTGTAGATTCTAGACTGTTTGGAGCTAGAAAATTGATAATTAAGATTCCTGAAACACCACCCTGTCACCTCACCAACAACCAAACAGAAGGATGTACATGGGCTCATCAGGTATTCTTTGACCCTCTCCCTCACCTTGCCTTTATAAACCCTTCCTGGAAAGTCATCTGGGAGTTTGGGTCTTTTGAGCATGAGTCTTGCAATAAATGCTGTACTTTCCTTCACCACAATTTGATCTCAGTAGATGGGCTTTGCTGCACTTTAGACAAGCGAACCCAAGTTTGGTTCAGTAACAACATTAGTGTGTGATAGACATTGTTTTAATTGCTTCAAGTAAGCTAACCCATTTAATCTTCACAACAAATCAAATAAATGTGGAAGTTGAAACCACAGAAAGTTAAGCAACTAGCGCAATGCAATACAACCAGTAAAGGGAGGAGATGAAATTCCAAACCTCGGATCCTAGGCTCTGCATTCATATTGGATATTAAATTTTAGAGTCATGCAAAGGACATATACACTCTGTGGTCCTTGGGAGACAGAGACCTTTATTTCTTTTACATAATGTAGTATGAAAATGGCAGGCTGTCCTTAAAACCTGGAGAAGCCTCTGAAATTAAGTCTCAAGAGTACAGGCATAAAAGAAGAAATGCAGCATGCCAACTTACATATTACTTAGAAGAAATTGGGAAAGAAGCTGTCAGTACAAAAAAAATATGCCTTTTGAATACTGTAAATAAAGGCGAGAAAGTTTAAAATGTTCTGAAGAAAGAGTGGCAATCTCTATTTTAAGAAGATTCTACAGAAATAAAAGACCAACAAAATAACAAAGCAAAAGCTATTTATTTAGAACTTATAAGAGAGTCAACCACCATCATATGCTTGTTGCAGTGATTCAAAGACAGGAAGAGGAGTGGGAGAGCTTCTTAGTGGTAAAAAGGATAGGCTTCAAATATGTCCTTATTTAAAGGTGTTGGCATGTGAAAGCTGTAGTTGTATAACTAGAAGTAGGGAATCCTATGTGATTGGTCAGGGGTGCATATTTGGCTTTCTCTGGTTGGTTTCAGTAAGAAGTGGGGACAAAATTAGGAAAGTTGTTAGTTATGAATAAGCCCTGGCCAGTTTGGCCCAAATCTTAGAGAAGTTACTGTTTAGCTTTCTGAATTGTCACTAGAGATAGCAATCTGGCTTCCTTCATGTCCAAATGACAGCAGGCTGGCTTCCTGGGTTGTTTATTGTAGAGGGCTGGTTTCTTGAGCAACTTGCTGCAGGCTGTGGGTCAGAGTTTTATTTTTACATATGATCTAGCTATTGTCTGTTCGTATATTCAGTCTCTCAATTCAATTACATGAAATGCAAACTAGATGAGTGAAGTTGTACCTTGTTACAAGAAAGCAGTCATAAGACCCATCTTGTTTAATTTTAATGCTGGAAGAATAGTGAAGACAATTTTTTTATTATAAACTTTTCCTTATTATTTTCATATTGCTTAAGTAACATCAGATTAGTATATATTTTTAGAATATGCTGATCAATCCTGGAATATAAATTGCACAAACACACTCCACACACAAACAAACACACTGAAAGAGAGAATAAAGAAAGAGAAAAAGAAGAGTTTGCCCTCTAATATGGTAGTAAAAAAGAAGAGCTAGGGACTTCCCTGGTGGCACAGTGGTTAAGAATCCGCCTGCCAATGCAGGGGACACTGGTTCGAGCCCTGGTCCGGGAAGATCCCACATGCTGTGAAGCAACTAAGCCCATGCACCACAATTACTGACACTGCGCTCTAGAGCCCGCGAGCCACAACTACTGAAGCCCGCACATCTAAATCCCGTGCTCCTCAACAAGAGAAACCACCACAATGAGAAGCCCACGCATCGCAACGAAGAGTAAACCCCGCTTGCCGCAACTAGAGAATGCCGTGCTCAGCAACAAAGACCCAACGCAGCCAAAGATAAAAACATTAATTAATTAATTTTTTTTAAAGCGTTTGTTTTAAAAAAAAAAAGAAGAGCTAGGTTTAAAAAAAATTGTTGGGAAAGTTTTTTAATCGGGAACAGATCCACTTATTTTAGGATTTATTTCAGAACTACACATGATATATAACTAAAACCATTAAGATTTGTCGATTATGTTATGCTATTGTTTGGGTTAATATTTATGACATGATTCCTGGAAAATAGTCCATAAGAATGTTAATAAAAAATATCAGTTAATATCTACTCTATGACAAAATGTGTCAATGCATCTAAGTTATCCACATAAAAATCTATTTATAATTTTAGGATTAAAACAATCTATTCTTAATACTTATAAGTATTCTGATTGCAGTAAGTTAGAGCTTATAAAGACACCCAATAGTTTATCAAAAGATGAATTGTACATGAATTTGGAAGTCTAAGTTTGATCTATGACATTACAATTTATTAAATTGGTAATTTTGCATCAGTTACTTAATCTGAAATTTGTCTTTAAAAGTTGTAGAATGATAATGACATGTCTACTCAGTATATTGTTCTTAATGAGTCCCAAATAAGATCATATGCATTTAGGTAACTACGTAAAATACCGTATGTTAAGGAATCTAGGCATGCTATGCCAATATTTGGTTTTAATAACTCTATTTAGCAGAAAGATCAACTCATCCAAAGCTAAACAGGGATTGAGAAAATTGTAGCAAAATTTATTTAAACATAACATTCAAAATTTAACTTTTATTTTAACAAAGAATGTGTTCAGATTTTTACATAATATTTTTCTTTTGAGACATTTGGTTAATATTAAATTCACAAAAGGCTCAAAATAATCTACCTAGTACTTCTTGCAAATTTTTTTAACATTGTTTTCCGATAAATACACAAAACATGCTATTATATCAGCTATTAATATTTCAAAAATATATATCTGTTAATATTAATCTGATATTATAAAAGCAGTTTTATTTGAAATTTTTTGATAACTATAATTTTCTATCTAATATTAAGGTTATATATAGAGGAAGCCTCAGTACTTTTTAGTAGATTTGTTCTGTGCTTTTCCTTAAACCTCATTTATGAGATTTATTGCCATCTGTATTAAACTACCAATAAATAATAAAAATGAAATACTTGAATTATTAATTACTTAATACCCATCTTTTGCATTTTCACCATTCACACTGGAGGAAAATGTGCAGTAAATTAATTGCATTGGTGCTGCGCTATCATTATTCTTAAGTTATTTTGCTGGGAGCTGTTGCCCATTCTCACATTCAAAATTTACACATAAAACTAATAATGAAAATACTCTTCTTCAAGGCCGAAAATCACCTGCAAGCTCTAGCCAGCATGGAGTGGAAGAAGCTGAACCCATACCCATGAGACAAGATTCTGAGGATTTTTAACAAAAGTGCTGAAAGATAAAAAAGGTTAAGGAAATATTTGTTGACTTGAGACAATCTTCCCAGGTTACAACATTCAGCATCTGATGAGAGCAACAAGAGAAGGCAATTGGAAACACGGAAAGAGTAATAAACTGAACTTAGTGAAGTTGAAATGCCTAAATTGCCACAGAGGGAAGAATAGACTCTATGACAGAGAAGTATGTGCTTACTAAAATGGATATACTACTGTTATTAATGACTAGAAGACCCACCAGAGATTATGTTTCACTGGAAGGTCTAGAAGATCCTCCATACACCAAGGCTATACGAAGTTGGGGGGCACTGATGTCACTAAAGAAGTTACTGGGGGCTCTTCTCCATAGGTTAGTATTTACAGTAGGAGAGACAGTACAGAATATGATGATTTGCTAGCAAGTAAGTGTAAGGATCACAAAATAAGAGAAACTAAAAGATGTCACTTAACTGACAGAGCAGGATTTCAGTTTCCATAAGGACTGTCAAGGTTATACATGGATATGTTATTTAATAATAAAATGATTACAATTGGCAGAATAAAACTAAAACTGACTTAAGGAAAATGACAATTTACTGTTTGATGTAGCTGAAAATCCAGGGGAAGAACATCTTTCTACTTCCGGCACCCCTGGATCCGGGACAAAATTATCTTCATGTGTATCTTCTGCTTTCTCCATCACGGGCTCTCCTGTCTTTGTATTGGCAAGACCCTAAGAAAGACTCCCTCTTGTATCAATGAGATAATTATCAGCAGCTCCAAGAAGGCCTCCCATTCTCTCAGGAACACCACTGGAAAATGGAACTCTTTCCCACACTGCTCCAACAATCTACTAGTATTGAGTCTCATTTGCTGACAGGTCTTGCTTCAAGTTCATGTCCATCCATGAACCACTCCCTATGGCCACTGTAATGTTTGGCCACTTCTGAGTCAAATGACAACCCCTGGAGCTAGAAAGAGTTGCTTTTTCTAAAACACATTGACTAAGGGAAGGGTATGAGTTTTGCTTCAGGAGTTTGTGGTACCAGAAGTATCAGGCAAGCAAAAACAGAGATGCTTAGAAGAACATTCAAATGTTTATATAAAAAAGAGACCTAGCAGCTAAAAACTGCTAATACAATATCACTAGAAATATACTGTCAAAAGTAGAATGTCAGAACCAACAAAGATTGACTAGTTGACTGCATAAGCCATGCTTTTATTATCCACAATCACAGGTGAAAGAGCAGATTATAGAAATGCATCATTTAAATTTAGCATAATTCTGTGTCCTATAACTTTAAATGCTATCGTGAAACCACAGTACATTTATTTCACAATTTGTATGAAATTATTATTTACATTAGATTACTTTAGTGTGGGTTGATACATCTGAAAATCATTCAAAGGAAACATCATATTTACATTGAAATTATTATTAATTCTGCATGTTTTCATCATTTCAGTCTGTAAACTTAAAAATGGCTCTATTGACAAGACATATCTGTAAAGAAAATATTCACATTGCAATATGTTATTCTGTAAATAACTTGACTTCATTCTAATCATGTTAACATTAATGTTTTAAGAGAACATCTTTTATGTAATGAAATTGTGGTCCTTGTAATAATTACAATCAAGACATTATGTTAACTAAGGATAGCGATAAAATAGGAACCCAAGGTTTCATCTAACTTTTTTCAACATTTTTTGGCTGCAATTAATATTCTAGAACAAAAGTTATTATTTTATAATTATAAAATAATATGAAAAATATGTTTAATCATCCAATATGTTCAAAACAAGTTAGTATAAATACTATAATTAGAATAGTGGTACTAATGGAATTTTACTTCCCAACTTCGTCAGATCTATAGAACATCCTGGGAGAAAACTAAGCATATGCTGTGTTCTCATAAACAAAGCAATTTTGCATGAAATTGCTACTTTAGGAGAGAACAAAAATAAAGATTTTAAATGCTATGTTTAAAATTCAGGTATAATTATAAAAGTTGACAAAATGAAATGATGAGAAACATCATAGATCTAGAATAAATTATGTCTAAACCAATTAAAATACTTACCACTATTATAGAAAATTGCATACATTGTTAGAGTGTAATATTGACCACTATACAACTACATGGTAATACAGATATTTTCTATGGCTTTAATTAAAGTAATTAAAAGAAAATATAAAATATATGGGTTTATATAGGACAAAATGCAATATGGTAAATTTTTATTTCTCCACATTTAAAAATGCCATCAGTACTGTTAAAGGGTGACGTCATCTATGAAAATCAAAAACATGAAACACAGTAGTAGTAACATTTGAGAGGCTTGAAACTGCATTTATTGTTTTACTTTATATTGTAAAATTTATATAGTAGAAGGATTGAAAATGGAGATTGTTCAGCCAAATTGTAGATCTGTCAAGCTTCATAAGAATGCAGTTTTTATAAAAGTCATATTCCCGCTTTTCAAATTATATGTTGGTATTGAATTCTCATTTGCATCTAGAACTAAATCAATAACAACTCTGTCTTCATAGTAATTTTAAAACCCAACACTAGAATAATAGCTAAGATCTTGTCTTGAACATTATCACCTCTTTGTTTAGGGAAAGTTAATCAAGGTTTATTCTATTATCTTCTACATTTTCAAGATGTAAATGGATTTCCCACAGTCAGAGCATATAATCAATTATTTTTTTAATTAAATAGGCTTATTTTTAAAGCTATATATACAAACAACTCTACTCAAGGCTCTGAGATTCCTATCTAAATGTTAAAAAAATACCCATTTATCTTTGTTTAAAATGATTTGTCCGTGCCATAGTTCAAACATCTTGGAATAATCCAGCTTACAAAAAGAGCACAATAAGTATTTAATAAATTAACAAGTCAATGAATAAAGCAAATTTTTCCAAAATTATTCACTGGAGTTCTTCAGTTGTAAGCACCAAAAACCAACTATGCATAATTAAGCAAAAAACAATTTTTTGTGAGTTACCAGGCAGTGCGTACATTTCCTGGGAACTGAGGATAAGTCTTAGAAATAGTTCAGAATCTAGTGCAGCTTCTGTTTTAGGTAACAGGAACAGTTCCCTCATAGATGATAGATAGATAGATGGCTAAATAGGTAG
The DNA here is from genome assembly GCF_028021215.1 of Eschrichtius robustus. Lineage (NCBI taxonomy): Eukaryota > Metazoa > Chordata > Mammalia > Artiodactyla > Eschrichtiidae > Eschrichtius > Eschrichtius robustus. Next base: position 59,590,998 of record NC_090841.1, on the reverse strand, counting down.
ATAGATGATAGATAGATGGATAGATAGATGATAGAGAGAGCATAATATAGACATAATCTTCAATAATTTTCCTCTTGGCCCTGGCTTCACTCTGCTAATTATTTAAAATTTTAGAGTAGTAAATTATGTCTAACTTGGGACACATGCCTTTGTTTAGGTGAGGTGGACATTTATCATTTTTGCCTTTTTTTGGTGTCTCATTTTGTTTTCTAAATTAGGAGATTGAAGCTCAGACAGAAAGGGTAAAATAATTAATATTCAATAGTTTGTATTAATTTTATGGTTACCTTATAACTTTCCAGACTAGAAATTAATAACTTGAGAGCAAAGTTGAAGATTAAAAGAATTGGTGTAATGCAGGTAAATCTAAATAGGCTTAAAATGAGGAAAAAACAGTAAGTTAGTATTTATACTTTAATTGAAGTATGTAATAATGAGGATAAATAGTCATGAATTGAACAGGTGATCATTTTCTGACATAAAATATAGAATAAATTATTATTGAAGAAAGTTTTTAAAACAACTCTAATATATTTTAAGAGAGGCATTCGATTTCAGTTTAACCAAGGATACATTTACGAATTAGAAATTTTTTTTAAGATAGCTTGTGGCATTTTGCAATTCATGATCTATTACTCATTTCACTCCAGGCTTTTAGATTTTCTTTGTCAATTAAATGAGAAACCTTTTAGATTACATTTATAAATCCTTTTGTCTATAGCTAAAAGTCACTAATTTTCTTAAAGTGTCACAAGAATCTCTCATGTGCTTGACATCTATTGATTTCATCTACTTCTTGGTTTTCTTTTCTGCTATAAATCTATGTCCTGGTCTTATTTCAAGATGGTAATGACTCTCTCAATTTTCTTTTATCTTAAAAATAATTAACTATGACATTTTAACATTCAAGCTGGACGGGAATGTAATTAGATATCATCTCAGTTACTCTCAAGTAAATTACCTTGTTTTTTACGGATATACATACACAAACATTCCAGAAACAACAACGTAATATTTGAGCATGCATAAATATCAATTAATATGGACTGGAAAGTACTAACAGGGACAATATATATTTATCTCTCATAAGCCTGTACCTGAGTCCACAAGTTCATCCTCACAAATCCCAATATTTAACCGTCTCATTTATACACGCTTCCAATATTCCTTCCCTGATTACAAAGGGAGTAGGGATAAATATTATAATGAATATTTTTATATCTATTTGGTAGCTGGACCAAAATGTCTTCTTATTCAACTTGGAGATTTTAGAACCAGATAAAGTATTTAGGAGACTGAGAGAAATTTCTCCAGTCATTAGAACAGAAGTTATTCCAAAGTGAGTAGGGAACAGCTAAGAAGCAAGTGATTTTTATTTTTAAAGGGACATTCTACAGAATTGTCCTTAGTTATTATTTAAATATTCATAGAATAAAAATTACATGGAGAGAGGACTAAGAAAAATGGGTGGGGGGAGTGACAGAGACATCCAAACACCACTGCAAGCTCTCTTTCCAGTTCCATTATGATACTAAGGGTTAAAGGCACACAACTAATTGGCTAGAGGCGCTTTCATTTTTTTTTTAAATGCAGTTTGTACATTTTATAAAGGAAAATAGGCTTACCTCATTGTCATTCAAAGTTTATGAATGATGATGCCTGGGGGTTTGAAGACTGTGTCAATTTGGTAATATGTCTCCTTTTCATTATGCTACTGCTTTATAGTATTCAAAATAATACATTATGTATACAAAAAGATGATAATTAAAACTAAGAAGGTAACTCACATTTCAGAATACTGGTCAGTTTCCAAGTCATAGACTTCATTTCAATTATCCTCCACTGTAAGATTGAAAGGAAAGTAGCAGTTAAAGACAGGTAAGAGGAAATCACAGTGAGAAAAAAAGGATTTAATTTCATTAATCAACAATAAATAAAATTGAAATAAAAGTAATGTTACATGTACATATTTTTAATTGTGACTAAAAGTATATTTGTTAACTTATTGCACTTTAAAATTTTTATTAAAAACTATCTTAAAAACTCTTTGATTTTTCCTTTTCACCTTGCATGAAAAGTATTCTGAACTGAGTATCTGTGTTCTATGCAATCATACTGAAACTACATGGTGATGTTCTCAGTGATCAATGATTTAAAGGTTTCAAAATTCTCCTATAGAACAATAAAAACTTTGTAAGTAAAATTTTCCATCATTAACACTATAACAGTATTTTAGAAGCGTGTATGTGTACTTGTTGATATATGAAGCTAAAGATATATATTTGCACAGGTTTTCTTCCCTGGTATTTGCATAGCAATAATTTAACAATGACAATTTCCAATATTTACAAGTAGTTTGTTGTTTATGTTTCATTTAAAATCGTAAATAATTTTAAAAATAATAATCGCTCAAATGTACTGGAGAAAAGTCAACTCTGGGCAATTAAATAAAACGGCGGGCAGAGAGAAATCTTATGCCAAATTACTACTTTTCTCTCTAAATACTAAGTCTATTTTCTCTATTCCAGAACAAATATACTTTATTTAAAATGCTTTAATGATTAATACATTCATGTAATTTGTTCAATAACTTTTCGTTCAGTATTTACCATATGCTATCCACCATTCTAAGTGCTGGGAATATGAAAAAAGAACCTCCATTCTCATGGAGTTTATATTCTACCAGTAGAGACAGAAACTGATTCCCAGCAAATCAAAGATCAGCTAGATTCTTTGATTGTGTTTTTCAAAATCGAATTGAATTTGTGATCTATTTTCACATCTGAACTTTCACTATGAGAATAAAAAAAAAAGGATTTGCTAATGAGTGATCTCCATGTCATTCCTAATTATACAAAGTAGTATATAAAATTATTGTAGCAATTACAATAAAAAATATGTATAAATAATCTCAGCCAAAGCATGATTTTATATTGCCCTCACTGAGATTTGATATAGAATCTTAAGAAATAGATAAAATAATTCATTCATTAATTTTTTACATTTCAGTCCTTTTTAATAAAACTCTGCTAGAATCTTTTTTTGTTCAACATAATATTTTTTCACTTTAATGACACTGACATTACATCATAAAACATTCAAACAAACACATAAAAATTTGAGCTAAAACCTAATTCTTCCTTATCAACACTAATCGACATTCCACTTATATAACAATGCATAGTAGTAACTTTCATTAAGGACTTTAACATTGATGTTCAGCTTCAGTCTCAGAATTTGACCAAATGATCTGTATTCAGCTTTAGCCTAAGCCTCTGAAGGCCAAATGCCAATCCCTACACTTAAACTTCAATTTAGGAGTCCCTCAACCTGGGATGATGTAGGTACTCATCACATCCTATCATTATAACATCAGCAATTCAAACAAGAAATATTATTATGATTAATTGCTAATATTTAAATATTCTCTTTCAAATAGAAATAAACATTCTAGATGTAACTTAGAGTAAAAATTGTATGTAACATTAATATTCTATCAAAGTAGAAATGCTTGTTATTACAAAAGTAATAATCCAGTTATTCATTCATTTTCTAAACATTGCTTGACAAATTGTCATATACTGACACTGATAATAATGCTGGCTTTTTTGGTAGAATTTAAGTATATTGGGAGTAGATGTATTAAATCAATAATTACAAAAAACTTATTATAGGTATTTAATAGGTAACAAAAAGAGGGAAAACAGTTTGAAATAAGAGCAAACAATATGGACCTTTTATAGTATCAGGAAATATCAGAGAAAACATTGGTGACAAAGTGGCTTTGAATCTGAACCCATAAAGAGTAAGGGTTAGTATTAAGGTTAAGGACAAATGGAGCAATATTCAAGGTAGAGGAAATAATAAGTGCAAAAGCATTGAATCCAGGGGGAGTCTGCTGCTTACCAGGAATTCAAAATAGCTAGAGTACCACTGATTTTATAATGAAATGATATGATGTCTAAGGAATAGACAGAAGCCAGACAATACAGAAATTTGAGGCTATATTAAGGATTTTTTAAAAATTATCTTAAGAATAACAATCTGTTAGAGAGTATTGTAAAGAAGAGAATTGGTAATTTTGTCTTATTAAGCAAAAAAATATTACATTGACTGCTCTATAAAACTTGATTGACATTGAGAAAGACGGATATATTGAAATAAGTTTGAGGGTTATTGCAATAGTGTAGGAAAAAAATATGATGAAAGCTTGAACTAGTGGCAGTGGGAATATATAGACATGTATGGATAAAAGGAAAAAGTTGAGAGAAATTGGTGATTTACTGGATATAAGGCTGGCATAAGTGTCTCTGGTTATAATACTGCCATTTTCACAGCTAGAGGACTCTTAGTAAGGACTCAGGTGGGTAAAAACAACTTCAGTTTAGACTGGGTCTGAATTGATTTCAAGATACCAAAAGAAGCTATGAAGTGTTAGTTGCCATCTTGATTTGGAATCAGAAAAAAAACTGGAATTAGCATTGATATTTTTCTTTTTTTTTTAACATCTTTATTGGAGTATAATTGCTTTACAATGGTGTGTTAATTTCTGCTGTATAACAAAGTGAATCAGCTATACGTACACATATATCCCCATATTCTCTCCCTCTTGCGTCTCCCTCCCACCCTCCCTACCTCACCCCTCTAGGTGGTCACAAAGCACCGAGCTGATCTCCCTGTTTAGCACTGATATTTTTCAACTAGAGAATTATAGATGGAATTTAAAGATATGGGATAGTTAGGATTGTCTAGATAAAGAGACACTAAGTTTGAATCTAGAGAAACTGTAAATTTTCAAGATTGGTTTAAGGAAGATGGCAATGAAAAATATTGTTAAAACATGCAGGAATAGGAGACATATGTGGTAACATAGAAACCAAAGAAAGAAGGCCAGGAATGTATGTAAGCAGTGATAGTACTGCCAGCAATGAGCCACTTGGGCTCTTGTCCTGTCTGCCAAACCGACTTTCCCTGGCCTGGAGTAAGCCCATAGCAATAGGTGCTCACCACATGAGTATGACCCTGGTTGTTATCACACTAGAGTTTATAGAATATTAGCTCATTCCTAGTGGCTTCTGCTTCAGCAACACTGTTAGTGAAGTGCTTCAGGGTAAAGTAAAAGAAAAAGCACTAGCTTCAGATATGGACCGTTTAAAATAAAGGTGCCAGCAAAGAAGGCAATGATCTAAGGATGGCAATTAAGATCATTGAAATCATGAGAACAAGTAAAATTAAATGAGCCAAAAAGTGGATGCAACTAAAAAGAGTCTTCAGGGCATCAGCAACGGAGAAATTAACAAATTTGGGAACAGATTTTGTTGGTCACTGGACAGCCACCAGGTGACACAGTTCATGGTTTTATGTATCAATTTGAAACATAACATGGCCTCTTTAAATGATGTGAGGACACTCTCTGTCTGTATATTTTCATAATAAATGTTATCTGCAATGATAGATCATGATTGTATGAAGTTTATCAGATCACTTAATGAGGGTAATAAATAAAATTATCAGAGACTATCTTCCAAACCAACATATGGTGCTGAGAGTTCAGCTCACAGGTTGATACTATTAATTTTTATATGGTAAGCCAATTAAAACATTAGAAAAACTTTTGCCTTGCAGGGCTTTGTGGAAGAGAATGAAGTGTGCAAATATGAAGATTGAGCCATTCTGCCCATAATGGAACTGTCTAAACCTCCCATGTACATATTTTGCCTACAACAATAAAGAGGCCCATGGAAAGCGTTGTCACCACATCATGCAACCACAGTTTCTGTAGCCAATATCTGTCATCAGTAGAAGACAATGAGAAAATAGGAAGTAGAGTAATATCAGGGGACCTTAAGATTTGTTTAATATGATGCCACATAAGATGTGAACGAAATGAAAGTTGGCATGCTTATGAGAATTTCAAAACCATGGGAAGATTCTGAGGGAAATCAACTCTGTTGAATATACTTTTCAAGTAAGTAAGATAAAAATCTTCATGCATCTATTGAAATGTTCAAAAATTTCTGTAAACATTTCAGGTTTAAATTACAAATACTAGCTTTCTTTCAACAGATATTGGAGAACATATGGTTTACACAGCTGCAAATATTGTTCAGCATAACAGAGGCCAAATGAAGAAATGTCAAAATTACTTTACATGTTATATTTTAATTCCAAGGTTTTCAAGAACTTTAAATACCATAAAGTTGAAGAAAGTTTAATAAGACTAAAAATTTATCTTAGGTTTATTTAAGCCTTGTCAACATTTTATTACATGGCCATTTTGACATAAAGTGATTATTTCCAATAAAAAGTAAATTTTCCATGCAAAAATAATACCCTTAATTTTATATTCTAAGCAGATTGCTACAGCCTGATGCCTTTGATTCCTTTCATGTTACCTTGGAATTTCCACAGATTCTCTTAGGGTTAGCGTTCTCTTACATCAAGAAATAAAGCATATTAGTGGCTTACTTGGCTGCCTGGGCATCTGTATAACTTCAAGTTCCAACTGGAGAATTATTTTCCCTTTTCATAATTTTGGTCCTCCAGATTAGAGTCTCATCTCTCTAGACACTTCCAAAGATGCCCCACATCCACCACTTATAGCCAATAATTGTTGACAATAACCAGATTCCCTAGCATTGTGTTCTGCTAACTTCTTATAAAATCCTCTTTTCCTCATATAGATGTTAGATTGTGCTTTTATTTATCAATCTATATAATATTTTCAAGAAATTGTCATTAAATAAAAAACACATTTAAGTTTAAAACTGGTTAATTAAATGGCTTACTTATCAATTCAATTAGTAGCTTTCAGTATGTTTAGGAAGACCTGGTAGGATGTTGAATTCTTTTAGAATATAATTTCTGATTTCTTGCTGTCCTGGATTGTCATGGAAATGTATTGCTTAAAATCTGACAAGTAGTTATTTTTTATGTTATAATCCCTTTATGTGTGTGTCTCTTGAATAGATTTGTATTTGAAAATAGGTAATTCTGATACTTTTCTATAGAAATTGTGATATGCAAAAGCAAAAAAGTAATTTCAAAGTCACGATCCAGTTTTCTATAGATACACTTAAAAACAAGACAGAAACTACTTAGATCCAATTTGTAGACCATTATGATAGTGGAAGATCCTGTGTAATAGTAGGTGCTATGCTATGGACCTTCAGATGTACATACTGGTCTGCATCTTTTCTGAGTTCCACTGTGTGTTGGCTAATTTGTTCTTTTCTGTAAGCATGTGCCCACTGGTAAAATCTGTGGCCCATGAAATTCTGTTAGCTTAGTTGGTGCCGTGGGGTTTTCCTAACTCAACACTCAATGATACTGTAAATCCCATTGAAGTTTTAATGTAATTCTCAATTCATCATCAGGCCAATGGTTCAATTTCTGGCCTTTGATTATTAAGTCACTATGCCTCACTTTCATTAACTGCTTGGCAAGCTGACCATCAGTAAAACAGCTAATATCAATGCCTGCCTGTGGCCTATGGAAACTTCTACATCCCACCTGTGTCACACATCTACCAAGAGCGAGTCAGGAGCAGGAACCCAGCAACTCCCTCTAGCCATCACATTTTTTTTTTTTTTTTTTCCTGTAGCTGCCCTGTTTGAAAGCCTCTGTTTGACGAGAGGATCTATCTGTGTGGAAGTCTTCTCTGAGATTTTTGAATAAAGAGTGGAGGATAGGCTCTTCTGTATGTGATTTTCTTCCAAATAAATCTATAAACTTTCCTCCATTGGATTTTGCACAAAAGGATAAAACAAGGATATATGTAGCTCACTGGTTGCTTTCTTTAACTCTTCACCTTATCTCTTCCTTTTCATGCCTACCCCTTAAGAAAATTACTTATTTCCCCTTCCTGTCCTAAAACTAATTCTTCATCTTTCTTTTTTTAGGAGTTAGCATGTATTCTCCTACCTTTACTATGACCAAAAAGGTTAAGTAATTGCTAGGAAAAATAAAAGATATGGGAGAGAAAGGGAAAAATCAAAAAGCCTTAGCATTGTTTTAAATTATAAATATTACTTCCACTACACATGACTCTTTTATAGAAAAAGTGTTTTTTCAGACTAGGAGTGATGACCAGGGCATATGGCACAGAGCCTGGTAAAAAACAAGCCCTTCAAAAAATCAGAGGAAATAATAGCAATAAATTAAAAATAAGATAAACATATAGCTATATGCTGAACATATTGTTTTTATATTTGTAAAATTTTAAATGTTTTTATATTGTTTTATTTTACTTATTTTAAAATATTTATTTATTTCAGAAATCAGCTTTTATTTCTTCTTTGGTTATGTGTATTTTATTTTAACAAGTAAACTTGTTTTCTTTTCAACCTAGATATTTCACAACAACATTTAGCAATGGAGGTAGAAATAATTCTAAAAGTACAAATGTTGCAACTCAAAAGTTAATCACAAGATAAGTCATTCAAGGTAAGTAAAGCAATTTAATAATAATAATAATATGACAAGAAATACATTGGCTTTGCAGACTAATATTAAGGCACACACAAAACATGTTATTCTCTTTTCTGACTGAAGTTTCTTTCATGTCAAAAAAATAGCTGCTTTATAATTTGTGGGGCTATTTATCTAAGATCAGCATAAGATATACTTGAAGCATACCTCTGCTCTTTTTTAGTAATTTGATAGTAGATCATGCTATTCAAATTTAAGCTTCACCATGGATCTTCCATGCATTCCATTAAAATTGATATTTTGACAACATAAAGGCTTATCTGTATTTTATAGTCACTTAATAAAAACTTGAGAACCTGCCAAGGCCCAAGATTTTGCCTTTCTCATGGAGATAAATGTCTTAATAAAACTCCCTTTCATCTTCATCTTAGTTTTACATGCATGCCTGGAACTTCAATTGAATGCAGAGATCTGTACGACAGTAATAATTAGTCTATAATGTCTGATTTTTAAATCTCTAAACCAGGCTAGTTGCTGTAACTACTAATAAGTAATGTCCTTAAAACAATATATTTTTAAATTAAAATTAAAGAACTGGATAAAAGTAAAAGTGAGCTAAATAGATTTCCTTAAAATTATTATGCTAATTATATGTCTTCATTTTTTTAATAAGCTATAACAGCCAATTAAAATGTATAATTAAGGGTTAGAATAGTGTAGACATATTTATATCTTTTAAATTTAGCCACATTTTAAAATAAAAATTATTTTAAGTGGTTTTACAGATAACAGCATAAGCACAGAATATTGTAGAAAATGCTTTTTCTACTACCTTAGTTAAAATATTTTCTTTATGAGTAAAATTTATCACATTGTGCTAAAGAAACAAGAAGGTTTTTCTTTGATGGGGCAGTCAGAACAACTGCCTCTGTACCCATTTATCACCACACACACACACACACACACACACACACACACAGAGACACACACACATCCCATCTAAAAGTAAAATGAGAAGACTGTTAATTTAATATGTTTCATGAGACAGGAGCCTATATTGTGAAGTCTTGGGCATCAAATGTGTCCCCAGCTCCTAGGAATGCTTAGCACAAGTACATGCTCAATAAATATTTGTTGAATGGATAAATGGATGAGGGGCTGCTCTGTATGGTAGTTTTGATAATCTACTGGTGAGATAGTAAATTATTTGTTAATTATATGTGTGATTCATTTATACATAAATAAGTAATAACACACCCAGTCTCTAATGTTAAGCACTAAGAGTATTAGAGTCCAGTTTATACAATTCTTGAAGTGTCTTAGTTTGTCTATTATAGTTTGAAAACTTTACAAAAGGATTGTCATTGGGTATAGAAAAGTTCAGAAGATTGTTTTATCATATCAAAGATTTCCAGAAATAATGATTGTGTGCAGATACAATATTCACATTACACAATCATGGAGTGATGGAACAATTGCTTCATTAATGTGAGCATGCTTAATAAAGTAATTATTAAAATATTTCACTGTATAATTCTTAACTATCATTCTTTTTCTTTTAATTCAAGTAACATGGAACAAAAGTTTTCTGACCCATGTTTTAAAATTCTAGCCTCATTAAGACTATAAAATAATATAGGAAGAGCCTCATTCATTTTACATCACTATTTGTATCTTCTTTTCAATTTTTTTGCTATCATCCAAATTAAATGTGAAATACATTCCTACTCTCTTTTTTTCATAAAACGTGGTTGTTAATGCATGGATTACTGTTGCTATGTATTACCATGCTAGGAATAAAGAAAATTTGCTCCATGTGCTTCAATGTTAACTGACAATATATATGCTTTTAACCGCTGGTGATGTTCAATAAAGTGTATTTTGCAACTGCATTACAAATTTAGGTTACTATTAGATGCTGTCATTTAGCCTCTTTTTATATTTGAATTATGAATAAGTGATAGTTTAATGGACAATCAACTTTTAACTGCCAGTTTTAGCCGCTATAATATGTACTCAAATTCCTGCTTAGACCTGAAATACCTCTTTCCCTAGTTAGGTGCTGCCCTCTAAAGATGATCTCAAATCATTTCCAACTGGAAATTAGTCCTTAAAAATGTCATTGTCTTTCTATTAGTAACAGGTCATTTTCTACTTTTAACATAATCTTATCAATAGAATTATATATTTTGGAAATTTTCTATGAATAAAAATCAGTCTATTTCTTAAAATGTTTTTCTAATAAAATAGTTTTATGCTATTAGCATAATAAAATATTTTACTTAATATAAAATATTAAAAACTATCTTTTTTGAGAAATTATTAGAATAAATTGAGTGAATCATTAGTATGATTCATAAGCATTAACATTTGGGTTTTATTGTTTATGATAGGTATATGATGTATGTAAATATTTTAAAATATACTTTGAAATGTTTTTTGACATAGATGGTTTTGAAAAACACATCAAATATATATGTTAGAAAAGTGGACAAACATTCATGAGAATGAGAGAATTGTGGAAATACTTTTGGCATTACAGTGACTATATGGTATTATGTATTTTCATTGTTTAAGAAATCTTGTTCAACAGTTTTAATTGGGGGGATGTATTACTGAGTGAAAACCACATTAGCTAATATCACAAAACGAGATTTTCTTTAGGGATAATGTAAATTCTTTAAAGAAAAAACATTGTATTTTATGCTTTTTAAAATGCCAACGTACAGAACAATACCCTTAAATGTATAATGGCATACTTTTCAGAACAGTTATAAACTGCTCTCTGGGTTTAAAATATATGTAGAAACAGAGAACAGAGAATTGAAGGGGTTGGAGAGGGTGAAATGAATGAAGGGGATCAACTGTAGTGATGGATGGAAACTAAATTTTTGGTGGCGGGCACACTGTAGGGCACACAGAAGTAGACATATAATGTACAACATGAAACTTATATAATGTTATATCAATAAATGTCATACAGAGTGAAGTAAGTCAGAAAGAGAAAACCAAATATCGTATATTAACTCATATATGTGGAATCTGAAAAAATTGGTATAGACGGTCTTATTTATAAAGCAGAAATAGAGACACAGATGTACAGAACAAACATATGGATTCCAAGGGGGAAGTAGGGGGACGGGTTGGGATGAATTGGGAGATTGGGATTAACATATATACACTATTGATACTATGTATAAAATACATAACTAATGAGAACCTACTGTATAGCACAGGGAACTCTACTCAGTGCTCTGTGGTGACCTAAACAAGAAGGAAATCCAAAAAAGAGGGGATATAAGTATATGTATAGCTGATTCACTTTGCTGTACAGTATGAACTGACACAATATTGTAAAGCATCTATACTCCAGTAAAAAAAAGAAAACAAAATAAATGTTACTCAATAAAAAAGAAATAAAAAAATTTTTAAATGAAAGAAAAATGAAATTCTGGATTTAATTTTACTAGACATTTGCTTGTAAAGTTTTTACTGTAATATTCAGTTTCAAGAAAATGAATTGGATGACTTTTCAACTTCTGAATAAATACTATCAAAAATCTTCTCACCATACTTTAACTTATTCTGAGAAATTTCAATTATTCAATAAATATTATCCACAAAATATGTAACAAACTATAAATTTAGGGGCCTAGGGAAATAGTGCCACAAATATGTCTATGATATCATAGGGAAAAAAAGTAATTTTAAATTAATTAGCAAGCAAACTAAATTTTAAGATAATAAATTTGCATTTCCATACTGAAATGTATGTTATTTGCCTAAAAATTTATGAAAATAACACTATTTTTCACTAATTCAAAGAAAATGTTAGTTCAACTTTACAATGTGTAGGGTATTTTAGTTAAATTTGTAGTGAATAAGGTGGTTTCAAGCATTTAGAACACATATATTACATGAAGGAAAAAGTAAATCAAGTGAAAAGAGTTCACATACTCAGGTTAATTAGATTTAGATTTTTTTCTAGAATCAAATCTTATATTATTAATCTTATCTGTCTATGTCAACCTGGAGAAATTATATTTGTAACTTAGTTAAATAAAGAGAAACAATTCTGAAATATTGTATCCAAATTTATGTTAAACTCTTTAAACTTAACTCAATTTTATCATACCTCTGTGTGTGTGTGTCTATATTTTTGACAAAGGTAACATGGCATCATAAGGAATTTAGTGAACTTGGACTCTATGATGACATTTAAGAACACTAATTAAATAAAAATATATTCCAAGACCAAACAAAATGTCAGGATAAAGAAGAATAAATTTTAAAACTTATTATAAAATATTGCTTTCATTTAAATATTTTGATTATTATCAAGTAAGTTAACAGAGTCCCTTTCTCTCTGTCTTTCTCTCTCTTTCTGTCTCTCATTCCTCTATTATATATACCAGACACTACTATTGGAAAACTAAATGGTCTCCATAAAAGAGTGTAGCTTTATGATCATTTCATATCAACTGTGAATTGAGAAAACAAATGTTCAGTAAACTATGTGTTTCAAAATCTTCCAATAGGTGTTTTAAAAAATATGAAATGTATTTGCTCAATAGTTTAGAATATATAATATACCAAGCATACATTATTCATTTTCCCAATAATAGGTTAGCTAAATATTATTGTCATCTCTATTTTTTAAGTGCCGGAATTGATATATAAAAGTTTAAGTGACTTATTCATATTTATCATCAATAAAATGAAAGAATTCAATTTTTAAAAATCTACTTACTTTCTTTAAGTTCTCCACAGAGGAAGCAAGAATTATTTCTCTCTTTTTTATTTGTGTTAAAAAGAGATTTTGAAAATATAGATTTTTATACAAGCTATATAAAACCAGCAATTCAAAAACTGTTTAATTTGTGAATGAGCTGGGTGTGTACTTCATGTGTGCCTGAATGAGATAACCCAGTTCTTCTCCTACTTGAAATTCTTAGCCAAGAAACATTTTATTAGAAAAGTAAAGTGTAAGGTTATTCTGCCCACTCTATGAAGAAGATTAAGTGGCTACTGTATGAAAGCATTAGGGATGAGATTACTTTAGGATCCAGAAAAGAACCTCAGACAGCTCATAATAGATTGGTTCTAAACCTAAGTAGGCAGGAAGCTAAAAACAAACTCAAGATTGATTTAGTTGTAGAACTAGCTGCAAGATAAGAACAAGACAATAATACTAATTTTTCTAAAGCTTGACAAAAGGTTATGGGTGTTTTGTTCATTATTGAATACCGATCAATTTTTATCTGTTTATGAAAAGACAGTTTAAAAAACAAAATCATAATAAAATTATTTGGACAGCAAAATTATTTTACAGATATACAATATGTCTTTATGCATTGCATTAAATTCTATATTTCTATGAATGCATCACAATTATTAACATAATTTGATATTATATGTGTTAGTTATAATACTCAATAGCTAGACTTTCAGAAGGAAATACACACCCCTCCAGTAAAAACCTGAGAGTATTATTATTTTACAATACAAAAAAAAGGAATAATGCACAGTTATTTTAAGGACATTTATTTTGCTTGAATTTCTTGAACCATCCTTTTCTTAGAATGATAAATAATTATAATGAGAGCCTACAATGTGTTAAGTACAAAGCAGTGACAAAGAAAGAGAGAAAGAGATTAAAAAATGTTTTCTTCATAGACTTTACATTCTAATAAAGAGACAAAGACATCAAAATTATTAAATAAATAAAACCTGTATTATGTTAGATGATGATATGAAATATTAATAAAAAATAAGAAAGCAAATGGTGATAGCCAGTTGTAGGCTGATTGCAACTGTACATATTATGGCTAGGGAAGGTCTCACTGAGAAGGTGAAATGAAAAATGAACAAACAAAATAGACTGTGATACAATAATAGTAAACACACATCCGATAAAAGTCTCTTACACATCACTAAGATAAACAGCACAAAATGAGAAATCAAAAAATGGGAAAAAGATATGATGAGACATTTCACAGACGAAGGTATACAAATTGTTAATGAGGACATGAAAAAATACTCAATATCATAAGTCAATAGGGAAATGCAAATCAAAACTATAATAAGATGTAATTTTTTACCTACCAGAATGTCTATAATAAATAAAAACCAATGATGGTGAGGATATAAAGAAACAGGAACCCAAATGCATTGCTGGTGGGAAAGTAAAATGGTACAGCCACTTTGCAAAAGGTTGTTTCTTGAAGAATCAAGCATAAAACTACCAAATAACCCAGAAATTCCAATTATAGATATAAACCTAAGAGGAATGAAAACATAGGTTCACACGAAGTCTTGTACATGGATGTTCATAGGCGCATTATTCAAAGCAGCCAAAAATTTAGAAACAACCTAAATTTCCAATTAATTGGTAAATGGATAGACAACTGTGCTATATCATACAATGGAATATTATTTAGCAATAAAAAGGAATGAGCTACTGATGCATGGTCTATTTATTGGACATCCTAAAATAAATGTCAACTAAGTAGATAGATATGTATCTGAAGTTCAGAGGTGATATAGCAGGAATGAGCCCCAAGCCATCCAGTGTTAAGTGGTCTGGGAAATTTGAAGTAACTAGCAATCTAGCCTGACAAAGGAAGTTGATGAGAGAGAAAGAACATTAGAAAGCATAGGGTTCTAGAAACCAATAAAGGGCATATGTCTAAGAGGAAGGATTGAAAGATGTGGCAAATGCTGCTGAGAAGTTAATTGAGGTAGAGACTGAAAAATTAACTTCACATTTAGCAACATAGGTGGTATTGCAAAAACAGTTTCTGAATAGTGGTAGAAGAAAAACTACTGGTATTACATTAAGAGAGAATGAGAAGAAACAAATTGGAGGCATATAATATACATTCCTTCTAGGAGGTTTTGTTTGTTTGTTTGTTTGCTTTTAATAGGAGAAGAAAAATAAAATAGTAGCTGGAGAGGGGAAGTATGGTTAAGAAAGTTGTATTTAAGATGGTAGAAAACTGCATGTCTATTGATGGGCATGGTCAAGTAGAGAGGAAGCAAGAGAAGAAAAGTGCTGCTCTAATGCTCTTGAATGAGAGATTGGGGATAGGCATACTACACTTGTGAAAGTGTTAGCTTTTTCATGAGTTTGGGCATCTCATGCAGAGTGACCAAATTAAGCATGTGGTCAATGCAGGCATGTTGAAAAATGTGCTGGTCTGCACTGAGGCACTGCTGGGTGTTCACTTCTAATTATTTCTCTTTCTGAATAATGTCAAAGTCAAAGGTTCTGGAGATTTGTTTTACAGCAATGTAAATGTATTTAACACTTCTGAACTGTACACTGAAAGATGGTTAAGATGGTAAATTTTATGATATTTTAACCCCAATTTAAAATGTCAATACCATCACCCAAGAGTGAGAATAGAGGAAAGTTACTGGAAGAGAGAGAGAAGAAGGTTTGAAAAAAATTGTAGAGAGGGTTAACAGTGAGTAGATAAGGAGAGAAAAATATGATTGCTAGTCACCATAAGAACTCTACTGCTAAAGTTAGTGATAAAAATATAGAATGAGATCAGCCAGCTTGTTTTTCCTCCGGCTTTACTCAACTACCCAGGAAAAGATGCTATTGAGAGGCACTATGATGAAGAGCTAATTAGCTAGACATGCTAATGCAAAATAATTATAATAAGGGATAGAGTGATTTAAGTCGGTTGGAGATGTAGACAAATGATAATTATAAGTCAGTGCAAAAATTTAACTGGGAAATTAGGAAAGTGGATATATCCAAGTGGTGAGGTAAAAGTGGTAGGATCTATAGCATACTAGTTTTAGTGGGGTATGAGAATTTTCAGGGTTATGGGGGAATGAACCATAAATGTAAGGGATTATAGGTGGAGAGTAAGATACATAAAGTTGAAACTGTTGAGGTGATATCATTATTTGTAAGGACACAGTTTCAGGAGTGCAAGGTTGAGGTAGGTGGTAGACCACTGTTGGAGGAGGCCATCAAAAAGGCTTGACCACAAGTCAGAGCCAGGTAATTGGAATTTCCCCACCCTCACCAAGGCCATCCTTGGAATGTGCATTCCACTTTTCTTTCCCGCTCCCAGAAATTGCTCCAAGGAGACAGCCTTGTAATAGAAATGTGGTATTGAAGCTACCTGGACTAGGTACCTGACTGAACTCATTTAAGGCCTCTATATACACTTTTAAGATTCTGGGGGCTGGGTATGGAATCTGCTTCTCTTGCAGCCACCCAGGACAAGCCTCTTAAGTAAATTCCCTTGCTTATTAAACCTGCCACCTACCAATCTGGAGTGGTTTGCCTTTTTCTTCGGTCTCTCCCTGCCCTCCCCGTACTGGGGAACTCAGTTTCAGGTTATACCCAGAAGCTAGAAGGAGGCTGCAGAGCAACAACTACATCAGTAATGAGAGGTCAAGAAACTGAGAGGGCCGGCTGTTGTGAGGGTCAATTAGTAGGTGCTAAAATCACCAGCAATTCTAAAATGAGTTGTGTTGGAGACAATGGAAATGAGTAGGAAATAAAGTTTGTAAGATGAGGTACAATATGGTTGTCAGCAGAGAATTCCAACGAGAGATTTAGGGGTGTCTGAAGATGTGTGATTAAAAGATGGAGATTTCTAGAAAAGAGGAATGGAACTTCATTTAAAAAACAGCAATGAGGGACAAAGAGGATTGCCTCCCAGTTTTAGGTTCATAGATAGAAGGTGCGGTGGAGAAGACTGTGCACTATTTGAACAGTCTGCAGGAGTGCCCTCTGGAAAGAACCAGATTTCAATTATAGCCAGAAGATGAAGAGACAAGTTTAAGGAATAAACTTTATTCTAAATGAATGCAATGCAGCTATTGTTGCAGAGTATGAGAAATTGATTATCCCAAGCACAAACCACATATCTTTAAAAATTCTGTTCCTGAGCAACTGATTTTTAATAGATTCGAAATTACAAGTTTCTGAAGCTAGCATTCCTTATGAAGAATATGCATCCTCTGTCCTTGTATCAGTAAACAGAATATTTTAGCTATTCTTCTCACCCCAAAGCCTTTTTTTTGCAAACCTTATCTGCAAACGTTTTGCAAGATATATTGCCTATGTTCCTCTATTTCCGACAAGAGGTTTCTGTCTTCCTGTATATAGAGCAGCAGTTATATCAGTCTCATTATTCAAATAGAAATTGGTAACAAAAAATCTGAGATTCAGTTAAAATTCTACCTCCTACTTAGTCTAAAACTGTGGGCAACTCTAATACTCTTTTGAGTTTAATGTTCTACAAGGTAACTTAATGATGAGAAAAATAATGCTGAACCTTATAACTCTTTTGTGATAACTATAATCCAATAGAAGAGTTAAAAAGCTTATTTATATTGTGAGATGCACTGAAAATAATTTCCCCTTATAATAATCTGCTTCACACTCAGTTATCTCAAAAAGACTAAAACTATTACAAAAATAAGGTTTGTAATATAAGCTCTAGTATTCTCTTGAGTAAGAGGCAATCATATATATATATTACATACACATATATAATATATACTTTATATTTTATGTTTAAATCTCAGTTCAGTGGGTTAGTAAGAGATGCACTTTCAGTGATCTGACAAGTCCATCAAATGACCATTCTTAGGTGAATAATGGTGGGATCAGAGGCAAGTTAAACACTGTTAAATTCATGGAACATTTTGGAACACTATTCTTAATGCTTGTTTACTTTGAAATTACATTCTTAAAGTGTAAATACAAGATAAATAGAATGGATTGTCTCAAATACTCATGATTTTCCTGAGTTATTGTAAAACAAAACTTTGGAAAAATCCAGGGCAAAGGTTAATTTTTTTTACGTAGTACTTAAAGAACTTACTTTGACTCCCATTTCCAGCTTTTTGGTCTAGACTATTTTCTAATACATTTTCAACTGAAAAAATACATTGTGTTATTACAATCCGATGTTAATTTACTTGATTGAAATGGCAGTTCATACAGACTCAGTCTACCAAAACAAAACAAAACAAAAACAAAAACAAAAACCACATATTAAGGGAAAAAAATTAGAATTTAAAAGACCAAAACACAAATTTTATACTATTTTATCCTTACTTTCACAGATCAGGAAGAGTATTACTTCAACAAAGAGAAAAACTGAAAAAGTTTCACTTATATCGGAAATCACATATATTGTGTGTAAGCATAATGGTCTTACTCTCTGGGTTATAACTTGTAAGAAGAATGAACTCTTAAACATTCCTGAAATGAAAGCTTGGTTGTAAAATTATAAAGCATGTTTGAAGAGCCTTAATTAGGTAACTGTTCAAAGTTTCTAAGATTATACAAGATTTCTGCTCTGTATAAAATCTGAAAAATGACAAATTAAAAGTGAAGCAAAAATTCTAAGGAATATAACTGACATTTAACAGCCTTGGGTTCTCACTGTCTAGAAAAAAATGATATTAAATTTAATATAAAGTGGAATACATAGTACTTTATAATTAGATGACTTTAATTCAAATACCTAAACAGAACATTTTAATGTAATAAAATTGTTCTACCAAAATGCAAGATTTTTATTCATCTCAAATGTTCATCTCACAAAATAATATGACTTTACTCTTTAAAAAATGAATATTCTGTATTCACAGCTATTTATAGTGATACATGGCTGAGGGAATAAAACTTCATATGAAATCAAATTTATTATTCTATGTAAAGCTTATTAATTGGATCTACAAAGATACTAGAGTAGATAATACTTTCTATTCTTTGCTCCTCTGTGTCATCTTCAAATAAAAAGAGAGTCTCTAACTCCAATTGGTGCCTTCTTGTTATCATGAGCACAATTTGAACATGTGTAAAAGGACAATGCCCTTGTTTATGTTGAAATAACAAGATGGAGTGAATCTGTGTCTTTGAATCATTTATCACCAACAAGGCCAAAAGGCTTCTGTTACTGCTTCCAGCCTCCCTTAAGGATACATCTTATTAGGTCAGGTTCACCAGGAAAGTCTGCTCTTTTTATTAACTAAAATTCAACTGATTAAGTTTCTTTTTTTTTTTCTGATTAGGTTTCTTAATTACATCTGAAAAATCCCTTCACCATTGTCATAAGGCATAACCTAACTATGGATGTCATGTCCCATCATATACTCAGTTCCTGCCCACACTCAAGGGGAGATGATTATGTCAGAGCATAGGCTATTTGAGGGGTGGGGTGGGGGAGTCTTATACTATTAAGAAAATAAGCTTCAATTTCTACAGATGCCATACAAAACAACATATATTGCAAGTAGCGCTGTATTATTTAATACACTTTTCATCCCATAAATTGACTTTAAAAATGATTTAAATGACTAACATATATCATGAATTGTCCTACTTACTGGAATTTTAGCACTTAACAATACAGAAAAGGTCCCTTTCTATTGAGGAGATATAATTTTAAAACTAGTAAATAAATTAACCAGATAAAATAAATTTTGATACATTTCATGAAGACAATGAGCTAAGCAGAATTATGAGGCAGTTACTATAGTCAGGGATGTCAGAGGAGGTCTCTTTAAAGAAATAAACTTGAAACATTAAAAGAGGAAGGAGAAGTTACTATGTATATGGTGTAGAGATGAAGAAGGAATGTAGTATAAGGTAGCAGAGAAATAGGCAAGAACCAGATGGTCTTGTAGGCCATGAAAAAAATGTTTGCTTTTTATTCTCATTGCAAAGGAAAACTATTGGGGAACTTTGTGCAAGGAAAGGTTATGATAATGAGAGCATTGTTTTTGTTGAAAGATAACCTTGGCTGCTTGGAGAATAGTACTGATATTTTAGGAACTCAGAAATGGAAACAGGAAGAACAAATGGAAGCATCCATCAAAGTTTAGGAAGTTTGGGTTATATTGGTAGATGGTAATATGAGATGGTAGATGGATTTGGAATAAACTTTAGCAATATAGCAAACAGACTGAATTAGATTGAACAGAGTAAGGGTGAAGGGAAGAACATATAAATGTATCTTTTGCTCACTTAAAAAACTAATTCTATTCAAAAGGCAATTCATTTTATTAAGTTCAGATTTATAATTTCAAGGGCATACTGCTAGAGAAAAGACAATTGATCAGCAAGAGAAAATTAAATTTTAAAAATATCCAGAGTAAAATGGCTTAGCCTACTGAAAATTTACTTGTCAATATTTAGTAATAAAATTATACAGAATTGTCAGAGATTAAATATAAAACTAAGGAAACATGATGACAATCTTTTTTCCTAAAAATTTAATGTAAAATATTCACAATTACCTCAAGAACCGTAAAAAAAGAAATGCTAAAAAGTACAAATAACACTCTTGCACCAAACTTGAGTGACTGTGCTTGATTGCTCCAGTCCGTGTCTTAAGATTTACAATGCAAGGTCTGAAGCCGAGACCTGACCCCTGAAAATTCACTAGGTAGTACCTTCTGCCCTTCAGAGGGGGAAGAGTAGAATTAGCATGTTTCTAAAATGACCAGGTGAGCTTCTCAACAGAATCAGTCAACTTCTGATAAAACTTAAGCTGATAAAATATTTAAACAATTAAGCTGATAAAATATTTAATTCCTTTAGAAAAATTGTCTATCTGCATGTGTCTCATTATTTTCATTTAGTAATTTTGTAGATAAATATCAACTATTAATCTCTGCTTAGTCTTTACAGATTAGAAAGCATAAATTGTCAGTTAATTATAACACTCTCGTATATTAGAAAACTATTTTTAAGTAGTTGCTGAATCAAGAAAACTGTTAGTGACACAGGCTGAATACCCTACTGTCATCCTTATAAACATTAAAAGCAATTAATTTACTCTTCATACTCTAAAGTTACCTTCAAGGATAATAGAATTAACAACCATGAAAATATTCATAGACAGTCTTATATGAGGAGAGGACAAATGAGACTAGTACAATGGAGCAAATGAAAATTTAAGTGATCTGATTTTCAATTTCCTGTTTTATTGTTGTAGGTTCACTAGCAATATCTGGTAGGGAATGCGTATTTAAAATGAATAAATATTTGAAGAATAAATAAAATAAAATATGTTATATATGCATTTTTGATACTACTGTTACAGAAATTGTAATGAATGTGCAAATTTTCGAGAAGATCTTCTTTACTTCACAAAGTGAAAGTAATGGTTTCTTTTTGAATGGTCCTCTTGAACTTTGAGTAAATCTCCGTGTCCTACATTGTAATGTAATGCATTAGTTAGGAACTTTTTCTTCTCTCTCTTCACAACCAGTAACCCCATCTTCTCATCTATGGTAAGTCCCTAAACGGTTCGAATAAATCATTTGTCCTTCCCAGATGCTAGAAGAGTGCAGTTATGGGGAAGAAGTTCAGTAATGTTTGGTATTAAATGAAAGTGAAGAACAGAGGGAAGAGATGGTGGGAAGGAAAAGGAAGGAAATAATGAATGTATATTTCTCTTCTACTCAAGGTGTCTCTCACTGTATCACGTATAGGTGATGGATACAAGTCACTTGGTCAGTACCATCATCAATGTGGCAGAGTGAATATACTCTGCCCAGAGAGGGAGGGCACAGCAAAGTTACCTTGCAGGAGGGAGTAAAGAGTCCAGGACAATAATCCTACAAGGTATCACAGGCACTACTAGTGCCACTACATACACGTAGAAATGATTTATTTTGGAATCAACACATCTAAACACTTACCACAACACACAGGCACACATATTTAAACACACACTACACACACACACACACAAACACACACACACACACACGTGCATAATGATTTTGTTCTACTATTTATCCCAGAGATGGCATCGCCGAGATATTTTTTAGAGTTTAGTAAGGAGATTTCATTCTTTGGGGGAGAAAAAAGGAATTTATGTACAAGTCTTCCTTCATCATGTAGTACAAAGAACATAAGCCTCAAATCTGATGATTATCATTTCCTTGTGTCATTGGTAAGTCATTTAACCATCCTGAGTCCCAAGTTCCTCATTTGAAATATGCAAATACCGTATATATGAACTTGTGCAGTTTAAATCCTTCTCCTTTTCTCATCTCCTACTAGTCTCATCTTGTACCAATCTATCTGAAAATGCTGTCTCCAGATGCTGATAGTCTTTGCTAGCCTGGTGCTCTGGGAATATTTAAGTGGAGAAATCTGAGCTTTTTGTAGGGATGTACTTAAATACATATGGTTTATTGAGGAATCATTTAGGCTAGTATCTAAGGCAATTATTTTGTGGATAGATCAGAGAAAATAAGATTGTATGTTTCTCTAATACTACACTCTTAAATGTTATTATTAAATTAACTTAGCTTCCAAACAAGGCACATATGTAAAATGTACTCAGGCATTGAAGCAAATTTTCGTAATGTCTGAAAATGCAATCAGATCTACTCTTAAAGGAGGTTGGATGTTTTAGGTCATATTCTTGTGTTATTAAATTGTTTAGAGAAGGACTGATCATTTAAGTTATTTGACAATTTAGCTTCTTACATATTAGAAGAAATTATATTTGCTACATTACCAATTTATTGAATTATACTAACAGCAAATTTAAAAGATGATTCATTGTGAAGTAACGGACTTCATTTATGGTTTTCTTACATTTGATTTTCAAAACAGGAATAAGAGAACTGTAAATTCTAAATTTGTGCTTTACATCTCATCCTTTTTTAGCTTGGATGGGATTTTAATTTTTTTTTTCTGTAAAACAAAAATAATACATCTAAATGTTTGATTATTAATTTTTAACAATTATTCTGTCTATTCTGTGCCAGGTAAATACAAGAGTAAAATATATATACATGCCTTGTCTCCACGGCCATGTGTACAGCTTGCAGGGAGTCCCTGCAGCCACAGATGTGCACACCAACAGGCTGGGCATGCTCAGCTGCTTGTGGTCCCAGACCCAGCCCTGTCTCCCATCACTGGCCGGCACCACCATGCCCACCTGCAACTAGCCCCTCCAGTTGTGCATGTGCTCACACCTGGCCTGATTCCAGACACCAGCCTCCACTGTCCTGGGCCTGTGGGGAGACCCAGCATCCGTGGTAATATATACCTACAGCAGGGACCCCGCAGCCACCAGTGTGCCTGCTGTTGGCCTCAGCCCTTGCCAGGAGGGTCCCTAGCTAGTTGAGCTCAATGGTGCAACCCAGGGACTAGAGATAGGGCTGTATCTGGGCCCACAAGCAGCTATGGAGGCATTGGCTATTGGTGTGCACATCCGTGGCTGCAGGATCTCACTACGGTCACACACGTGGCAGTAGAGGCCAATGAGGTCAGGTCAGCAGCATGCAAGTGCACAACTGGAAGGGCTAATCTCAAGCGTTTCCCTGGTAGTGAGGGATAACTGCAGGGATCCAGGCTAGCATCTTGCACTCATGCAGCCACTGAGGCCAGGGCTGGCTGTCATGTGGATCCCAGGCTCTAGTGAGGGCGGAGAAAACAAAGCGGGGCTGGGAACCCAAGTGGCTGGCATCTGCCAACACAAATACCTGTGGGGTAAAAACTGATGAAATCTGCAGGGAGTCCGAGGCAGCTGTGGTGGTCCTTGCTTACTTCTGTGGCAATAGCTGCTGGGGTCCTCTGCAGAGTAGCTTACTGGAAACCACAGTTCCTCTTGTTATAAGGCTGCTGCTCTTCTTCCTTGTTCCTAGGTGCCTCTACTTGTCTCAGCTTTGCTGGTCTCTGGGAGGGCTAAGACCAAAGCAGGTCCTTTGAGGGTGCTCTGAAAGGTTGGAGAAGCTGGTCTCTCATCTCACTCTCCCTTTCCCAGGGAGGGGAACTATTCTAGCTGGTGAGCTCCCTTTTGGTATTGCTGGGGGTGGGATAATGCAGGAAAAATGAGGCTGTTCTTCCTTCTTTTTTTGTGTGATTATTCTTAGTGTTTTCTTTTTCCGCTATCTTGCCGAAGTCTATTACATAGACTCATGAGCTCTCCCAAAGCAATTTTTGTTCATGAATAGTTGCCTAGTAATTGATAGCCACGGGGGAATGGAGGCTGGGGTTCTCTTATTTTGCCATCTTGGTGACATCACACCCCAACTTGACACTGTTTTTTTAATCTCTTTGACATAAAATATATTTAATGACTACAGACCTAATAACTTTATTATCATGCATAGTAATTAAAAGGAGATAATAAAATCCAAATGTCATAATTTTCATGTTAATTTTTATTGTGTTAAAATATGGTCCTTGAATATGTATAATCATTTATGTTTCTCTAATTTTACAAGTAGAAATAATTTTCCCAAGCATTGTACCTCAATATTTATCTGAGTTACCTAGGTACAACTATTAAAATAATAACCTGCTCTTTGTCTATGTGTTCTGCAAACTCTAATAAATTACCAAGTTTGCTTAATTTCAGTAGTTTATCTCTGACAAACACAAACTGTTCCCAAGTACTTCATTTGTAAAGTTTATTTTGAAAGGCCCCAATACTACTGATACTTATATAACTCCTCTTTGTTTCCTTCTTGCAAAACCCAGAAGGCACTAGGGAATGACTGCAATGGATCACAAACATGAATATTTCAGTACTTTATAGACTCTTCCTCAGCATGTTGCAGAGTGTAAAACAAAGTGCTATTTAAACCATGTCAAGGAAAACAATAGCAAATCTAGGATTTTCTAAACTAAAGCCAACCAGTTCCAAATGTTTTTCTTAATGAAGAGTTACTATGAGAATATAATAGGGTGAAGGATGATGACTAAAATGGATCTAACATTTTTTATAAACAAATTAAAGAAAATTTGGGGTCATTCTGGCAACTTTAGAAAAGGGAAGCTCGTGAGATCAACTGAAGTGTTGGGGGAAAATTGGGCTGTATTTTTTCAGTCACTCTCATACATGCACATGTTCACACCTGTTATGTTTGTCAATGGATTCTAGATTTGACACTTGATGGGTATTTAAAACATGTTAATATTTGTTTTCTTAAAGATTAAAATGATAAAAAATAAATGATAGTGAGGCTTAATATAAGATTTTTGAGAACCATGATAGCTCACTTGTTCTTCTCCTGTTTCTTTTTCTTGTTGGAGACCAAGCAAGAAATAGATTGCAGTAAAATCATGGCAAACTCTATTATAGTTAAAATGAGATGGACAAAAAATTAATAATTCTTTACAATGAACACCTAAAGATACTAGCAAATCACTTGAGAAAGCTATTCTAAAGAGCATATTCTTAAGATAAACCTAATAATCATATTTAAGAACATGGAAAAATTTAAGTATAAATTAAAACACCTTAAATAACAGAATAAAGATCACACAAGAGGAAATGCCCAGATTGCAGTGATGATTCAACATTGAATAACTTTACCTAAAATAACATGGAACTTCCTTTTTTGAAGATGTTCAGACTAGGTTATTTACCAGTCCTAGAAAGGAGTAAGTGGCTATGTATAAACATCGTCTCTTAGCCATAGGTCTACAAAGCATCTTGTTGATAAACGAATGGAAAGTCTTGCTAATAAATTAATTATTTGTTATCAGCAAAACAACAAAAGTGCGTATGTGTGTGAGAGAGAGAGAGAGAGACCTCTGTTTCTTTTGTGTTCTAGATAGTTGCAACAGATTGTAGCTTTCACATAAACAGCCCAACAAGCCAGACCCGCTTAAATATCCTAGCTTCCCTGAAATCATCAGAGAATATGCAAAAAAGAAAAAATAATAAGTGAAATACTTTATGGGAAGTGACCTACATTTAATAAGAGAGTAGAGACCTATGGCTCTTCTCATTATTGATAGAGCATTGAAAATAAGAAAATCTACTGTAGATGGAGGTAAGAGGGAGATGACAAAATTCTGAGAGAAACCCCTCTTACACAAATCCTTCAAAAATATCTCTCTAGGCACAGAAAGCATAGTCAAGACTAAAGAGAAAGAAGAATTTCACATTGAACAGAAAGCTGACAGTAGGGTATAGAGCATAAAGAAAATTATAGTGCCAAAAATCGAGCCTCAGCCATAAAGCACAAAAGGATCTATTGAATCTCATCTTTCCTCATATCTCCCAAAGAAGGAAAAGTTCTGATCTTATTGTTAAAAATATTTGAACCTATTAGTAAACTGAATCAAATTAAACATTCAAAAAATCCAGATCTTGCTCATCTACTGATCAGATTGCTTCAGCTCCCCACTCAATCTGGCTCAAGAAAGGGCATGTCATTTTAAAAGATTAACAATATTACACTAGTTTCACAATACACAGTAATAAATAAGAACATATGACACATGGTCATAAAAGAAACTATCAATAGAAGCAGAAACTAGATTTCCCTGCTACTGATGTTCTCCGAAAGTGACTTTAAAGTAATTATAATAAAAATGCCCAAGTACATACCTAAAATTGTGACCAATGTGTATTATGTTATGGGGAAATTATCAGAGACAAAGAAATCAATAAAAAGAATAAAATGGAAAGAAATGTTAAATTAAAATACATCATAAATAAAGAAGTCACTGATGAATTCTAAAAATTAATGTACTGAACAGTGGAAAAAATGAACTTGAATTAATAATAATAAAAAATGTCTGTACTGAAAAACAGTTTTAAAAAAGAGGCTAAAAAAGAAAAAGAAAGAATTGGAGATCTGTGGTAGATCATGATATGGCCTAGTGCACAACTGGGTTGCCAAAAAAGAAAAAGAGAGAGAAAATGGGGCAGAAGAAATAAAGACATAAAAACTGAGAGCCTTCAAAATGGATGAAAGACACCCACTACAAATTTAAGAAGCTCAGGAGACTCAAGAAGGATAAATACAAACATTGCCCCTATGATGGTTCATTTTATGTGTCAACGTGACTAGGTTAAGGGATAACCAGATAGCTAGTAAAACTTTATTTCTGAGTGTGTCTTCGGGAGTGTTTCCAGAACAGATCAGCATTTGAATCAGTAGACTGAGTAAAGGAAATTGTCTTCACCAATGCAGGTGGGCTTCATCCAATACATCGAGGGCCTGAAGAGAACAAAAAGGTGGAGGAAGGGAAAATTTGCTCTCTGCTTGAGCTAGGACACCCATCTTCTCCTGCCCTTGGACATGAAGGTTCTGTCGCCCTGGTTCTGGAGCCTTAGGATTCAGACAGCTACTGACACCGTTGGCTCTTCTGGTTCTCAGTCCTTTAGATTTGGACAAGAGCTACACCACTGGCTTTCCTGGGTCTCCAGCTTGCATTTGGCAGACTGTGGGACTTCCTAGCCTCCATAATCACATATGCAAATCACTCATGATAAATCTCTTCCTATATATCTATCTCTATCTCTATATCTCTATCTCTGTCTATATACATCTATCTATCAACTATCATCTATCTATCATCTATCTATCTATCAACTATCTATCTATCTAACTATCTATTTATCTATCTATCATCTATCTCCCATTTGTTCTGTTTATCTGGAAATTCTGACTAATACACCCAGTAATAGGTGTACACGGAGATGTATACAGTTGTCAAAACTCATTAAACCAAACACTTTGCACTTTATTTCATGCAGATAATACAATAAATTTTTAATAAGAAAATGATAGAGATGAATGGTAGAATAATATATAAACTCATTAACATTATATACTCCCCTTAGCATTATATAATTTCTTGATTCCTAGAAGATAGTCAAGTTCTATGAAAAATAGACTCAGAAAATTTAAATTACACTGAAGGAAAGGAAATTTAAAAAAACATGTATAATAAGAAAAGTCAGTGAGAGGTAGAATATTGTGATGGGACTAATTGGTGGTCATGAGTCAATGTCAGGCAATATAGTATTTATAACTAAATCCCCTAAAAAATGTTGAGAAATATCTTTGTACACTGTCCTCCATCATAGCAAGAATTTTTAGATTGTTTCAATTCTGAATAAACGTAACTTATCTGAATCATATTCTCTTTCAAGTACTTTTCAAATCAGATCATAATATTCTAGATTTAAGGTCAGTTTAGATAGCCACAGCTTGAACTGTAAAAATATATGTCATATGTCAGATCTGTGTGTTTTCAATTTCAAGTTGTATTTTTTCCTCTTTTTTTGACCAATCTTTCTATAAGAAAATATCAGAATATTATAAATTTACTAGAGGTAAGATGACTTATTTATTATAATCATTTAAAATACACACATATATTGTTTTACATAATACTCATTTGCATATATTTTATTTACTATAGATTTCTCCATACTTAGTGCAAAAAAGAGATTAAAAAAATTTTTTTTTCTAGTAGAAGTCTAAAATAAAACAAAAGCGTCTGACAAGTTCTCTTATGTTACTCTCAGTGTCTCAGATCCTGAAAATACTACTGAATTATTCCAATGAACATTTCAATGGAAGTGAATTACTAACCTCTAAAGTGAAGACAGTCTGTAAAGGATATAAAATGAAAAAGGGACATTACCAGCTTTGAAGTGAGCAGTTTCAGACAGCCCTACAGTGGTATTAGTAATTGTAGTGTCACTGTAAAAGAAAATGTCAGTGCAGTGATATTACTGTTTTTTTAAAAGACAGTGAGGACTGCAGTATTTCATCTGAAGCACATCTCTCTGAAACTCAGGTTTAAAGTAGAGGGTCGTACATACTATTGGGTACTTAGGGTGTTAAAGACTTTTTTGTATTTTATACTTGCTTTTAGTTCTAGATTTACAAAGAAGGAATAATCCACTTACTATTTTGCAAATAAATAGCCAGTAAAAGAAAGCAACTATTTTGTTGCTTAGCCAACACATATATTCTTCATTGTCTATGATACAACTTTTCATAGCCTCTTGGTTGCTTTTACTGAAAGTTCAAAAGCAAAAGGAAAGACATTAGACTGAAAAAATAAAAAAAGTGTACTGAAAGTTGATCGTAATACTTGACTTTTTATTAGTCTGCCAAAAATCTAAAAAGGTTTAGCAGTCCTTTGAGGAAACAATCTTAATGCGGAATATATCCATCACTTTTATCTATGCAAATATACTACACATTATGAATATCCTAAGTTGCTGGAGGTTATAAAAAGCAATATTCAAGGTAAAGTAAAACTGAATTTTATTCACACTTCAATTTGGTTTTCTACCTTTATAATGGTATCTATAACTTCCTCTTTTTTTTTTCAAAGGTTTTCTTCTAAGAGGATAAACAGCCTAACAAGAATGCCTCAAAGGCTTTTGTTTTAGAGATCATAAAGTTGAACATGAAGAAAAGATGTGAAGTAAGGATTAAGAGCTTGTTTTACAATGTTTAACATGATTTGCGTTAAGAAATCTTGAAGATAACACTCTAATTCATCTAGAAATAATAACAGTGGGAAAAGAATGGTTGTACGTTTTTGTGATCTAGATGTAATTAAACACATGATAGTTTATAATGTACCTGAGGGGCCAGGTTTATAGAAGTTGCTGGTGAGGAATTAATAAAAAAAGCAGTATAGAATAATAAAATGACTCCTGGCTTTTGTGACAACGAGCACAAGGAGAAAAACAAAGAGTAGCTTATAGGATTATAAGTAACTTTTCTTCCAAAAAAATTGTGAAATCAATGTAAATGTATTCTAGTGAGTAGTTCATCTACATTTTAACTATATTAATTAAGCAATCACATAAATATAGTTCAGAAAAAGATTATACATTTGGCTTTTTTTAGGAAAACAAAAACAACATAGGACTCTAGAATTTATTTTCAAAATATTTTGTAGAAAGTTTCTAAGTTATTTTTATGTTACTATATAAAGGAAATTATTTTAAATAGACTACTTCTACTGATCCTAGTTTTATTTTCCCTGGAATGAGTATAGTATTTTTCTTGCATAATGGTAAAATAAGATCAATTAAAATAAAATAATCTATATCCCAGAGTTTGAGAAGTGTGTGCATACTTGTAAAATTTGATAATTTTTTTCATTTTGAATGAGACAGTCTCCATATATCTTCTACCCAATTATTACTTGTATGAGCATGCACACACACATCATTGTATATTTCTATATGCAGTTTTACAAGAATATGGTAACTTATTTTAAAAGTTTTAGATTTCCTCTTATATTTTAAAAAATCTGCATTTCGACTATTAAAACTTGGATTACCTAGAACTAAAAATAATAATCAAGTCAAGTATTTGAAAAATTTGTTGTTTGCCTTATGCAATTCACTTTTGTGTGTGTGTGTGTGTGTGTGTGTATGTATAGATGCATAGAGTAGCAGGGAATTATAGGATAGTAAGGTCCACAAAGATTCAGTGGATTCTGCTTACTGTGGATTAAGGATTTAGATAAAGTTTGAAGGCAAGCCCTTAATCTTCAGAGTATTCTAATGACATCTAATCAATTCCTTGTATGATCCTCCTTATTCAGGTCTACCCTGAGAGCCTTCATACACACCATGATGCCAACAGATGATGTCAACTCAAACTCCAATTTTCCTTACAGAAATTTAAATTTTAACTACCATCAAAGCTATATCCTAAATGGATGCCACAACATATAAGCTCTGTGTGTGTGTGGGTGGGGGGGGAATGTCTCAGGGTCTCCCTTATCCCCAGAATCATTCTGATAAGAAAATCAACTTTTCCCTCTCTCTTAATTGTTTTTCCCAGTCATAATTGGATGTACAGAATACTCTTCTGATACACTCACCTGATTACTTAAGATACCACTTGCTCTACCTTGCTCAGAAAAAATGCAATGTCTGATCCTGTGACCAAATAATATCTAAAACTTATTATTGATCCCCAGTATTATGTGCAGAGATTCTTAGAAACAGATTAAACACTAGTGATCTCCTTTAGGATAAGGCATGAATAAGAGAAGATTATTTAGGAGGAAGAAGATGATAAATCTTCCCTTAAGATTTATCATATGCGGAAAGTCATAGAGCAAGTATCCTATTTCATTCATCTCGTCTCATTCATTCATTCAGTCATACTTTTATTCAACAAATGAGTATTAAGTACTGTGTGCCAGGAATTTAAGTTACTTAGGGTCTTACATGGTGTGCCTTGCTTAGAAAAGTCCTTACCCATTTTAGGATTTCAAGATTATAAAATTATTGTGGATGAATACATTTCTAATTGGCTTTGAGTTTATATTTTTAACCCATCTGAATATTACTAAGTATGTGATATGAGGCAGAAATATAACATCGTTATTTTTATTTTTTAATTTAGGGTTTTAATTTTTGTCTGATTTTTATTTTGGTATAATGGATTAGACAGTTTTTCCTAACAGTTTGTTAAGTAGCCTGTCACTTCTCCATTAATAAGAAACATGATATTTATTAAACACTAAAGATGATACAGTGTTATGGTTATGGGCTCAAATTTTGAAGCCAGGTTTCCTAGGTTCAAATTTTGGTAATATTTATAAGTCAGTTTGTTCAGGTTGTTTAACCTCTCTGTGCTTCCATTTCCTTATTTTAAAAAAATGATTAAAAATTGTTATTGCTATTTAGTTTTATTTATGTAGTTTACTTAACATATAAAAACATACAGAGCAGAATCTAATATAAAAAGGAAACAATTAGCTGTTTTTATTCCTGGAGTCACAAATATTCCTGGTTATTTTTATTGGGTTTTTGATTCTATATATTTTATCTACTTGACAGTCTTGTGTTCAACCCCTGAATATATGTTCATATCGGTAGGCTTAGTTCTCCTCTTCCTCCACCTCCTCCTTCTTTTATGGGGGGTGGGATCTGGGGACAAATTTGTTTGCTATTTAGCATATTTCCACCCCCAGTAAAACATTATTATCAACTCAACTACTTTATATTTACATCAAAATTATGTACTAATTTTGGATAGAACTCACATTTCTCAATATTAGTTTAAGGAACATAATATGCTTCTAATTAATCCAGACATGATTTTCTGTCTTTTAATAAAGTTTTGCTCATTGATTTTAACAAATATTGCACAATTATTTTACTAAGTTTAGTGCTAGGCATTTGATAATTTTATTTTCGCTTCAAATGACAATTTCCCATATATTTTCAAACTAATAATTACAAACATATTAGAAATCCAATGTTTTTGCTTATCTATATTTAAACATGTTACACCCTCTCTTTAGATTTACAGGTTTCCACACTGATATCTTATATCTGTGAATAGAATGTTTCCTCTGAGTACTTTAGATAATTCAATACGTGCTAAAGCACCCTCGGACTTTGGGTAGAGTTTCATTTATGCATATCATTTCCTCCTTTTCCCAGTACAATAGCTATTTTTTCCAGCTTTCTTTAATTTAGCTATGATCCCCTGTTTCCATATTTGCCTACTTAGAAAAAAAGAGAATTGCATACCAGTGCTTCCTAATCATTTTAAATGTGATGGACGATTCACATGTGTCGACACATGACACATAGCCTGTGACGCTTCAGGGAACTGATTACAGAGACACGGTGTGGCAGTTTCCAAAGAAATAGTTCTGGTGAAATGAATGGACTTAGACAATTTCAGAAGAAAGGCTAAATTACATAAATTTAAACCTCTGTGAAAGCTGCATATTTTTATTGATATAAATAAATGTATCTCTACAATGGAAACTCATTCATAATAATCAGGAATAAATTGTTCATCAACACAGAATTTGCAACTTCACCTGTTTTCTGAGATTTTTCTTTTTCCTTTCAATACCATAAGATTAATACAGTACTATGAAACTGTAAGATTAGATTCTTGTAGAATTAGTGAAGGCCTAAACACATAAAAATTGCAACTTACGAAGGTGTAAAAATAATGAGAAATAGAAAAACAATTGAAGTCCTTATATTAACCACTTTTGCTTTATGTGTGCATTTAGTTTTACACTTACAGTGCACATATATTTGGTTTTATTAGCTTTTTAAAGTATGTATAACACTTAAGAGAATTGAATTCATTTGCTTCAAAATTTTAATTAAAGAGATAGACCATTTTGCTAAATAATTTTGTAATCAATTCATATGTGTTTGGAAAATATTTGTTCATTTAATCAATAAGTTTTCATTAATAAATAATGCATTTTAAATTTAGAAAGTTGTAAATCATTTTACATTTAGATAAATGTTAATCATTTGAAAATCATATCTGATTAATTCAAAGCAAAGCCGAAATAGTTGTGAGTGCTTTTCTTTTTATATGAGTCGTCTCTACATTAACTAACCTACTGACATCTTCTCAAAAATATTTAATATTAATATTTTAGAACCGCTGCTGGCTCATAAAGACCAGAAGTAATTTTTATATTACATTTCTTCTGACAAATACAAGCTGTAGATGAATATCAATCCCCTTTTTTCAATATATTTTCTAGATAGTGTGTTCAATAGCAAAATCATGCTATAGAATTTACCATGATTAAAATCCACTAGACTAATCTCCTTAAGATTAACTCGCATAATAGAGAGTCAATGAATTGTGAATGCATGCAGGAAAGCAACTATTGCTGTTTTCTGCTTCATATAAGCTAGAAATTAATACTAGATTTTCTAGTGCCCAAACATCCTATGTTTTTAAATTAAATACATGAAGAAATTATGTGCCTTAATTATATCAAGAAGAAGGACTGGAAAGCAATATACTAGACGTGTGTAAGTGTTTTTTTTTAATTTTTTTAAGGAGAGAAATAAATTTCCCCCTCAACATTACAAAATATCTGAACACAAAATCCTGAAGAACTTCCTTATTAAAGGGCTAGTCCAGTAAACTAAGAAAGCACAATATAATTAAAACAAAAACTAAGAGAGTGCGGTGTCAAACATGTATAGGGACCACAAATATTCACACTGAACATCTTCTATAACTTACTTAGTCTCCCCCATGACTACTTTTTTTGTCTCCCCAGTTGAATAAGGTGCATAAAACATCTTAATATATGAATGAATTCTCAATGTCTTTCAGTTGGGTAAATATTAAGGTTTTTGTTCTGTTTTGTCTTAAGATTGATGGTCATTCTCTGCTCCCTCAGCCCCCAGTAGCTCTTACCAGAACTGTAGAACCTTCTAAGTCACTTCAACCTTCTCCTTCTGGCCACTAGATAAATTACAGTCCTCAGGGTATCTGTGATGCGGTCATCTCACCTCTTGCCACTCAGATGAAGATCCCAAATTTCCAAGCTTTTGAAAAATCACAGTTCAGAGAAAGATCTACAGCAAGGACCTCAATAGATGCTATTGTCAGGGGAGGGCTATGAAGCCATAACCAAGCCAGAAAATTGTCAGGTTCAGCATTGCCAGCTTGGTAAACAGCAACCCCAAGGGGCCAGAGATCAGCACAGAGATAAACGTTGCATGTGAAATACAGCTCTGAGAGCCTTAGAGGTGCTTCATGACAAGGACCTCATTCTGCTGAAGGTTAATTTTTTCATTATTGGAATTTACAGGACTTAGAGTGGGTCAGTCAGAAATCCAATGTTTAGGAATGTTCCCTCTTTTAAAACGTGTAGGACTGGATTAGATATCCTAAAAAAAAGATTTGATTTTTAAATTTTGTATTTTTTACCAATGATAATCCTGTGAGATATTTGGTTCAGTGAAATATATGTGTATTAGAGAACAAAAAAATCTGAGCACACCACATATGAGGTATGTCAAACTTAAGATCTAAACATGGTCATGTAAATAGAAGCCTGATTCTAATTGTAACATGCACTCCTTCACTGAGCTAGCCATTCTCTACGGCAGAAACAAATGACTGGAAACTTAAAGTCTTCTTTAGTATATTTCAGGGCTGTACCACTGGTAAAAAAAAATGTTAAATTCAAAATATTTTTTTTTCCTTTTTTTGGAAAGGGGAGGAGTAGGCAGGAAATTATATCTTACCCCATCAAATTTTTTGTTTGTTTTTTTAATATCTCTAATTGTGCTAACAGAAAATAAGTGTTCTATAACAATAGTTTAAAATCTAGTAAGTATTATCACATGTCAGACTCTGTATTATGACCTAGAGTTAGTCCACTTAAATTAAAGCTAATTAAACATTCACAACAATTCAAAAGATAGGTATTATATTATCCCAATTTATAGATAAGACAACTGAGGCAGAGTGACTAGTATTTCAAGATTACATAAGTATTGCCTGCAGAGTCAGGAATCAGAGGTTATTCCTGGCCCTTACCTATGACTTTATAGTTCCTCTTTTAACCATTGCATAATACTGCCTTGTATCTGTAGAGCACTAGGTACCTTAGAATTTATTCTGATGTCTATAACCTACTTTGTTCTTTATCAGAGAGTACATATGCATTTTTTCCTTTTCTTGCCGGAGTTCACATGTTTGAGGTCACTGGAGGTGCTCCAAACATTATTATCTGTAAAATGCTGAAAAGTATGTTTCTAGTAGTAAGAGAAGTTGCAGCTCTTGAATAGTCTCATATTGTTCTTGTGTGCAAGTTTTTCATGTCTTAATGTTGCCACAATGTTTGCAATTGGTGCTGCTTGAGACCCAGGAGTAACCTGAGACATGAGCATTATAACTAGGTTCAGACCTAAATTCTCATTGTCCTGTTTATTCCATCTGCCAAAATCATCTCCTACTGTTTCTTCCTCACTCATATTTCTGGGCTTCACTCAGCATCTCCTTCTATGAGCCCTTTGAATCACAGAATATGAGAAACTAAACCATACTCCCTTGCTGCTAGGATTCTGGATATGAAGTAGGTTCCAATGAGATGCACTGAAAGGAGATTTGGATGATTAAGTAACACAGAGGCCATGTTCTTACTGCCATTTTGGTGACTGAATGAGGTTGAGACATTCATGTTGGGAAGAAGCTGAGACATCCCGTCTCTGCTGTCCTAAATCTGCTCACAGATGCTGTTAACTTTGGGGAAACAGAACCAGAAGCACAACTGCAATACTTTCTCTTTAACCCAGTACTTCAGTTGTGACCCCTGATTTCCCCTCTTTCAGTCACTGAAACCATTTTTAAGCTTCTCATTTCATATATTAAATCCCTTTCTGCTTTAAATATCTAATGGTTTTTGTTTTCTGCACAGAATTCAGACTTTCAGATAGTCTGTCCCCATAATCTCCTAAATACTTGCTCACACTCTCTGAAGAGGCATTGCAATTGACAGTTTATACCCAATGTCTCCCTCTTGTCAGTGGTCATGTTTCGTCAATAGGTGGTTTTCAATCCCTATTTGCACCGCCTCTGTGTTCACTAATGTACTTTTCCATAGTGTTTACCTAGAAGAGCACTGAAAACTTTTCACATTCACCTACTCTCACAGTCTTCTTCCTTCTCTAATTTTAGTCATGCTAACTAGATATTCATAACACCTATGTATCTTCAACATGTTTTTTTTCCTCATTACAATTATCTTTTGTTAATGCCAACAGAACATAAACCTTCAAGATGAGCAAATGTAATAGCTTTAAAGCTATGATGAATTATGGATTTAACAGTTTGCCTGGTCCCCCTACTTAAATTTCCCACTGCTTTCTAAAGTAATACAAATCTACATGTGTCAATATCTCCTGTTTTTCTATTCTATTACTATCAATCTAATTGAAGGTTTTATTAACTTTAGATTGAAATACTGCCTGAGTCTCTAGCCTTTCTCCTTGTTTTCAGCCTCTCCACTACAAAATTGCTAGAATCTACATGTTCTGAAAAACTCCACGGTTCTGAAAAACTTCTTTAAGGCACGCCATAGTGGGACCCAACTCACATTGCCAAAAATACTTCTAGCCATCTCCATTTACCCCAATCATATCTAATTTTATTTTTCTATATTGATGCTATACTTGCAATATCTCACAAATATACAATCATGTGCATTCCTCCATGGAAAAAGTAATCCATATAATAAACATATATTAAAATTATCTTAGACATTTACCATCCATATTTTCCTGTGCTGTAACTCCTTTGTGGTATTTCTTTCTCTCCTATTTGATTACTGATTTTCTATGGGTTCTTTAGGCTCATACAGACCACAAAAGCTTCTGCAATATTTCTAAATTCCAACTAAAATGTACTAGACGTTAATCCCTTCTGATGTTTTATGTCACCTTGCCTCAATTATCTTTGTACAAATTGTCCTATTAAATTCTAACGTGTCTCAGTAGATGAAACACGTTAAATTCATTTTTTTGTTTTCCAAAATGCTTATGTCTTTCTATAGCATTTTGTATCATACACCCAATTAACAATTTTGCATTGGCTTCATGGTTTCAATGGCTCCATTTATTTAAAATAGTGTTTCTAAGACCTAGTTACCTGTTAAGCAAATTTGCAAATTGCTTCTACAAAAGATTAGTCTATGGTCCCTGTACTATTTTAAAATTAGATTTTGAGACAATTTATAATGAATCTGGTAAGTTTTTTATATTGTGTTACTTTGGCATATTTTAATAATTTTAATAATTATATTTCTTCTCTCTAAGTTGATGATCAATTTCTACTTTTTATGATAGATAGTTTTACTGTAATATCATGTAAACAAAAGAGAGTAGATCATTGTTTAATAAATAATCCATTCAATTTTTAGCCATAAGTTTCATCTGATCTTTTAATAAAGCCTCATAGGTCAAATCTCCTAGAATTAAAAACAAACACACGTGTTCATCAACTAACTAAAACCTGCAGTAATTTATTAATTTATACATTTTTAGTTAATTAAAACACTACCTTATTTTCTGATTTTTGTCATAACCATTTTTATTAACATCTTTATTGGAGTATAATTGCTTCACAATGGTGTGTTAGTTTCTGCTTTATAACAAAGTGAATCAGCTATACATATACATATTTCGCCATATCTCCGACCTCTTGCGTCTCCCTCCCTCCCACCCTCCCTATCCCACCCCTCTAGGTGGTCACAAAGCACAGAGCTGATCTCCCTATACTATGCGGCTGCTTCCCACTAGCTATCTATTTTACATTTGGTAGTGTATATATGTCCATGCCACTCTCTCACTTCGTCCCAGCTTACCCTTCCCCTCCCCTGGTCCTCAAGTACATGCTCTACGCCTGCGTCTTTATTCCTGTCCTGCCCCTAGGTTCTTCAGAACCACTTTTTTTTTTTTAGATTCCATATATATGTGTTAGCATATGGTATTTGTTTTTCTCTTTCTGACTTACTTCACTCTGTATGTCAGACTCTGGGCCCATCCACCTCACTACAAATAACTCAATTTCGTTTCTTTTTATGGCTGAGTAATATTCCATTGTATATACGTGCCACATCTTCTTTACCCAGTCATCTGTCGATGGACACTTAGGTTGCTTCCATGTCCTGGCTATTGTAAATAGAGCTGCAATGAACATTGTGGTACATGACACTTTCTGAATTATGGTTTTCGCAGGGTATATGACCAGTAGTGGGATTGCTGGGTCATATGGTAGTCCTATTTTTAGTTTTTTAAGGAACCTCCATACTGTTCTCCATAGTGGCTGTATCAATTTACATTCCCACCAATAGTGCAAGAGGGTTCCCTTTTCTCCACACCCTCTCCAGCATTTATTGTTTGTAGATTGTTTGATGATGGCCATTATGAATGGTGTGAGGTGATACCTCATTGTAGTTTTGATTTGCATTTCTCTACTGATTAGTGATGTTGAGCATTCTTTCATGTGTTTATTGGCAATCTGTATATCTTCTTTGGAGAAAGGTCTCTTTAGGTCTTCTGCCCATTTTTTGGATTGGGTGGTTTGTTTTTTTGATATTGAGTTGCATGAACCGCTTGTAAATTTTGGAGGTTAATCCTTTGTCAGTTGCTTCATTTGCAAATATTTTCTCCCATTCTGAGTGTTGTCTTTTCATCTGGTTTATGTTTTCCTCTGCTGTGCAAAAGCTTTTACATTTCATTAGGTCCCATTTGATTATTTTTGTTTTTATTTTCATTTCTCTAGGAGGTGGGTCAAAAAGGATCTTGCTGTGATTTATGTCATAGAGTGTTCTGCCTATGTTTTCCTCTAAGAGTTTTATAGTGTCTGGCCTTACATTTGGATCTTTCATCCATTTTGAGTTTATTGTTGTGTATGGTGTTAGGGAGTGTTCTAATTTCATTCTTTTACATGAAGCTGTCCAGTTTTCACAGCACCACTTATTGAAGAGGCTGTCTTTTCTCCATTGTATATTCTTGCCTCCTTTATAAAAATAAGGTGACCATATGTGTGTGGGTTTATCTCAGGGCTTTCTATCCTTTTCCATTGATCTATATTTCTGTTTTTGTGCCAGTACTATACTGTCTTGATTACTGTAACCTTGTAGTATAGTCTGAAGTCCGGGAGCCTGATTCCTCCAGCTCTGTTTTTCTTTCTCAAGATTGCCTTGGCTATTCGGGGTCTTTTGTGTTTCCATACAAATTGTGAAATTTTTTGTTCTAGTTCTGTGAAAATTGCCATTGGTAGTTTGATAGGGATTGCATTGAATCTGTAGATTGCTTTGGGTAGTATAGCCATTTTCACAATGTTGATTCTTCCAATCCAAGAACATGGTATATCTCTCCATCTGTTTGTATCCTTTTAAATTTCTTTCATCAGTGTCTTATAGTTTTCTGCATACAGGTCTTTTCTCTCCTTACATAAATTTATTCCTAGGTATTTCACTCTTTTTGTTGCAGTGGTAAACGGGAGTGTTTCCATAATTTCTCTTTCAGATTTTTCATCATTAGTGTATAGGAATGCAAGAGATTTCTGTGCATTAATTTTGTGTCCTGCTACTTTACCAAATTCATTGATTACCTCTAGTTGTTTTCTGGTAGCATCTTTAGGATTCTCTATGTATAGTATCATGTCATCTGCAAACAGTGACAGCTTTACTTCTTCTTTTCCAATTTGGATTCTTTTATTTCTTTTTCGTCTCTGATTGCTGTGGCTAAAACTTCCAAAACTATGTTAAATAATAGTGGTGAGAGTGGGCAACCTTGTCTTGTTCCTGATCTTAGTGGAAATGGTTTCAGTTTTTCACCATTGAGGATGATGTTGGCTGTGGGTTTGTCATATATGGCCTTTATTATGTTGAGGTAAGTTCCCTCTATGCCTACTTTCTGGAGGGTTTTTGTTATAAATGGGTGTTGAATTTTGTCAAAAGCTTTCTCTGCATCTATTGAGATGATCATATGGTTTTGCTCCTTCAATTCGTTAATAAGGTGTATCACATTGGTTGATTTACATATATTAAAGAATCCTTGTGTTCCTGGGATAAATCCCACTTGATCATGGTGTATGATCCTCGTAATGTGCTGTTGGATTCTGTTTGCTAGTATTTTGTTGAGGATTTTTGCATCTATGTTCATCAGTGATATTGGCCTGTAGTTTTCTTTCTTTGTGACATCATTGTCTGGTTTTGGTATCAGGGTGATGATGGCCTCGTAGAATGAGTTTGGGAGTGTTCCTCCCTCTGCTATACTTTGGAAAAGTTTCAGAAGGATAGGTGTTAGCTCTTCTCTAAATGTTTGATAGAGTGATGCCTGTGAAGCCATCTGGTCCTGGGCTTTTGTTTGTTGGAAGGTTTTTAATCACAGTCTCAATTTCAGTGCTTGTGATTGGTCTGTTTATATTTTCTATTTCTTCCTGGTTCAGTCTCGGAAGGTTGTGCATTTCTAAGAATTTGTCCATTTCTTCCAGGTTGTCCATTTTATTGGCATATAGTTGCTTGTTAGCAATCTCCCATGATCCTTTGTATTTCTGCAGTGTCAGTTGTTACTTTTCCTTTTTCATTTCTAATTCTATTGATTTGAGTCTTCTCCTTTTTTTCTTGATGAGTCTGGCTAATGGTTTATCAGTTTTTTTATCTTCTTAAAGAACCAGCTTTTAGTTTTATTGATCTTTGCTATTGTTTCCATCATTTCTTTTTCATTTATTTCTGATCTGATATTTATGATTTCTTTCCTTCTGCTAACTTTGGGGTTTTTTTGTTCTTCTTTCTCTAATTGCTTTACGTGTAAGTTTAGGTTGTTTATTTGAGATGTTTCTTGTTTCTTGAGGTAGGATTGAATTGCTATAAACTTCCCTCTTAGAACTGCTTTGGCTTCATCCCATAGGTTTTGGGTTGTTGTGTTTTCATTGTCATTTGTTTGTAGGTATTTTTTGTTTTCCTCTTTGATTTCTTTAGTGATCTCTTGGTTGTTAAGTAGTGTATTGTTTACCCTCCATGTGTTTGTGTTTTTTAAAGACTTTTTCCTGTAATTGATATCTAATCTCATAGTGTTGTAGTCGGAAAAGATACTTGATATGATTTCAATTTTCTTAAATTTACCAAGTCTTGATTTGTGTCAGGATATGATCTACCCTGGAGAATGTTCCATGAGCACTTGAGAAGAAAGTGTCTTCTGTTGTTTTTGGATGGAGTGTCCTGTAAATATCAATAAAGTCCATCTTGTTTAATGTATCATTTAAAGCTTGTGTCCTTATGTATATTCATTTTGGATGATCTGTCCATTGGTGAAAGTGGGGTGTTAACGTTTCCTACTATGATTGTGTTACTGTCGATTTCCCCTTTTATGTCTGTTAGCATTTGCCTTATGTATTCAGGTGCTCCTTTGTTGGGTGCATAAATATTTACAATCATTATATCTTCTTCTTGGATGGATCCCTTGATCATTCTGTAGTGTCCTTCTTTGTCTCTTGTAATAGTCTTTATTTTAGTCTATTTTGCCTGATATGAGAATTGCTACTCCAGCTTTCTTTTGATTTCCATTTGCATGGAATATCTTTTTCCATCACCTCACTTTCAGTCTGTATGTGTCCCTGGGTCTGAAGTGCGTCTCTTGTATACAGCATATATACAGGTCTTATTTTTGTATCCATTCAGCCAGTCTATGACTTTTTGTTGGAGCATTCAATCCACTTACTTTTAAGGTAATTATCGATATGTATGTTCCTATTCCCATTTTCTTAATTGTTTTGAGTTTGTTATTGTAGGTCTCTTGCTTCTCTTGTGTTTCCTGCCTGAAGAAGTTCCTTTAGCATTTGTTGTAAAGCTAGTTTGGTGGTGCTGAATTCTCTTTGCTTTTGCTTGTCTGTAAAGGTTTAAATTTCTCTGTCGAATCTGAATGAGATCCTTGCTGGGTAGAGTAATCTTGGATGTAGGTTTTCCCCTTTTATCACTTTAAATATGTCCTGCTATACCCTTCTGGCTTGCAGAGTTTCTGCTGACAGATCAGCTGCTACCCTATGGGGATTCCCTTGTATGTTATAAGTTGAATTTCCCTTGATGCTTTTAATATTTTTTCTTTGTATTTAATTTTTGATAGTTTGATTAATATGTGTCTTGGAATGTTTCTCCTTGGATTTATCCTGTATGGGACTCTCTGTGCCTCCTGGATTTGATTGACTATTTTCTTTCCCATATTAGGGAAGTTTTCAACTTTAATATCTTCAAATATTTTCTCAGTCCCTTTCTTTTTCTCCTCTTCTTCTGGGACCCCTATAATTTGAAAGTTGGTGCATTTAATGTTGTCCCAGGCGTCTCTGAGACTGTCCTCAATTCCTTTCATTCTTTTTTCTTTATTCTCCTCTGCAGTAGTTATTTCCACTATTTTATCTTCCAGGTCACTTATCCGTTCTTCTGCCTCAGTTATTCTGCTATTGATCCCTTCTATAGAATTTTTAATTTCATTTATTGTGTTGTTCATCACTGTTTGTTTGCTCTTTATTCCTTCTAGGTCCTTGTTAAACATTTCTTGTATTTTCTCCATTCTATTTCCAAGATTTTGGATCATCTTTACTATCATTATTCTGAATTATTTTTCAGGTAGACTGCCTATTTCCTCTCATTTCTTTGGTCTGGTGGTTTTTACCTTGCTCCTTCAACTGCTGTGTCTCTGTCTTCTCATGTTGCTTAACTTACTGTGTTTGGGGTCTCCTTTTCACAGGCTGCAAGTTCGTAGTTCCCGTTGTTTTTGGTGTATGCCTCCAGTGGCTAAGGTTGGTTCAGTGGGTTGTGTTGGCTTCCTGGTGGAGGGGACTAGTGCCTGTGTTCTGGTGGATGAGGCTGGATCTTGTCTTTCTTGTGGGCAGGCCCACGTCCGGTGGTGTGTTTGGGGGCGTCTGTGACCTTATTATGATTGTAGGCAGCCTTTCTGCCAGTGGGTGGAGTTGTGTTCCTGTCTTGCTAGTTGTTTGGCATAGGGTGTCCTGCACTGTAGCTTGTTGGTCGTTGAGTGGAGCTGGGTCTTGGCATTGAGACGGAGATCTCTGGAATATTTTCACCATTTGTTATTATGTGGAGCTGGCAGATCTCTGGTGGACCAATGTCCTGAACTCGACTCTCCCACATCAGAGGCACAGACCTGACCCCTGGCTGGAGCCCCAAGACCCTGTCATCCACATGGCTCAGAATAAAAGGGAGAAAAAAAGAAAGAAAGAGAGAAAAAAATAAAATAAATAAAGTTAAAAAGTTATTAAAATAAAAAACAAAAAATAATTATTAAAAA
The DNA here is from genome assembly GCF_028021215.1 of Eschrichtius robustus. Classification (NCBI taxonomy): domain Eukaryota; kingdom Metazoa; phylum Chordata; class Mammalia; order Artiodactyla; family Eschrichtiidae; genus Eschrichtius; species Eschrichtius robustus. The sequence continues at coordinate 59,547,211 of NC_090841.1, read as the reverse complement.
TAAAGAAAAATTAAAAAGTAATAAAAGAAAGAAAGAAGAGAGCAACCTAACCATGAAACAAATCCACCAATGATAACAAGTGCTAAAAACTATACTAAACAAAAAAACAAAGACAGGCCCTTAGGACAAATGGTAAAAGCACAGCTATACACAAAAAATCACACAAAGAAGCATACACATACACACTCACCAAAAAAGAAAGAGGAAAATATATATATATATATATATATATATATATATATATATATATATATATATATATATATATATATATATATATATATATATATTTTAAAAAGGGAAAAAAAGGAGGAAAAGAACAACCAAATCAATAAACAAATCTACCTATGATAATAAACTCTAAATACTAAACTAAGATAAACATAAAGCCAGAAGAAATTAGATGCAGAAAGGAAACCCCACGTCTACAGTTGCTCCCAAAGTTCACCTCCTCAATTTTGGGATGATTCGTTGTCTATTCAGCTATTCCACACATGCAGGGTACGTCAAGTTGATTGTGGAGATTTAATCCGCTGCTCCTGGGGCTGCTGGGAGAAATTTCCCTTTCTCTTCTTTGTTCGCACAGCTCCTGGGTTTCAGCTCTGGATTTGACCCCGCCTCTGCATGTAGGTCCCCTGAGTACATCTGTTCTCGCTCAGACAGGACGAGGTTAAAGGAGCAACTGATTCGGGGGCTGTGGCTCACTCAGGCCGGGGGGAGGGAGGGGTACGGAGTGCAGGGCGAGCCTGCGGTGGCAGAGGCCGGTGTGATGTTGCACCAGCCTGAGGCACGCCGTGTGTTCTCCCGGGGAAGTTGTCCCTGGATCACGGGACCCTGGCAGTGGTGGGCTGCACAGGCTCCAGGGAGGGGAGGTGTGGATAGTGACCTGTGCATGCACACAGACTTCTTGGTGGCAGCAGCAGCAGCCTTAGCGTCTCATGCCCGTCTCTGGGGTCCGCGCTGGTAACTGCAGCTCACGCCCATCTCTGGAGCTCGTGTAGGAGGTACTCTGAATCCCCTCCCCTCAAGCACCCCGAAACAGTCATCTCTTGCGTCTTAGGCAGTTCTAGACTTTTTCCCGGACTCCCTCACAGTTAGCTGTGGTGCACTAGCCCTCTTCAGGCTGTGTCCACTCAGCCAACCCCAGTCCTGTCCCTGAGATCCGACCTCTGAAGTCTGAGCCTCAGCTCCCAGCCCCTGCCCGCCCCGGTGGGTGAGCAGACAAGCCTCTCGGGCTGGTGAGTGCTGGTCAGCACCGATCCTCTGTGCAGGAATCTCTCTGCTTTGCCCTCCACACCCCTGTTGCTGTGCTCTCCTCCGTGGCTCCAAAACTTCCCCCCTCTGCCACCCACAACCTCTGCCCGCGAAGGGGCTTCCTAGTGTGTAGAAACCTTTCCTCCTTCACGGCTCCCTCCCAGAGGTGCAGGTCCCGTCCCTATTCTTTTGTCTCTGTTTTTTCGTTTTTCTTTTGCCCTACCCAGCTACGTGGGGAGTTTCTTGCCTTTTTGGAGGTCTGAGGTCTTCTGCCAGCGTTCAGTAGGTGTTCTGTAGGTGTTGTTCCACATGTAGATGTATTTCTGATGTATTTGTGGGGAGGAAGGTGATCTCCACATCTTACTCCTCAGCTATCTTGGAGGACTCCTCTTGTCATAACCATTTAAATATCTTTTAAGATTTTTTTTGAGATTTTCAGTGTCGCCATCTGCTGGAGAAGTATCATCTGTGCTGTTATGATTGTTGATATTGATGTATGGCATTTAATTAGAATCTTTTTAAAGTATTATCTCAAATAATTAATATTTTGAAACCTCAAAATAGAAAGCTTATTATCTATTTCAGACATATTTCCATGAAGTTATGATTATAGTGACTTTAAAATTTAAGAATAATTGTACATAGCCATGGGTCATAAGTGATCTCAATTTCTATTCTCATAGATGTATTCCTTTCTCCAAATTCCAAGATATATACATCTTGGGATATGTGTATTTTAGATAAATAAGAGTTTTCAACTGGGAACATGACTTCAAAATGATATTTTCAATTGCCTATAGCAAGCAAAATTGGTGACATCACACATAGTTGTAAGATACTTATTTCTTGATCTTATGGTATAGCAAAACTGACTGATCTTTAACGCTTTAGAAGCCACAGGGCAATTTATTGAAGGTTGTTAGTAACTGGCAAACTGTTTTTACAGTCAAAAGCTATTGGTGAATTGATATATTTTACAAATTAAATATGTGAAATATTTTTAAAATATCATTCCATTTCTTAATGATTTACTTTCTAAATTCTTGGAATTCCTATACAGTATTCTCTTCAAATATAGAACCATCTATTACCTTGCTATACTGTGTGTATAATAGCTCTTTTACAGCAGATGGCAGCACTTGCAATATTATGATATTTTATACCAAAAAAAACCCTAAATGTTTAATTATCAAATAATTGAATTCAGTTAAATAAGAAATACAGAGATTTAAATAATTTAACATTGTTGTTACCTAATATATTTATGAATTTAACATTATTAATCCATTAATAATAACATATCTTACTGAAATATAGAAGATGTATTTAAAGAAAAAAAAAATGCCTATGTGTTTAGTGCCTCAAAAGACCTATCACTTGTTATGCAAAATGTCCTGCTAAAACTATTTGTTGATGAACGGCATTATAAAATTATACTTTTCAAGTATTTGAAATAAGATAATCTATTCATCAATAAATAATAATTAACATCATAGAACAAATCCTTGTAAATTTCATTTAGAATAATTCCATACAAATCAATTTTCATATGAATGAAAACTTGTCATGTTGAGAAACCATATATTTTTTTCTTATTTTGTTCACTTTAATTAAGACTATATATGTATAATCTCCCCCAACTAGAATGCCCTTATAGGGCAAGCATTAGATAAAATGAAATTATCTAATGCATTATCCAATTAGTTAGATAAAATGCCATAGTGATAATTAGATGGTTGAAGTAAATACCTTTATTTGGGGCTTTTTAGTAATACATCAAATAGCAAAAAACAAGAGCCATGATTAAAAATACCTAAACTCCAAAGATACATACTGCTATCTAAATATTCCTAAATTTTACTAACCTGTAGATTAAAAGAAGTCACCTAGTTTCCTCATTCAATCTCAGACCACTGCAGTATCCCCCAGCATGTTTCTACTGGTTTCTACAGCATCCCTGTGATGCTCACAAGCCAATCTGGTAATGCTAATCATTGTGTGCTTTTCCTCTTTTTTTATGGCTTCTCGTTTTCCTTGTCTTCTATATGACTTTGAGGTCACCTCATCATAATCAGGGGTTGCACTTCTCATGATGAGTATGCCTTTGCTATCTAAGCTCCAGAGGAGTCCTGTATCCTGTTTAGAAATGAGTATTTTTCCCTTCTGACCACACTTTGTCACATATCAACAAACAAGCAAAAACATCAGTAAGACTTGTGAACTTTCCACCCCAAATTTTGTCTGTTGGAGCTCTACTTGAAAATAGCTTCTTCTGATTTTGCCCATAATCCCTCCATCCACGTAAGCACAAAAATTAACATCCCCCCCACCAAAGCAAACCTAAAGGAATCATCAGGTTGAATGCATTCAGTGTGTCATAATGACTTCTAATTTTTATCACTTCTTCTTTCCAGTAATGCTACATATATGCGTATACACACACACACACACACACACACACACACACACATATATATATATCTCCCATCATGACACAGGCATATATTTTCCCCTACAAAAACAAAACTCAAAAAGTTCTCCAATAGTCATGCTTCAATGGACATAATCAGAAAACCTGAAATTCCCTTTATGTAAAACTCTAATCACAATGTATCAAAAGAATGGATTAAGTACCATGCCCTTCGTTCTCCATTCTAACTTCTCTTCTATGCATATTATGTTGGCTATTGTAGGGAATGTTCCAATTAGATAAGATCAATCATTTAAGAAGTGCACTCGAAAGCAAGGGTTCCCAAATCAAACAAACAGAACAGGATACTTATTTTAATTGACATGCAGAAGCCTCCAAAAGGCTTCAAATTTCCAAAATAGCTTAATTGAAAGATTCATTGTAAAAGATTAATGCAAAGTTAAAGACACAAGAGATACCTAAAATAAAAGACTATAAGACTAATGTGATTCCTACTACTCCCTTCAATCTTCCTGTACTCAGGCTACTAACCCTCCATCTAAATTGCCTTTCCTCTCTGAAGAAACCACAGACTGTAAACAAAAGTCTCACAACTGCAGCAGCTGCAAAGCCAGAAACATAAAACACCTGGGCTTCCCCCACTGCACCCTACCAGGGGTCCATCATAAAAACACTGGCGGATAAAAACAGTGTCTTATTTTCAATCAACCGGTACATTGGAAAAAAAGCTTGTCCTCGAAAGTTTTGTCAAATCCTTCCATATCAACTCGAATGCTCCCATATCTACCCTTGAAGGAAGCCTCATATGAACTTCTCCCAGTGTTAACAGAACTCAAAGGGATGCTCTACTACCAGTTATTCCCTTAAACAGCCAAGGAGAAGCTGAAATTAACATGATGAAAAACCTTGCCAAATTCTCTTAGATACTGGGGCTCACTCTTTGCTTTAAACCCCACTCACTTTGGAGACTGCAGGTGGGATTCTGGGAAAATTGGTAGAAGCTAGCAAAGAGTGAGAATTTTTACCAAATTCAGCTCTCCCAGATCTCTGTAGTATCCAGTTGAGAGAGGAAGATAAAATTTCACATTGTCTGGTATTGGTTATTGATTCTTTTCTCTCCCAGGGACAGATTTTATCTTCCTTGGAAGGCTAAAAAGACTTCTTGTCTCATTTTGTGTCCTGAGAAGGTGGCTTGACTTTATGCCAGCCTGGGACACGCAGATTGTCAGTTCTTGCATGTGCGGGCAGCTCAACTTTCTGGTTGGGGGGTCCAAAGACATGGCAAGGAAAGAAATGTGGGTTTTACCCCAACTGTGACTACGTATGGCCAGCCAGGAATGTGGATTGTACTTTATTTGAACTGTGGGTCCTATGGACTGTTGTCAGTTCTCAGGTCTAAGACTTTTTGGCTATCTTTTGGAGTGGCTCTAGATCTTGGGAGGGAAGTATCTTTTGCATCCTCTTTGGGGACACCTCTTTAATTCATGGGGTTAGTAAATACTGCCAGGAATATTTGCTGGTTGTCCCCACTGAAATCAAACAAGATATTTAAAAGGATTTTTTTTTAATGTAGCTCTATGTTCAGAAGTTGGTCAGATTAGAAGGTGATATTCAAAACCGGATAGAAACTTTTTTTAGGCCTTCTTCCCTAAGCAAAAATGAAACTACTTACCAGGCAGGAGTGGGGAATATTCCAAAGGCAAAGGACTCTTTTTTTTTTTTTTAATCATCTTTACTGGAGTATAATTGCTTAACAGTGGTGTGTTAGTTTCTGCTTTATAACAAAGTGAATCACTTATGCATATAAATATATCCCCATATCTCTTCCCTCTTGCGTCTCCCTCCCTCCCACCCTCCCTATCCCACCCCTCTAGGTGGTCACAAAGCACGAGCTGATCTCCCTGTGCTATGTGGCTGCTTCCCACTAGCTATCTATTTTACGTTTGGTAGTGTATATATGTCCATGACACTCTCTCACTTTGTCACAGCTTACCATTCCCCCTCCCCGTATCCTAAAGTCCATTCTCTAGTAGGTCTGCATCTTTATTCCCGTCTTGCCCCTAGGTTCTTCACGACCATTTTTTTTTCTTAGATTCCATATATATGTGTTAGCATATGGTATTTGTTTTTCTCTTTCTGACTTCACCCTGTATGACAGACTCTAGGTCCATCCACCTCACTACAAATAACTCAGATTCGTTTCCTTTTATGGCTGAGTAATATTCAATTGTATATATGTGCCACATCTTCTTTAACAACTCGTCTGTTGATGGACACTTAGGTTGCTTCCATGTCCTGGCTATTGTAAGCAGAGCTGCAATGAACATTTTGGTACATGACTTTTTTTGAATTATGGTTTTCTCAGGGTATATGCCCAGTAGTGGGATTGCTGGGTCGTATGGTAGTTCTATTTGTAGTTTTTTAAGGAACCTCCATACTGTTCTCCATAGTGGCTGTATCAATTTACATTCCCACCAACAGTGCAAGAGGGTTCCCTTTTCTCCACACTCTCTCCAGCATTTATTGTTTCTAGATTGTTTGATGATGGCCACTCTGACAGGTGTGAGATGATATCTCATTGTAGTTTTGATTTGCATTTCCTAATGATTAATGATGTTGAGCATTCTTTCATGTGTTTGTTGGCAATCTGTATATCTTCTTTGGAGAAACGTCTATTCAGGTCTTCTGCCCATTTATGGATTGTGTTGTTAGTTTTTGTGATATTGAGCTGCATGAGCTGCTTGTAAATTTTGGAGATTAATCCTTTGTCAGTTGCTTCATTTGCAAATATTTTCTCCCATTCTGAGGGTTGTCTTTTCATCTTGTTTATGGTTTCCTTTGCTGTGAAAAAGCTTTTAAGTTTCATTGGGTCCCATGTGTTTATTTTTGTTTTTATTTCCATTTTTCTAGGAGGTGGGTCAAAAAGGATCTTGCTGTGATTTATGTCATAGAGTGTTCTGCCTATGTTTTCCTCTAAGAATTTGATACTGCCTGGCCTTACATTTAGGTCTTTAATCCATTTTGAGTTTATTTTTGTGTATGGTGTTAGGGAGTGTTCTAATTTCATTCTTTTACATGTAGCTGTCCAGTTTTCCCAGCACCACTTATTGAAGAGGCTGTCTTTTCTCCACTATATATTCTTGCCTCGTTTATCAAAGATAAGGTGACCATATGTGCGTGGGTTTATCTCTGGGCTTTCTATCCTTTTCCATTGATCTATATTTCTGTTCTTGTGCCAGTACCATACTGTCTTCATTACTGTAGCTTTGTAATATAGTCTGAAGTCAGGGAGCCTGATTCCTCCAGCTCCGTTTTTCTTTCTCAAGATTGCTTTGGCTATTCGGGGTCTTTTGTGTTTACATACAAATTGTGAAATTTTTTGTTCTAGTTCTGTGAAAAATGCCATTGGTAGTTTGATAGGGATTGCACTGAATCTGTAGATTGCTTTAGGTAGTAGAGTCATTTTCACAATGTGGATTCTTCCAATCCAAGAACATGGTATATCTCTCCATCTACTTGTATCATCTTTAATTTCTTTCATCAGTGTCTTATAATTTTCTGCATACAGGTCTTTTGTCTCCTTAAGTAAGTTTATTAATAGATACTTTATTCTTTTTGTTGCAATGGTAAATGGAAGTGTTTCCTTAATTTCACTTTCAGATTTTTCATCATTAGTGTATAGGAATGCAAGAGATTTCTGTGCATTAATTTGTATCCTGCAACTTTATCAAATTCATTGATTAGCTCTAGTAGTTTTCTGGTAGCATCTTTAGAATTCTCTATGTATAGTATCATGTCATCTGCAAACAGTGACAGTTTTACTTCTCTTTTCCGATTTGGATTCTTTTTATTTCTTTTTCTTCTCTGATTGCTGTGGCTAAAACTTCCTAAACTATGTTGAATAATAGTGGTGAGAGTGGGCAACCTTGTCTTGTTCCTGATCTTAGTGGAAATGGTTTCAGTTTTTCACCATTGAGGACGATGTTGGCTGTGAGTTTGTCATATATGGCCTTTATTATGTTGAGGTAAGTTCCCTCTATGCCTACTTTCTGGAGGGTTTTTATCATAAATCGGTGTTGAATTTTGTCAAAAGCTTTCTCTGCATCTATTGAGATGATCATATGGTTTTGCTCCTTCATTTTGTTAATATGGTGTATCATATTCATTGATTTTCGTATATTGAAGAATCTTTGCATTCCTGGGGTAAACCCCACTTGATCATGGTGTATGATCCTTTTAATGTGCTGTTGGATTCTGTTTGCTAGTATTTTGTTGAGAATTTTTGCTTCTATGTTCATCAGTGATATTGGCCTGTAGTTTTCTTTCTTTCTGACATCTTTGTCTGGTTTTGGTATCAGGGTGATGGTGGCCTTGTAGAATGAGTTTGGGAGTTTTCCTCCCTCTGCTATTTTCTGGAAGAGTTTGAGGAAGACAGGTGCTTGTGATTGGTCTGTTCATATTTTCTATTTCTTCCTGGTTCAGTCTCGGAAGGTTGTGCATTTCTAAGAATTTGTCCATTTCCTCCAGGTTGTCCATTTTACTGGCATATAGTTGCTTGTAGCAATCTCTCATGATCCTTTGTATTTCTGCACTGTCAGTTGTTACTTCTCCTTTTTCATTTCTAATTCTGTTTGAGTCTTCTCCCTTCTTTTCTTGATGAGTCTGGCTAATGGTTTATCAATTTTGTTTATCTTCTCAAAGAACCAGCTTTTAGTTCTATTGATCTTTGCTATCGTTTCCTTCATTTCTTTTTCATGTATTTCTGATCTGATCTTTATGATTTCTTTCCTTCTGCTACCTTTGGGGTTTTTTTGTTCTTCTTTCTCTAATTGTTTTAGGTGTAAGGTTAGGTTGCTTATTTGAGATGTTTTTTGTTTTTTAAGGTAGGAGTGTATTGTTATAAACTTCCCTGTTAGAACTGCTTTTGCTGCATCCCATAGGTTTTGGGTTGTCATGTTTTCATTGTCATTCTTTTCTAGGTATTTTTTGATTTCCTCTTTGATTTCTTCAGTGATCTCTTGGTTATTAAGTAGTGTATTGTTCAGCCTCTATGTGTTTGTATTTTTTACAGATTTTTTCCTGTGACTGACATCTAGTCTCATAGTGTTGTGGTTGGAAAAGACACTTGATATGATTTCAATTTTCTTAAATTTACCAAGGCTTGATTTGTGACCCAAGATATGGTCTATCCTGGAGAATATTCCATGAGCACTTGAGAAGAAAGTGTATTCTGTTGTTTTTGGATGGAATGTCCTATAAATATCAATTAAGTCCATCCTGTTTAATGTATCATTTAAAGCTTGTGTTTGCTTATTTATTTTCATTTTGGATGATCTGTCCATTGGTGATAGTGGGGTGTTAAAGTCCCTTACTATGGTTGTGTTACTGTCGATTTCCCCTTTTATGGCTGTTAGTATTTGCCTTATGTATTGAGGTGCTCCTATGTTGGGTGCATAAATATTTACAATTATTATATCTTCTTCTTGGATTGATCCCTTGATCATTATGTCGTGTCCTTCTTTGTCTCTTGTAATAGTTTTTGTTTTAAAGTCTATTTTGTCTGATATGAGAATTGCTACTCCTGCTTTCTTTTGATTTCCATTTGCATGGAATATCTTTTTCCATCCCCTCACGTTCAGTCTGTATGTGTCCCTAGGTCTGAAGTGCATCTCTTGTAGACAGCATATATACAGGCCTTGTTTTTGTACCCATTCAGCCAGTCGATGTCTTTTGGTTGGAGCATTTAATCCATTTACATTAAAGGTAATTATTGATATGTATGTTTCTATTACCATTTTCTTAATTGTTTTCGGTTTGTTATTGTAGGTCTTTTCCTTCTCTTGTGTTTCCTGCCTAGAGAAGTTCCTTTAGCATTTGTTGTAAAGCTGGTTTGGTGGTGCTGAATTCTCTTAGATTTTGCTTCTCTGTAAAGGTTTTAATTTCTCCATCAAATCTGAATGAGTGGGCTTCCCTGGTGGTGCAGTGGTTAAGAATCTGCCTGCCAATGCAGGGGACACGGGTTTGAGCCCTGGTCTGGGAAGATCCCACAAGCCGCAGAGCAACTGGGCCCGTGAGCCACAATTACTGACCCTGTGCGTCTGGAGCCTGTGCTCTACAACAAGAGAGGCCGCGATAGTGAGAGGCCCATGCACCGTGATGAAGAGTGGCCCCTGCTTGCCACAACTAGAGAAAGCCCTCGCACAGAAACGAAGACACAACACAGCCATAAATAAATAAATAAATAAATAAAAATCTGAATGAGTTCATTGCTGGGTAGAGTAATCTTGGTTGCAGGTTTTTCTCCTTTATCATTTTAAATATGTCCTGCCACTCCCTTCTGGCTTGCAGAGTTTCTGCTGACAGATCAGCTGTTAACCTTATGGGGATTCCCCTGTGTGTTACTTGTTGTTTTTCCCTTGCTGCTTTTAATATTGTTTCTTTGTATTTAATTTTTGATACTTTGATTAATATGTGTCTTGTCGTGTTTCTCCTTGGATTTATCCTGTATGGGACTCTCTGTGCTTCCTGGACTTGATTAACTCTTTCCTTTCCCATATTAAGGAAATTTTCAATTGTAATCTCTTCAAATATTTTCTCAGTCCCTTTCTTTTCTTCTTCTTCTTCTGGGACCCCTTTAATTCGAATGTTGGTGCATTTAATGTTGTCCCAGAGGTCTCTGAGACTGTCCTCAATTCTATTCATTCTTTTTTCTTTATTCTGCTCTGCAGTAGTTATTTCCACTATTTTATCTTCCAGGTCACTTATCCATTCTTCTGCCTCAGTTATTCTGCTATTGATCCCTTCTAGAGAATTTTTAATTTCATTTATTGTGTTGTTCATCACTGTTTGTTTGCTCTTTATTCCTTCTGGGTCCTTGTTAAACGTTTCTTGTATTTTCTCCATTCTATTTCCAAGATTTTGGATCATCTTTACTATCATTATTCTGAATTCTTTTTCAGGTAGACTGCCTGTTTCCTCTTCATTTGTTAGGTCTGGTGGGTTTTTGCCTTGCTCTTTTATCTGCTGTGTGTTTCTCTGTCTTCTCATTTTGCTTCACTTACTGTGTTTGAGGTCTCCTTTTCACAGGCTGCAGGTTCGTAGTTCCCGGTTTTTTTGGTGTCCCTCCCCAGTGGCTAAGGTTGGTTCAGTGGGTTGTGTTGGCTTCCTGGTGGAGGGGACTAGTGCCTGTGTTCTGGTGGATGAGGCTGGATCTTGTCTTTCTGGTAGGCAGGTCCACGTCTGGTAGTATGTTTTGGGGTGTCTGTGACTTTATTATGATTTTAGGCAGCCTCTCTGCTAATGGGTCAGCTTGTGTTCCTGTCTTGCTAGTTATCTGGCATAAGGTGTCCAGCACTGAAGCTTGCTGGTCGTTGAGTGGAGCTGGGTTTTGGCGTTGAGATGGGGATCCCTGGGAGATTTTCGCCGTTTGGTATTACATGGAGCTGGGAGGTCTCTTGTGGACCAGTGTCCTGAACTTGGCTCTCCCGCCTCAGAGGCACAGCCCTGACACCTGGCTGGAGCACCAAGAGCCTGTCTTCCACACGGTTCAGGATAAAAGGGAGAAAAAAAAAGAAAGAAAGAAAGAAGAAGGTAAAATAAAATAAAATTAAATTAAATTAAAACGTTATTAAAAGAAAAAAGAAAAAAATTATTAAGAAAAAATTTTTAAAAAGTAATTAAAAAAAAGAGGACAGTCAGAACCCTAGGACAAATGGTAAAAGCAAAGCTATACAGACAAAATCACACACAGAAGCATACACATACACACTCACAAAAAGAGAAAAAGGGAAGAAAATATATATATCGTTGCTCCCAAAGTCCACTTCCTCAATTTGGGTTGATTCGTTGTCTATTCAGGTATTCCACAGATGCAGGGTACATCAAGTTGATGGTGGAGATTTAATCCGCTGCTCCTGAGGCTGCTAGGAGAGATTTCCCTTTCTCTTCTTTGTTCACACAGCTCCCGGGGTTCAGCTTTGGTTTTGGTCCCGTCAAACAGGACGGGGTTAAAGGAGCAGTTACTTTGGGGGCTCTGCCTCCCTCAGGCCGGGGGGAGGGAGGGGTAGGGATTCAGGGCGAGCCTGCAGTGGCAGAGGCCGATGTGACATTGCACCAGCCTGAGGTGCCAAAGGCAAATGACTCTTAATCTAGAATGTAGGTATCTTCTGTGTTCTATCTTAGATGTAGATTTTTTCCCTGATGTAAAGAAGAAAATCGAAGATCATGTAGCTGGATGCAATTCAGGTTGCAACCCAATTCTTTGCGGATTTAAAAACAACTGTCTTACAAATTGAAGACAACTTGTACAACTTGTTTGACAAACTGAGACTTCAAGAACCGAAAGAAAGCCTGCCTATCCTTTTTCTCAATCTTGAAACCTCCCCTTGTAGATATTGTAAAAATTCTGGGCTCAGGAAACAAAGGTCCTTCTTAGAGGAACTTTCATTCTTTCTCTGTGCCTTGAGATATAAGTCTTCTCTAGGTACCAAGAGCCATTTCTTTGAAAAACAAACTTCGGGGATAATACTTATCAGAAGAAAAAAGACCAAGGGGAATCTATTTGGAAACTAAGCAAATGAAAAATCTTAATAGTCTTCTCCACAAATATTAGAAAAAAAGTTTAAGCCATCTGAACAGGTAACCTTTACTTATTCCACCTGCCATAAACTCAATTTGAATACAGCTGTTCTTTTGTAACCTAGTGAGTTTTGCATTACTGAACCTGTCTCATGGCTAAAATATTAAAAGGAAAGCTGTAAGATTTCTGTTGGTGTCTGTGTGTTTATGTATGTCTACATTTGTATGTTAGAGATATATATTTTTCTACCTTCAGTTGGTATTACCAAAATGAATTTGTAAACAACACCACTTAGTTAGCTTAAAGAAAATTAAGCATTGATTTAAATACATAACCAAAACTTAGATAACTTTTGTGTCCCTCTAAATGCTCTGCTTGATCAGAAATTCAGTATATCCACTGTGCCTATCCCCAAACACCAAGTTAACTCTAGGCTTTCTCACTGCAGACAAGGCTGACTGTGTGGCCCCAGCCAATCAGATATTTCCTATTTTTCCTTTCTTGGTCTTTATTCTTTATTCCATAAAAGCTTCCTGTCTTCTGCCCCATTTTGCAGTCTTCCAAAAGGAGACTGTCCACCTCAAGAAGTGTTAAATAAAATTGTATCACCTAAGTTGTTTTCTTTATTTTTAGCAGAAATAAAAGTTCAGTCTTTTAGATTTTCTCTACCTCTTCTTTTCCAAGAAGGCATCTGTCTGTACAGGAAAAGGTTATGTGATCTGTGACAATGGGGAGAGTGGAGCTTAAATACATGATTAACCCAATGGATTCCCTTTGATCTTTGTCATGGATTATCTCACCTATTCTATTTCTACATTGGCTTTTAATGAGATAGTTGGTTCTGTTTGGCTTTTTTGAAGGCATCATGTAGGAATTTACTGTGGCCTTCATGTGATTTTAATACAAATATTATCTTTTCCTACAGCCCCAAGTAGAGATGGAAGCAAAAGACCCTTGCCTTTGGATTTTCATTTAAACTCTCTATTACATCCCTCCACATGTCCTAGAAACTCAGAAGCAGGTCAGGACACACTTGTCTAGGACCCAACCCCTGTCCTTCCCTGTATTCTCTTTTTTAACTGTCAGATTTTTTTTGGTTTTAAGTCTTTTTTTTTTTTTTTTCCCACCCTGTATATCCTACGTGTTCTATCGCACTTGTTTCTGGTGTAGAATTCTTCTATACCCTCTCCTGTAGCTAAGATGACATAATAAATACCACAGAAAAGTATTTACTTGATAAAAGAATACACAGCAAATCAAATTGATATTTCTTAATTGGAGCTCAGGTTCAGAAAATTGAGTTAAAGTTCTTAGATGATATCACATTACCATTGAATTTTAATATTGTAGCACATTGTTAAAATGTGACTTTTTCCAAATCACTTTTGGCTGAAGTATCAGAACACCAAAATAAGTAAATATTTGGTAAGTATCCCCACACCCAAAATGAGAAGGTAGCTAACCTAGGCAAGATATACAATAAAGGTGTGTACACATCTGTTTTGAGACTAGAGCCATCATAAGCCTTCAGTATAAATGTGAAGGGAGAGATAACTTCTTTGGAAAATGTTATAATTCTGTGGCATTTTCTTAATCTCCATGGAGAGGAGAAACATATGATGTTTTTTCTAATTTGTGCTGAGATGGGCTTCAAGGAGACCACTCATAACTGATTTTGTGTCCCCTGATTTTGAGGTGATGGACATGGGCTAAGCACAAACCTAGAAATGCTTCAAGTTGAAGACTGGAAAGCCAGGTGTCTGATGACAGAGTAAGAGAAGAGGACTTCATGAAGAATGACTAGGATTCCCACAGTCTGTCAAGGCAATCTCTCCGAGGGTTGCCCATGAACCAGATGTTTGCTAAGAGGGAACTAGCAGGTCTGGAGCCATCTTAAAAGATCTTTGCCCTCAAAAGCTTCTCGGAGGCATAAGACCGGAAGAAACCTCTCAAAAAGAAACTGTAAGAGGAAGAACTGGAAGTAGGCAGCTGGAGGAGTCAATTTTCCATGTCATAGAAAGTGTAGTAGAGCAGGACCACAAAACAAGCCACAAGTTGTACCTCAAGTTAAAGTGTCAGCTTTAAGCATCTGATAATGCCAGAGGAATTCCAGATTACTTAACACCAATGAAGTCATACCTTTCCTACCACTGACCTGTCTTTACTAGGACTGATCCAGATTTGCAGGCGTCAGAAAGCAGTAGCCTGTGTGTGTGTTTGTGTGTGGATGGGTGGCAGAGTAGGTGAGGCTCTATTTAGAGATATAAAGAATGAGATCAAAACCCTTTTTTCCAATTTGGGTTTCCTAAATCTGAAGCAGTCCCAACTAAATGAGAATCATTAACTTTAAATAAAATTCAAGATACTTAGTGACTCATCTAGAGAGAGAAGAGGGATGTACACAGACCAAAGAGTCTCAGGAACTACAAAACATCAATAATCTTCTTGTGTGGCCAGTGCACACGTCAACTTTTCTGGTACCAGAGGTGTAGGTGCTGTCTACTCCCTGGGAGAAGCAAGACGGGAAGTGCAGAGGGACAGATGACAGCATACTCCAGCATGGCTTTTCTGTTATATGGTGTCCACGCACACCTAACACCCTTGGCTAGGGTTGCCAATTTCTGTATCTTGGAGGAATGAGTAGGCAAACCTCTTAAGTGAAAATGGAAATGAAGCAAGAGTAAAATCTAAAAGCTTTCACTCAAGTTAGTCTGCTATGCTCAGGTTTTTCCACTCTAAGTTGTCTTCTCCTGGACACAAAACAAATTATGGGAACCCATGTCCCCTTAGGTGTTACTCAGAGTTTTTGTGTTACGTTACAAGATCCATACTTACACATTATGTTCATGGCTTCTCCAGAGTCAGCTTGGGAGTAGAAAGCTTTCTATATACATTTCTATTGTTAAAACTCCTTTCACTTACCTCTGTTCTTAAAACTTTGCCATAAGGAAAAACACTACCCTGAGGGGTAGCTGGTCCTCAGGACGTCAACTCCCTTCTTGGATTGTAGACCATAGGCCAACCTAAAAAAAATAAATAAATAAAGTTTGCTATGCACTTTCCATAGCCTGATTCATTATGTGTTTTCATGTACTTCAGCTCTAGAAGAAAAATGAAAAGGGATTTTCAGTTATACACTTGGCCATGGTGTTGGGAGGATATGGAATATACAAAGTATTTAATCTTCCATGTGTATATCACAGGCTTAGTTTCCTTCCAAATGTTTACTAGTGAGGACTGCAATTGCCAGAATCTCATATATATCTTGTCTTTTTCACAAGAAGCACCCCACTATCACAAACAAATATATGCACACAATCAAGCCGTTTTCTGACTCATCATTTTTCCTGTAAATGCCAGCATAAATATCAATTCTATGTGGAGTTTTATATTCTAAAATCAAACTATGTCCCCAAATAACAAATCAACCAATTTTTTTTTTATCTTCTATAAATCATCTCCCAAAAGTACATGAGAACTTCATTATATCTTGAAAATCACAAGCAAGAGTTCAGACATGAGTATTTACATGGGCTTATATATCTATCACCCTTCCACAGCCATGAACGTAGTTACATGGATGGATGTGAGTCTTAGAGATTTATGGCTTCTTCCAGTTCACATCCAGAGAAACGTATCACTAGTTGATTCCATGTTTCATGTTATTTGGTCCTTATTTGGAATATACTATACATGTATACCCTTCTTCAAGGTTAACACATGAGTTGAGAAAAAAGGGGTAAGGCAACAGAAATCTATGATCTTAATGTTTTACTTTTTGTTTTATTTTTCTCTTCATCCTCCTCAAACTTCACAAAGAAAAAGTTTTCCATAGCTTTTCTTTTCTGGAATGGAATTTAATCATATCCTCTTTCAAATTGAGGTGAAATAGGAACATGGCATGTTTTATCAGAAAAAAAAACCTGTGCCATGCTTATCAATCAAAGATAATACAAAATATTAACACCACTGTCATTTAAAACCAAATTAAAGTCAAATGCAATAAAGAAAATGTACTAGCGACTTCTAGTTTCTACCAAATATTGAGTTCATCCAAACCTCCAAGGTAATGTACTGAAAATGATATACACCCCTTCTGGGTCTGCCCTATAGTGGTCTGGCAATCCTTCATGTTCTCTCTGTTTTTCCCTGTTTCCATAATTAGAAGTGAGGGACTTGAAGGTTCTAAAATTTGTGAGCACCATAAGTGTAAAGAGACGGAACCCTTTAATCACTGTGAAGAGGACAGATTCCTGGCCAGAAATAACTGCTTGGAATGCATGCAAGCAAGAAATTCATTCTTATTGTTGGAAACCAAGATAAATTGGGCTATAAAAATTAACTGGAAATTCATATGGGGTTTAAAATAAGTTGTAGTGGGAATATTTGAACAAATAGGGAGTCTGTAATGAAGATTGTGGTCCGAGAGATTAGTTATGTGCTGGAGCTGGCTTGATTGTGTGATTTTGTGCTTCTTTTCACAACTCTATGCCCAATGATTTCACAATATTATTTCTTAATTAGCTGTTGTGGGAGTATTTATGCCAGATAAATTGACAAACAACATGTACCGAGTTTTTTTCTTGTTGTTTTTGTTGTTCTTTTGAGTTTGTTTGGTTCTTTCCCAGAATGCTGGATGTTAAACTATCAAACCACTGAAGGGTGTGTTGTAATTGAATTCATGAATTAAATATGACACATTTGGTGAATATGACAAGGAACCGTATGTGATCATAGAAGTGAATAGCTGAAGAAGAAATTAGAGAAAATTATTGGAAGACTGCATGGTAGAATGATAGCTATACCATCACAATGATGATTTAAGTGGAAAAGAAAACATTTCTTTCAAAGGAAGGTGTGGTGAATCCCTGGCAGATAGTTACATTGCTGGAAGTATCTAAGGAAGAGTGTGGTAAAGTTATTGGCCCTTGGCCTCAAGGGAAAAAAATTGTTACAAACAGGAAAGGGATTAAATAACTAGATGTAAAAATGGGAGCAAACAGGTAAAGTTTAAGCTTGTACTATGTTAGATCATTATATTAGATATTTCTATGAATAACATATTAATTTCATTATGAAATTTATTTCATTCAATTAGAAATAGCTTTATGCTTTTTTCCCCTAGATTAATCTGGATTAATTTAACTGTTATATTCTCTCTTTCCTTCATTAAAAGTACTTAATTTTTCCACTTACTTAATCTTCAACTTTCTGGGGGTTTTTGATTGTCATAAACATAGGGAGTATTAAAGGATATCCATGCAACTACCTACCACAAACATAATTTTAGGAAACAACTTATAAAACACTAATATTCTTAGCAAATACAAAAATGGTGTACTCTCTTTAATATCTATGTTATACTTTCAGAAAGAAAAATGTTGGTAATCATGTAACATATTTTACTTTTATGATCTATGATTTTTTTTGGTTGTTGTTCTTAATCCTTATTATTAGGAAGTTTTGTTTAATACTGTATTTAGATTCTATCAATTTATTAAGGTAGCTATTTAAAAATTATATATTAAAAAAAAACAAAAAAACAAAAAAAAATTTAAAAAAAAATTATATATTTAGTTACAGTATTTTCTTATCCTGGAAATCTGTGAAATTGGAATCTTTTTCTTAAATGTTAATTTTATAATGAAAAAATTAGTATTCTAATGCAAATTAATGTGAATGCAAATGTTTATCATTTGGGGTAACAGAACAAGTTTGCAGGTCTTCTTTTATTTGTTATACTTGTTAAGTAGAATGATTACCTGAAACAACTACATGGCAGACATAAAATTTCAGGAGAGTAAATTAATCATATAAGTTACTCACTATCACTTTAATGTCTAACAGTTACCATTTTTCCACATTTCAAGAAATGAACATTTTTATTATAATACAGGAGTCACAATTTCAAAACAGAAGAAAATAAAGATTATGAAATCTTAATATATTCTGATGTTTTAAGTGTATAAACGTAGTCTGTCATCTAAGTTAACATATATGCTTAAACAATTTTCATTAGTGTTTTCTAACAGCAGAGGGAGATATTGAACTACAAATTAAATATTTTTCAGTACACATCTTTTGCAGAATGATTTGTAGCCAGTTAGACTTTGATTTTGAACTTCATTTTCTTGAGAAAATACTTTCTTTAACTATTTTAGTAAGAAGTCTTTTCCCCAAGAACTGTTTCACAACCAACAAGGTGTTTTATAAAATCTGAAAATTAATGTATTTCCATTATGCTAATACATCATTTGATATTTTACTTAAATGTCTCAGAGTTAAACATTAAATAACACAAACCTTAAGCATTTTATATGTCATTAGAACTGGCTGGTACAGTAAAGCATGTTGTTTTATCCTCAACCAGACTAGAATGGCTCTCTCTGTTTGTTATTTACTAGCTGTGTGACCCTCAGCAAGTTATTTTTCTTTCTTAATATTCATTTTCCTTACCTGTAGAATGAGAATAAAAATATTGTCTTTTATAGTGTTGCTGTGAAGATTTTTTAAAAATTGAAATATAATAAGTGCCCAGCAGTAATTTCCAATTAAAAATTGTCAACATATTTATTAAGTTCTTAATATTATCATTACTACTTTTAGAATTCAAGAAATATTTATTGAAGTAATGAATACATGAAAAAAATATGTAAATATGCAATTGTTACCATATGAAACTAGATTATCTAAAACATTTCTGATATTATGCATTTATACTGTATAATACTTTGTGTATGATAGATTCAAATGTGCCTGATATGACTTGAATATTAAACATGCAATTACATGTTTGTGCCCTGTACAGTATAACCATCCTAATATAAAATTTCTCTGTTTCAGATTTTTATTATAATAGCTAATTATTCATTTACAAATTTCAATAAATGTCATCAAAACACATGCCATTTCAATTATATAAATTTCCTAAAAAGGATATTAAAAAATAAAGGGTGGATAATGAGCTAATACTGTTACCACATAGTTGCACCTTGGAACAAGGTTACTTTAATGGCTTCAAATGGAAGTATCAGATTGAATTTAATTATAATGAAATTAGTAGCTGTGGTTTTCCTTTCGGTTTGTATCATTCTCATTCGAAAGATTGCTATAGATTCCATTTCGATGCAACATTATTCTATACAGAATGATTAAAACTTGACCCTTGTTAAATTAAGTATCTCATTTTCTGATTTCTTTTATTATGCTGCTATACAATATAAAGGAAGTTTCTAATAAGCTCCCATTATAGAAAAATGTTTTCTCCTCTAGCAGTCCCTACAGCTGAAATTTCTACCAGTTAAGTCTAATGATGAGGTAAATAAGAATCAAGTATTCCTCATAGATCTAGAGGAGCTAGATTCAAAATCAATCTAAAGGGAGAGAAAGGACTTTGACCGGCAAGATGAGCAACAAGAAGTAATACATTTTTCGGTCAGAAGGAGCAGCTCAAGCTAGGCAGTTTAAGTAGTGGAGGAAAGAGAGGATATTAGGGAATCAACTGTAGGTGTAATCTACTGCTAGGTATATATGTAGGCATGTAAGAAGTATATAAGAATTTAACGAGGAGTCAAATTATGTAGAATTTCTAATGTCAGGTTGAGTCCTTAGATTAATAAAGGGGTAGAAAATCTTCTTAAAGACTAACAACCTAGCTGTGAATTTATTTGCCAACCATTAGCTCATGAGTCTAAAGATGATAAGGGCAGGTCAAGAGTGAAAGTCAGTCCTCCAGGACAGCCCTGAGCACTTGAAGATGTAAAGATTACCTTAGACAAGAGAGTGTAACAGTGATAGCCTAAAAGCAAAGGGCAAAAGTAACTAAAGACATTTTCTATAGATCTTTGAACACCAGAGTAAAATGATAAATTTATCCTATTAAAACATGCATAGTGAAAATTTAGTCCATACCTACTTATATTAAAGAGCAATACACAGAAGCCAAAGCTTATCCTTTTAGAATCACATACAGACAATTTTCATTAAGAAATGGAGAAGATAAGTTTGCATTAAAACTTTCTGGCATACCTTATAATATTTTACAAATTATAAAGTATGTGCTTTGTTCCTATGTTAGGTAGATTGTGCCCTTTAGGCAGGATATAACAAATAACCCATGACCCTTAAGCAGTATTAATTCATTCTCTACATTTTCTTTAACTGTTCTCTCTTTCTTTATTCTTATACTCATTAAGTTTATGTTTAGATGTTGAATTATTTGCTTGTCTTTCTCTTCAACTCCAGATCTTCAGCTTCTATTCATCCAGTTAGTCTGCTCAAGCACATCTGGCAAAATTGAAGATCGGCATGCTAGTTTTCTTTCCCAAATCAGCTTTTATAATCATTCTTCTCTTAAGTTACAAAATAAGCATGCCCTTTTCTTACTCATATTTCTATGAAATGTGTCATTTGCCATTAGAAATAGAACATGTTACCCCCAGGTTGAGATATTTGAATATAATTATTTTGTAAGATATGGGTTGCTGGGTGTTTGATGACTGCTACTTAACAACTTTTAATATCTCCTGATTATCATCAAAGAGTGCTTGTCCTGGGAGAGCCAAGCAATGAACATAAGAAAGAAATATTGAAGACAGCTGTTTCTTTTTCCATCCAAGTGCCAAAGCAGTAGCAAGGCTCCATGCCTTATCGATGCATTGATAACAGAACTATGACCAACACATTAGGAAAAAGTGTGTTGTGACTGACATCCCCTCCACCATTCTCTGTACTAAGAAAGAGCTCAATGAATACAGTTGACTCCTGAACAACGTGGGTTTGAACTGCAAGGGTCCACTTATATGGAGATTTTTTCAGTAGTAAATACTACAGTACTACACAATCACTGATTGGTTGAATGTGCTGATGCAGAACTGTGGATTTATAGTATAACTGTAAGTTATACTCGAACTTTCAACTGAGTGGAGGGTCATTACCCCGAACCCCCAACATTGTTCAAGGGTCAACTGTAGTCAGTCTATGACCCATTTGCTTCTATTGCATGGTTTCAAGGAAGAAAAAATAAAAAGTATAATTTTTACTTTTGATAGACCAATGTGATATATTTTAATAAATAAAACAAGTAGAAGTAAGTTATGTTTTGTATTTTATTGAACAGATACTCAAACTCATAAAATATTTTAATTATTTTTTGCCAGGAGATTATTGAAAAATATAAATCTATTTTTATTTCTACTTGGGTACAAATTTCCTGCTGACACTCACTCTCATTAGTCAACCAATAATCAATTATGTTGGATTAAAGTCACAAGAACATGTTGTGAATTTACCTGTACTGAAATCATTTAATTAAAATACTGAACACGCTTTGTGAGTCTCACCCTTAGTAGTGGCCCAACAGATTCCTTTCTCTCCCTGAGGGGACTATAAAATATTTCAAAATTCTGTTAGTACACAAGGAGGAAATGCTAGAAGAAAATTTATCTGAACATCTGAAAAGAGAAAATAGTCTCTGACCAACAGAAACATATTATATGACAAATGACTCAAAGAGTAAGCATACGTGTTTGATAAAATCTATAGCACAGAGGAGAAGGAGAAATTAATATTTTCTGAGGAGTGAAAGAGGTGTTCCCTATGGTCTTCATGTATTTAACTCCTAGATATCGGAGGAGTATTTTCATGGGTGGGAAAAGAGAACATTGAAGGAAACAGAGATAAGTACTGAAGAAGTCTGTTTCCAAGCTATCAGAAGAGTCAAAGCTAAAAAAAAAAAAAAAAAAAAAAAAATGATTTCAATTCTTCCATTGGGAATCTGTGAACTGTAGAGAGACAGACTTACTTAGGAAATAAAAATTGCAGTAATGTGTAGCATCGATTAGAATGAAAAGAAAGAAAGAAAGAAAAATTGGAAACAGAAAACTTATCCTAAGGGTATGCAAGTAGAAATATTAAGACAACTCAATAAATAGTGTGGGTAAAATGCAAAACCAATGTGAGAAAGAATAAATATTTAGGATTTAGAAATAAACTGAAAGTTGTAGTAGTGAAAATAGACAAGGTCTAAGGATTGAGATTCAGGTCACTGGGAAGATACACTGATGTCAATGACCACATAATAACATAAGATAATGAGCAATCTTCTGAAAGATGGTGAATTCATTTCTGAAAATATGCTTCACTATATGTTAGGGTGCATATTTTAATTACAATGAAAAAGGCAAAATTTCAATTTTACTCTTATTTCAAATATCCTATATATTAAAACATTACTAGCTTATCATAGCAAAAGGAAGATGTGTTTTCAAATATATATAATAGAAATTTATTAGATATTTGTACTCTTTCTAGTTAAAAGAACGTAGATCAATAAAAATATTCTAGGAATTTACACTTAGTGTGTTCTGTTAAAATTACTATCATCTTATGCTGCTATCTTGATGAAGTCATTTACTCTCTCTATATTAATATATATATCTAAAATCTACATGTATTTAAATGAATACAAATAATCTCTGTTGTTCTACTTTGTTCACACATATTAAATTTAAACAAAAAACTGATTCACTGCTTAAAATTTACATGATACCTATATGGATATAATATTTAAAGATTTAAAAACAGATCTGATAATATGCATTAATATATAACCACTAAATATTAATATATAATGTAATATATATTATATACAGATGATAAACCTCTATATAAATTCCAATCTACATGATATTGCTTACTAAGTGATGTAACTTGCCATGCAGATATGGTAATAATTTATTGGTTAAAAGTTTAATATATAAACTAAAATATAAGTAAATTAAATATATCCCCCACTAATCCATTAAAAAAAAAAACCTAGAAAGAGGGAGCTTCAAGATGGCAGAAGAGTAAGACGTGGAGATCACCTTCCTCCCCACAAATACATCAGAAATACATCTACATGTGGAACAACCCCTACGGAGCACCTACTGAACGCTGGCATAAGACCTCAGACCTCCAAAAAGGCAAGAAATTCCCCACGTACATGGGTAGGGCAAAAGAAAGAAGAAAAAACAGAGACAGAAGAATAGGGACGGGACCTGCACCAGTGGGAGGGAGCTGTGAAGGAGGAAAGGTTTCCACACACTAGGAAACCCCTTCGTGGGTGGAGACTGCGGGTGGTGGAGGGGGAAGCTTCGGAGCCACGGGGGAGAGCACAGCAACAGGGGTGTGGGGGGCAAAGTGGAGAGATTCCTGCACAGAGGATCGGTGCCGACCAGCACTCACCAGTCCGAGAGGCTTGTCTGCTCCCCTGCCAGGGCGGGCGGGGGCTGGGAGCTGAGGCTCGGGCTTCGGAGGTCGGATCCCAAGGAGAGGACTGGGGTTGGCTGCATGATCACAGCCTGAAGGGGGCTAGTGCGCCACGGCTAGCCGGGAGGGAGTCCGGGAAAAAGTCTGGAGCTGCCGAAGAGGCAAGAGACTTTTTCTTGCGTCTTTGTTTCCTGGTGCGCGAGGAGAGGGCATTCAGAGCGCCACTTAAAGGAGCTCCAGATGCGGGCATGAGCCGCGGCTATCAGCGCGGACACCAGAGATGGGCATGGGACGCTAAGGCTGCTGCTGCCGCCACCAAGAAGCCTGTGTACGAGCACAGGTCACTCTCCACACCTCCCCTCCCAGGAGCCTGTGCAGCCCGCCACTGCCAGGGTCCCGTGATCCAGGGACAACTTCCCCAGGAGAACGCATGGCGTGCCTCAGGCTGCTGCAACGTCACGCCGGCCTCTGCCGCTGCAGGCTCACCCCACCTCCTCCATACCCCTCCCTCCCCCCGGCCTGAGTGAGGCAGAGCCCCCGAAGCAGCTGCTCCTTTAACCCCGTCCTGTCTGAGCAAAGAACAGACGCCCTCAGGCGACCTACATGCAGAGGCGGGTCCAAATCCAAAGCTGACCCCCAGGAGCTGTGCGAACAAAGAAGAGAAAGGGAAATCTCTCCCAGCAGCCCCAGAAGCAGCGGATTAAAACTCCACAATCAACTTGATATACCTGCATCTGTGGAATACCTGAATAGACAACGAATCAACCCAAATTGAGGAGGTGGACTTCGGGATCAACGATATATATATTTTTTCCCTTTTTCTCTTTTTGTGAGTGTGTATGTGTATGCTTCTGTGTGTGATTTTGTCTGTGTAGCTTTGCTTTTACCATTTGTCCTAGGGTTCTGTCTGTCCCTTTTCTGGCTTTTTTTTTTTTTTTAAGTATAATTTTTAGCACTTGTCATCATTGGTGGATTTGTTTTTTGGTTTGGTTGCTCTCTTCTTTCTTTCTTTCTTTTTATTACCTTTAAAATTCTTTTAATAATTATTTTTATTTTTTATTTTAATAACTATTTTATTTTATCTTAACTTTTTCATTATTTCTTTCTTTTTTTCTCCCTTTTATTCTGAGCCATGTGAATGACAGGCTCTTGGTGCTCCAGCCAAGCGTCAGGGCTGTGCCTCTGAGGTGGGAGAGCCAAGTTCAGGACATTGGTCCACCAGAGACCTCCCAGCTCCATGTAATATCAAATGGCGAAAATCTCCCAGGGATCCCCATCTCAACGAACCAATACCCACCTCCACTCAATGACCAGGAAGCTACAGTGCTGGACACCTTATGCCAAATAACTAGCAAGACAGGAACACAAGCCCACCCATTAGCAGAGAGGCTGCCTAAAATCATAATAAGGTCACAGACACCCCAAAACAAACAAGCAGACGTGGATCTGCCCACCAGAAAGACAAAATCTAGCCTCATCCACCAGGACACAGGCACTAGTCCCCTCCACCAGGAAGCCAACACAACCCACTGAACCAACCTTAGCCACTGGGGAGGGACACCAAAAAAACCGGGAACTACGAACCTGCAGCCTGTGAAAAGGAGACCTCAAACACAGTAAGTGAAGCAAAATGAGAAGACAGAGAAACACACAGCAGATAAAAGAGCAAGGCAAAAACCCACCAGACCTAACAAATGAAGAGAAAACAGGCAGTCTACCTGAAAAAGAATTCAGAATAATGATAGTAAAGATGATCCAAAATCTTGGAAATAGAATGGAGAAAATACAAGAAACGTTTAACAAGGACCCAGAAGGAATAAAGAGCAAACAAACAGTGATGAACAACACAATAAATGAAATTAAAAATTCTCTAGAAGGGATCAATAGCGGAATAACTGAGGCAGAAGAATGGATAAGTGACCTGGAAGATAAAATAGTGGAAATAACTACTGCAGAGCAGAATAAAGAAAAAAGAATGAATAGAATTGAAGACAGTCTCAGAGACCTCTGGGACAACATTAAATGCACCAACATTCGAATTAAAGGGGTCCCAGAAGAAGAAGAAGAAAAGAAAGGGACTGAGAAAATATTTGAAGAGATTACAATTGAAAATTTCCTTAATATGGGAAAGGAAAGAGTTAATCAAGTCCAGGAAGCACAGAGAGTCCCATACAGGATAAATCCAAGGAGAAACATGACAAGACACATATTAATCAAAGTATCAAAAATTAAATGCAAAGAAACAATATTAAAAGCAGCAAGGGAAAAACAACAAGTAACACACAGGGGAATCCCCATAAGGTTAACAGCTAATCTGTCAGCAGAAACTCTGCAAGCCAGAAGGGAGTGGCAGGACATATTTAAAGTGATGAAGGAGAAAATCTTACAACAAAGAGTACTCTACCCAGCAAGGATCTCATTCAGATTTGAAGAAGAAATTAAAACCTTTACAGAGAAGCAAATGCTAAGAGAATTCAGCACCACCAAACCAGCTTTACAAGAAATGCTAAAGGAACTTCTCTAGGCAGGAAACACAAGAGAAAGAAAAGACCTACAAAAACAAACCGAAAACAACTAAGAAAATGGTAATAGGAACATACATATCGAAAATTACCTTAAATGTAAATGGATTAAATGCTCCAACCAAAAGACATCGACTGGCTGAATGGATACAAAAACAAGACCTGTATATATGCTGTCTACAAGAAACCAACTTCAGACCTAGGGACACAAACAGACTGAAATTGAGGTGATGGAAAAAGATATTCCATGCAAATGGAAATCAAAAGAAAGCTGGAGTAGCAATTCTCTTATCAGACAAGATAGATTTTAAAACAAAGACTATTACAAGAGACAAAGAAGGACACTACATAAGGATCAAGGGATCAATCCAAGAAGAAGATATAACAATTAGAAATATATATGTACCCAACATAGGAGCACCTGAATATATAAGGCAAATACTAACAGCCATAAAAGGGGATATCGACAGTAACGCAATCATAGTAGGAAACGTTAACACCCCACTCTCACCAATGGACAGATCATCCAAAATGAAAATAAATAAGGAAACACAAGCTTTAAATGATAAATTAAACAAGATGGACTTAATTGATATTTATAGGACATTCCATCCAAAAACAACAGAATACAGTTTCTTCTCAAGTGCTCATGGAACATTCTCCAGGATAGATCATATCTTGGGTCACAAATCAAGACTTGGTAAATTTAAGAAAATTGAAATAATATCAAGTGTCTTCTCTGACCACAACGCTATGAGACTAGATATCAATTACAGGAAAAAATCTGTAAAAAATACAAACACATGAAGGCTAAACAATACACTACTTAATAACCAGGAGATCACTGAAGAAATCAAAAAGGGAATCAAAAAATACCTAGAAACAAATGACAATGAAAATATGAGGACCCAAAACCTATGGGATGCAGCAAAAGCAGTTCTAACAGGGAAGTTTATAGCAATACAATCCTACTTTAAAAAACAAGAAACATCTCAAATAAACAACCTAACCTTACACCTAAAGCAATTAGAGAGAGAAGAACTAAAAAACTCCAAAGTTAGCAGAAGGAAAGAAATCATAAAGATCAGATCAGAAATTAATGAAGAAGAAATGAAGGAAACAATAGCAAAGATCAATAAAACTAAAAGCTGGTTCTTTGAGAAGATAAACAAAATTGAAAAACCATTAGCCAGACTCATCAAGAAAAAAAGGGAGAAAACTCAAATCAATAGAATTAGGAATGAAAAAGGAGAAGTAACAACTGACACTGCAGAAATACAAAGGATCATGGGAGATAAACAAGCAACTATATGCCAATAAAATGGACAACCTGGAGGAATTGGACAAATTCTTAGAAATGCACAACCTTCCGAGACTGAACCAAGAAGAAATAGAAAATATGGAGGATTAACCAAGATGGCGGAGTAGAAGGACGTGCTCTCACTCCCTCTTGCGAGAGCACCAGAATCACAACTGGCTGCTGGACAATCATTGGCAGGAAGACCCTGGACTTCACCAAGGAGGATACCCCACGTCCAAGGACAGAGGAGAAGCCACAGTGAGACGGTAGGAGGGGCACAATCAGAGTAAAATCTAATCGCATAACTGCTGGGTGGGTGACTCACAGACTGGCACACTTATACCACAAAAGTTCACCCACTGGAGTGAAGGTTCTGAGCCCCACATCAGGCTTCCCAACCTGGGGGTCCGGCAACGGGAGGAGGAATTCCTAGAGAATCAGACTTTGAAGCCTAGTGGGAATTGATTGCAGGACTTCGACAGGACTGGGGGAAACAGAGACCCCACTCTTGGAAGGCACACACAAAGTAGTGTGCGCATCGGGACCCAGGGGAAGGAGCAGTGACCCTGGGGGAGACTGAACCAGACCTACCTGCTGGTGTTGGGGGGTCTCCTTCAGAGGCGGGGGGTGGCTCTGTTTCACTGTGGGGACAAGGACTCTGGCAGCAGAGGTTCTGGGAGGTGCTCCTTGGCATGAGCCCTCCCAGAGTCTACCATTAACCCCACCAAAGAGCCCAGGTAGGCTCCAGTGTTGGGTTGCCTCAGGCAAAACAACCAACAGGGAGGGAAGCCAGCCCCACCCATCAACAGTCAAGTGGATTAAAGTTTTACTGAGCTCTGACCGCCACAGCAACAGTCAGCTCTACCCACCACCAGAGCCTCCCATCAAGCCTCTTAGATAGCCTCAACCACCAGAAGGCAGACAGCAGAAGCAAGAAAAACTACAATCCTGCAGCCTGTGGACCAAAAACCACAGTTACAGAAAGATAGACAAGATGAAAAGGCAGAGGGCTATGTACCAGATGAAGGAACAAGAAAAAAACCCAGAAAAACAACTAAATGAAGTGGAGATAGGCAACCTTCCAGAAAAAGAATTCAGAATAATGACAGTGAAGATGATCCAGGACCTCGGAATAAGAATGGAGGCAAAGATTGAGAAGATGCAAGAAATGATTAACAAAGACCTAGAAGAATTAAAGAACAAACAAACAGAGATGACCAATACAATAACTGAAATGAAAACTACACTAGAAGGAATCAATAGCAGAATAACTGAGGCAGAAGAACGGATAAGTGACCTGGAAGACAGAATGGTGGAATTCACTGCTGCGGAACAGACTAAAGAAAAAAGAATGAAAAGAAATGAAGACAGCTTAAGAGACCTCTGGGACAACATTAAACGCAACAACATTCGCATTATAGGGGTCCCAGAAGGTGAAGAGAGAGAGAAAGAACCAGAGAAAATATTTGAAGAGATTATAGTCAAAAACTTCCCTAACATGGGAAAGGAAATAGCCACCCAAGTCCAGGAAGCGCAGAGAGTCCCGTACAGGATAAACCCAAGGAGAAACACACCGAGACACATAGTAATCAAAGTGGCAAAAATTAAACACAAAGAAAAATTATTGAAAGCAGCAAGGGAAAAATGACAAATAACATACAAGGGAACTCCCATAAGGTTAACAGCTGATTTCTCAGCAGAAACTCTGCAAGCCAGAAGGGAGTGGCATGATATAATTAAAGTGATGAAAGGGAAGAACCTACAACCAAGATTACTCTACCCGGAAAGGATCTCATTTAGATTTGATGGAGAAATCAAAAGCTTTACAGACAAGCAAAAGCTAAGAGAATTCAGCACCACCAAACCAGCTCTACAACAAATGCTAAAGGAACTTCTCTAAGTGGGAAACACAAGAGAAGTAAAGGACCTACAAAAACAAACCCAAAACAATTAAGAAAATGGTCATAGGAACATACATATCGATAATTACCTTAAACGTGAATGGATTAAATGCCCCAACCAAAAGACATAGACTGGCTGAATGGATACAAAAACAAGACCCATATATATGCTGTCTACAAGAGACCCACTTTAGACCTAGGGACACATACAGACTGAAAGTGAGGGGATGGAAAAAGATATTCCATGCAAATGGAAATCAAAAGAAAGCTGGAGTAGCTATACTCATCTCAGATAAAATAGACTTTAAAATAAAGAATGTTACAAGAGACAAGGAAGGACACTACATAATGATCCAGGGATCAATCCAAGAAGAAGATATAACAATTATAAATATATATGCACCCAACATAGGAGCACCTCAATACATAAGGCAACTGCTAACAGCTATGAGAGAGAAAATTGACAGTAACACAATAATAGTGGGGGACTTTAACACCTCACTTACACCAATGGACAGATCATCCAAAATGAAAATAAATAAGGAAACAGAAGCTTTAAATGACACAATAGACCAGGTAGATTTAATTGATATATATAGGACATTCCATCCAAAAACAGCAGATTACACATTCTTCTCAAGTGCGCACGGAACATTCTCCAGGATAGATCACATCTTGAGTCACAAATCAAGCCTCAGTAAATTTAAGAAAATTGAAATCATATCAAGCATCTTTTCTGACCACAATGCTATGAGATTAGAAATGAATTACAGGGAAAAAAACGTGAAAAACACAAACACATGGAGGCTAAACAATACGTTACTAAATAACCAAGAGATCACTGAAGAAATCAAAGAGGAAATCAAAAAATACCTAGAGACAAATGACAATGAAAACACGATGACCTAAAACCTATGGGATGCAGCAAAAGCAGTTCTAAGAGGGAAGTTTATAGCTATACAAGCCTACCTAAAGAAACAAGAAAAATCTCAAGTAAACAATCTAACCTTACACCTAAAGAAACTAGAGAAAGAAGAACAAACAAAACCCAAAGTTAGCAGAAGGAAAGAAATCATAAAGATCAGAGCAGAAATAAATGAAATAGAAACAAAGAAAACAATAGCAAAGATCAATAAAACTAAAAGTTGGTTGTTTGAGAAGATAAACAAAATTGATAAGCCATTAGCCAGACTCATCAAGAAAAAGAGGGAGAGGACTCAAATCAATAAAATCAGAAATGAAAAAGGAGACGTTACAACAGACACCGCAGAAATACAAAGCATCCTAAGAGATTACTACAAGCAACTTTATGCCAATAAAATGGACAACCTGGAAGAAAGGGACAAATTTTTAGAAAGGTATAACCTTTCAAGACTGAACCAGGAAGAAACAGAAAATATGAACAGACCAATCACAAGTAATGAAATTGAAACTGTGATTAAAAATCTTCCAACAAACAAAAGTCCAGGACCAGATGGCTTCACAGGTGAATTCTATCAAACATTTAGAGAAGAGCTAACACCCATCCTTCTCAAACTCTTCCAAAAAATTGCAGAGGAAGGCACACTCCCAAACTCATTCTATGAGGCCACCATCACCCTGATACCAAAACCAGACAAAGACACTACAAAAAAAGAAAATTACAGACCAATATCACTGATGAATATAGATGCAAAAATCCTCCACAAAATACTAGCAAACAGAATCCAACAACACATTAAAAGGATCATACACCATGGTCAAGTGGGATTTATCCCAGGGATGCAAGGATTCTTCAATATACGCAAATCAGTCAATGTGATACACCATATTAACAAATTGAAGAATAAAAACTATATGATCATCTCAATAGATGCAGAAAAAGCTTTTGACAAAATTCAACACCCATTTATGATAAAAACTCTCCAGAAAGTGGGCATAGAGGGAACCTACCTCAACATAATAAAGGCCATATATGACAAACCCACAGCAAACATCATTCTCAATGGTGAAAAACTGAAAGCATTTCCTCTAAGATCAGGAACGAGACAAGGATGTCCACTCTCACCACTATTATTCAACATAGTTCTGGAAGTCCTAGCCACGGCAATCAGAGAAGAAAAAGAAATAAAAGGAATACAAATTGGAAAAGAAGAAGTAAAACTGTCACTGTTTGCGGATGACATGATACTATACATAGAGAATCCTAAAACTGCCACCAGAAAACCGCTAGAGCTAATTAATGAATATGGTAAAGTTGCAGGATACAAAATTAATGCACAGAAATCTCTTGCATTCCTATACACTCATGATGAAAAATCTGAAAGAGAAATTATGGAAACACTCCCATTTACCATTGCAACAAAAAGAGTAAAATACCTAGGAATAAACCTACCTAGGGAGACAAAAGACCTGTATGCAGAAAACTATAAGACACTGATGAAAGAAATTAAAGATGATACCAACAGATGGAGAGATATACCATGTTCTTGGATTGGAAGAATCAACATTGTGAAAATGACTCTACTACCCAAAGCAATCTACAGATTCAATGCAATCCCTATCAAATTACCAATGGCATTTTTTACGGAGCTAGAACAAATCATCTTAAAATTTGTATGGAGACACAAAAGACCCCGAATAGCCAAAGCAGTCTTGAGGCAAAAAAATGGAGCTGGAGGAATCACACTCCCTGACTTCAGAGTATACTACAAAGCTACAGTAATCAAGACAATATGGTACTGGCACAAAAACAGAAACATAGATCAATGGAACAAGATAGAAAGCCCAGAGATTAACCCACACACCTATGGTCAACTAATCTATGACAAAGGAGGCAAAGATATACAATGGAGAAAAGACAGTCTCTTCAATAAGTGGTGCTGGGAAAACTGGACAACTACATGTAAAAGAATGAAATTAGAACACTCCCTAACACCATACACAAAAATAAACTCAAAATGGATTAGAGATCTCAATATAAGACTGGACACTATAAAACTCTTAGAGAAAAACATAGGAAGAACACTCTTTGACATAAATCACAGCAAGATCTTTTTTGATCCACCTCCTAGAGTAATGGAAATAAAAACAAAAATAAACAAATGGGACCTAAGGAAACTTCAAAGCTTTTGCCCAGCAAAGGAAACCATAAACAAGACGAAAAGACAACCCTCAGAATGGGAGAAAATATTTGCAAACGAATCAACGGACAAAGGATTAATCTCCAAAATATATAAACAGCTCATTCAGCTCAATATTAAAGAAACAAACACCCCAATCCAAAAATGGGCAGAAGACCTAAATAGACATTTCTCCAAAGAAGACATACAGACGGCCACGAAGCACATGAAAAGATGCTCAACGTCACTAATTATTAGAGAAATGCAAATCAAAACTACAATGAGGTATCACCTCACTCCTGTTAGAATGGGCATCATCAGAAAATCTACAAACAACAAATGCTGGAGAGGGTGTGGAGAAAAGGGAACCCTCTTGCACCGTTGGTGGGAATGTAAATTGATACAGCCACTATGGAGAACAATATGGAGGTTCCTTAAAAAACTAAAAATAGAATTACCATATGACCCAGCAATCCCACTACTGGGCATATACCCAGAGAAAACCGTAATTCAAAAAGACACATGCACCCCAATGTTCACTGCAGCACTATTTACAATAGCCAGGTCATGGAAGCAATCTAAATGCCCATCGACAGATGAATGGATAAGGAAGATGTGGTACATATATACAATGGAATATTACTCAGCCATAAAAAGGAACGAAATTGAGTCATTTGTTGAGAAGTGGATGGATCTAGAGACTGTCATACAGAGTGAAGTAAGTCAGAAAGAGAAAAACAAATATCGTATATTAATGCATGTATGTGGAACCTAGAAAAATGGTACAGATGAGCCGGTTTGCAGGGCAGAAGTTGAGACACAGATGTAGAGAATGGACATATGGACACCAAGGGGGGAAAACTGCGGTAGGGTGGGGATGGTGGTGTGCTGAATTGGGCGATTGGGATTGACATGTATACACTGATGTGTATAAAATTGATGCCTAATAAGAACCTGCAGTATAAAAAAACAAACAAAACAACTAATACTAAACTTTCATTGGGTTATTTGTATGGAAATATGTTAATATAAATGTTTCAGACATTACACGAAATTTCTAAAAATCTTATATTTGTATTTGTATGGAAATATGTTAATATAAATGTTTCAGACATTATATGAAATTTCTAAAAATCTTATATTTGTATTTATATGGAAATATGTATAGAAATATGTTAATATAAATGTTTCAGACATTACACGAAATTTCTAAAAATCTTATATGTTCTGGTATAATGTTATAAGTAATAATCCTAGTTATTACTTTAAAATGTATATCTCAGAAATAACTAATTTTCTTGTCAACTGCATTATTATGAACTTTCATCAAATCTTTAACAGTGGTCATTTTTAAGTCTTTTGTCATTTACAGACAGTTCTGGGTGTACTCTGATGCTTTTGCAAATATGTTCCTATAAAAGGCTTTCATCTTCAAGAAATTCATGGAAAAGACTCTGACAAGTACAGGTTTCTGGTAACTGACTGTACTGCTGAACTGAATGAATAAGCATTTTCAGAACTCTAATGAAAAACTGATGAACTCATAAAAGTGCTAACAAAAGATCAAGATGAAAAAAAAATTAATTACATGGGACTGAGTGAACTGATGAGGATGAGTATAATTTTTGTGACTTTCTGTCTGAATTAAAAAGAAAAAATCCCACAAGGACTCAGAGGCAAAGAATATACAAATCAATTTTCACTGCAAAGTAAAGGAGCTGTTACAGTGGAGGATTACTGGACTGAATGTCAATATTATGACATAGTATGAGTGTGTTTCATGTTTGGTAATTGCAATCATTGTTGCTTTTGTTGTGGTCAGCCATGTACAATGCTTGGTGTCAGTCTATTTATCTCTTGTAAAAATAAAATACAGTGTGTGTGTGTGAAAAAAAAAAAAAAAAAGAAAATATGAACAGACCAGTCACAAGCACTGAAATTGAAACTGTGATTAAATATCTTACAAGAAACAAAGGCCCAGGACCAGATGGCTTCACAGGCGAATTCTATCAAACATTTAAAAAAGGGCTAACACCGGTCTTCTTCAAACTCTTCAAAAAAATAGCAGAGGGAGGAAAACTCCCTAACTCATTGTACGAGGCCACAATCACCCTGATACCAAAACCAGACAAAGATGTCACAAAGAAAGAAAACTACAGGCCAATATCACTGATGAACATAGATGCAAAAATCCTCAACAAAATACTAGCAAACAGAATCCAACAGCACATTAAAAGGATCATACACCATGATCAAGTGGGGTTTACCCCAGGAATGCAAAGATTCTTCAATATACGAAAATCAATGAATGTGATACACCATATTAACAAACTGAAGGAGCAAAACCATATGATCATCTCAATAGATGCAGAGAAAGCTTTTGACAAAATTCAACACCCCTTTATGATAAAAACCCTCCAGAAAGTAGGCATAAATGGAACTTACCTCAACGTAATAAAGGCCATATATGACAAACCCACAGCCAACATTGTCCTCAATGGTGAAAAACTGAAACCATTTCCACTAAGATCAGGAACAAGACAAGGTTGCCCACTCTCACCACTATTATTCAACATAGTTTTGGAAGTTTTAGCCACAGCAATCAGAGAAGGAAAAGAAATAAAAGGAATCCAAATCAGAGAAGAATTAGTAAAGCTGTCACTCTTTGCAGATGACAGGATACTATACATAGAGAATTCTAAAGATGCCACCAGAAAACTACTAGAGCTAATCAATGAATTTGGTAAAGTAGCAGGATACAAAATTAATGCACAGAAATCTCTTGCATTCCTATACACTAATGATGAAAAATCTGAAAGAGAATTTAAGGAAACACTCTCATTTACCATTGCAACAAAAAGAAAAAAATATCTATTAAGAAACTTACCTAAGGAGACAAAAGACCTGTATGCAGAAAACTATAGGCCACTGATGAAGGAAATTAAAGAGGATACAAACAAATACAATACCATGTTCTTGGACTGGAAGAATCACTATTATGAAAACGGCTATACTACCCAAAGCAACCTACAGATTCAATGCAATCCCTATCAAACTACCAATGGTATTTTTCACAGAACTAGAACAAAAAATTTCACAAATTGTATAGAAACACAAAGGACCCCGAATAGCCAAAGCAATCTTGAGAAAGAAAAACGGAGCTGGAGGAATCAGGCTCCCTGACTTCATAGTATACTACAAAGCTACAGTAATCAAGACAGTATGGTACTGGCACAAAAACAGAAATACAGATCAATGGAACAGGATAGAAAGCCCAGAGATAAACCCACGCACATATGGTCACCTTATCTTTGATAAAGGAGGCAAGAATATATAGTGGAGAAAAGACAGCCTCTTCAATAAGTGGTGCTGGGAAAACTGGACAGCTACATGTAAAAGAATGAAATTAGAACACTCCCTAACACCATACACAAAAATAAACTCAAAATGGATTAAAGACCTAAATGTAAGGCCAGACACTATCAAACTCTTAGAGGAATACATAGGCAAAACACTCTATGACATAAATCACAGCAAGATCCTTTTTGACCCACCTCCTAGAAAAATGGAAATAAAAACAAAAATAAACAAATGGGACCTAATGAAACTTAAAAGCTTTTGCACAGCAAAGGAAACCATAAACAAGACGAAAAGACAACCCTCAGAATGGGAGAAAATATTTGCAAATGAAGCAACTGACAAAGGATTGATTTCCAAAATATACAAGCATCTCATGCAGCTCAATATCAAAAAAACAAACAACGCAATCCAAAAATGGGCAGAAGAGCTAAATAGACATTTCTCCAAAGAAGATATACAGATTGCCAACAAACACATGAAAGAATGCTCAACATCATTAATCATTAGAGAAATGCAAATCAAAACTACAACGAGATATCACGTCACATCAGTCCGACTGGCCATCATCAAACAATCTACAAATAATAAATGCTGGAGAGGGTGTGGAGAAAAGGGAACCCTCTTGCACTGTTGGTGGGAATGTAAACTGATACAGCCACTGTGGAGAACAGTATGGAGGTTTCATAAAAAACTAAAAATAAAACTGCCATATGACCCAGCAATCCCACTACTGTACATATACCCTGAGAAAACCAGAACTCAAAAAGAGTCATGTACCACAATGTTCATTGCAGCACTATTTACAATAACCAGGACATGGAAGCAACCTAAGTGTCCATCAACAGACGAGTTGTTAAAGAAGATGTGGCACATATATACAATTGAATATTACTCAGCCATAAAAGGAAATGAAAGTGAGTTATTTGTAGTGAGGTGGATGGACCTGGAGTCTGTCATACAGAGTGAAGTAAGTCAGAAAGAGAAAAACAAATACCATATGCTAACACATATATATGGAATCTAAAAAAAAAAAATCTAAAACCTACGATCTATAGGCCATCCAATGTCTTATCAAGTGTATCAGCCAGGATTCAACCAGAGAACTCTACGAGATATGGAGACTGATAAATTTGTTAAAGGAAAGTGATCCTACACAATCACGGGAGCTGGTTAAGCAGTTGCTGTAAGGCTGTTTTCTCTGCATCCAGTGCTGGAGCTTGAAGTCCACAAAGCAGGTAGTCAGGAATGGAAGCTCACAGGCTGGAAATCCAGATTGTGAGCTGGAACCCCATGATACCAAACTGAAATTCAAATCCGTTTGTGTTCACTCTGACGTTTGTAAGAATAGTGTCCTTCAGAAGAAGCCAAGGTCTTTTATCACAGAGCTAGACCCACTAACTGATTAAACATATAAAACATATGATTAAACATATAAACATATGATTAAACATATGATTAAACATATAAACATGATAAACATATTAACTGATTAAACTGACTGATTAAACATATAAAACATATGATACACATATAAACATATGATAAACATATAAAACATATGATAAACATATAAAACATATGATTAAACATATGATTAACTAACTGATTAAACATAACATAAACATAACATAAACATATGATTAAACATATGATAAACATATAAAACATATGATTAAAACATATGATTAACTGATTAAACATATAAAACATATGATTAAACATATAAACATATAAACTACACATATAAACATATGATTAAACATATGATTAAACATATAAACATATAAATAAATATGATAAAACATATGATTAAACATATAAAACATTATATGTTCCAATAATTTCCTATTTTTTTAATTTTTAAAATATGTTTAGGATGAAATACTCATTAATAAGAATATGACCTTTTCTTAACTAGGATTTGAAATAATGAATGAAATCAAACACTTTTGACAAATTCCCTGTTAATTTGGTCGTCGTGCCTCCCAGCAAGAGGGCTTACGGTACAGCCAAGGGACAGATGAGTCCACTGCTCAAGAGTTGTTGCAGGAGACATGCCCTAAGTACCTGCCCTTCCCACATGGTCTAAACTCAGCAGCCTGTGTCTCTGACGTGCTTCAGGCAGTGCCCAATGCCCATCATTGCTCCAACATACCCCATACTGGGCTGCTCTGGGCAGTATGAGAGTCCGACATACCTCCTGAGCTGCCTCAACTTTTGGAGGCCATTGGCTGAAGCACCTGAATAATTCCTTCGCCCCCTTGCTGACTCCAGAGATACTTCTGGACTATATGTGTTCATGACTTAGAGTCTCAATAAATAATAGCTCATAAAACCAATGATGTGTTTCATGGTGTTTTATTTTTCTTAAAAATTTCTAATGAATAAACCACAAGTATATCAGTCTAATTCCAGCTCTCAACATATTTTCTAAGGTTTTAAAATCTTCAATCCCCATTTATCAAACAAGCTATGCAGAAAGAGCAAGCCTGTGCATGAATGGTATTTGTAACATTCTATGAAAATTTAATTGAACCAGTACATTCATATTATAACATATTGTGAATTCTTGTGATTCACAGTTCACAGTAGTTCTGTCTCATAAAGTCACCACAAATACTGAATTAATGAATACTGAACCATTGCTCCCAAGAGGAATACAGGGCTAGGTAACTGTCAGCCTCTGATCACAATTATTTCAACAACTGATCAATCCCTAACCATTCTTATGTGTGTTTTAGTATAAAGACCCTTCATTACTACATACTGTTGACTCATTAACATTGAACTCATGGTCAGCCTCGTTACAATTCATCTCTGAATGAAGCTTTGCTAAATATTTTCTCCATAAACACATCATAACCTTCTTGTGCTTAGGAATAGCAAATAGCACTATGTTGGGGACCAATTTAATCAGCAAAATCAACAACAAAGTGCAAAAATGCAAAAAATGTGGCACTAAATATACTCTGAACGGGACACTCTTTTACAGTATGAGTGCTCAAAGAAAAAGGCAGAGTATCAATTCCTTTTACTTCAACTAAGAACGTGCACAGCTGGCAATTCAAATTTTCTACCTCTCTGAGCATGTACATGTCAGCAAAGTGCAGTGAGTATTGATGTTGGGTTACAGATAAATATTATCTGGCAAATGAACTCGAAAATACAGAATTGGTGACTAGTGAGGATAAACTGTTATCATTTAATACTACCACTTAACATAGCTATTTTTATACAGTTGGCCCTTGAACAACATAAGTTTGAAATGCACATGTCAACTTATATGCGTTTTTTTTTCAATAAATATGTACAACAGTACTACAGGAGCTGACTTTGATTGATTTTTATTTTAAGATCTTTATTGGACTATAATTGCTTTACAATGGTGTGTTAGTTTCTGCTTTATAACAAAGTGAATCAGCTATATGTAAACATATATCCCCATATCCACTCCCTCTTGTGTCTCCCTCCCACCCTCCCAATCCCAGCCCTCTAAGTGGTCACAAACCACTGAGCTGATCTCCCTGTGCTATACGGATGCTTCCCATTAGCTATCTATTCTATATTTGGTAGTGTATATATGGCAATGCTACTCTCTCACTTCATCCCAGCTTGCCCTTCCCCATCCCCGTGTCCTCAAGTCCATTCTCTATGTCTGTGTCTTTAATCCTGTCCTGCCCCTAGGTTCTTCAGAACCTTTTTTTTTTTTTTTTTTTTTTAGATTCCATATATATGTGTTAGCATACGGTATTTGTTTTTCTCTTTCGGACTTACTTCACTCTGTATGACAGATTCTAGGCCCATCCACCTCACTACAAATAACTCAAATTTGTTTCTTTGTAT
Organism: Eschrichtius robustus; assembly: GCF_028021215.1. NCBI lineage: Eukaryota > Metazoa > Chordata > Mammalia > Artiodactyla > Eschrichtiidae > Eschrichtius > Eschrichtius robustus. The sequence goes on along the minus strand of NC_090841.1, from coordinate 59,507,671 downwards.
GGCTGAGTAATATTCCATTGTATATATGTGCCACATCTTCTTTATCCATTTATCTGCCGATGGTCACTTAGGTTGCTTCCATGTCCTGGCTATTGTAAATAGAGCTGCAATGAACATTTTGGTACATGACTCTTTTGAATTATGGTTTACTCAGGGTATATGCCTAGTAGTGGGATTGCTGGGTCGTATGGCATTTCTATTTTTAGTTTTTTTAAGGAATATCCATACCGTTCTCCATAGTGGCTGTATCAATTTACAATGCCACCAACAGTGCAAGACGGTTCCCTTTTCTCCAAACCCTCTCCAGCATTTATTGTTTGCAGATTTTTAAATGATGGCCATTCTGACTGGTGTGAGGTGATACTTCATTGTAGTTTTGATTTGCATTTCTCTAATGATTAGTGATATTGAGCATCCTTTCATGTGATTGTTGGCAATCTGTATATCTTCTTTGGAGAAATGTCTATTTAGGTCTTCTGCCCATTATGGGATTGGGTTGTTTGTTTTTTGATATTGAGCTGCATGAGCTGCTGGTGTATTTTGGAGATTAATCCTTTGTCAGTTGCTTCATTTGCAAATATTTTCTCCCATTCTAAGGGTTACCTTTTCATCTTGTTTATGTTTTCCTTAGCTGTGCAAAAGCTTTTAAGTTTCATTAGGTCCCATTTGTTTATTTTTGTTTTTATTTCCATTTTTCTAGGAGGTGGGTCAAAAAGGATCTTGCTGTGATATATGTCATAGAGTGTTCTGCCTATGTTTTCCTCTAAGAGTTTGATAGTGTCTGGCCCTACATTTAGGTCTTTAATCCATTTTGAGTTTATTTTTGTGTATGGTGTTAGGGAGTGTTCTAATTTCATTCTTTTACATGTAGCTGTCCAGTTTTCTCAGCACCACTTATTGAAGAGGCTGTCTTTTCTCCATTGTATATTCTTGCCTCCTTTATTAAAGATAAGGTGACCATAAGTGCGTGGGTTTATCTCTGGGCTTTCTATCCTGTTCCATTGATCTGTATTTCTGTTTTTGTGCCAGTACCATACTGTCTTGATTACTGTAGCTTTGTAGTATACTATGAAGTCAGGGAGCCTGATTCCTCCAGCTCCGTTTTTCTTTCTCAAGATTGCTTTGGCTATTCAGGGTCCTTTGTGTTTCCATACAAATTGTGAAATTTTTTGTTCTAGTTCTGTGAAAAATACCGTTGGTAGTTTGATAGGGATTGCATTGAATCTGTAGATTGCTTTGGGTAGTATAGCCGTTTTCATAATGTTGATTCTTCCAGTCCAAGAACACAGTATATCTCTCCATCTGTTTGTATCCTCTTTAATTTCTTTCATCAGTGGCCTATAGTTTTCTGCATACAGGTCTTTTGTCTCCTTAGGTAGGTTTATTCCTAGGTATTTTATTCTTTTTATTGGAATGGTAAATGAGAGTGTTTCCTTAAATTCTCTTTCAGATTTTTCATCATTAGTGTATAGGAATGCAAAGGATTTCTGTGCATTAATTTTATATCTTGCTACTTTACCAAATTCATTGATTAGCTCTAGTCGTTTTCTGGTGGCATCTTTAGGATTCTCTATGTATAGTATCATGTCATCTGCAAACAGTGACAGCTTTACTTCTTCTTTTCTGAATTGTATTCCTTTTATTTCTTTTTCTTATCTGATTTCTGTGGCTAAAGCTTCAAAAACTATGTTGAATAACAGTGGTGAGAGTGGACAACCTTGTCTTGTTCCTGATCTTAGTGGAAATGGTTTCATTTTTTCACCATTAAGAACGATGTTGGCTGTGGTTTTGTCATATGTGGCCTTTATTATGTTGAGGTATGTTCCCTCTATGCCTACTTTCTGGAGGGTTTTTATCATAAATGGGTGTTGAATTTTGTTCAAAAGCTTTTTCTGCATCTATTGAGATGATCATATGGTTTTTCTCCTTCAATTTGTTAATACGGTGTATCACATACATTGATTTGCGTATATTGAAGAATCCTTGTATTCCTGGAATATACCCCACTTGATCATGGTGTATGATGCTTTTAATGTGCTGTTGGATTCTGTTTGCTAGTATTTTGTTGAGGAGTTTTGCATCTATGTTCATCAGTGATATTGGCTTGTAGTTTTCTTTTTTTGTGACATCTTTGTCTGGTTTTAATATCAGGGTGATGGTGGCCTCGAAGAATTAGTTTTAGAGTGTTCCTCCCTCTGCTGATTTTGGAAGAGTTTGAGAAGGATAGGTCTTAGCTCTTCTGTAAATATTTGATAGAGTTTGCCTGTGAAGCAATCTGGTCCTGGGCTTTTGTTTGTTGGAAGGTTTTTAATCAGTGTTTCAATTTCAGTGCTTGTGATTTTTTTGTTTATATTTTCTATTTCTTCCTGGTTCAGTCTCAGAAGGTTGTGCTTTTCTAAGAATTTGTCCATTTCTTCCAGGATGTCCATTTTACTGGCATATAGATGCTTGTAGTAGTCTCTCATCATCCTTTGTATTTCTGCAGTGTCAGTTGTTACTTCTCCTTTTTCATTTCTAATTGTGTTGACTTGAGTGTTTTCCCTTTTTTTCTTGATGAGCCTGGCTAATGGTTTATCAATTTGTTTTTCTTCTTAAAGATCCAGCTTTTAGTTTTATTGATCTTTGCTATCCTTTCCTTCATTTCTTTCTAATTTAATTCTGATCTGATCTTTATGATTTTGTTCCTTCTGCTAACTTTGGGGGTTTTTTGTTCTTTTTCTCTAATTGCTTTAGGTGTAAGGTTAGGTTTTTTGTTGAGATTTTTCTTATTTCTTGAGGTAGGATTGTATTGCTATAAACTTCCCTCTTAGAACTGCTTTTGCTGCATCCCATAAGTTTTTGGGTCATCGTGTTTTCATTGTCATTTGTTTCTAGGTATTTTTTGATTTGCTCTTTGATTTCTTCAGTGATCTCTTGGTTATTAAGTAGTGTATTGTTTAGCCTCCATGTGTTTGTATTTTTTACGTTTTTTTCCTGTAATTGATATCTAGTCTCATAGCATTGTGGTTGGAAAAGATACTTAATACAATTTCAATTTTCTTAATTTTACCAAGGCTTGATATTTTACCCAGGGTATGATCTATCCTGGAGAATGTTCCATGAGCACTTGAGAAGAGAGGGTATTCTGTTGTTTTTTGGATGGAATGTCCTATAAATATCAATTAAGTCCATCTTGTTTAATGTGTCATTTAACGGTGGTGTTTACTTATTTTTTTTCATTTTGGATGATCTATCCATTGGTGAAAGTAGTGTGTTAAAGTTCCCTACTGTGATTGTGTTACTGTCAATTTCCCCTTTTATGGCTGTTAGCATTTCCCTTATGTATTGAGGTGCTCCTATGTTGGGTGCATAAATATTTACAATTGTTATATCTTCTTCTTGGATTCATCCCTTGATCATTATGTAATGTAAAGGTTTTAATTTCTTCTTCAAATCTGAATGAGATCCTTGCTGGGTAGAGTACTCTTTGTTGTAGGTTTTTCCCTGACATCACTTTAAATAGGTCTTGTCACTCCCTCTGGCTTGCAGAGTTTCTGCTGAAAGATCAGCTGTTAACCTTATGGGGATTCCCTTGTATGTTACTTGTTGTTTTTCCCTTGCTGCTTTTAATATTTTTTCTTTGTATTTAATTTTTGATAGTTTGATTAATATGTGTCTTGGCGTGTTTCTCCTTGGATTTATCCCGTATGGAAGTCTCTGTGCTTGCTGAACTTGATTATTTCCTTAGGGAAATTCAACTATAATCTCTTCAAATATTAGGAAATTCTCAACTATAATCTCTTCAAATATTTTCTCAGACCCTTGCTTTTTCTCTTCTTCTTCTGGGACCCCTATAATTCGAATGTTGGTGTGTTTACTGTTGTCCCAGAGGTCTCTGAGACTGTCATCAATTCTCTTCATTCCCTTTTCTTTATTCTGATCTGCAGTAGTTATTTCCACTATTTTATCCTATCCAGGTCACCTATCTCTTCTTCTGCCTCAGTTATTCTGCAATTGATTCCTTCTAGAGATTTCATTTATTGTGTTGTTCATCATTGTTTGTTTGCTCTTTAGTTCTTCTAGGTCTTTGTTAAACGTTTCTTGTATTTTCTCCATTCTATTTGCAAGTTTTTGGATCATTTTTACTCTCATTACACTGAATTCTTTTTCAGGTTGACTGCGTATTTCCTCTTCATTTGTTTGGTCTAGTGGGTTTTTACCTGGCTCCTTCATCTGCTGTGCATTTCTCTGTCTTTTCATTTTGCTTAACTTACTGTTTTTGTGGTCTCCTTTTCATAGGCTGCTGGTTCATAGTTCCCGTTGTTTTTGGTCTGCGCCCAGTGGGTATGGTTGGTTCAGTGGCTTTTGTAGGCTTCCTGGTAGAGGTGACTGGTGCCTGTGTTCTGGAGGATGAGGCTGTATCTTGTCTTTCTGGTGGGCAGAACCATGTCCGGTGGTGTGTTTTGGGGTGTCTGTGAACTTTTTTTGATTTTAGGCAAACTCTCTGCTAATGGGTGGGGTTGTGTTCCTGTCTTGCTAGTTGTTTGGTGTGGGGTGTCCAGCACTGGAGCTTGCTGGTCGTTGAGTGGAGCTGGTTCTTAGCGTTAAGACGGAGATCTCTGGGAGAGCTTTCACCGATTGATATCACAAGGGGCCGGGCGGTCTCTGGTGGACCAATGTCCTGAACTCAGCTCTCCCACCTCAAATTCTCAGGCCTGACACCTGGTCGGAGGAACAAGACCCTGGCAGCCACATGGCTCATAAGAAAAGTGAGATGAGAAAAAATTTTTTTTCTAAGGTTATTTAAATAAAAATTTAAAAAAATTATTAAAATAAAAAAGTAATTAAAGAAGAAAGAAAAAGAGAGCAACGGAACCAATAAACAAATCCACAATGATAACAAGCATTAAAAACTATATTTAAAAAAACCCAGACAGACAGAACCCTAGGACAAATGGTAAAAGGAAACCTCTACAGACAAAATCACACAAAGAAGCATACACATACACACTCACAAAAAGAGAAAATGGAAAAAATATATATATATATATGTATATATATATAAAAAGAAAAGGAAGAGAGCAACCAAATCAATAAACAATCTACCAGTGATAGTAAGCTCTAAATACGAAGCTACGATAAACATAAAACTAGAAACAAATTAGACGTAGAAAGAAAACCCCAAGTCTACAGTTGCTCCCAATGTCCACCTCAGTTTTGGGATGATTTCTTGTCTCTTCAGGTATTCCACAGATGCAGGGTACATCAAGTTGATGGTGGAGATTTAATCCACTGCTCCTGAGGCTGATGGGAGAGATTTCCCTTTCTCTTCTTTGTTCGCACAGCTCCCAGGGTTCAGCTTTGGATTTGGCCCCACCTCTGCATGTAGGTCGCCTGAGGGCGTCTGTCCTTTGCCCAGACAGGAGGGAGTTAAAGGAGCAGCTGATTCTGGGGCTCTGGCTCACTCAGGCTTGGGGGAGGGAGGAGTAGGGAATATGGGGCAAGCCTGAGACAACAGAGGCCAGCGTGACATTGTAACAGCCTGAAGTTCACTGTGTGTTCTCCCGGGGAAGTTGTCCCTGGACCACGGGACCCTGTCAGTGGTGGGCTGCACAGGCTTCCGGGAGAGGAGGTGTGGATAGTGACCTGTGCTTGCACACAGGCTTCTTGGTGGCTGCAGCAGCAGCATTAGCGTTTCATGCACATCTCTGGTGTCCATGCTGAAAGCTGTGGCTTGCATCCATCTTTGGAGCTCGTTTAAGCGGTGCTCTGAATCGCCTCTCCTTGCGCACCCCGAAACAATGGTCTCTTGCCTCTTAGGCAGGTCCAGACGTTTTCCCGGACTCCCTCCTGGCTAGCTGTGACGCACTAGCCCCCTTCAGGCTGTCAACCCCAGTCCTCTCCTTGGGATCTGATCTCCAAAGCCCGAGCTTCAGTTCCCAGCCCCCACCCGCCCTGGCGGGTGAGCAGACAAGCCTCTCAGGTTGGTGAGTTCTGGTTGGCACCAATCCTCTGTGTGGGAATCTCTCTGCTTTGCCCTCTGCACCCCTGTTGCTGCCCTCTCCTCCATGCTCAGAAGCTTCCTCTCTCCACACCCCCATCTCCACCAGTGAAGGGGCTTCCTAGTGCATGGAAACTTTTCCTCCTTCACAGCTCCCTCCCACAGGTGCAGGTTCTGTCCCTATTCTTTTGTCTCTGTTTTTTTCTTTTTTCTTTTGCTCTACCCAGGCACATGGGGATTTTCTTGCCTTTTGGGAAGCCTGAGGTCTTCTGCCAGTGTTCAGTAAGTATTCTGTAGGAGTTGTTCCACATGTAGATGTATTTTTGATGTATTTGTGGGGAGGAAGGTGATCTCCACGTCTTACTCCTCCGCCATCTTGAAGGTCCTCTACGTTGGTTGATTTTGTGGCTGTGGAACCACAGGTAGAGAGGGTTGGCTGTAAAGTTATATTGGATTTCCTACAGCATGGGTTGGCACCCAGAACCCACATGTTGTTCAAGGGTCAATGTGCTATTTTATATACCAGTTTGCAAAAAAAATCTATCAAATCAGCCTTAATAAATATAACACAAGCAGGAAACACTCTGAACATCAGCCATGCAACTTTCTAAATATTTAAGTGTGTTCACAAAAATTGTTGTGGCAGTACTACTAATTTTGGAATTCCAAGAAAAAGTAAGTAACCACAATTTACATAATAGTGAATTAAGAATATATACATATATGTTCTTGAGTGTGTATGTACATGCAACAAAAACAACAACAAAAACATCAACCCTGAAATCAAAGGACCTGTCAAACCTAACTCTTTTACTAGGCTGTTAGATAATTTTGAACAATTCTTTTCACACTTTTCCTGAAATTTAACTGTACCTAAAATATTATTGTGAGTTAAGTAATCTCTACAACTCTTTCACATTTAAATCAGTTCTTTTATGAACTTTAAGACTGTGAGGTTCAAAATTTTTCTATATACAAGTATATTATCTAACATTTATCAAAGTTATGTAAGTATTCTGAATTTATATTATTGTTGTGATAATGAATTTTTGTTTTTTCCATAAATCTTTGTAAGTTCCTCAGTTGTAAAACTACTTTATCTATCTAGAAGAGGTACAAACATAACAAATTAAAAATTTTAAAAATGATCTCAATACAAGATTAAGCTAAATATCACATTTAAGTAAAGTTACACGTCATACCATTGTAAACTTATTTTCTCAAATTGTACGTACATTTAAAAAGCTTGTTTATTTGTTTTAAAGGGAGATGATAGAAATGAGTTACTTGAGAGCAGTCAGTAAAAATTGATAGTGTGGGCAAGGTTTTGCTGTGGTTTAAGGTCATTTAGTGAAAGAATAATGACATAATTATCACAAGAATAATCACATTCTTGTGATTCTGTGAATCACAATGGTCCACAATATGTTATAATATGAATGTCGTTATTCTTTCACTAATGTTATTTAGTGAAAGAATAACAACATAACCACCATAATTCAGGTGGTTTATTTACCATTTTAGGGCAGAGTAAAATAACTAATATTCACAAAGATGACACTGAGCTACCAAGAAAAATATGGATTTTAATATCTTAGGACTTTAACAAACAACAGAACAGCAAAATTAAATCCTTAGGAGGATGAGAAGCTGTATTATATTAATTATTATATTTGTTAAAGAACTAGGTGATCAGAAACAGACAACACCTCAGCACCTTGTACCTGGTGGACTGTTTCCTCAAATCTCACTCCTGCTTGCATTTGTTCTTCAGAAAATCCACCGGTCTGTTGGATGCCCACTGACATCATTAGCACATGTCCACCCCTTCAATTACTAAGATGCACCTGTATCTATTATGGGCTGGGGTGGTGTTGGTGGGGTTGGAGGGAGAGATGAATATTTTAAAGGGAAGACTATATATCTACTTGGGGAATCTTATAAAATATGTGGGGTCCACTGTAGGTCAGAGAGAGTACAGTGCTCCTGAGATGTAGAACATGTAAGATGAATCTGATCCAAAGGCCTTCTGATTGTGTAATGCACAAGAGGCTCTTCCCTCAGGCATACCTAGAGTAAGAAATGTAGACCTGATATAAACTGATTTCGTTTTGATGCCAGTCTTATAGCCAGTCTTAGTTCTCTTTGACTTAGAGAGAGAAGGACAAGAAAATATAGATGGTTAGCATACTGTAGTGTCATGTGGAAACTGCTATTTATACACACATCTCATCACTCTTATACAGTCTTTCAGATACATCTAAATATGTACTAACCATATATACATATATGCATGTATAAATATAAATAATTCATCTTTGTGTTTTCAACTGATGCAATGATTTGCCCACAGTTGTCCGTAAAGTTTACACATTGAATGAAATATGTTTTAGAAAACAATTTTTTTATTCAAAAGGACAAACAAGTGTTCTTTTTAAATTTGTTCCTCTTATGTAGAGGACTTACACCTGATCTTGTTATAAATTATGTTCACTCATTAAAATATTTGTCCTGAGTGGCAATGTTATCTGCTGAATAAACGAATTCTGAAGCCAGAGTGAACTGGATAGGTTAAAATCTAGATTTTTGCCCTTACCAGTACTGTAACATTATATATATTACATTCGTGCTCCAATTTCCCACTGTAATAGTAATTATGGAATAGCTTTGTTCTAAGAATAGCTTTGTTACTATGTACAGAGTGATCATAGCAGTTAAAAACATGGGGAGTGATCACAGTTGTATAAAATATTACTTATTATTACTAATATTAAACAACTAAGTTTTTTTAAAAACCACATGTTTATAGAGTAAAATTTGAACAAGTTAGCATGCTTGCCACTTTTTTCAGTTGTCAAGAATTTTTATAAATATCCACTAGAGGGTGCTGAAAGAGAAAAAAAGCTTTAAACCAAGGGAGTTGTTAGGAATGATTCTCTTAATTCTTACCAATATCATACAAATATTCAAGGTTGGTTTTCGACTGAAAAATCCTTATTTTCATTTTTCCTCCCCCCTACCAAATCGAGGATTTCTACTAGTTTCAAAGATTTGTAATTTTTTGTTGAAAGCATGTGTTTCTACGTATAGGAAGGAAGAGCAGGTAAGTGCTATTTTGAATTGTTTCAGTTCTTAAGCTGGAGAAGCTGTGCTTTAAAAATTGTTTTAAGGCTAAATAATTGTTTAAAGCTGTGAAATTTCTAAAAATTAGTGTTTGCTAAGATTTAGTAGGTTGCAGTTACAAATAAAACTACTTTTTAGAAATTCCTCTCTGATTATAATTAGCCAAAGAAAAGGCAACAAAATATTTCAAGGAGTATTTGTTTTACTGTAGTCATGTGACTTCAAATTTAATACTATTTGAGGCTAAAGGAATTGAAAGTCCTTCTTAGTTCAAAAGAGTGTTTTATGAGAGTTAGATTTTATTTTTTATTTCCCCAGAAAATCTGGTATGATATATCAAAAACTAACTTGTTCCCTCTGTCCTTTCCCTCCCAAAAAACAACAAAGGATGTCTGTCAATTTAAACAAGTCTAACTTATTATGGTTGCCTGATTATTAGGTCTTAATTTTTATTAGAATTTATTAGTCTTAATACTTTATTGGTATTTGTTATTTATCATATATCATAATAATTTATGTACTATTTCAATGTAGGGGAACATGAAAATTATAAACAATACTGGACTTATTTTCTTGAACCTACAATATACATAGTAATGTTATATAGAATATATATACCTAGAATATATATACTTCCAAAATATGTCATAAGAAAACCTCAATTATTTCAGAAGATATATTGGATATTAATAAAGTAACATGTATACAATAAAAGCATCAAAAAGATAATTATATTAACAAAAAGATCTATATTTATCTTCATGTAGGTGTGTAGGTAAGTTATAAATGCATTTTTGGCATGTTGAATAGAGATTGATTCTGAAGGACTATCTTTCCCTGGGTATCTGAGTGAATTATTTACAACTCAAAAGTTTACTCTCTAAGTTATGTAACACTTTTAAAAATATTATATATCGAAATGTAATATTTCTTATTTTGTTTGGAGTTTTTTGGCAAGATTTCTGTTAACAAAAAAAGTCAACATTATTCAGTGGAATCTGTCACTGATAATTCATTCCCTTTCTTGGTTAATATTAATACTCCAGTGATGACATTAATAGTTCAGTAAATGTCTTTTTATATTAACTCTACCGTTATCAAATTAAAAACGCAAAATTAAAAAATACTGAATCATCTGTTGAACTATGTACATATATTTCTCAACAAACATGTGTACCTTGCCAATTATTTTCTTTCTTTACAGAACATAGATCCAGTTGTAACAAAGAAATTTATTTCTCTCTATATATACATTATATTCAAGCTCATGATATTTACAGCTTTATCTTATTGAAATAATATGTTGAACAAAATGAAACTGACATATTTTATAAAAAATGGTTGAATATCACAATTACAAGATTAAAACTCTTAAAGTAAGTTTGCAGCCTTCAGTGACACAGCAATATGTGATAGGGAGAGGCAGTGAGGTCTGAATTGTGATGGGCAAGAGGAAGACATCCAGAAATTTAAAATCCCCTGTAGGTGGTCCACGAAGCCTATCATGCATATTTGATTCAGTGGTATTTACCTATGATTACTGTTAATCATCTGAATACAAAGTAATATAGTCACACAGATTGTGTTATAATATCTGCCATATGACAACATTTGGAAAGATCCATGGGATCAATTTTTTTATTTTTTATTTTCATCATTAGGTTTTGTAATGTGGACAAAAATTAAAAAATAAATCTTTATATGTTCCTGAGAAAAAGTAAGTAAATGTCCTAAGATTACATGATAATGAGAACGTACAAAGAAACTATTGAACTTGAATAACTAATTTGTTTTCTATGTGCAACTCTTGGGAAAAAAAATATGAAGTAGACACTAGCCTTCCCTCAATGAGTCTTTACAATCATATAATCCACAGTCTACCATTATTCCACTGGACCTGTTTCTCTTGAACACTGCTCATTATTCATCATAGAAACATCCATCAACATTTTTTAGTTGTTTTTTTGCAACTTTTTTTTCTTTTTTTCTTCAGAAAAAAGTCTTCTTAGTCATCCATTTGAAGTAGGGAATTTTGTTGTTGTTGTTGTTATGAAGACAAGACAACTTACAGTCCAAGCTTCCAGGAGAAATTTTTTGTTTTGTTTTCAGTTTTTCCAGGTTAAGCAATGATATCAGAGTTCCTTTGTGTCAGCAGATTTCAAATCAAAACAGGAAGTTTTATTGTAAGACCTCTCTTAGAATAAGGCAATTCCATTATTAGTTTTATACTTTTGTTCTCAGATCAAATTGAGCATGAAGGAAACTTAAGATTTAAGTAACAAATTAAACTTTTTATTAAATGTTCAATGCAAAAGGCAAGTTTCCTAAATACCGATTCATGTGTTACTTTATCAAATATATCAATCATATAAATTTTTCTAAGATACATAGACTTTTCACTGAGATGACATTATTCTTGATGAATGTGTGCAAATGTCCTCATATACCAAGAGGTTTTTGGTGAAAGGTGAGAAGATCTTCTATTCTTCCTCATAAAATGTCACATTCCTTTAGTTAAATTGCGTGTTATCATCAGAAGTGAAGGTATCCATAATGATTATGTTCTGACTCTAACAGAACCAAAAAAGTAAGTAATTATAGTAAAGAGTTTTGGGCTTCTCTTTCAGTGAAACATGAAAGAGAATCCTAAGTTCAATATTTGGGAATCAAATTCAAAGGTTACTGTATAGCATGGCATTGTGAAAGATAGGCAATATTCTTTTATTATTATTTTCTGTGAATGGGATTTATGTATATAAGTCAAATTATTTTTTCAAGTAGACTTTACCGCATTATTATTTTAAAGAAAACTTTTACTTCGAAATAAGAAAAAACAAAATGTCTTTATTAATGTTTATAAAACCAGTGTACAAGATCTCTACAGATCTATAAATTTAGATATTATTTGCAGATATTTGTAATATTCAGTCTTCATAGCATTATCATGAATTTCACTGTAATTCCCTGAGAGTACAGAGCAGACAGAGCCCACAATAATATCTGTTTCTCAAGTATGTGTGCTGTATTTTTCTTTTACAATAATGATACAAGTATTTACTTAAAAAGTGACATTTATTTAGACTTATTTCTTTAAGTTCTTTCTTAAAAGAATGAAATCACCAATGAATATTGAAAGACCATCCGTAGTATTACCATCCCCAAAGAGTCACCAAGTTTTATACATTCTACCTTCAGAGTATTTAAATATGTCTCATTCTACACCGCACATGGTGCAAAGACCTCAAACCTTCCATTTTCTTGAGTTGGAATCAATCTGCTATACATCTTCACTTGACCACTTAAATGTGGCACTGAAGAAGGTGGGCAGGTGTTCTGAAGTAGAACTAGACCTATACAGAATTAATAAATCTCTTTCACTGTTAATTTTCTTCCCTCTTTCCAGTGAACAATCTTGTTCTTTTTATTCTCTTTGTTCCAGATAAACTATTGGTCCAATAAATTTCATAAAATATTCTTCCGTCTGGTCTGTGTCGCATTGGATAAGCAGGGAAGGAGAGGCCTTCTCCTAAGTCCTGATATCGAAACTACTGTGCTGCCTTACATATGCTGCTGCTCTAAGGAGACTAACACAGATACGTTTATTTCTTTTGACTGCTTGTACTCTTCAATGTGACAAGAACACTTTCACGTTTGCTATTGAAGATGCACAGTCTAAAAAGCATAACTTAGAAGATATGATTAAAAACGATTACTTTTTAGTATTTTCCGATGTAGAGTCACCGGGGTAAATTATGTGAAAAGAGTAATAAAATTGAGTATTTATTATGATCACTTAAGATATTTATTATTAAAACTTGGAGCAAGCTACACTGGAAAATACTTTTCCAGGTAATCATTGGAAATTAAAAATGTTGCTAAAATAAATGTTGTCCAACAATAATTAACACATTCTGCCATGAGCATTTTGGAAAGAATGACTGCATTATTGACTTAGTGAAACAACTGAGGAGCTGTAGTTAACAAAACATAGAGCTGGGTGGATTTAGCTATAATCATTTCAAATGTGCTGTTATGTACTTTACTATTAATTTTGAGGTAATGCTAAGTAATTCATTATCAATATTACTCCTTTGAATTAAGTTAAAAGTTACAGAATGTTTCTCAAACAATAATTCTTTACCTAACCTTTCTTTATGTTCCCACCCAAAACTTAAGAAAACTGTAGAGAATTTTTTCAAAGGCTTGTTAGTCACTCCTTTTATCCCTGACTATTGTGTAGTTAACCAGTAATTCATGCATGAAAAAGATAACATGTTATATATAGGCAAAGGATTCAAGAAAAATAACATCAAATATATACTAGGTATATATTATGAATAAAATCAACACATCCTCAAGCTGGAGGAGATATATCAATTTATAAGGAATTTATTTCCATTTGTCCCATATGGCTATTTGAACAACTTTTCCACCACAGACTATACTTCCAGAGCATTTCTCCTGTGATTTTGCCTCCAAAACCTAAATGAATGCATTTGGAGAATTATGTCTACAGTGTTAGAAGAAAATTTTTTCTAGTTCCTTGTTTTCTCACTGATTCTAACTCTGTTTTGTCACCACCTGTCTAAATCATTAGACTGATTTAAGCTAACTTGGCTCTCAGGTTGCAGCAGACTGTGCCTAAAAGTAATTCATTTCCTTTATTCTCTCTTATTCTCTTTATTATCTTATTCCTTATCTTTATTCTCTTTCTCCACACCCTCATCTGTATTATAATCTCTATTCTATCAAAGCACACAGTGCTATTAAAATAAATGAGGAACTTAGTGAGAAGCTGTAAAATAAAGAAAAGGTGAGAATATTAGAAATTGCCTCAAAATCCTTAGCTTTTAAAACAACTATTCCACATTAAGGATATGAAAACTCTGTGAATTTGAGTGCATAACTGCGGATAATAATCTAATCTGATATCTTCCTGTTTCGATGATATAAGCTGCATAAAACTTCTTAAAAAATACTTTTTCTGAAATGAGACCTAATATAATATAGGTAACCTCTAGAACCTATAGGGAAGAGTGTTTCTAAACATAGACTGTTTCAAAATGAATAAATGATAACACTGTGAAAAAGTCCAGGTCCTTGGAATGTAGGTAAAGAGGAGTGAGTTTTAAAACATAGGTATTTGGGGAAATAAAGAATCTGACAGTTTAGAGTTTTATTTGTGATGATTCAGAAACTTTTAAGAGTTGAAGAAACAAGTAACTTTTTAAATATAATCTTTTTCGGAAAAAAATGCTCCCTACGCTAGTACCATAAAAATCAGGTTATTGTAATTTTTACATATTCATTTAACTTGTTTCATTTTATCTGGAAAGACATAATTTCATATTTTTGAAAGTGATAGGCTGTTTTCAACTAGAGACAACCATTTGTAATGAAGATTCTTGAAGGTATTTTTAACTGATCATATTTCCATTCCAAATAAATACTATCTACCTGAAAAAAGAACCTCATTTCTAGTCTCATTGTTGAACGTTAGCTGTAGGGAAAGAAAAGAAGTATAAAACTTAGAGTCTCAGACATGAGGCTTTAAAGATTTTTTTTTTCAAATGGTGAATACAAAAATACAAATGTTTCAGGAAAGCAGTTCACGTTAACATTTTAAGATTTAAAGAGTGCACAATTTCGACCATAAATACCAGTTAAAAACAATAAAACTGAAGCAACTATTCTATTGGTAGCATACTTGCAGTTTTTCTGCACACATGTGCAAACAGTACAGTACTGTGCTAGATGAGAATTTAATATAGTGTATTATTTAGCCTGCTGTATAACACACAATATTATTAAACATTTAAAGAAACATGTAATTATTTGCATCAAAATTCACTTGCATTGTATTTGGTATTTAAAGGGAGAGGAAAAACCATTTGCAGGAGGAGGAGTTGAGTCCCAAGGTGGAGCTGTCTCTTGTGTTAAATGACACTGGCCTATTAAAACGCTCTGATGGGGAAGGGCTTAAAGGCTGAGTCAAAAGCCAAGAAGTCTCTTTATTTACGCCTACCTCCCAGCCCTTGGCAATCTGACTAATAACAAACTGAACTAACAAGAAAGACTAGAAAGGGAGGAAAGAGAACATTGCTGCAGCTTGGATCTACAGCCTAAGAAAGCAAGAGTGATCAATCCCAGCTCTGTTACACATCTTGTTTATTTACTGCACTCAGCAGCTTGCAAATGGTTAACTATATGCAAAAAAAGTCAGCATAGCTGTGAAGTATGCCGTGAATTTTAATTGGGGAATAAAAGGACAACGGCTTCAGGATGATCTAGTATGCACTCTGCTTGAAATATTTTCAATGAAATGCTCAGCATTTTGTCTTTGACCAGAGGTTTTAACTTTATAAAGCGATGGGACTTGCCAAAAAGTGATATTTGAGAAGAAAGTACGTGGTGGTCGGTGTTTTCTTTTTTAATAAAGAAACTGAATTTACTTTGAACATCTCTTCCAGCTGTGCATTACAGATAACGTCAGGAAGTCTTTGCTTTACAGGTAAGATGAATGTTTCCAGGCTTTCCTTATACCTATTTTTGCATTATCCCAAAGTGATTGAATTTCTGTTTGCCTCTTAAAAAAAAATAACTTTGCATTAAAGGATATCCAGTTTCATTCTTGCTCACTGGCACGACTAATGCTGTAGCAGATGCCTGTTTTCTGTGAGCAGCAGACATTTAGTTCAACAGCTGGCTGTAGAGAAGAACAAGTAAAATAATATGCTACTATTTCTTTTACAGCATGCAGTTTGTTATTGGAAACTGAATTATTTGTGCTTTTTGAAGGGAAGATTACTTCCAAACACCATTGTTGTATTTGAAATACAAGCACAATATGAAAAGATTCTTTGTATTTTGTATACCACTTTTATTTTTTCCTGACTTGAAAATATATAAATAGAGATTTTTTGACCTCTTTAACACTGTATCAGGTTGTCAATATAGAATCACTTTTCACATTTGTGTGTATTTCTGAAAAGATTAGAAACTGTTCCCTAGGGCATTTTGAAGAGCATAAAATGCATATAAGATTAAACAATAATAATGAGAGGAGGGAGTCTCATCTGGAAGTTATTTACTCTTTTCTTAAGATACTGTGCCTGGTGAAATTCATAGTATTCTTTCTTGGTAATCTATGGAAAAGTAGTTTCAGTGTTTGTGGAAGCTAATCCACAAGTTGAAGACTTCAACTTCAAGCTGCTTGATTCTAAGCATAGCCCTCAGAGCTGTTTAAAATCAAACTATTTCCCTATGGAAACATTCAGCCTGCTAACTTTCCCTTTGTATAGAAAGGGACTCTATTGTTTGATGTCTTTGGTTGCCTTTTACCTTTCAGAAACTTCATACTATACATGTTTTCAATAAGACAATGTATTTTCATGGAATGAAAGTTTATTTTCAGGATTATTGATTGGATTCTGGGATGTATTATCTAATTGTAATTTTTAATTAGATTCAAAGTTCACATTCCATCCAGAAACATGAAAGCAGTTATCATTTCCAAAAATTGAATAGTTATAAGATGTGGTGTTTCTTTACCTTTTGATTTAGTCTATATAAATTTAAAGTGCAATATTTAAAATAAAGGAATAAAATTAGATACCATTAGACTTCAAAGTATTTACCACACCACTGCTGTCATTTTAGAGTTAGAATTTGTTTTTTTTAATTTCTATGTCAGGTGCAGGTATTAAATTTTTAAGGAGTTGGAATATGTGATATTGTTATCTTGAACTGTCATTTTTTATTTCCTAAATTAGAGATATCCTCAAATATTTTAATATAGTGAAGCTTGCTTTAGAGTTCATTGTTTGCAAATTAAGCCTTATAATAAAGATCAACTGCTTAATTATGTGATGACATTCAGTGCCCTAAAGCCTGGTTCAAGACCTCATTAGGGAGTCATTTGCTAGAAGTTTATATGAGGCATTGTTTGTTCTTTTATAATAGCCTGAAATATGTGTTAAACATCAATTTTTCTTCTTTAGTTTTTAAGATATTAACCTTATTCATAGTAGAATTTAAAAGTAGCAGTGAATATTCCACCTCTAGAAATTCAATATAAAGTGTGACTGAAGTGAAATTTGAATGGACGCCTTTAAGCATATATATCTGATACTACAAGGCTTATACAAACTGCCCTAGACAACATAGTTAAAACAAAATCTTTCATAAAGTTCAGCTTTACTACATAGAGACATATTTTTTCTCAAAGTTTTTAAATAAATAATGGAATTAATAAGTATCTTAAGCCAAAATCAAAGCAGGTTAAACACAGAGTTATTAGATGTTATATTGTGATATCCAGTTCAAAAATAAAACTAAAGGAAGTGCATAATGCATGCAAACATACATTCTTTCTAACGATCATCTTTGAATTCCCTACAGGTCTCTCTGCTTCTAGCTAATACCTACATATTTGTCTTTTATTGTAATCCTTCAGCCTTAGATTCATCTAGTTTGAGCTAAAAAATAAAAAAGCCAGGGTCTTCTCAAGTATACATTTTTGCATCATATCAAAGTATCAATGGTCCATTTAGCCAGCTCCCCTCACGTCTATTAAAATGCAGATTATTTGGTAGATGTGAAGACAATTGATTTAATATTTTAAATTCTCCCTGACCTAAATTTTAGATTTTTATCACAATGCAAGTTAAAAGTAAAATAAACCTGCCAGTCATAATATTTGTAAAAATATTTGTAAAAGAAAATGTGGACTCAGCAATGTATTTTTATATTCAGAATAATAATATTTTGCCTTTTAGAGGAAAACCTATCATTTTGAAAATGTCAGATTCATCTCCTCCCTGCTCCTGGCCACTAAAGCCCATTGCTATTGCATTTTATCTTACAGAATCAGACCCATCACAGGACAACATGAAGCTTTGGATTCATCTCTTGTATTCATCTCTCTTTGCCTGTATATCTTCACAGTCCCAATCACCAATGTCCTCTGCCTCAGCCAGAGGTTCTTGTGACTCTCTTTGCAATTGTGAGGAAAAAGACAGCACGATGCTAATAAATTGTGAAGGGAAATGTATCAAGAAGTTATCCCAAATAAGCGTGCCACCATCACGACCTTTCCACTTAAGTTTATTAAATAATGGTTTGACAATGCTTCACACAAATGACTTTTCTGGGCTTACCAATGCTATCTCAATACACCTTGGATTTAACAATATTGCAGATATTGAGACTGGTGCATTTAATGGCCTTGGCCATCTTAAGCAACTTCATATCAATCACAATTCTTTAGAAATTCTTAAAGAGGATACCTTCCATGGACTGGAAAACCTGGAATTCCTACAAGCAGATAACAATTTTATTACAGTGATTGAACCAAGTGCCTTTAGCAAGCTCAACAGACTTAAAGTGTTAATTTTAAATGACAATGCTATTGAGAGTCTTCCTCCAAACATATTTCGATTTGTTCCTTTAACCCATCTAGATCTTCGTGGAAATCAGTTGCAAACATTGCCTTATGTTGGTTTTTTAGAACACATTGGCAGAATATTGGATCTCCAGTTGGAGGACAATAAATGGGCCTGCAATTGTGACTTATTACAGCTAAAACTTTGGTTGGAAAACATGCCCCCTCAGTCTATAATTGGTGACATTGTGTGCAACAGCCCCCCATTTTTCAAAGGAAGCATACTAAGCCGGCTGAAAAAGGAATCAATTTGCCCCACTCCACCAGTGTACGAAGAACACGAGGATCCTTCAGGATCATTGCATCTGGCAGTAACATCTTCAATAAGTGATAGTCGCATGTCAACCAAGACCATGTCTCTTTTAAAACCACCCACCAAAGCACCAGGTTTAATACCTTATATTACAAAGCCATTCACTCAACTTCCAGGACTCTACTGTCCTATTCCTTGTAACTGCAAAGTACTCTCCCCATCAGGACTTCTAATACACTGTCAAGAGCGCAATATTGAAAGCTTATCAGATCTAAAACCTCCTCCACAAAATCCTAGAAAGCTTATTCTTGCAGGGAATATTATTCACACCTTAATGAAGTCTGATCTAGTGGAATACTTCACTTTGGAAATGCTTCACTTGGGAAACAATCGTATTGAGGTTCTCGAAGAAGGATCATTTATGAATTTAACAAGATTACAAAAGCTCTATCTGAATGGTAACCATCTGACTAAGTTAAGTGGAGGTATGTTCCTTGGTCTCCACAATCTTGAGTACTTATATCTTGAATACAATGGCGTTAAGGAAATATTACCTGGTAGCTTCAACCCAATGCCTAAACTCAAAGTCCTCTATTTAAACAACAACCTCCTGCAAGTTTTACCACCACATATTTTTTCAGGGGTTCCTCTAATGAGGGTAAACCTTAAAACAAACCAATTTACCCATCTACCTGTAAGTAATATCTTGGATGACCTTGATTTACTGACCCAGATTGACCTTGAGGACAACCCCTGGGATTGTTCCTGTGACCTGGTTGGATTGCAGCAATGGATACAAAAATTAAGTAAGAACACAGTGACAGATGAAATACTCTGCACCTCTCCGGAGCACCTAGACAAAAAGGAATTGAAAGCACTCAACAGTGAACTTCTTTGCCCAGGTTTGGTCAATAACCCATCCCTGCCAACTCAGACTAGTTACGTAATAGTCAATACTCCTACAACTACAACTACAGCGGACACTATTTTTAAATCACTTACAGATGCTGTACCACTATCTGTTTTAATACTAGGACTGCTGATTGTATTCATAACTATCGTATTCTGTGCTGCAGGGATAGTGGTTCTTGTTCTTCACCGTAGGAGAAGATACAAAAAGAAACAAGCTGATGAACAGATGAGAGACAACAGTCCTGTGCATCTCCAATATAGCATGTATGGCCATAAAACAACTCACCACACTACTGAAAGACCCACAGCATCACTCTATGAGCAGCACATGGTGAGCCCCGTGGTTCATGTCTATAGAAGCCCATCCTTTGGCTCGAAGCATCTGGAAGAAGAAGAAGAAAGGAATGAGAAAGAGGGAAGTGATGCAAAACATCTCCAAAGAAGTCTCTTAGAACGAGAAAATCATTCCCCACTCACAGGATCAAATATGAAGTACAAAGTCACAGACCAATCCACTGAATTTTTATCCTTCCAGGATGCCAGTTCATTATATAGGAACATTTTAGAGAAAGAAAGAGAACTTCAGCAACTGGGAATCACAGAATACCTAAAGAAAAACATTGCTCAACTTCAGCCTGATATGGAGGTACATTATCCAGGAGCCCATGAAGAGTTAAAGTTGATGGAGACATTAATGTACTCAAGGCCAAGGAAGGTATTAGTGGAACAGACTAAAAATGAGTATTTTGAGCTGAAAGCTAACTTACATGCTGAACCTGACTACTTAGAAGTCCTGGAGCAACAAACATAGAGAGTTTGAAAGCTTTTGCAAAAACGCTGTGATTCTGTCTTAAGTCCAGAACTTGTAAATAAGTGCCTTATATGAGTGTATCATCAATCAGAACTTAAGCACAGCAGTAATCCTATGGGAAAAAAAGAAGAAAAAGAAACTCAGGGATCACTGGGAGAAGCCATTGCATTGTCTTCAGGCAATTTTATCTATCCCCAATAAAATAAATCCTTGCATGTAAATCATTCAAGGATTACAGTAATATTTTCCCATATACATAAAGTGTTTCATAGAAGTCCTCTTGCACATCTAAAAGGGTTCAAAATTTAAGCAACCCTTATTTTCTTGAGTTATATTACCCATGGATTAAATAGAATTGGATTTTGTCATTCAAAAAGTATACCTGTATATGTAATTATAATATGTAAGAAATATATTGTTCATAAAACCAGTATATATACTACAAAAATGTAAATTGTTAGACACACCTAGTTTTCTTGCAATAAAGGCAAAAGGAACTGGAACTTTAAAATTACAAATAGTAACAGTAAAGAAAAAATGGAAGGTTGAATTATATAGGCTGAGTGGCTCATAACTTTGAACCTTTGATGATTAAAAAATGCCACTGCTATGCTTTCTGAATTTAAAAATAAAAATGATTAACAGTTCAGGTGGAATGAATAAGAAAACTTTTTGGTTTTTCTGCACATTTTGTGTGGACAATCTTGTTAATGCTGCTGTGAATTAAGGTGTGTCATTTGTGCTCAAAGTTTAATTCTTATTCTTGAGATATTTTTTAAATGCTACTGATATTCAACTGTAAATATGATTAGTGCATCTATTAAGTTTGGTTTCTTTCATAGCATTAATCCTTTGTAAATTTGAATACCACAGTAGACATATGTTTCTTGTGGCAAGTAAGAATTTGCTGGTGTAAAGCAAATAGGAAATATTATTTTATTTTTATTGATGTAAACTGGTAGTTGCCATAAATTAGTAGCAAAAGGCACATATAAAGGGTAAGTGGTTTAAGTTGTCTCAAGACTGGGACAATGTAGCTTTATTTTACAAGAAAGTATAGCTAGATTTTTATGATCTATTTATTCTGTACAGTTTTGTATATTTTTGGTTCACAAAGGTAATTATTCTTGGGTGCCTTTCAAGAAAATTAAAAATACTGCTCACTACAATAAAACTAAAATGAAAACCCTCTTTTTAAATGTGCTTTCTTCAGTTAGTCTAATCTGTAATTCAGTCAAGTCAGGATTAACGCATACACATGCACGCAGGCACACAAGCACAAACAAGCAAAAACAAGATTTCTGTTTGTTGTCACCCACACAGAAGCAGTTTCTTCACCACGTGCAAAAAGGCCATTATGTGTCTTAATGTGATTGACATGGAGCCAAACTTTAAGTCTGACCCGTGGTTTTCCCTCTCTGGCAAATCATTTTCGCACTCAATACAAATAGAAAGGATTTTATTTTCTTCTTTCTGATTATAGAATCAATCATACAGCAGATTTTCACAAGGCAAAATGGAATTAAGGTAATTTAGTTCTGTTTCCTGAACACCACTCAGATCCATGCACAAGGTTAGGAAGGAACATATTTCCTATGAGGAAGGATTTTTTCATTTACTTTACACTATTTTAGTGATTCATGAATATTCTATTAAATGTGTTGGTCTTCAACACTCAACTTTCTGCACTACTAGCTAAATATACATTGTTGCTTTGATTTTGAATGAGAAGACTTCCCTGTTAAAAACAGTAGGAGCCTGTGTGCCATGGTATGAAGGACAGTTATGAGTCCATTATGACATCATATCACTAAGTTTTTAAAAAATCATTGCATATGTTAATATAAAGCAATAAAATATTATATATTAAAAGGTCCATTGAAAACCTAAATTTCTCCATTAACTTTTAAGGTTGGAAAGGACAAAGATGGGAATTCTTTTTTTTTAAATTAACACTTACTAAAAGGAAATCTGGGTGCATATGTAATGCTTTACATGTTTATCCACTAAAAAATAGTCAGCGCAATAATGAGTAGTAAACCCTCCAAAGCATAAATTTAAATGCTACATTCTAAAGAAAAGAACAAATCAAGAGCAGAATTCATGTTATTGCTCAGTAGAGTATCTGCCAATATTTCCTGATCCTAATCAAGTGCATAGAGGTATTAGAGAGACTTAAGAAATCCCCGTGCCTGCAGGATCTTTGGAATGGATCCATGAATGCAGACAGAGACATGTCCTCAGGAACATTCTTCTCTTTTGAGTGACGGAAAGATTTTTTAAAAATCTTCGTTCATTGTATATATAATATTCACTTTTCAACTTAAAATCAAAGACAGAACAAAGTTGCTTATGGAGTCACGTAAAAATATCCTCCAAATTAGGTTCAACCCCAATACTGAAACCCTATAAGAGTCTGGATATTACTTGCAATGATGTAGGAATAGTTACGGTTTCCATAGAGTAAGAGATTTTAAGGGTTTAACTGTTTAATTCATGATGAAACTTTTCTTATGTAATTTGTTTCCCTACTACAAGTAGTTGAGAGTTGGGAACTCTAGTGATGGTCTTTACCTCTTAATGGGTCTTGTGACCTGTGATAATCACTCAGAACTTTGGTTATTTTACCTGTGTTTCATATGTCTTCTCCCTCCCACTACGGAATATTTTTTATTATATTCCCTGTTTGATTATTTACTTACAAGGCCAAGGTGGTCTCTTTCTGCAACTAATTGTCAGATTCAGAGTCTTAAATCCTAATTCACTATCCTCAGCCTTATTTACATTGTACCTGGGCATTCAAAAAAAATTAGACTTTTCATTATCCAAGGGTTCTTTTTTTTAAAATTTAAACAGAAGTTACATTTTGTTCACTGTATAACAGGGCAAGCTCTGATTCATGTCTGAATCTTGAATGTTTGTAGTACTGTGATAGTAGTGTATAATCATACTGGATGAAACCCTTTCAATTCTGTCAATCTGTTAGACACACATTGTATTAATGTGTATTTAACAAATTATTTTCACTAAATAACCATGAAAATACTTATTGGAAATTTATCAGTGTTCTTCAGATATCTTCCATTGATCTCCATACTGGGATGATAATTTTACAATCTATACAAAAATGGATTATATCAATAATGCTGATTCTCCCTCTTGAATCAATCTCATATCACAGAGGAAAGTTTTTCCTTGTTGCTCTAATAGTAAGTAAATGGAAGTATCAGTATCATCTAAGCTGCCCTCATGCTTTGATTCAATTACTTTAAAACGTTTAAACTTTAATCCAGGATTGAAAAAAGTGATATGACTATCCCCTTGTCATTAAAAAGCAAATTTTTAATATACTGGTTTATATCTTTACATATATTGGGTTGGCCAAAAAGTTCATTTGGGTTTTTCCGTAAGATGTTAGAGAAAAACCTGAATGAAATGTTTGGCAATACATACATAATTATATGTATAAATATATATGACTATATATATATATTTTTTGGAGAACTACTAAAGATGAAATAGATAATGATAGATAGTCTCATATGTGTAATTTATTTGTATTATTTATTATTCTATGATAACTAATAGAGGTATAATCAAAGTTACTTTTAAAAGAAGAAGAATACTAATAACTTGCAGAATTGTTGGGCAATAATCTGGGTTTTTTTTTTAACACAATAAAACAAATATATATCTAAGGGAAGATCACAATATTTATTATATATAAGACGTTCTACATAATTATCTTTGGAGGAGGCTGATCTCTACGTGAAAAGGGGTATCCATGTTCAGAAAATCCTGCCTATTTAGAGAAGTTTGGATCTCCTGGTAATTGGAAAATGGTTTTACAATGAATTTGAGGTTTCTTCTCTATTTCTTTTCCCTGAACACTTTGTTGGTTCAAGCATGAATGGCTGCAGTTTTCTTCTTGAGAAGATGGGATATCATACAAGCACAATCTTTTATAATAGGAAAGGAGACAGTTACAAGGAGGAGTGGTCCTATATATCTGGGCAGCCAAATCAAGAATGATCTCTTTGATGAGGAGCACACATGTGATTAAAAATACAATGTTTCTTTGTGACTTTTCAATTCCATACATGCTGAAACATAGATATTTGTCCAAATATTCCCTGAGACTTATAACTATAATAAATTATAGGACATAATAGTTGTTTATCATTGAATTATAAGATGATTATATTATTAAAATTATATTCTTTAACAACTTTCTGTCTTATATGGAAATAAACTCCATTATCTATTTTCTAGAACCCATCTAGTTTTTTTAAGTTGAATTTATATTTATTATACACACATCTATTCTTATGTATATGGAACATAGAGGAGACTGCCAGATGTAGAATCCTTTCCTAGCTGCTTTGAAAGTATAAACAATTAGACAAATACTCTTCTGTTAGTGAATGTCTTTCAACAGATTAGTGAATAAAGAATGGAAACAATTCAAAACAACAAACTGCACACACATACACAGAATCATTCATGTATTTCCAATTAAAATGATTTAAAATCGCACAATTTTAAAATAGAGAATTATTTCAGAAATGTGAAATATGGAAAGCAGAAGACCTGACCTTCCACAAATAATTATTGCCTCTTACATCTCTAAGGCTCTACCAGTGAGAAAATCGATTATCTGTAAATGGTAAGGTATTTTGAGTTGCCTGTGTAAATCTCCAGGTGTTTCATTGTCTTGTCATCATATTTGGTGTTATAAAGTTCTTGAACAGATGCTACACACAAAATGAATCATTTTGTTGCCAAGATGAACATGTTCAATTTTAAATTTGTGGTGTTATCAATGATGAAATTATCATTAGTGAATGGATGTTAAATGTATTTCCATCCCTTTATTTGGTGTTATGAGCAGTCTAAAGATATATAAGTCCCCATTACTTTGTTTTCATGACTCATACTGTTGTTAAGTTAATATACTGATACATGGTAGAATAAGAAAAGGAACAATAAAGTTCAGAGGAGTCATGATTCTGGAAGAATAATTTCAGTTTAAGTGCTACATATGATTTCATCAATTAAGGCTTTCAGGGACATGTTTTGGGCCTAGCATTCTGAAGTATTTTGGCTTAGAAAATATATATCTGAACACATTGTATTATGATGCAGGAGACACAATTCTGAGATATCAGCACATCATAAACTTCTAGAGTTTATTCTAATTTTCTCATTTTACAAATAAAGAAGTTTGCCTTACATTACATAACTAGTAAGAGTAAGAAGGCCAGAATTGGAATGCTTTCTTATTGTTGTTGTTTACTTTGTTTTGTTTCATTCTCAGGGCACTGGTCTTCACCAGACTGCCTGTCATGACAATTAATATTTACAGGCCATATAGAATCATAGAAAATGTATGTCTTACCCTTGCACATAATTTGCTTCTGTGTTTAGGTAGGACACTCAACATTTCATGGAAGAAAAAATAGATGTTTGAGTAACTTTAGACATAGGTTACATAATTCTAAATTATTCAAAATGGTATAAAAGCGCATTTTAGATACAGCTAGAAAAGTGCTCAATGAGTTAGTGAATTAGGACAACACACACATGTGGCATACAGAAACTTATTATGCAGTTTTTTATAAATTCAGAATTACTATTTATCAATATTCTTATATTTTCCAAACACAATTTTTTAAGAATGTAATTTCTGTCATATTTCTTAGAATCAAGCATAGACAAAAAATACAATGGTTATAGTTCTCATGATATTTCATTGATTTAAAACTTCACATACACACAATATGTAATATAAGTGTTGTTAGAATTATGATACATATAGAGATTATGGTATCGGATATTGGTATTTTCACTATTCCATTTTCTAAGATCTCTGCCTGAAGGGACTACATCTACGTGGTAGTGCTTGTAAGTTAAAATAAAGATAATTATTTCAATGAATTTATCATTGGAATACTAGAAAGACAGCTTTATAACACTAAGGATTATATTTTTCTTTGTTAGTAAATTTTATTTTAGAGCAATTTTAGGTTCACAGCAAAATTGAACAGAAAATGCAGAGTTCCCATATACCTGCTGGTCCCACAAAAGCCAAGCCATCCCCAATGTAAACATTTTATACCAGAGTGGCACAGTTTTTATAATTGATTAATCTACATTAATACATTTTTATCACCCAAACTCATTAGCTTACATTAGGATTCACTGTAGATGCTGTACATTCTATAGGTTTTGACAAATGCATAGTGATATGTGTTCACTATAATGGTATCATACTGCATATTTTCACTCCCCCATAAATCCACTGTGCGTTGTCTGTTCATCCCTCCCTGGCAACCACTGATCTTTGAACTGCTTCCAGAGTTTTGCCTTTTCCAGAATGTCATATAGTTGAAATCATACACTATGCAGACTTTTCAGATTGACTTCTTTCACTTAGTAATAAGCATTTACAATTCTTTCATATGTTTTTGTGGCTTGATTCCTCATTTTGTTATAGTGCTGAATAACACTCAATTGCCTGGATGTGCCACAGTTTATTTACCCATTCACCTACTGAAGGACATTACGGTTGCTTCCAAATTTTGGAAATTTTGAATAAAAATGCTATAAACATCCGTTTGCAGGTTTTCATGTGGACATAAGTCTTTGACTCATTTGGGTAATACCAAAGAGCATAAATCTCAGATCATAAGATAAGAGTATGTGTAGCTTTGTAAGAAAACACCGAACTGTCTTCCAAAGCGGCTGTGCCAATTTGGAGCCCCTCCAGCAGTGAATGGGAATTCCTGTTGCTCCACATGCTCACCAGCATTTGGTGTTGTTAGTGTTCCAGATTTTAGGAATTCTAATAGCTTTGTAGTGGTATCTCATTGTTTTAATTTGCCTTTTCCTGATGTCAAATGATTTGGACCATCTTTTCGTGTGCTGTTTTGCCATCTGTATATCTTCCTTGATGGGGTGTCTGTTAAGCTCTTCAGCCCATTTTTAAAATAAGGTGGTTTCTTTTGTTGTTGTTGAATTTTAAGAGTTTTCTGTGTATTTTGGATAATGCATCTTTATCAGATGTCTTTTGTAAATATATTTCCTAGTCTGTGGCTTGTCTTCTCACTCTCTTGACAGTGTATGTCACAGAGCAGACATTTTTAATTTTAATGAAATCCAGCTTATCAATTATTTATTTTATGGATAATGCCTCTTGTGGTATCTATAAAGTCATTACCATATTCAAGGTCACCTAGATTTTCTCCCATGTTATTTTCTAAGAGGTTTTTGGTTTTGTGCATTATATTTAGGTCCATGATCCATTTCCATTTTGAGTGAATTTCCATGAAAGATGTAAGGTTTGAATTCAGATTCTTTTTTTTTTTTTTTTGGCATGTGAATGCCCATTTGTTGAAATAACAATATGTTGGGTTTTTAAAATCACATGCAATTTAAAATGGATTGTTTCATTTTTTACAATATAATTTATTTTAGTCTCTATATTTTTAATTATTTATTTATTTTTAAAAAAATTTTATTGGAGTATAGGTGATTTACAATGTTGTATTAGTTTCTGCTGTATAGCAAAGTAAATCAGTTATACATATACATATATCACTCTTTTTTAGATTCTTTTCTCATATAGGCCATTACAGAGTATTGAGTAGAGTCCCTTGTGCTATACAGTAGGTCCTTATTAGTTAACTATTTTATATATAGTAGTGTGTATGTGTCAATCCCAAACTCCCAGTATATTCCCCCACCGTACCCCCTGGTAACCATAACTTGTTTTCTACATCTGTAGTCTCTATATTTAATCCTTGAGTGCCATTAACACTACATATTATGTCTGACAAGGCGTAACATATAAGAGAGAAAAATGTCAAGTTATAAAGATTAGGATCATTGGATCTGAATTTCCTGAAGCCACAGTGTTGAATGTGAATGTAAAACAGTGAGCTTAGCAGGACTCTTCTTAGCAGTGTCCTTTATAAGGTTTGTATTATACCCAGGAGTTTTTTAGTACAATTTTGTACCTTTTTGTTTCAGCTGGAATCATATGGCAAGTATGTTTCTTTATGATTCATCTCTTTTGTATATATTCGGATGGAAACCAGGCAAAATATTCACAATTTGGAAGGAATATGAGAAATATATGAGAGTAATATGAGAAAAAATGTCACTCCTCAGGAATGCTACATTTAGTGAATTAGGAAAGTGTTTGCTCTCCGCTAGAAAGAGCGCCTGCACTATTGATGCTTAAGAGCTGTATGCCACTGCTGCATATAATACCAAAAAGCCTGGAAATAACTGATCTCTAAATCACAGAAAATTATTTTCTTCCCAGCTCTCATATTGACTTAAATAATCATGGGAAAAGAATCCATCAAAATAGGAATGTAATGATTCATAGTGCCAGTATTGGGTAAAAATGTTAGTCTCAGCACTTCTAGGGAAGACATTAAAAAATGAAGCAGCTAGCAATAATGCACATGCATATATGTGTTAATGTATAAAGACATGTAAAATCATCTCAAAATAAATTTTCAAAATTATATTTATGCAGTTCACAGGTCCAAAAACACATTACCAGTGATGCCTAAATGATTCAAGATGAGGTAATGTCCAAACCCATATCACATTACATATCCGGATGTGATTAGATTTCAGTTTTACTATAGGGTCATAGTTCACCAAACAATTTCCTGTTGCCTTTGTCAAAGTTAATACTGCCTTTTCTGTATTGCTACTACCCTTCTCTGAAAAATTCCAGATTAAAGGGGTACATTATATTTGAGTTTCTTTAGCTGATTTTTTTCCCTCTGCAATACATTTTTTTTTAACCCTAGAGGAATAGAATTCTAAAGGAAAATAATTACAAATGACCTTGACCTTTTCACTTGAAAATTAACTTCTCTGATAATCAGTCCTTTTGCTTTGGACTTCAGTAAAATAATAATGCAATGACACGTAATTGTGTAATTAGTATTAAGTTCAAAGGAAAGATGAATTGATCTAGGACTAGTGTTTCATCCTGGGATATTTATTCCTTTCAAAAGCACATTTTTGTTACCCTTTTCGCTAGTGTATGAGTCACACATAGTCACAGCAATAAAACTTCAAATAGAATTTTAAAAAAGCATTTAACTGTTGAAGCTCTCAAAAATTGTTGATGACTCAACCTTCTGTGTCTCAATTACAAGAAGAGAGGTTATTAACTGATATGTGAAGATATGTGAGGATCTTATTTGTAGATCTTGTTTAGAGAACAATTATTGTTTAGAAAGATTAGATGAATATAATGCAGCGTTTTGGCTGGGAAGAAATATATGTATGTAATTCACAGAGGTGGCAGATTCTGAAGGATACTTCATTTGTCAGTCATTGTGACTAGGCTAATTAAAGATGAGAAATTTAAAAAAAATCTAAAATAAAAAGCAAAAGAACAATAAAGTTTATTGTTTAAATTACACAGAAAGTTTCAGGAAATATGATAATGAGAGTCAGAATTACCTGCAATCAATTCTATGAAATTTTAGTGATTTTTTCATTGTCATTATTTGGAGCCAGACTTTAATTCACTGGATGTTTAAAGTGTGGTAATAAAAGGAGTCTCACAAATTGATCGCAAGTGATCTGCAGAATAAAGGAATTTCCAATCTTTCATTATTTTTATGAGAAATATTGTTGGATTAAGTGAATCTATTCCCTCAAACTTAATTTTAGTTCATAGCATCAATTTTATAAACAAAGACAAAATCTTAGCTGCTAATAAAACTGTCATTGACTGTTTTATGTTTGATCTCCTCTTATCCAGAGTTGAATATGCTATACAGATAAAAGGAGGTTGGCAAGAAAGAAAGTATAAACATACAGATAATTAGCCTGTGAAGACTTTCAAATGAATCATCCTTTTTCTAAACGGTTTTGTCAAGATATCTGGTTAGTTTAAGAAAACAATATCTAGATATACTGAGTGGTAAAATGGAAAGTGTATATACTATCCAAGGAGAATTAATATTTGTAAAAGACAAGAAACACATTGTACCTCTATAAAATCCAAAATGATTATTTATACTGTTTTAATAACTTTGGAAATATTATAATTTTTTATAAAATAACAAAAGATATTCTAATCCAATATTAAAGAAAAATTAAAATTATCATACTTCTTAATTGGAGAGGAGCTAATAAAGAAATTGCCATTTTGACTATACCCACTGCTGTGATAAACAAGATTTAATGCCTCTTTATTTTATTCTTTTTAATTTTGAAATCAAAGCCAAACTCTTAAGTAATATGCATGTCAAATGCAAACTATCTCATTTACATTTCATTTAAGCAGTACTTTTCTCACTACTACATTGCTATTGCATTTGTCTGGACAGGTTTTTTCATTTCTGTTTCACTATTAAAGATGGTGCTTGGTCCACAGTGACTGAAGTAATGAGCACTTAAGAATGTGGACTTTGGATGGTGTCAAATGGTTAGCACCACTGCTGGCAATAGTATGAGTAGATGACTGCATTTACTCACTTTTTGAGATATTCCTCACACATATATTGAAGCTGTTCTCTCCTGGGTACTTAGAACTTTATGCATACAACGTGGTTGAAAAGGAAGCCTCAGTGAGGCTGCTGGGAAAACTTGTTCATGGCAGGGTCACCATCGCAGCAAGAGTTGGGCTTTCTGACCTGGATTTCAACATCAGCTTCCATTCAAGTAATTCCCTTTAACCTTGAATGACCTGAATTCTATTAAGAACCTAGGATCCTTCTAATATGTCCTTAGATCATGACTAAACTGAGAAAATAAATGCAATGCAACAGTTTGCTCCAAAAGGAACATGTCTTTACATAGCAGTAAGGCCAGTTGATCATAGAACATATTAGCTAGGAAATACCTGGAAATTAGAAGAGTTTTTATGAAACAGAATTTATTTTTATGTAGGCATTTACTGACATTTAAGTATATCCAAGGGTATGGAAGTTTGATTTTAAAATGTAATTGAAGTATATTAGTTCAATAAGTCCTACTCACTTTATTGAGTGCAAATTATAGGCTGAAGCACTATAGAGTATAAAATGTTTAAAAAATAACAAGTTTTATTCTTCCAATAGATTTTTATTTTATAAGAGAGACTTAGCACCCCATCCAAAATACATAACTAGCTATGATTAATTTTGTATGAGCAATTTACTCTATGCAAGTATCTTTCAAACTTCAGTATTACGGGCTTCCCTGGTGGCGCAGTGGTTAAGAATCTGCCTGCCAATGTAGGGGGCGCAGGTTCGAGCCCTGGTCTGGGAAGATCCCACATGCCGCGGAGCGGCTGGGCCCATGAGCCACAATTACTGAGCCTGCGCGTCTGGAGCCTGTGCTCCGCAGCAAGAGAGGCCGCGATAGTGAGAGGCCCGCGCACCGCGATGAAGAGTGGCCCCCACTTGCCACAACTAGAGAAAGCCCTCGCACAGAAACGAAGACCCAACACAGCCATAAATAAATAAATAAATAAAATTAAAAAGAAAAAAAAAAAAAAAAACTTCTCCTCAAAGAAAATTATTTAAAAAAAAAAAAAAAAGTGTTGCCCTACAATGATGTGCTGATGCTACATGGAATTTTCAGTGGAAATCACAGGAAATTCACATAATAGCACCAATGTATGTGATTCAGTATATACTAAATATGATCTGAGTGATCTAAGGACAAAAAAAAAAAAAAAAAAAAACTTCAGTATTACAAAATTCCCCAACCACTTTTTGATCATTAACAGAAAATTGAAAATTAGATTATATATGTTTCAGCAGCTAATCCAAGTCTTTTCCACATTTCTCAAAATTTAAACACAGATTAATGAATAATTTATTTTGCACTGTATTCAGAAACTCAAAAACTGACTCTTCTTTAGCCAAAAGACCTATAGATTTTTTCTGAGCATTTTGCACATATTCCTATATTATATCTTTGGTTTATGCTATTCCTTCTGTTTCTAAAAGGCTCAGCCCATGACTTCCCTTCTCAATGAGTCTTGCCTTAATAGCCTCAATAATTTTCATTAGACACTAGAATATATTGCCTTATATAGTTATCTTTCTTGTTATTATCCAATCTCTGTGTCTAGATTGCAAAGCCTTTGATGTCAGGAGGTATATTTTATACTTCCTTGTGTTCCCACATTTAGCTGAGGAGTATATACATGGCAGGAACTCAAACATATATCCATAATTATGTAATAGGTAATTTTTGTTCTTTGTCAAACTCCATCAACTGTTTGAGAAAAATGTTTTTTCTTTGGAATATCATTGTTGAAAATCTGTATTCGAAATATTCTTTAATCACTGAACCCATGTGTACTAATTCACTAGGAAATATTAATTTAATACTACCACTGTCATCTTCTAAGAAATGAAAGGAATAGGAATTTGTTCCTCTTAACATGTATATTCTATATTCCAAAATCTAATTATTGGACAAGAAAATTATAAATATTCTCTGGGAATGTTTGATTAGGTCATTTAAAAATTATTATAATGAGAACACTTAAGATGAAATTTACCCTCTTCACAGATTTTAAGTATATAATGTAATATTGTTAACTATAAGCAAAATATTGTACAGCAGAACTTATCCATCTTGCATAACTGAAACTTTATACCTCTTGATTAGCATCTCCCCATTTCCTCCTCCTTCCAGCCCCTAGCAACCACCATTTTGCTCTCTGCTTTGCTTCTATTAGTTTGACTATTTTAAATACCTCATATAAATGGAATCATGCAGAATTTGTCCTTCTGTGACTGTCTTATTTCTTAGCATAATATACTCAAGATTCGTGCATATTGTAACATACTGCAGGATTTTCTTTTTCAAAGGCTGAAGAATATTTCATTGTGTGTATATATCATATTTCCTTTATCCTTTCATCTGTCATGGACAGTTAGGTTGTTTCCACACCTTGACTATTATGAATAGTGCTTCAATGAACATGGAGGCGCTAATGTTTTTTCAAAAATCTTGATTCCAATTCTTCTCGATAAATACCCAAAAGTGGGATTTCTGAATCATGTGGTAGCTCTATTTTTAGTTTTTGAGAAACCTGCATATTAGTGGTGGGAAAACTGTATATCCACATGCAAAAAAATGAAATTGAACACTTATCTTACATCATACAAGAAAATCAATGTATAACAGATTAAAGACATTAAGGTAAGTCCCTGGAACTGTAGCACTCCTAGAAGAACACATAAGATAAAAGCTATATGCACTGGTCTTGGCAATGATTTCATAGTTGTGATGCCAAAAGCATAGGCAGCAAAAGCAAAAATAGACAAGTTGGATTTTTATCAAACTAGAATGCTTCTGCAAAGCAAAAGAAACAATCAAACAAATGAAAAGACAACCTATAGAATGGGAGAAAATATTTGCAAACCGTACATCTGATGAGGGGTTAATGTCCAAAAATATACAAGGAACACCTACAACTCAACAGCAAAAATAGCTAATAACTCGATTAAAAAATGGGCTAAGTACTTGGATAGACATTTCTCCAAAGAAGACATACAAATGGCCAACATGTATATGAAAATGTGCTCAAAATCACTAATCATCAGAGAAATGCAACTTACAAACCACTATGAGATATCACCTCACACTTTTTAAGATAGCTATCATTAAGAAAACAAAACCAAAAGGTCACAAGTGTTGATGAAGATGTTGAGAAATTGAAACACATCCACTATTGATGGGAATTCAAAAGGTGCAGCCATTTATAGAAAAGAAAACTATATTTTACTGAGAAATTTTAGCATCTTGTTGATGGTGATTTAAGACAATAGCAGAAGATAAAGTTACCTATAATTTTACTATTTTTTCCTAAAATTCTTATATTGTGTGAGGATGGTGACTTATTGTCTTGCAACTTAGAACTGTCTATTTGGTCAATTGATTAAGAATGCGGGTGTTGCAATAGATTGGTTTCTAAAGAAATTGAGAAAACCAGTTTATTCTGTTATATTCCGGTCATATTATAGCATCTATCTTCTCATGTTAAAACACTAAGAGTTTTAATTTATTAGCATATTACCTTCAGATTATTATAGATTGTTAAAGATCATAGCAAGAAAGTATTTTTGAAGACAGTAGTCACATCAAGGATTGTGTTTTATTTATAAACTAGTTTTGGAGAATTTACAAAATAAAGATACACAGCAAGGAAGAAAAAACTTGTGAGAGAGTGTTTTAATTGAAGTTCTTTTAAAATGTTTGATTCAAATTTGCCAAATTGAACAAAGATGTCAATGGACAAATGCAGTGTAAATAGTTCTATGCTTTAATGCATTCTGGAATTGTTGATGACACACCTGCCTTCCAGGGAAAGGTATAAAACATAAGAAAAATGAAAAATTATTCCAGAAATTGTTAAAGCTACTAGTCACTGATGTGTTAGGATCAGTATTAGTGAGAGGTCATAAGGTTATTGACAAAATATTTGGAATCAAAAGCTGAGAAATAACAATGAGTTGGAAGAGACTGAAGCAAATGTAGGAAAGGTATTTTTTCAGGTTATCTACAAGCAGTAAATAGAAAATCTGATAAATAACTTTCAGCCACAATTAGTTAAGCCTACATGTAAAACAAAAGTAATTTACTGTATCCTAATATATTATATAATATTAATACTGTATTGAATTAGCTTGCTATTAAATCATAAAAACATTAGAATATAAATATCTTTGTTTCTTACTTTATTATATAGTTATCCTGCACTTGAAGAACATTAAATTTCTAAAAACCATGATATGAGAAGATTTTCATATATGTCTATTAAGTTTGTTATAATTTGTCTTCTTAGTGTGTAAAGTCTTAATTTTAAGTTTTTTTTGGATTGATTTGCCTTGAGAATATTTTGAAATATTTTAACTTTCTAACTGGGTCCAAATATTTTGCATATTTCTAAGTGATAAATTATAATAGGCACTTAAGACATCTTTATTCACAATTTTTTTGCAGAATACAATGGGGTTTATTTTTATTTGTTTACTTTGATTTTTTTCAAGTTTTTTAGTAATCATTTGATTATTTAGAGACGCCTCATAAATAATGTGATATGTTCTCAGAAAAAAAAATACAAAATCTTGATAAAGTCACTTGATAAAGTCACCTGGGTTAAAATACATATTTGAAAGACTGCGCAAAAAAAAGAGAATGGTCAGAAGAACCTAGGGGCAAGACGGGAATAAATATGCAGACCTACTAGAGAATGGACTTGAGGATATGGGGAGGGGGAAGTGTAAGCTGGGACAAAGTGAGAGAGTGGCATGGACATATATACACTACCAAACGTAAAATAGATAGCTAGTGGGAAGCAGCCGCATAGCACAGGGAGATCAGCTTGGTGCTTTGTCACCACTAGAGGGGTGGGATAGGGAGGGTGGGAGGGAGGGAGACGCAAGAGGGAAGAGATATGGGGATATATGTATATGTATAACTGATTCACTTTGTTATAAAGCAGAAACTGACACACCATTGTAAAGCAATTATACTCTAATAAAGATGTTAAAAAAAAAAAACAAAAAAAAACCCCAAAGTGCCAGTCAGTGAATGCAGAAAGATGCTAAAAATGATTGCACTGAATAAATATTATGATCATTATTTTGGACTCATTGAGCATGATGCCTCTTTTTCTGCAATTGATTTCTGTTTCCTACTAAAGTTGTTTCAATGTCCTTCTTTTATTTTAATATCCCATAATAAAAGCACCATATCTGCTGAACATTCTTGCTATTATAAATTGAAACGTTCCTTGTATTCATCATATCATCATAAGTTATGCTTATGATCCATGCTGACATGGATCTCAGGATATCATTAACACTCTTGATGGGTGATAATGGCTCTAAAGAGAAGCAGAGATACCTTTCGGTTTTTAAATTAAAATTTTATAGTAGCAGCTCCTTGTCTGTAAATTGTGTTCTTCTTGTAGGAGGTCTATTTTCAAGATTTATTTGACTTTATCCTAAGTTGATTTACATTTCATTTTCTTGGCTTTTTATGTTTTCTAGTTTTCTTGCTAACTGACAATTCATGTCTAGTCCTACTTGTACAGTTAAGAGGCACTGTTCATGAGTGATCATTTATGATTTAATTAGGTCAAATATACCTGAGATGCTGGAAGCAGTTAACAAAACTATTAAATACAATATGTGACATTTCCAAATTATTATTATTACTTTTTAAACATCTTTATTGGAATATGATTGCTTTACAATGGTGTGTTAGTTTCTGCTTTATAACAAAGTGAATCAGTTATACATATACATATGTTCCTCATATCTCTTCCCTCTTGCATCTTCTTCCCACCCTCCCTATCCCACCCTTCTAGGTGGTCACAAAGCACCGAGCTCATTTCCCAGTACTTTGATCTAACTGGAGGTTTAGAGTCAGTATAATTTTAAATGTCTCAGTTAAAAGACTCTAAAATCTATACTTTTTCTATGCCTTTAAAATATATTTGCCAAAAAGGTTTTTAAAAATGATATTATAGGTATTAAAATAAAACACCTTAATAATTAAATGTATTGTCCTTTTATTTTTTAACACGATAATTCTTTACAAATAAGGCATCTTTGGTAGTTGGCCACAATCTGTTAAACATTCTCCAGGAGAAATTTCTGGAGTTAGATTTTTTTTCAAAAAGTGTTATTTCTGGTGTTCTCTACTCCCACCTTTTTTTTCTGTACTGTGACATTGGCCTGCCGATTGTTCTGTCTACATCACTGCTATTATACACAACATTTACAATGAACTTTTAAAAAATGTCCTTGCACAACTGTGGTTCCAAAGGTTAATTGTTTTTTTTTCAAGATGTAATAAATCAAAATAAACAAAGGCCCTCCTCCTTCCCCAGTCTGATCAGATCTGATCTTCAGACTTTTTACACTTGACTCTCTCTCTGCCAGAAAATACTTCTCTCTTCGCTTTGAATGGACAATGCTACCTCATTTATTAGTTCTAACCTCAGACTTGCCCGAAGTTCCATCCTGGACAAAATCCTTGGGTGTATACACTCACTTAAGATTACATACCCCTTTTCAAGCACTAATAACACTTATACTTTTATACTTATTTGTGTATTTGCTTGATTAAAACCTCTTTTTCCCTAGTAGACTGTGAGCTCCAGAAAGTCATATTGTTTCTTTTCTTGCTCACTATTTTATTTCCAGAAGCCAATGCAAGATACAACATTTAACAGACACTGGATGAATGTGTGAAGAATGAAGGAACAAATGAAATTTAAAATTTTCAGAAAGTAGGTTTCATTAGGCACAGAAACCTGGCAAAAAAATTATATCCAAAATACAGAAATTTTAAAACCCACAATTTTCATATTACTGGAAAGACACATTTGGAACATAATTTATGGCTAAGATGAATTCATGTCTCCAGTGTGCTGGTTGAGTAATTCTGGTCAATGTGTTACTAGGTGGAAACTCTAGCTTCCTTATTTCTAAAATTGGAATAAAAAAACACACTCAGTGCTGAGTAGGAGGCTATTATGCGTGTTAAATGAACAATGTATGTAAATATTTAACATCATGTCTGCTGTATAGAACTTAATAGACATAATCTATTAACATTTTCACCAATGCTCATCAAATGCCAATACGAGCTAGCTACTATGTTATGTGGATAATAATGATCGCCTGCCTTTGACTTTAATGAGGAAGCTATGATTTAGTGAATAGTTAAATAGTAATGAGATTATAAAAAATACAGTGTAACCTCATTTCTTTGGGAAAAGAAAAAAAGTATCTATTAATCATGGAGAGTCAGCAAAGAATACAATGAATAAATAACACATACGGCTTCCTCTAAAAGAGTAAAACAGTATTGTTCGCGTATTGAAAAGTGCCAAAACGTTTCACATAGTAGGAAAACAAGCGTATCTTAGAGAGAAATTATGCGCAACAGAAATCGATATTGTTAAGTGGGTTGAGCCCCAGCGTCATTATGCCATGTTAAGCCAAGTACAACTGTGATGAAGCACTAAGCGTGGACCAAATGCTCCTCACGTTATCACAGAAACGTGGTTCGCATAAACGTATTAGAAAAATGTCAACAGAATTTAACAAACCAATAATTAGCTGGTTCACATGAAATAGAGAGTGAAGTCCCAGTTTACTATCATTTTCATGGAACTATTCACTAAAGGTCTGGTATTAGTTTTCTATTATTGCTCAACAAGTTATCCCCCAAGTTAGAAGCTGAATACAGAAGGCATTAATTATTCACTGTTTCTGTGGGTCAGGAAATCATAAGCAGCTTTGGCTCTGGGTCTCTCATTAGGCGACCTCGAGATATTGACTGGGGTGCTGTCCTTTGAGGGTCTGACTGTGACTGGAGGGCCTGCTTCCTACATAGCTCACTCTACATGGCTCACCCTTGTGGACGTTGACAGGATGCCTCAGTTCTTTGCAATGTGTCCTTCTTCGTGGTCTATTGAAGGGTCCTCACACCAGCTGGCTTCCCCAGAACAAGTGATACAAGAGACGAAAGTGTACACCACAATGTCTTCTATAACCTCACCTTGGAAACTGTGGTGGCCCCCAAGCTGTAAGCTTATTCAGCTTTCTGCTTTCCGGAGAACTGCTTGTCTCTTTCTTGGTATGCACTCCTGACGCTGCGGTATTGAGCGTAAAAAAGGAAAATGGCTTGTGGCCAGTTTCGTTCCAGGTGCCTGCTCTGGATCTAAGAGCCCCTGGTTGTTCCCCAGAAGAAGGACGTGCTGCCCTGAGGGGGAAGTCTGTATCTCCAAAGAATGGCCCATAAGGCATGCTGACGCATAGATAGTGGCGCATAGATAGTGGCGACAGAATTATGTGGAAATACAAGGTTTACTGATTTATCGTCTAATATTCGTTCCGTACTAAACCTATATATACATTCATGCTCTTTGAATAAACTTGCCTTGCAACCATCAGTTGTCTTGGCCCTTCTGACCCCATACTGGTGCTTTTCAGTTCCTTACCCCTCACCGCCAGGAACTTCTAGCTTTCTGCAGCCGGTCTGCGGCAAGTGGCGTCCGCACAGGGACCTGAGTGCGTGAGGCATTTCGGAAGATTTCAGGTAAGTAGAACTCTCGAGTGAGATAGTGTGGCCACAAGAAATAATTTCGTTTTTAGGACGGTAACTCGAGAAAGAGTCAGAAGTAAAATAATATGGGACGAATGGGCTCTAAGGAGCGTGATTTATTTGCTCAGGTTTTGCTTTCAATGTTAAAAGCCCGTGGAACTAAGGTAACTACCTCACAACTTCTGGAATTTTTGCAATTAGTATATGATGCTTGTCCTTGGTTCCCTGAAGGAGGATCAGTGGACTTAGCAATTTGGACTCGTGTAGGAGATGAGTTATCTAAATATCATGAAGCACATGGACCATCTTCTGTTTCAGTTTCCATTTTTAGCTTGTGG
Source organism: Eschrichtius robustus (assembly GCF_028021215.1). Classification (NCBI taxonomy): domain Eukaryota; kingdom Metazoa; phylum Chordata; class Mammalia; order Artiodactyla; family Eschrichtiidae; genus Eschrichtius; species Eschrichtius robustus. The sequence continues at coordinate 59,467,702 of NC_090841.1, read as the reverse complement.
AATTTAATAAGAGATTGTTTTAATCCAATTTATGATTCAGTTCCAAAATTAACAGCTAAATCTGTAGAACATATTGCTGCAGTAGCTACTGCTCCTCCGTTGCCACCGAGGATAAAGAGTGTTAATTCACTTGATGATGATGACTTTTCTTTTGATTTAGCGGGTGAAGAAGCCAAATATGAGGCTGAAAAATATCCTGATGAAAATATTCTTCCGCGGTTACAGCAATTACATGTCTCTGTCCCTATCCCTCCTAAGCTTAGTCCTTTACAACAAGCAGTACGGGGAGCTCTTAATAGAGGGGAGGATCCTTTATTCTGCTGCCCGGTGGTGGAACGACCCAATCCTCAAAATCCACAACAAAATAATCGGGAATATCAGCCTCTCTCCTTTAAGGTTTTGAAAGATTTAAAAGCAGCCTGTGCACAATATGGGCCTATAGCCCCTTTCACTATTACTATGTTGGATACTACTGCAACAGAAGCATTGCCTCCAGCAGACTGGAAATCTATTGCTCGTGCTTGTCTCACTGGTGGCGACTATTTACTTTGGAAATCAGAATATTATGAAAAGGCTGCTGAACAAGCTGAAAGAAATACTGCACATAATGTGCTAGTAAATTATGAGGTGTTGATTGGGGAAGGACAACATCAGCTATTACAGGATCAATTAGCTTTCCCTTTTGTGGCTTATGCTCAGATCAATCATATAGCTCTACATGCATGGAAACATTTACCTGCCTCCACTAGGACTGAAGACCTTGCTAAAATAAGACAAGGGGCAGATGAACCTTATGCTGATTTTGTGGCTAGATTATTACAGGCTGTTAATAGAATTATTTCTGATGGTCCTTCTGGAGCAATTATCATCAAACAATTGGCTTTCGAAAATGCTAATAATATTTGTCAAGCAGCTATACGTCCATGGAAAAGGAAAGGAAATTTAGAGGATTATATTCGAGTTTGTTCTGATATTGGATCATCTTACTTACAGGGAGCAGCTATAGCTGCAGCCCTAACTAAGGCAGGATTTGGGCCAAATGCTAAAAGTGAAAACTGTTTTAAATGTGGGAAGCCAGGTCATTTTGCAAAAAATTGTACTGTTGATACTCCTAATATGCCTGTCGTAAATTCTGTGCCTCAAGGTAAATCTCCTCCTCCCACAATTTGTCCCCGATGCCAAAGAGGACGGCATTGGGCTAAAGAATGTCGATCAGTGACTCATAAAGATGGAACTCCCTTGTCGGGAAACTTCCAGAGGGGCCTGCTCCGGCCCCATCAAACAATTGGAGCAATGTCAATAATCCCCCCACAACCTGCTCCACCGCCTCCAGCTCAGACCTTTGTTCCTCAGGGAATGGAATCTCCTCCCTTCAAAGGGCCACGCCAAATAGTGCAGGACTGGACCTCTGTGCCTCCACCCATTTCTTATTAACCTCGGATATGGGACCCCAAGCCCTTCCTACGGGAACTTTTGGGCCTTTACCCCAGGGAACGGTTGGTATAATCCTTGGAAGAAGTAGTATGTCTATGAAAGGCTTAACTATTATTCCTGGGGTGATTGATGCTGATTATGAAGGGGAATTAAAGGTTATGGTTCAAACATCAAAAGGATCTTTTCTTATCACGCCCGGTATGCGAATAGCTCAGCTTCTATTAATTCCATATATACCAGAAGGAAAAATTTTACAACATAACAAAAGAGGAACTGGGGCTTTCGGTTCCTCTGATGCAGTTTACTGGATTCAACAAATTGGTAGGGAAAGACCACAATTGGTATTAAAAATAAATGGAGGGCCTTTTTCTGGGTTATTAGATACTGGTGCTGATGTTTCTGTTATTTCGTTTATACGTTGGCCAAAAAAATTGGCCCGTGCACCAAACCATTACACAGTTGCAAGGTATTGGCCAATCTAATTCTCCACAACAAAGTTCGCAATACCTACATTGGCAGGATGCTGAAGGTAATCAAGGAATATTCAAACCCTACGTATTGCCCGGATTGCCAGTTAACCTTTGAGGAAGAGATATATTACAACAAATGGGAATCCTATTGCTTAGTCCCAACCCTACTGTAACTAATATATTGTTAAATCAAGGGTATGATCCTAGGAATGGTTTGGGAAAAAATCAACAGGGAAATAAATTACCCTTACAGACTGATAATAAACGGGATAAAACAGGCTTGGGTTTTTTCTAGGGGCCTTGGATTCTCCTCCACCACATGCTGACCCTATAACTTGGATTTCGGATAATCCTGTCTGGGTGGACCAATGGCCCCTTTCTAAGGAGAAATTAATGGCGGCCCATAATATAATTAATGAACAGCTTGCTTTGGGCAGACTAGAAAAGTCTAATAGCCCTTGGAATACTCCTATATTTGTTATAAAGAAAAAATCGGGAAAATATCATTTATTGCAAGATTTACGTGCTGTTAATCAAACTATGGTAATTATGGGAGCTCTGCAACCAGGTTTGCCTTCTCCTGCAGCCATACCTAAAAATTATATGATTATTATTATTGATCTTAAGGATTGCTTTTTTACTATTCCTCTATTTCCGGCTGATAAGTTGCGATTTGCTTTTAGCTTACCCTCTTTAAATTTTATAGAACCTATGCAACGTTATCAATGGAAAATGCTGCCTCAGGGTATGGCTAATAGTCCTACTTTATGTCAACAGTTTGTAGCTCAAGTTATTGCCCCTGTTCGTAAACAGTTCCCTCAGATATATTTTATTCATTATATGGATGACTTATTACTTGCTTATTCTGATAAACATATTTTACTTAAGGCTTATAATTCCCTTCAAAGTCATTTGTCACGATCAGGACTAGTCATTGCTGCTGACAAAGTACAGATGAACCCACCTTTCTCATATCTTGGTAAGTATATCACAAATTATAATATTACACCTCAGAAGATAGAGATACGGACTGACGTTCTTAAAACTCTAAATGATTTTCAAAAGTTATTAGGAGATATTAATTGGCTGCGACCTTCTTTAAAATTAACTAAGGGTCAGTTACAGCCTCTTTTTAATATCCTAGAGGGAAGTCCTGATCCTTCTTCCCCTCGTATTTTAACTTCTGAAGCTCAACAAGCACTCAAGCTTGTAAACAAAGCAATACAATCTGCTCAGCTAACTAGAATTGAGCCTTCTTTACCTATACTATTAATAATCTGTGCTACGTCACATACCCCTACCACCTTATTATGGCAAGAAACAGGAATTCTTGAATGGATTCATATGAAAAATACGCCTAATAAAGTCATTACACCTTATTATTATGAGTTAATAGCAACCCTTGTTCAATTGGGTCGTAGAAGAAATATTCACTTGGTAGGATATGAACCAAATTCTATTATTATACCTTATACTACTTATCAATATTCTTGGCTATTATTTGTCTCTGATTTTTGGGCTCTTGCTTTTGCTGGATATTCAGGAATTATTGATAATCATTATCCTTCTAATAAGCTCCTTCATTTTGCTACTCAACATCTATTTATTTTTCCTAAAACTATCTGTTCAACTCCTATTCTCAATGCCCCAAATGTTTTTACTGATGGTTCTGCCAATGGCATCGCTGTTGTTATTTCTGATGACTTACTTCATAAAGAACAAACAGATCATACCTCTGCCCAACGAGTTGAATTACATGCGATTTCCTTGGCTTTTCAAATCTTTTCACATTGTTCTTTTAATCTCTATACGGATGGCCATTATTTGGTTACTATTTTGCGTAACATAGAAACTGCTATAATTGGCAATACTGTTGATTCTCAATTGTTTCAGACTTTCTTTCAACTACAAAAGATTATTCGTCAGCATGACTTTCCTGTAGCCATATTACATATTCGAGCCCATTCAGGTCTCCCTGGCCCATTGTCTTTGGGAAATCAATTGGCTGACGAAAATACAAAGATTATAGCCTTAAGTTTATCTCAACCTCAGGATCTTGCTACTCAATCACATAATTTACATCATCAATCTGCTGCTATGCTTCAAAAACAATTCTCTATTTCTAGAGAAACAGCCCGATACACTGTTAAGTCCTGCTCTAAATGTTTACCCCACCTTCCTGTTCCACAATTTGGAGTCAATCCTCGGGGTTTACTCCCTCATCATCTTTGGCAAATGGATGTTACTCATATTCCCTTTTTTGGTAAATTACAATTTGTTCACGTAACTGTTGATACTTACTCTAATTTTATATGTGCTACGCCTTTGGCTGGGGAATCTACTAAATATGTAATTACTCATTTATTTCATTGTTTTGCATCTCTGGGAATTCCTAAAGCTTTAAAAACAGATAATTCTCCAGGATATACGAGTAAAGCTTTTGCCAATTTTTGTGCAATTTTCCATATTTCACATAAAACAGGCATTCCCTACAATCCTCAGGGTCAAGGTATTGTAGAACGTGCCAACCAACAGTGAAAAATTACATTACAGAAAATAAAAAAGGGGGAATATGATAGATCTCCTCAGATTGTGCTTAATCATGCTTTATTTATTTTAAATTTTTTAACTTTAGATGCATTTAGTCACACGCCTCATGAACGATTGTTTACAGGTCTTTCTGGAACCCCTCCTGAAAAAGCGCTTGTTAAATGGAAAGATCCCATGACTAACCTTTGGCATGGACCAGACCCTGTTTTAGTATGGGGCCGAGGCCATGTTTGTGTTTTTCCTAGGGAGGCAGACTCTCCTCGGTGGCTCCCGGAGCGCTTGGTTCGACATTATCATGCCATCACCAATAAACACCCTGACTCGAAGAATGCGTCGCCTGAGGCTCTCACAATCGACCACAGCACACCCCAACCGGTTCCCCCGGCGAACGAGAAGAATGCGGCGACGGAGTAGGAGACCACTTGTCAGGGAGGCGAGGGGAGATCGAAATCAAATTACTTGGTATCAATTGCAATGTTTAGTATTTCAAGCACGTAGGATTATGGAGGAGAGTGCTCATCCTCGCTCTCCTCTTACCTTTTTTTTAGCCATGATAGCTGTATTGGCAGCCCCACCTATAGAGGCTAAATCTTATTGGGCTTATGTACCCGATCCTCCTTTATTACAACCTGTTACATGGTCTGAAGCTGACCTTCCAATTTTCTATAATGATTCTACTTTTGGAAGAGTGCTAGGAAATTTGCCTATTACTAATACTTCTGTTAATTACTCTAATTGGTTTAATACTCCCCCTGTTTGTTTAAGTCCTATGAGTACCAATTCGGGTTGTGTTAAGGCTGTTGCTTTAGAACATGCTATTTTTTACCAAACCACTGTAAATTCTCAATTTTTTACTCAATTTTTTACTTTTTACGTAAAAATTATAAAGCTGTGGGATCTAATATTTGTCTTCCTTGCAAACAGACTGTTTATAGATGAGAAGATTTATCCACCTTTGTATTTTGGTATAAGGATAACGTTCCCATTCATATGAATGCTAGAGTAACTAAGCTTGCTTCTAATACTTCGTTGGATCATTCTCTATGCATATATCGCTTGAGGATTGAAGATACTGGACATTATTTGTGTATTGAAACTACCATAGGTAATCAAGGGACGTTATTAGCTGGACATCAAATTACGGTCGTAAAGACTGTCACAGGACTACAATTTCCTGCTTTTATGGCTTCTGAATTCCCGCAGTTTGATTTTCCCGTTTGTAATGATACATGGACTAAAGCCTCTGTCTGGTGTACTTTAGATTATGATAATGGCACCATACTAGTTTCTTCTGTCCCCGTTAATAATAACAGCCTTGTTTTTTTACAAGCAATGGGAATTCTGGAAACTTGCCTTATCCTTTTCTTACAGACCGGTGATTACTTGCGTCGCTCCTCCTTATGCTTTATTGATTGGAGATTTAATTGTAGAAAACACTATGAATCCTAGAGGTTATAATATTACTTGTGTTAATTGTATCTTTAGTAGTTGTGTTTTGCCCGTTAAAGGATCTACATCTGTTATGATTATGAAGCAACCTTCTTATATAATGTTACCTGTTAATTTGTCTGAACCATGGTATCATAACACTGGCATGCAAGCCTGGCTGGAATTGACTGAAGCATTAAAACGACCAAAGAGATTTATAGGTGTTCTAATATGTGCAATCCTAGCCTTAGCAGCTTTAACTGCTACTGCGGCCACTGCTGGGATTGCTCTTTCACAAACTATTCACCAGGCTCATTATGTTAATCAGTTATCTAAAAATACTAGTGTAGCATTAGCCCTACAAAGTCATATTGATACCCAACTAAAAACGGAAGTAGATGAATTAAAAAATGTTCTAATAGGAATAGGGGATCAAGTTATGGCTTTAAAATTGAAAATGCGTTTGATTTGTCATGCCAAATATACCTGGATTTGTGTAACTCAATATTTATATAATGATTCACAATGGGATTGGGAAAAAGTAAAAATGCATATATTAAGTGTATGGACTGATGGACACATTAGCCTTGATATTCAAAAGTTAAATGCCGAAATACAAGCTATTCAAGAGGCCCACCTGGACGAAGATGGACCCCAGAATTTGATTCAAGGATTATTAGATCAACTACAAGGGCTAAATCCGATACAATGGATTCATGGAGGGCTCTCAGGCCTGATATCAATTGGTGTACTACTTTTATTGGTGATCGGTTTATTACCTTGTGTTGTTAGATTTGTAATGGGGCGCTTCGCTGTCTTGCGTCAGGATGTTCACGGCTTAAAACTACATTATCAAGCTTTAAAAAATAATAAAAAAGGGGGAAATGTGGTGGCCCCCAAGCTGTAAGCTTATTCAGCTTTCTGCTTTCCGGAGAACTGCTTGTCTCTTTCTTGGTATGCACTCCTGACGCTGCGGTATTGAGCGTAAAAAAGGAAAATGGCTTGCGGCCTGTTTCGTTCCAGGTGCCTGCTCTGGATCTAAGAGCCCCTGGTTGTTCCCCAGAAGAAGGACGTGCTGCCCTGAGGGGGAAGTCTGTATCTCCAAAGAATGGCCCATAAGGCATGCTGACGCATAGATAGTGGCGTGGCGCATAGATAGTGGCGCATAGATAGTGGCGACAGAATTATGTGGAAATACAAGGTTTACTGATTTATTGTCTAATATTCGTTCCGTACTAAACCTATATATACATTCATGCTCTTTGAATAAACTTGCCTTGCAACCATCAGTTGTCTTGGCCCTTCTGACCCCATACTGGTGCTTTTCAGTTCCTTACCCCTCACCGCCAGGAACTTCTAGCTTTCTGCAGCTGGTCTGCGGCAGGAAACCACACACTGCTATTTCCTCAATGCCCTAGCAGTTCCATAAGTCAGTCCTAGGTAATATGGGAGGAGAACAGAGAATGGTGTCAGTATTCTGAAGCAGTAATCAATGGGAGTCACCACAGTCTTGGATCACTTAGCAGTTATAGTTACAATAAAATGCAATCAGTGATATAATTTTGGAGATTCTGAATTGCATTCTACTAAAATTACCTTATGAAATGAGATTCTATGGATTATTTTAACATTAACAGTAGGATAAATAATGTGTTTATTTGTACTCATATTTGGTAGTCTTAATTTATCAATATTCCATTCCATTCTCCACAGTCCACTGAGAATTATCTTCAAAGTTATAAAATAAACATTTTCACTTCCTTTTTGTGAAAATAAAATGCACTCAATGGCTTGCCATTCTCAGATGAACTAATTATGTATTATCAATTACCATCCATATAACTGAACTTGATAATATAAGGTAGTGAAGGGGATTCATGCTTTGTATTCCATACAACTCAATGTGTTCACATACTAGACTACTGAAAGATGTCTGTGGAGAGTTATAGCATGTGACCCTTCCTAACTCACTCAAGCCAATTACCAGTTGAATCTAAGGGTAGATTAATATCTTCCACTAAGAACACATTTTATTCTAATTGGTTTAGAAATAAATGTGCTGCAAGTACAGGATAAGAATAATAGTGAATGAGATTGCCAGCTTCCAACCAGCCTAGCTAGCTAGATTCTTGGTATTTTTTGTTTGTTTCCTTCTTTTCCCTCATTATTTCAGAAAGCCAAAATTCAAATTGATTTCATTTCTTCCTAAGAAACAGCCTGAATGTGACAACAGCAAACACTTAAAATTTCGGTTGGTCAAGGAGCCTCAAAAAATCTCACCTAAATGATCATCATCATGTGTACCAGGGTATTCATCCCCATGTTGATCTGAAGTAGTGCAGCTTTGAATACAACTGCTTGAATTACAGGTCTTCCATTTCTAGGGAAAAAATGTGGCTTGCGTGTATTCTTATTGACTTTCTCTATGCAATTTTCTTCAGAGGCATTTCATCAATACAGAACCTTTGCCGAGTAACAGTATATATCTCAGAATTAGGCATCTCTTTAGGATCCATAAATATTAGAGTGCATGCTTCTGGGTGCAGGCATATTTGTTAAATGGTCCAGTTTCTTTGATCTAGAGGTCTGCTCTAATGCTCTGATGCCACAAGGTGTGAAGCATCTGTTACTATTCATCAGTGGCTGAGAGGAATTATGGCTTTCCATTAATCAACTGGAAGAGAGGTCTATTTATTCACTTAGGTGGCAGGTCCTCTGTGATTACAAGAAGCACATGAAGAGAGGGAACACAGTTTCAAGAGAGCAAAGCACAAAGGCAAGTAAATGACTGACAAATAAGTAAGAGGGAAAGCATGTAGCATTACATCCCAGGAGGCCTCCCAGATTTTTGCTTTTGTAATAACTTCTTTACATAAGGAAATATTCTTATAAGACAGTGATATATTAACTCTATCACTTTCAACTTTCATTTTTAAAGAGCTGCTACATATGTAATTCCTTAAAGTGTTTTCAACATTTAAAAAATAACTTTTTTGTTAAAAAAAGAGGAAGCCTGAAAGCCTTGCCCTTCCACTTAACATAACTACAGATTAATTTCTAGCTACTTCCTTTTTTATTTAAGAGTGTGAGACATTTGTTGAGAGGATACACACATGCATGCACATTTATTTGGTGGCTAAAAGTTAAAACATTTTAAATATTAAAAAACAACAAGCTAATAATAAAATGGAGAAATCATAATATTATTTATTACTTTTTAAAAACAATCTCCCCAAGTGGGATATTTTTTCAGCTACACACAGCTGGTTAAACATTCAGAAATCAATTAAGGTAATCCATCAAATGAAATGGGTAAAGAAGAAAAAAAATCATATGGTCGTATGAATAGATGCAAAAAACGTCATTTGAAAAAATTCAAATTCCGTTCATGATAAACAATCTCAGAAAACTAGGAAAAGGGAGAACTTCCCCAACTTGATAAAGAACAACTAAAAAATCTATAACTAACATCAAACTTAATGGTGAAAAACTAGAAGAAGGAATAAGTAAAACTGCCTTTTTCACAGACTATATGATTTTCTATTTAGAAAATCCCAAATAATAGAAAACAAAAAAACACACAAAATCCTCCTGGAACTAATAAGTAATTATTTCAATGTTGCAGGTTATAAAGATAATATACAAGAGCTAATAGCCCTGTATAAAGACAAGCAATGAACAGTAGGAATTTAAAATTTAAAAAACACAACATCGTTTACATTAGTAGAAATGATGGAAAGGAAGGAAGGAAGGAAGGAAGGAAGGAAGGAAGGAAGGAAGGAAGGAAGGAAGGAAGGAAGGAAGGAAAGAAAGAAAGAAAGAAAGAAAGAAAGAAAGAAAGAAAGAAAGAAAGAAAGAAAGAAAGAAAGAAAGAAAGAAAGAAAGAGAAAGAAAGAAAGAAAAAGAGGGAGGGAGAAAGAAGGAAGGAAGGAAAGAAAGAAAGAAAGAGAGAGAAAGGGGGAGGGAGGAAGGGAGGAAGGAAGACCTAGGTATAAATTTAATAAATTATGTGCAAGGTCTATAAGAGGAAAATGGAAAACTCTGATGAAAAAAATCAAAGATGATCTAAATAAGTGCACAGCTATTACAGGTTCGTGCATGGAAAGATTCAATATTAAGATGCCGGTTATTCCATACCTGATCTATAGATCTGATGCAATCTCAATTAAAATTCCAGTAGGTTATCTTGTGAATTATCAACTGATTCTACAATACAGAGAAAATAAAAAAGATCCCAAATAGCCACCAAAATGCTAAAGAGAAAAAAGCAGAGATTGGACACTACCTATCTTCAAGATTTAATAATAGGCTACAATAATTAAGACAGTGTGGAATTGGTGAGAATGAACATACAGATAAATGAAAGATAATAAAGAAGCCAGAAACAGATCCACACACATATAGTCAATTGCTTTTTGATAGATGAGTAAAAGAAGTTTTATAATGAAAGAATAATCTTTTCAACAAATGGTACTGGAACACCTAGACATCCAAATGTAAAACAGTGACTTTAGATACAGACCTTACAGCTTTCATGAAAATGAACTCAAAATGGATCATAGACATAAATGTAAAATGCAAAACTGTAGAACTTCTAGAAGATAACATAGAAGCAAATCTCAGTGAGCTTGCTTTTGGTGATAATTTTTTAGAGAGACAAAACCTAAAAAGCTCAGTCTATGAAAGAAAAAAACTGATACTTCGGACTTCATTAAAATTAAAAAAAAAAAAAACTGCTCTTCAGGACACTGTTAAGAGAATGAAAAGAGAAGTCACAGACAGGGAGAAAATCTTTGCAAAACACATATTTGATAAATACTGTTATTCAAAATATGCAAGTAACTCTTAAAACTGAACAATAAGAAAAACATTAAAATGGGCAAAGTTCAGAACAAACATTTCAGCAAAGAAGATATACAGATGGCAATAAGCATGCGAAAAAATGTTTACCATCGTATATTATTAGGGATTTTCAAATTGAAACAACATTGAGATACTACTATAAACCTAGTAGAATGGCTGAAATCTAAAACAATGACCCTAAATCCTGGTGAGGATGTGGAACAAAGGTACTCTCATTCACTGAAGATGGGAAGGCAGGATGGTCCAGCTACTTTGGAAGACAGTTTGGCAGTTTCATAGAAAGCTAAACATAGGTTTACTCTACAATCCAGAAATAATACTCCTTGATATTTGCTCAAGTGAGGTGACAATTTATGTCCACACATGAACCTGCACCTAAATATTTATAGGAGCTTTATCCACAATACACACACACAGCTTCTGAAAAAAGATAAATGTCTCTTCCATCTGAAAGAGCATAACCAAAACAACAGATAAAGAACTTAAAATATAAACAATGATATATTGAGCATTTATTTCTATTTTTTGTTGTAAGAGGTATAAAGCAAGAGGGACCAACTCTCTCCATTGCTGACTTCACAAAAATTAGAAGTAACCAAGATGTCCTTAAATAAGGGGATAAACACACTGTGGTACATGCATACAATGGAATATGTTTGGGGGGATTTCCCCCTACTTCTTTCGGTTCTTTTGGCTGCTCTAATAATTAAATGGGCACAAGGCAAGTTAACAGGAGAAAACAAACAAACAAATTTAATTTTGTACATACGGAGAGCCCATAGACATGGAACCTAAGATGTGATAAAAGCACTCTGTTTATATACCTTTTAGACAAAGAAACAATACATTTGTGAATATCTGACAAGACAAAGAAACTTAGGCTTGGGTAACAATTAGTGAAGAAACTAAACAGTTTATTTCTACAGTCTTTTAGGCCTTGAATTCCTTCTCTTTGGCCATAAGGAGGTCTCTCTACCTCCTGGCACAGGGAGGGTACTTTTCATATGCGAGATTTATTTCCTGCTTTCAGGGGCACAGAGAGGAGGGTCAGAGTGTCCTGCTTGCATAAGCCATTTCCCAAGTAATTTTAACTTAAGATAATCAATATGCTTCTTTGACATATTTGGGGGTGGCCTGCTCTGAGTCCCATCAAATGTTATTCAGCAATAAAGAGAAATGAATTATCAAGTCACAAAAAGACATGAAGGAACTTCAAGTGCATATTGCTAAGTGAAAGAAGGCAGTCTGAAAAGGCTACATACAGAGTGATTCCAACTATATGACATTCTGGAAAAGGCAAGACTATAAAGACAGTAAAAAAAGCAGTGATCACCAGTGGTTCAGATGAAGGGGAAGGGATGAGTCGGTGGAGAACAGGACATTTTTTAGAACAGTATTATACTGTAATGGTAGATGCATGGTGTAATGAATTGGCCAAACCAAAACATTACAACATCAAGAGTAAATCCTAATATCAACTCTGAACTTTAATTAAAGTCATGCATTAATATTGGCTCATCAATTCTCATAAATGTACCACACTAATGCAAGATGTAAATAATAGTGGAAATGATGTGGAGAAAGAGAAGGAAGGATATGAGAACCCTCTGTTCTTTCTGCCCAATTTTTCTGTAAACTTGAAACTGCTCAAACAAATAGTCTACTAAATAGTCTATTAATAGTCTATTAAAAACACATTTTTATTACTCTCACTATTAAAACCATAAAATTATATTTGTAGGATATTATTATAAAATAAAATAGAAGATATCTATTTTTTCCTTAGAAGTGTAAGACATTCTGAGACATTCTGAGCTAATTATTTACACATCAACTTCCAGGGGTAAGGTTTTGGGCTTCATCAGAGATTTTTTAAAATCTAATGTGATTTTAAACTATTGCCTTGGATTCTATTTTTATTGACATTATATTTATCATTTTAACTCTTTATAAAAGTATAAAAACCCTAAACCACACTGCAGTAGACACATATAATGCCTGAAAAAAGATGTGTCATTTTCATCTGAAAGAGCACAACCAAAATTTATATATACAGCCTAAAAGATAAACGATAATTTATTGAGTGTATATTCACATTTTTCATTGCAAGGTATAAAGAGGTACAAAGTAGGAGGAGCCCACTATTTCCATTAGTAAATAATTTAATTGGTTAGACTTAAAGCAGGACATTCTGAAAATCATATTTATAATATATAAATATATTAAAATATATAGTTTATGTTCAATAACATTATGGTTTATGTTCAATAATGCTGTTGAACATTATTATTGAATATCTTCAATGATGTTATTGAACATAAACAATAACATTATTCATCCATTCACTCCTAATAGCCAACCCCAGTGCCTGACATACAAGAGGAAACTTCTAAATATTGATTAATAGATGTATGTTTCAGTCCGTTCTAACAAATGTCTCATGATCCGCTGAGGTTACATTCATTCCACTCTTCACTCAGGATCATGAAGTTGCTAATTCATTTTGAAACTTCAAATTACAGGATCATTTCTGGATAAACATTTCTTTCTGCATTTCCTGATTCAAAATTTTCAAATCCTTCACAACGAAGAGAGTGTGGAGGGGGTAATTATGTCTCCCATAGACAATATTTTTTTAAATTAATTTTTATTGGAGTATAATCGCTTTACAATGTTGTGTTAGTTTCTGCTGTACAGCAAAGTGAATCAGTTATAGATATACATATATCCCCTCTTTTTTAGATTTCCTTCTTATTTAGGTCACCACAGAGCATTGAGTAGAGTTCCCTGTGCTATACAATAGGTTCTCATTAGTTATCTTTTTTATTTATTTATTTATTTATTTATTTATTTATTTATTTATTTATTTATGGCTGTGTTGGGTCTTCATTTCTGTGCGAGGGCTTTCTCTACTTGTGGCAAGTGGGGGCCACTCTTCATCGCGGTGCGCGGGCCTCTCACTATCGCGGCCTCTCTTGTTGCGGACGGAGCACAGGCTCCAGACGCGCAGGCTCAGCAACTGTGGCTCACGGGCCTAGTCGCTCCGTGGTATGTGGGATCTTCCCAGACCAGGGCTCGAACCCGTGTCCCCTGCATTGGCAGGCAGATTCTCAACCACTGCACCACCAGGGAAGCCCTAGTTATCTATTTTATACATAGTAGTGTATATATGTCAATCCCAATCTCCCAGTTCATCCCACCCCCGCATCCCCTTGGTATCTATATATTTGTTCTCTACATCTGTGTCTCTATTTCTGCTTTGCAAATAAGTTCATCTGTACCACTTTTCTAGGTTCCACATATAAACAATATTATACAATATTTGTTTTTCTCTTTCTGACTTACTTCACTCTGTAAGACAATCTCTAGGTCTATCCATGTCTCTGCAAATGGCATTATTTCGTTCCTTTTATGGCTGAGTAATATTCTATTGTATATATGTACCACAACTTCTTTATCCATTCCTCTGTTAATGGATATTTAGGTTGCTTCCATGTCCTGGCTATTGTAAATATTGCTGCAATTAACATTGGGGTGCATGTACCTTTTTCAAATTATGGTTTTCTCCAGGTATATGCCCAGGAGTGGGATTGCTGGGTCATACGGTAGTTCTATTTTTAGTTTTTTGAGAAACCTCCATACTGTTCTCTATAGTGGCTGTACCAGTTTACATTCCCACCAACGGTGTAGGAGGGTAGCCTTTTCTCCACATCCTCTCCAGCATTTATTTTTTGTAGATATTTTGATGAGGGCCATTCTTTCTGGTGCGAGGTGATACCTCATTGTACTTTTGATTTGCATTCCTCTAATAATTAGTGATGTTGAGCATCTTTTCATGTGTTTGTTGGCCATCTGTATGTCTTCACTGGAGAAATGTCTATTTAGGTCTTCCACCCATTTTTTTCATTGGGTTGTTTGTTTTTTTGATATTGAGCTGCGTGAGCTGTTTGTATATTTTGGAGATTAATCCCTTGTCAGTTGCTTCATTTGTAAATATCTTCTCCCATTCTGAGGGCTGTCTTTTCATTTTGTTTATGGTTTCCTTTGCTGTGCAAAAGCTTTGAAGTTTCATTAGGTCCCATTTGTTTATTTTTGTTTTTATTTTCATTACTCTAGGAGGTGGGTCAAAAAAGATCTTGCTGCGATTAACGTCAAAGTGTGTTCTGCCTATGTTTTCCTCTAAGAGTTTTATAGTGTCTGGCCTTACATTTTGGTCTTTAATCCATTTTGAGTTTATTTTTGTGTATGGTGTTAGAGAGTGTTCTAATGAAAGAAATCAAAGATGACACAAACATATGGAGAGACATACCATGTTCTTGGATTGGAAGAATCAATATTGTGAAAATGACTACACTACCCAAAGCAATCTACAGATTCAATGCAATCCCTATCAAATTACCAATGGCATTTTTCACAGAATTAGAACAAAAAATTTTTACAATTTGTATGGAAAGAAAAAAGACCCCAAATAGCCAAAACTATCTTGAGAAAGAAAAACGGAGCTGGAGGAATCAGGCTCCATGACTTCAGATATACTACAAAGCTACAGTAATCAACACAGTATGGTACTGGCACAAAAACAGAAATATAGATCAATAGAACAGGATAGAAAGCCCAGAGATAAACCCACGCACCTATGGTCACCTAATCTATGACAAAGGAGGCAAGAATATACAATGGAGAAAAGACAGTCTCTTCAATAAGTGGTTCTGGGAAAACTAGACAGCCACATATAAAAGAATGAAATTAGAACACTCCTTAACACCAAACACAAAAATAGACAATATATTTTTTTTAATAACAACCCCGACTCCCTACAAATTGAGGTCCTGAATAATAATTACAAAGCAGGCTTGATTTCATGATTTATCCTCTTTTTTTCGTGTTTGCTTCATTGCCAATATACTTTTAGTTAGAAGGAAATTGTGATGTACAGAGCCATGGAAACATTAAAGTTCTTTAAGACTTCCTATGTAACCTTGGAAAAAGTATTCTAGTTCTAAGAATACAGCCATTTTTATGGACTATAGATATGTTTATCACTTAAACTTTACCAATTATCAAAGTGTAGTCATGTTAATTAAAGGGAAATATTGTGGGAATTTATTAAATTATTAAAATATTTTAATGCTATATGAAAACATTTGACTTTCTTTTGAGATCTATTAGTTTTATAGAACAGAAAAAGGAAAATAAAATATTAAATAAGTAGAATATTACCCAATTTTGGGTTAATAACATTATTGGGAGGGTATGTTGACAGAAGAACATCTGTTTGTTCTAACTGTAATATATAGAATTCACTGAGTTAATGTATTTAATTCTATCATCCTTAAGAGGAAGATAAGCAAGCACCTGTGAAGTACAGTACAAAGATAAAAGAATATCTGGAGAAAGAGTTAGAGCAAGAACCAAATTGCAAATCAACTTCAAAAAAATCACGTTTGTTTAGATGATAAGACATACAAACTTTAAAGTAATAAACACAATGCAATCTTCAGAATATCACCTGGAAATAACAAAGACACAGACAAAATGGGAGAAGGTAAACATTATGAAAAGAAAAAAGAAAGTCATGTTTATAGGACCCAAACTTATAAATACCACATCAAAGAGATGAATGTCAATTTGGAAAAATAAAACAGAAATCAAGGAAACATAAATGTTTCAAAAGGTTCCATTGTTTATTAACAGATTTATTTGACTAAACATCTAAAAGAACAAATACTTATGGTTAATCTGAAATCAGTATCTACATAACACTAAAAGCAGCCACCTTCCCATTGCCCAGGAACAAAATCTGCACTGGACTTGATCAGGAAAACCTCTGTGTGCCACAGAAGGGTTCAGGTTAAACAGTCAGTCACAGCTGTGGATGGATTCAGAGGAAGACTTAAAGCACAAAGCCAGCAGATTAACAGTGCAAATATTTCAAAATAGGATGGAAACCTGTCTTACTCTGCTCTCCTTTTAGGAGAATGAAAGGAAAAGTAGAGAATTCAGATGATATGGGATCATATTTTAGCAATGATAATAGCCTAGCAAGAGTCTGGTGAGAGGCATTGGGAGATCAAGCACACAGCATAATATTGCAAATATTAAAAGAGAAGACTATGACATTACTTGTAGCATGAATACAATTTTGTTTTTGTATTATGAACAGTGTAAGACATGTCAAAAGAAGTGAACTTGTAGTAGCGTCCCCTGTTGCTTTTTTATACTTTGTCCTCTTTCAACCTTTCTTCTAACCCAAACTTCTGGAAATACTCACTTTCCTCTTTCTTTTGCTCCAAAATTGTCTTCATTATCTTAATTTTCAATGGCATTCCCATAAGAATCAAAATTTTTAAAAAACACTTTTAACATTTGAGTCTATATAGTGTCAAGATGTTAAAATACATTAATCACTAACAAGCATTAATTCCTCTTTTAAATGATACAATTGAAGCTCACAAAAGTTAAGTTGTAACTTAATTAGGAGTAACAGCCCAGAAATTAAAAGACAAGTGTGCAAATTCAAGTCTGCCTTGGTCATGCTTCTAAATGATCCCTTTTTCTTCTCTCACTCTATCAGTGCTTGCATCATCTTTTTCTTCTTCTATAGCCCTGATAGATAAATAATATATTAATGTAATTCACTCCTATATATTAACTTATAATATTTGATACATAAAATTCTACCCTTTTATTGGAGAACAACATGAATTAAAAGGAATATTTGAAGAAACAGGAGTACTCTGAAAAAAATATAAACAAAAAGGCACGTAATAGGCTGAATGTGGTGAAACGGAATATTTTTTTCTTACAATCATGACGTCAAACAGGCTAAGCTCCTTGTTTGAGAAATCGTCCACATATTCTAAGGCTCTTTAAATAGCTCTTGGTGCAGAACAGTCTTGAGACACTGGGGCCATTCTCTTTTTGAAATCATAGTAAATAAGAATGGAATCCGAATTGAGTCATGCCCTCTAGAATCTTTGATACAAATATCTAAGAGTTCTCAATACACAGTTCAGTAGTCATTATTTATTGAATTTACTGAATGAATGTTTTTAATTACTATCCAGACTTCCCTTTACTTATTTCAGGGATATACCTCTATCAAAATTCTAAATCCACATCCGACCTTATCCAAACCCTATACATATTGCAAGAATTGTATTACCATTATATATACTATGCATGTTCTAAAGGATTATTAGCTCTAATTTCTAATTTCTGTCTTGCTTCTGAGTCTATGATAGAAACGTTCCTCAACCACTTCATTCCTTAAATTTTAATTTGTAAAATAAAGCACATATGACCCAGGATCAAATTAAGAACTTTCATTTTCCTTCGACCTCAGGCCCATTGAATACAATACTTGTGAAATGAAGACAGTGCCTTTTATTATGTTAACATAATAGTCTTTGGAAGCTGAGCATGTTGGTCAAAGTCTGTATAACATCTCAAATTACTTAAGATTTACTTAGTACAGTTTTCCTTTTTGTAACATTCCATTATCATGAGTTCTTATTATGAGATAGAAGACGTGAATTATAAGCTACAGAATAGCAAACAAACAAAATAGGAATAAGAAAAAGATAAAAGATTTACAAAATAAAAGTCAAACAAGCCTCACCTGTTTTATTGTGGTTTTTATTAGCAGAGGGCACTCAAAATATGTCTTAATCTCTAACCATGTTTTCAATCTTAGATTTCAAAATAAAACCTTCTGCAAAGGAGCTTTTAAAAAAGGTTTGTAATAGCTCTTTTCTTATTAAGGAAAACAAATACAGTGCCAAATCAAATTTTAATGTCTTTTTCTGGCTATGTTCACATCAGCAAATGTCTAATCACTAAATGTTAAATTATTGCATAAATAGTTTTCATAAAACAATCACTAACTTATGACAAGTGTCAATAAGACTTAATGCAAGCCTTGCTGATAAAGTTCAATGTAAATTGTGAAGTGGTATAAAATCAAGTCTGCCTCTGTTAATAATGAATCACTGAAGTAACAGACTTTCTTCCCTACCAGCAGGATATATAATCAAGAGATAGAAAACTATCTTGATTAACATCTAATAATTAAGTTCAGACATTAAAAGATATAATACATGTTACTCACTAATTTTAATGATCATAAAATAGATGTGGCAGAGAAGTATACCAAAATAGTGATGATTATGTTATTATTAAAATTTTCAAGGAAATTATTTAAAAACTTAAAAAAATAGTCTCCCATTATGAAAACACTTAATAACACTATATAGAATGAGTAACTCAAGTCTTCCAAAAGATACCATGTGCATACTTCGTGAAAACACTAAAAAAGAGTCTCTATAGTCAAATCATCCTAATGTCTAACAAGGAAATAACATCATATTATTCCATTTTTCTGAAGATAAAGTTCCAGAAAATCAGGTTGACTTCTAGTTATCCTGAAAATTGATATTACTGATGGAGATTCGATCCTCACTACACAAAATCAATCTACTCTATATATTCTGTCCTCACTTTACTTCTATAACTTTGAATTCTTCAAACAAATAAATTTCAAATTTTTCAAATAAATTTCAGCATTTTCTCTCCTGTGATTTCTATGCTGTGTGAGAACAATTCTCCCAGATTTGCTTAGTATTAACACTGTTAAATTAATTAGACAAAGAAGCCATTAAACTGAGGAACCTCTAATGCCATGACAGCCTACATAAGGAAACCAAAATATAAGCCTGTAAATGCCTCAAGGTTAAGAAACTGAAACCTAATGATAACCAGTCACAAACAGCCAACGAGGCTTAAGCTATAGCTACTCAATAATTTTCTTAATTTGCTTCCCGCTTTTCTCTATAAAAGTCTCTCCCAGAGCTCCTGTCTGTGGAGTGTCCCTAAATACTTCCAGTTTGGGGCTGCCTGATTTGAACTGATATTTGCTCAAATCAACTCTCGAAAATTTTTAATATGCCTTAGCTTACCTTTTTTTAAATTTATTTTTTATTGAGGAAACATTGGTTTAAAATGCCATAGTTTATCTTTTAACAATTCATTCTGTAGGAAGTATTGGAGTAGACACTTGATTTACAGACCAGCGTGTGTTTTGAATTTTGAATCACGGTGGTTGAAAAGTCATAAGGCATTAAGGAAAACTAGTGAAATTTCTTCAATGCCTCTCAATGTAGTGACCAAAACAATATTTGATACCAAATGCAGTTCCTCCAACCCTCTGCAAGGAGTGACGGACCAATAATCTAAAAGTCTATGCTCTCAAGCAGGTACTGCTAACTGGGTCACTGGGGAACAGATGCCAGGAAGTAGGAATTAAGAAAAAGGGAGAAATCAAGGATGGGAAGCTGTTTTACAGAGAAAAATGGGATGATATTTTAGATTACTTAAGTTACAAAGAATTGAGCCTAGAGACTTTTCACCATATTTGTCATTCTTCCACAAATATTTGTTAAGCTCCTATTAAGAACAAAGCACATTTCTATATTAATGAAAGGTAACATTTTAAAAAACGGAAAAAAATTCTTGTGTGCCAAGCGAAAAGGTAATCCATTCTTGGTGTTACTAAACCCTTTTTTAACCAAGGGACCATTAACTTATGATAGAGTTTATATCTTTCCCTGATGTATAAATTAAGAGTCAAGAGTCATGTTATAAATTGGCTATTTCAGGATACCTTGGAATGTTGTGAATTCAAATATATTAATGATTTAGAAGCAAAATTGTTGACAAGTTTTATTTAAGGAAATCACATTTTTATTCTTAAAAATTATCAAAGAATTTATTGTTCTTCATAGAGAGTCTCTTGAGAGTAAAGCAAGGGCATTGATAGGCAGAAATATGGAAAAGCCCAAAATATTTTTTTTTTTAATCCATAAACCCATAGCAAGGCTTCATGTTTTTTATATATCTGTCTCTTTCTCTCTCTTTCTCATGTCTCTGTCTTTACCTTTGTCTATCTGTCTAAATTAAAATTTAAATACTCAATCCTTGTAAAAAAGCATGCTGGAATATATTAATGGGATATGAAGATTATGCTCTCTGAATTTTTCTCTTTGTCAGTGTTTTTTAAAGGGCTTAGTAATCTAACTCATTCATATTACACTCTGTGTCTTAGCTGTATATTTTGCATAATTGCAAGGAAGAAGAGGGTGAAAATATGTTTACTTTTGACAAATCAACCTTATATTTTGGAAAAAAAACATATATTGAAAATATTGTTTTATATTTTCTTAAACAATAAATCAGACCCTTAACAAAAAATACTTTTATTAATATTTTCTTCAAATATTTGTATACTGGTAATCAATATACAGTGTTTTACTATTGCAAGGCTACTGATTATCACTGGTAGCAAACCACATTTCTACTAGTTTATTCATTCATAAAATTTACTTATCATATATTAAACAAACTGGAGGTTGTAGCTTCTATGAAAAAAAATGCAGTAACAAAATCATTAATATAGTTTTCCAAAGCCCTATATTTTCCAGTATCCTCTTAAATGTTTCTCTTTTGTTGATGTTGTGGATACTATTTTCCACAAGAGATTTTATACTTCAATCTTGGGGAGGAGGGAGTATTTATGCAACCATTAAAAGCAAAATGCAATCTTGTGTTTAATGTCTTGAACTTCAAAACTTCAGTTGCATTTAATTAGAATTAATTCTACTGTTTTTGATATTGCTCTGTTTTACTAATCCACTAAAATGCATAATCAAACTATTACTTATGTTCAACTATTAAATGTGGATATGTACCTCTCTGTATGTATTTACCAAATATATATAAATCTTTGTTCACAGCCAACTGATAACATCCTAAAATACAAAATGTCCAATTCTGTGAGGCTTTATTTTTACTCAATACTCATCTAACTTTGGTTCCATAAACAAGATATATTTAAGAAAAAGAGTAAAATCCATAATAAAAGTAATTTTATGTCAGTAAATACTCCTTGATACGCTTCTGAGAAATCAAGCCAGTGAACTATTCTAATGACTAAGTAATAAATTCTTTGCAATTTTGTTTTAAGTGTGAAGGAAAGCTTAACTGAGGTCTCAGCTGATAGATCAGTATAAATATTTTTGTTATGGGTAATGTTAAAGTACGATTTCTAAAATGTAAATTCTTAACCATCAGACAAATATAAAATGAACTTGTATCAAGAATTTATTTAACTCATTAAAGAGGAAACTGGTAACATGCTATGACCAACTCCAAGAGGAACTAAGAAGCTAGTATATTTATAGGCCATTTAACAAAAAACAAGTTAGGATAATAATTCCAGGTTAGATATAAAACTGATAAATTCCCTGTAGGGTCATTAACTTTGGGTTATCTGTACCATTGGGCAGAAATTATTTACATTACTAGTAAATCAAATTAACGAAGTAACTTCACTCAATCTGAATCCTTTAATAAACAGTAAACTGTGAGAGAAACTCAGTACCTTACCCTGATAATCCTTCTGAAGATTTTGCCCCCATAAGGCACTGAAAAGGTGTGCCTCCAACTTTCCTGCTTTATGTCCAAGCTTGGGATAATTTTTCCAACTGATTACTTAATAATTGGCGTATAACCCAGAATGCGTGCAGAGAACTGAGTGACTTTGCAAATTCTTATTAATACAATAATATTTCACACTGCTTAAATCTTAAAAAAATAAATAAAAATAGAAATCTTTTTTTGAAGCTAACGGAATTAAATCATCCACTGAATGACTGAGACTCACAAACTCCATCTATTTTACCTTGAGATACATTTCCAATGAACTGATTATGGGAAATTAGTCAGTGAAACTTTCTTTTTAATCTGCATACAGATATTTTTCAGGTGTGTATAACATGGTCATAAATATAAGACTAGCATATTAAAATAATATTATATTAGGATAGCAATCTCTGGGAAAAATAGAATGGAAATGTGAGTTAAAATATAAGATGCAAGTATATATATATATATTTTTTCCTATTTTACAAGTCTTGTTCATGTTGTTTTCAAAAGGATATTGCAGCATTTATGGGTATAACCTGTGTTAGCTTTGGAATTCTGTTGCTCATAATTTTTAAAAGAATGTCATGGATTTATTTGACAAATTTAGCAATATATTTACTGTTGCAATTTTGTCATTTCATCATTTTATATTAATTAAACTTAAAATTTTTAAATATTATAAACACAACCTAAAAAATGGTCAAGAAAATACTGTGGATTAAAGTTAGGTATTTAGTAAATATGTGACCCCAAATGTTTGAACAGTACTAATAACAGGCCGTGTTAAAGATTTTGGACTTATAATGAAAGCAACTGAAAGTCAGGCAAGAGTTTTAGTGGATTACTTGTAATTACTGTGTCTAAATAAATTCTGTGCTAAAGAAATCATTCTCAGTTTTATAGCAACCGAAGATATGCTGAAACATATTCTTTGAAAAGTAAATTTTGGAGACTATGCTTCAATCAACAGTCTAGCACTACAATTATGAAACACCTCCTTGACAGGACACACACAAAATAGCATATTTCTTAAATGGTTAAAGCAAGCATATTGGAGTGTGTACATCTCTGTTTCTATTGTAGTTTTTACTTCTAATAAAGATAATGTATGTGATCCACTATCCAAAGTTAGGTAGCAGCATATGTTACTTCAATAAGCATAAAGCAATAATACAGTTCCCTCCATGATCTTATCTGTGACTCTCATTTGAGTTCCCCATGTCCTAAAAGCCAATTGTCACAAGTTTGTCATACTTGACAAGTTCACAATCATGGGAAATTTATGTTTTAAACGTACAGAAAATTTTAATAAATCAATTACCAGTACCTCAGTATTTTAGAAGAACCAGACTAAGAAGTCTAAATAAAAACAGAAAGAAATTTCAGGTTAGCAGCTGAAACAAAGTAGAAGACTAAAAAGTTTAAAGGAAGCAGAAAAAATTCAGAAAGCATAGAAGTCTGAATCTAGTTTTAGAATATCAACCATCAGTAAAAACCTCAAAGATATTACTTAATTACACTGTATTTGGGTTTTCATAATGATGACTTCAAGTAATCATAAAGCACAAATTATGGTCATTGTTCTCTTTTGAAGATAGCAAATCATTATAAAATAAGCTGTAAAAAATAATCAAAAGGATTATGTTTTTAAAATGTTTCTTGCTGAAATTCTTAAATTTTTATTAGCTGGAAAAGACCAAGCAGACAGTATTTTACTAGTTCCAGGATACATGGAGCTCATTACACCTTAAAAAACTTGAATGGATATTTTTATTCCAAATTCATTTCAAGAAAACTGCAAGTTTCAGTAGCTTTCTAGAATTGCCTGCCAAGAAGGAGAGTATTTGACATTTATAGCATTAAATAATTTCACTGCAAAAGATGCTCATTATCTGCTGTTTCTGAGATTGTACATTTCCTAAATTAGCCAACTCATCTGATGTGAAGTAAAGAATAATTTACATATATAATGAATATTTAATAGTATAAATTTAAGATAACTTTATGTCATCAGACTGTTTGGGCTAGTTCAATTGGCAATGAATCATTTTTTCCCCTACCATTTTACAATAATCACTTATTTTGTCTGTATATGACAGAATGCAGCATTAGAACTCACCATGTGTGTACCAGTAATACAACATTAAAACAAAAAAAACTCTTGCATTTATTTTTAATCAATTATATCTGATTTATGGTGAAGACAACCTATTTACACACAGCAATTTAACCAATAAACTCAATTACAACTTTATAAACTTACCATTAATTACACAAGTTAATGTAAATATGAATATACAGGACATGAAGCAACATATACATCAGCAATCTCTCAATTTGTCATTTTACTTTACTTAATATTAAAATTAGATTAGCTTTTAGGCATTCTCTGTGGAGACTGAAAACCAAAATGGATAAAGTTTTGAAGACCTATTTTTACAATATTTAAAAAATATTCAACCTAAAGTAAATAATGACTCTCCTGACGTTAATCACATGAAATACTTTAAATGGCATCCTGAAAAGTCTTTGGAAGTAGTTGCACATTTGGTGAAGTAGCGTCTAAGAAACAAAACAAAATAGGAAACAGAAACAAAAGTTTTCATGAAATACAACCAAACCAGTTCCTCAAGAGAAACTTTACAAAGAAATATCAGAAAAATATGACTCATCAATCCTGATAAAAGAGAACATGATGTAATCTTGTGGACATATGGCTTTGCTAACATAATATAAATAGAGTAACATTTTTTGTATGAATGTTTCCTATAATGTCTCTCATCAAAGGCCAATGGCATAACCAAATTTCATCAAAGCAACTCTAAAAGCAGCCAAAACAGGGTAGTTACACTACTGTCTTAGTTCCAGATGATCATAGGTCATTATGTACGTAACTGAGAGTAATGGTGCCACTGTACATGCTTCAGGAGACTCTTCAAGATGACTTGATTCTTGCAATAAAACTTTAAATAAAGAATTAGGGGCTTCCCTGGTGGCGCAGTGGTTGAGAATCTGCCTGCTAATGCAGGGGACACGGGTTCGAGCCCTGGTCTGGGAAGATCCCACATGCCGCGGAGCAACTAGGCCCGTGAGCCACAACTACTGAGCCTGCGCGTCTGGAGCCTGTGCTCCGCAACGAAAGACCACGATAGTGAGGCCCGCGCACCACGATGAAGAGTGGCCCCCACTTGCCGCAGCTAGAGGAAGCCCTCGCACAGAAACGAAGACCCAACACAGCCAAAAATAAATAAATAAATAAATTTAAAAAAAAAAAAAAAAGTTAGACGGCACAGAGTTTAGGGTTATATTATCTGATAAAAATCTGGAGTGCAAATATGATGCAGATTTAAGTCAGGTCCATATACTTTTCCAATTAATGAAGCAGGGTGCATGAAGATGCTGGTGCATAAACAGAGAATGAAGTGAACTAAGCAAGGGCCTGTGGATGGAACTAAGACATTCTTGAAGAACGGAGTCCTTAAAGTGATAAATAAAGTGATGTTATTAGAATGTTGCATAGGCTCTAGTATTACAGAGAAACAGTCAGCTTATTCAAGATGTCATGAAATAACCAATGTACAAATGGACAATGGAGAACCAAATTAAGTACACCTGAAATTTTCCAGAACACGTTTACTTGCCAAGATCATAGTAGTTTGTTTTTGTTTGGTTTAGTTTTTCAGGACCACTGACCAGATGATATACAAGAAATATGTACAAGTTGGTCTATTTAAAATTCTTCCATAAAAACAAAGTTTAAGAAAATATCATTGAGACCATAAAGTATACAATTATATATGAATCCACGATTATTTCTCTATACATGGAGTGCCAGTGGAATATGAGTGGTAATTAGAAATGAGAATCCACTTGGGCTTATTTAGCTTAAAACTACTTAAAACTAGATTAAAATAGTGTACAATTTTCATGGAGAAAAATGGTACATGTTTAACATCATGATTATTAAATTAAGGTTTATAATTGGTTTTCATTTCAAAAATAATCCTTTCTGAATCAAGATAAAACCACAAACCCTGTATTAATAAAAAACTGTTAGAAATGCTGTTTTACTCATATTCTGACAAGAAAGCCAGATGTGCTTTAAAGTTTTCTCTATTTGTAACTTTGCCATCAATGATAATACATGAGAAATATTTTCTACATCCTAGACAATTGAATCTCATTATTTAAAACCTTTAGAGCTGTTGATTTTTGTATATAAAGCAAAGAATAATAAATCTTAATAAATAATAATCTCCCAAGTGTTAATCTGCATCGTGACTTCTATTAGTTTCTTCACAAAATGCAAGTCACAGGAAATATCCCTATCTTTTCTCATAAATTATTACCACCTGTCACTATTATAAGGACTCATCCCTGAATTTTGTGTGGAAATGAGAATTTTCTCATAAAAATTTAATTTCATTTTGAAAATCCAGGTATTCTTTATCTAAATTGCATGCTTGCATCTTGCATATTTTCTCTCTGACATGAAGATAGAGGGAGTGTGTGTGTGTTATTAAAGCTACTTCAAAATTCTTGTCAACACAGGTACAAGACAAATGAGCACCAGGTTTCCACAAACACAGACGTGATGAAATTAGTTACTTCAACAAGGTTTTGATAGGGGCAGTAAGGCAGATATTGCTCCCAAAACATCCAAAATGTTTTAAGAAATACTTAGCTCTGCGTTCATTAAAACTTGTTGTATAAGCATATTCATGCCATTTAAAAGATGCTATAATAACAAGTGAAAAAGCTGCTCACAAACCAAACTATCCATTATGATTATCGTTTTAAAATGATTATTTCTAAAGTATATCTGGCAAATTATAAACCGAAATTATAAAAATAACTATGCATAGTAAAATTGCAAGTATTTTTCTGTTTTATTTAATTTCCTATATTTTCTAAACTATACTTAATAAGAATTTATTCATTATGAATAGAAGAGGAAATAAATAAATGTGAGGCATTTAAAATGTTACCAACAGTTAAGTTTTTTTTTTTACTTCATACATAATGCACCTCGTGCACAATCATGAGTACAAATGCCCATTAAGGTTGCTCTGATGAGTTAAGAAAAGAAAGAAATAGCAATCAGAAATGGATAATTTTAATTTAGTTTATGAGACCAGCCTAAAATAGAAATTAGAGTATAATTTCTTCCCATTTGGTACTATATGGTGCAATTCTGTATCAACAGATTTTGCCTGTAAACATGGTGAGTTACAATTCTCATTCAGATTAACACACTGTAGTGTAGTTTTTAAGACTGTGGAGTTGACATGGGTTGAATCTAGATTCTGCCTTTACTACTTGTGTAACCTTAGCAGATCACTAAACTTTTCTTCCTACCTCTATTTCTTATTTATAAAATGGGAAATATCTCAGAGTTGTGAGGATTACAGGAGTGAATACAAGTAAATCCCTCAACACACTGATTGGCAGGTTATGAGTGCACAGTTACGTTAACAAATATTATTTTTGTTTTTTGTTTCTGTTGTTGTGTTTTATCTGCTCCTAGTGAAATGAACCAAAATTTAATTGTGCTTTCTTTACTGCAGTATCCAAGTATTCCTGGTAGGACTTCTTTTTAAGTTTGACATTCAAATTCCCAAAATAATGAATTCCACACTGTGGGTTACAAGAAAAAATGAAATTAAAAAAAAAAAAACTAACAGTAATCATTCATTCAATAAGATAGTATTGCTCTGCATTTAAAAAGAATGATAAATATGGATGTTTGTTTTTTATAAATGTATGTGTAATTCATTTATCAGATAGTTAGGATTTGAGATTAGAAGTAGGACCTGAAAACAATTCCTTTTATTAAAATTGGAGATTTCAAAAAATGATACCATGAGTTTGAAAAATTTAGTAATGTTTTGCAACAGTGATAATTCTTTGAAGGCTGATATTTAGCATAAGTAATATGATACAATTATAACATTAGCTAAGAAATGGTAAATATTTAGAGTGGTTTAAAAATTCTAGTTTAGGGGCTTCCCTGGTGGCGCAGTGGTTGAGAATCTGCCTGCCAATGCAGGGGACACGGGTTCGAGCTCTGGTCTGGGAAGATCCCACATGCCGCGGAGCAACTGGGCCCGTGAGCCACAACTACTGAGCCTGCGCGTCTGGAGCCTGTGCTCCGCAACAAGAGAGGCCGCGATAGTGAGAGGCCCGCGCACCGCGATGAAGAGTGGCCCCCGCTTGCCGCAACTAGAGAAAGCCCTCGCACAGAAACGAAGACCCAACACAGCCAAAAATAAATAAATAAGTAAATAAATTAAAAAAAAAAAAAAAACTCTAGTTTAAAATATTACACCCTGTTAATCATTAGTTTAACTAATGTTTCCTTTCTGTTAACTTCTAAATAAAATCTAACAGTTACGAGAGGTGCAGCAATTCCTAAATTACATGTATCAAGCTTTCAGCTCTTTAATAGTAATAGTGAATTTTTCTCTCTAAGGCTGTCAATCAAGATGATTTAACTTAAGGAAAAAGGTTCGGAATGATTAGAAAGCACTCATATCTTTCAAAAACCTGGCAATATAAAATTTAAAGTCAGCAATCTAAAATCCCAAGTATCTGTTTTTCCTAAAATGTAGATAGGTTGTAAGTAGAATTAAGTTTATATAGAAGAATAGAACATTGATGATCTTTTGTTTAAGATAAGGTTATATTACAAGATAATTATTTCAGCCAGTGGAGTGCCACTTCTCCTGTTATGGAAGGGGATTGGATGGGTGAGTTACAGGACACAACACATTGAATCATTTGTCATCTTCCTAAACATAAAAGTCTTTTTGGGCGCCACAGCACCAATTCAGAAATGACTGAATTGCTCCTTTCTTGTAGGTTAGACTCTAGAGCCCTTATTGAGCCAGGTAGATACTAACTGTATCAAAGACAATAAAAGCACAATTTGATTTTGGCAGCATTCTTTTGTGAGATATATTTTGCTTTCCTATTTTAACTTACAGAAAAATACTCAAGATGAAGAATAAAGAAACATAAACTTTGAGTTCATTGTTCAACAACTTAATTTACTTAAGTCAACATGTCCTCATTATCTGGATGTGCCACATAAGGCATCTCCCTAGTTAGCCTTGCTTTGTTGCCCATGCTTTTTAATGTTGATAATAGCAAACAAATGACATAACAATTAGACAATATCATTAAAGTCCACTAGCAAATCATCAGGATAAAAAAAAAAAAAACTCAACAGAAAAAAATGAACTGAATAGAAAAATAAATCCAAACGCATAG
Source organism: Eschrichtius robustus (assembly GCF_028021215.1). Classification (NCBI taxonomy): domain Eukaryota; kingdom Metazoa; phylum Chordata; class Mammalia; order Artiodactyla; family Eschrichtiidae; genus Eschrichtius; species Eschrichtius robustus. Next base: position 59,438,204 of record NC_090841.1, on the reverse strand, counting down.
TTAACATGAAAAAATTCTCAGCTTTATTCGAAGTCTGAAAAAAAGTACATTCACAAAAGACATCTATCTCTGATCACTATAGGCCAGAAACTGTACTGTAATTGTATTATCCCATTTAATCCTCACAATAATACCTTATGAGGGAGATAGTATTATCCCCACTTCACAGATGGGTAAATCGTGGCAATGACAGGATAGGACTTGCCTGATGTCAAATAGCTTATAATTGGCAGAACCAGGATTTGTTTTCTTGAGGTTTATTTCTGTAGACACACACACGCGCACACACACACACACACACACACATCCCAAGGAAACAAACCAAAAAATAAAATCTACTATGCTTATTACAATGCTATTTGTGCTAGTAAACAATTGGAGCCAACCTAAGTATCCCATTACTAGAAGAATGATAATATAAATCATTGGACATGCATAATATGCAGTTACTCTGAACTTGTTAAAGAATAAAAGTCTGTATGGATTGTCATAAGTATCTATGATACATCTTTGGCTAAAATAGCATGTTGCTAAACAGTATAGTAAAATATAAATAAAAACTATAAATAAAAAGTATAAGTGTATGTATGTATACATGCATACACACATCTGTATACAACTATATACAATTATATGGAAAAATATCTAGAAGACTACAAGTTGTTAAGCTTGATAATGATTTTGAGGTGTGTTTTACATGAGGCAGAGCAAGAAAAGTGTGGTGGAGATTGGACTTCCTTTTTACACTTATGTAGAACATGCATTATTATGAACTTAAAAGAATGGCTTATTATTATTATATTTTACCAGATTACTCTTATACTATTAAGGTGTACACTTCTATGTGGCTTTGCTTATGGAATCCACACAGAATCTTAACTGAAAAGAACCAACTGTAATTCAACTCCACCCCATTTCTACTTTGAAGTTGCCAGGTAACTATATAAATGTCATACATAACTATATAAATGTCAACAAGAATTGCTATTAGCTAGGTCAGACTGGGTGTTAAAGTGCAAAGTACTCATCACTTCTTTACATGAAAATTCATTTTGGAGAGTAAAGCCAAGGTTGTGCTTTACCTTAGCAATGGTATGATGATGGGAGAGAAGACCCCAAAATATATGAATGTTTATTTATGGGAATAAAACATCTTAAAGGACTTAAATGTGTTTATTTACTGTGTGAATTCATTTTATTCTGTTGGCATTCATTAGGAGATAAGGTGACATTTGATATTATTAATTTACTTGTAGGATTGTAGGAAAGCCCGTTAGTATGTTTCCTTTTTTTTTTTTTTTTTTCAAATCATAGCCTCAGATTCAGGAGATGTTGAGCAAACTTGAGAACTGTAATCCTACTTCTTACAGCAATTTACATTTTTACATCAGATAAATTCATTTGGTCTTTTCATTCATAGCCTTAAATTGAAGAGTTTTAAATTACAGTTTTTTTTTTTAACCTGGATATTTCATAAAGTGATTATGAAGCATTTTTATAGCATGATAAGTTTGAATAACTGTTTTCATTATAATCATTTCACTCAGGTTACCTAACACATCACAGAGCAAATCAGTATCCTCACTCAGTTTCATTTTCCACTTTCACACAAGCCAAATGTTTATACAAGTGTTTATATTTTGACTTGCACGAAAGAAAAAATATTAGTTTCCTAGCATTATATATCCTTATTTGGAAAAGCAATTGTATATTTTTGCCACTATTTTTTCTTGACAAACGATAGCCATGAACTCTTTACCTTTTGGTTTGGTTTTTCTTTCTGAGGATACTTCGTAGTGACATATCAAGTACTTTTTTGGTGCACTCACATACTATCTATATTATTTCTTATTTAATTGTGTTTTTTTCTCTTGTTGGTTGTTTTTCATCCCAAAAATCTGTATTTATATTTGCAAAATATACTTATCTATGTATAGATAAGTATACATACATATACATACATATTTAATCATGACTGATTAAATATGTAATTTTAGATAAAGTGAATGTTCAAAAGTTGACATCAGAATGTACATGATATAAATGGACAAAAAATACAAGCTTTTAATAACTATATCAATTTTAAAGCATACTTAACCGAAATGATCTTGATATACCCTCAATCTCTACTATGAACTTCAATGTATGGTTATATGCATTACATATTATATATATGACATATATTTCAATATATTATCTATTTTCATTTTAGTCTATATCCAAACTTAAACCTCATTTTAATAGTCCTTAATTTGAACTTAAGAAACGCTTACATTTTCATGTATAATCACCAAGTAATGCCATTACCCAAGTGTATTTATCATTCTAATAGTATTGAAAAAATCAAAACATTCAGTGTTGCTTGTTCCTCCAAAGTTCGTAAACTCAAGATTAGTATTATATTTCCTTAAACGATAAATAAGAAGTAATATTATCTATGAAATTTGCAAGCATACAATATCAAATTACCTTAATTAATTCTCAATGCAATACTGAATCACCAAATTTTTTAATTTTTTAACCAAAATTTGAAGTAACTAACCATTTTGACTTTGAAATCACTAAACTAGTTCATAATTGTATCTAAAATGCAAGATTCTCATGTAATTATAGGTAATTTACATAATTCACATATTATCCAAATGATTACTAAACTTATTCTTAAACTTAACATGAACTATTAATATCTGAGCTCGAAATATTTCATCTTTTTATTTATAGTCACATATACAATTTGCCTACTCAAAATCCCCATTAGGATGTCTAATAAACAACTAAATGTCTTAGCAGATCCAAAAGTCAGCTTCTCCTCCCTCCCTTCAACCAAATCAGCACCTATATCAATATTACCCATCTCAGTAAATGGGCAAGCGTGTTCTTCTTCTACTTTCTTAGCCCCAAAACTTGGAGCATTTCTGTCTTTTCGTTCACAGTCTATTACCAAACCACAAACTACCTCTTCTTTTAGAATCTAACCACATTTCACCAACTTCATTTCTTTAATCTCTCATCTGTAGTATTATAATACTCTCCTAATTTGTCCTTTTCCCTCTTTATAAGACTACTCTCACATCATCTGAGTGGAGATGCTATTTCCTTGTTCCACGTACCCCACTTGCTTCCCCTTCTTAGAGTAAAAGCTTAACTATCTATGGCGGCTTCCCAGGACTTACATGATCTCTCTCTTAACTCTCAGCCCTCCTCTCCTATTTATTTCCCCATCAGGTATTACAGTCACACTAACTTCCAATCATACTAGTCTCCTTGCTATTTGCACTTGCTTTTCTACCTGGAATGTTTTCCCCTGGATTGCTAAGTAGGTCATTTCCTCAACTCCTTCATATTTTTGCTCAAATGTCAGTTGCCCCACTGAGGCAACCCATTCCCCAGGTCTCATTACACCCTAATTCTGGTAATTTTTCTCCATATTACTTATCTCTATCTTATATGTGTGTATTTCTTTTCTCACTGTCTGCATCACCTCCATAGATTGAAAGCTCAATAAGGACAAGAAAGTGTTTTGTTCTTTTTTTCTATTTATTCACTGCTGTATACTCAGTTCATAGAAAAGTGACACATGTTGAGTTTCCAGAAAATACTATTTTATGGAATAAGTCATTTTGAAGTTCATCAGATGTACATCTAGTAATATACCTGAGTATAGGGATGAGGTGAACTAGAAACCTTGCACTAGAATTTTATTTGCACATGGTAACATTTAAAAATATGAATGTACTTTCTAGACGATCACTAAGGTCAGGAGATGAAGATAGTTATGTTACAAATGATATAAAACATTCTACTTTCAGTTCATAATGTAGTAATTGTGACTGAAAATAAGGGTGTATGAACATACACACTCATTTTACGTAATAAAAATTAAAAATAAAATATCATTGAGTGAATACATAGTGAGAGGCTCATTTCATATAGAAAACAAGTATTAGAAAGCTTGTTTTCACAATATCTTTTAACTTACAGTAAATGAGGTGATAGTAAGTATTAAGTAAATAATTAGAAAACAATATGTATTTATTGAGGTATGAGCACATAAAAGGAAGTTAAGGTATTTATTCTCAACAGTAAAATTAGAAAAATTCTTAGAAAATCTACTCTTTAATATCATAATTGTACTTTCTTGGTCAACTTTTATACAAAGAAGCTCCATATTATACCTCAAAGGAAGTCCAGGTAAGATCATTGTGAAAATGTTCAATATTAAGATATATATCTCACATCCATATACTATACAAACAATTTTGTTTCACTTGCCTATATTCAGGTCAGTTAAGAGCTATAAAACATTGAACTAAATGTTCTCTACTGTGAAGTGGAAAACATTATCAAGTCATAAATAATGTTATTGATAATGAGAAGGATTCTTGACATAATATATTGAGGTTAAGTCTAAGTATGGATTTAATTTCTGGTTCCTGTTTACTTACTATTAAAGTTCACAATCAATCAATATGATAAACAGACACTTGGATATGGGATAGTGTTTATAGTTTTAAATCTCCACCTTGGACCTGAATGTTGATGCTAACTGTATTATCTGAAACTCTGACTTGAAAATAGACCACATGGGATGAAATGATTGCTTAATAATAAATTAATAAATTGGAATTAAAATTAAATACATAAAAAAATACTTATTGTGATAGTTAATTTTACATGTTAAATGGGATAGGCTATGGTGCCCAGTTGTTTGCTCAAACATTTGTCTAGATCTTGCTGTGAAGGTGGTTTTTTAGATATGATTAATTTTTAAATTAGTAGATTTTAAGTAAAATAGATATCCTTCATAATGTGTGTGGGCCTCACCCCATCAATAAGCATTTCAGGTCATGATAAGTGCTATAAAATACATTTTAAGAAAGTAAGGGGGTTGAGAGAATTAGTTGAATTGGAATGAGGTCTAACTTACATTATGGTTAGAGAAACTCTGTTGGGTGATACCAGAGTTATGAATAAAGTGAGAGTTATATATAATGTGTGAATATAGGAGAAAGGCTTCACGGGCTGAGACAAGGGCAGATGTAGAAAAACGGTTGTAGAAAGAGGCAAATGTAGAAAAAAAAAAAGAAGGCTGGGACTTTTGGGGAATAAGAAGGCTGATGTGACTGAAGAAAGTAGTAAAGAGGAAAATTACAGGATCTAGGTTTGGAGAGATATGCAGAGGCCAGTAGAATTGGCCTGCAGCCACAGTTAGATGTTTTGATTTTATTCTAAGCCTTTGGAGTCTCTTGAATAGGGGAATGATTTAATCTCAAAATGGAAAATCCCAGTATGACAGGCTAGCACAAATCAAATTGCAACTAATGAGCCCACTACATGCTGAAATTAATCATATGGTGAGTTGTTATGAAAAAAAAGGGGGGTGAAGTAACATCTGTGCAAAACAACTACTCCATCACAAAGAGGGGTATCCACACATTGTTACCTTTTCCCAGACCTTCAAGCCAGTGAATGCTGTCTGATTTGGTGAATCTATTTAGTAGTAGTCTGATCTCAAAAAGTATGTAACCTATCAAAGTTCAGAGGTTATTTCATGTGAACACTCATTTCTTTTTAATAGATACACACACAAAATGCTGCCCTCTAAGCTTGTCACTTTATCTATGGATAGATGACACAATACTGCCATTCTTGCAAGTATAAGTCTAGACTACTCCTATCTTTCCAACTGATACGTCTCAACTGGACAGATCTCCTTCGCTGCTTCCCTTAGGATGATGACCAGAGGAATTCTGTTTATTTTCTTGCTTCTAATGGTTCTTCTCCTACTGCTTGAGAATCTTTCTCCTCTATACCCCATGTCCAAAGTTCCATCTTAATGATGGAAAATCTATTTCAACTTTTTTTAACACTGATGTGAGGAGTAACTGCTGAAATACCATGGACTGCAATGAGGAGAGATAAATAAGATGAAAAGAAAATTAAATTCCCATTACTCTATTATCTCCTGTCAACACTGGGCTTTACCCGCAGCTTTCTTCTCACCTACACTTCCTTCTCTTCCTCCTATTCCTTCTCTGAACACTCTATTTTTGTCCTTTCCTCAGAATTCTCATGCAATTTCTGTGGTAAAATGCCCAGTTGAGCCATCATTTTAAGGAGGAGGAAAAGGAGGGGAATTTGGATAGCTTTTTGAAATGCAAATGAGTCTTAATTTAGTTCTTTGTATTTAAAAACACCAATCACGATTACCTGCACAACTGTTATTTTAGACGTACTGTCTCTGGGTTGCAGTCCCAGGCTGGGTTCTGCTAGAAGCTCAGAGGTAAAGATTACTAGGAAGCATGACTGCAGAAGGTTTACTAGGATTTACCCCTGGAATCAACACCTGTGAAGGGAGGGAAGAGGAAGAGCCTGGGTAGAGGGAGTTGATCTGTGAAACAATCCCAACCATGACTATGGCTGACCTCTCAGGGTACTCTGGAAATGGAGGGACCCTTCAGAACTGTCATGAGTTTGATCTAGATGGCTTGGCCTCTATAACTCCCCATTGTCAACCACTGGATGTGGGCCACTCCAGGAAAGTGGACCTGATAGGGATCGCCTTTGTAGCTGAGGCATTTCAGAAAAGAACTGAAAATTAAAGGTAGTTTTAGGACAACATTCTCAGGAGCTGAAGCAACAAGTTCTTCAGTCCTGAAAAGAGATCTGAGCACTGCATCATGACATCCGCCAGAGAGGGGAAAGTGTCCCAGTGAAGAGGTGCAAGGTTACCTGTCCGGACGAACTGTGGCCATGATCCCTGGGAAGAAAGAGAATTGAAGGGACACTGATAGGAACAAAGAAGCGGCAGGGCCTGTATCTGTAGGATTAGGTGAAACCAAGACAGTTTTTTCTATGAGATTCTTTTTTTACTTTATATTCAGTTTTTCTCCCTTCCTGGCTCTTTCCCAAATAATCAGCTATAATAGATAAGTCAGAAAACCACAAAAAAGGTTGTATGCTTGCCGTAGGCATAGGCAAGGAAGGTGGAAAGTGTGGGATATTATTATATGTTTGTATGTGTTTGGGCCTGGGGAGGAGAAAGACTGCTGGCAACGGAGGGAAAGGAGGTCAACCCCCCAGGTTCAGAGGGAGTCGGTGAATCGCTATGAAGCCTCTCAACATACTCAATATCCCCAGGAGGTTTGCATTGTCAGAAATATGAAGTTTCTTACATGAAGAATCCTTGGGTTTTTGTCTCATCGCCACTCTTCTGATCAACTGGAAATTTTCAGAAACAATAGATGTGCTTTATAACTGAAGCCCCATCTGCTGGATTAAGGGTTATGGGACAGTATCCACTGTCCCTCCAGGTACTTCCTCACATCCTAAATTAAATCTATGCAAAGAAGCATTGTGACCGTTGTAATACAAACTATTATAATAGTTTTAAAATTATAGAGTACAAAAAAAGGAACCAAGGATCCTGAAAAATCAGTGTAGGGAAGACACAGATGTTGAAATGTGTTAAAATATAATTCACATAATTGTCAAGAAGATCAGATTATAACTGTAACATATATATAAATCGAACACATATCAAGTATTTTAACATATTAATTTCTGGTTCAAAGAGCATGCAAGAAGCTAAAATTCTTATAAAATGGCAAAATTGGTGGGTTAAATTAAAAAAAAATAGCCGCTTAATGTCCAATAGGCCTATAAACTGCTACCTCTAGGGTTATTTGCTCCAATGGACACAAATTATTTGCATCTCTACTGGAGAAAAATCCACAAGTGAACCTGTGGGTCCTCTAAGTCTGAGCTCTTTAATCAACAGTAAGTAGGGAATAGAACTAAAAATATTCCCCTGGAATCTGGATAATCCTAGGGAGATCTCAACTCCCACAAATATTGAAAGACGTTGGCCTGACTTTTTGTCTACGTTCAAGTTTCAGATACTTTTTTTTTTACAACAGTTCAATATAAAATATAGAGGAATACTTTATTTCAGGTTTCAAGAAGAGCTAGTTAAATGAGGAGTTAGGAAGCAACTGCGATCTAAAAAAAGAAGTACCAAAGTTGTATCTGAGTGATAAAATAAAGATTAGGAGAATTATCTTTTAGAATATACGTTCTCTAACTGAGCCTTTGAAGAATTCTAGTTAACAATTTACTTAATGTTTCCATTAAGTACCTACACACCTGTTCGCTTGTGCCCAGCAGCATTTAGAGTGCCATCATTCTGATAAGTATTTACCAAAGGGAACATGGTTACTGCTCAGTATTAAACCAGGAGATGAAGAAAAAAGAGGGCTGTGACTGGAAAAGAAAAAAAGCAGGTGTAGGGCGGTGCATGGGAAGGAAATAGCAACCAAGACATCTCTTAAAACAATAAAGAGCCAGGAGCGGAAAGCAGGATTGAAAGTAGAAGAAAGAATAATCTGAATATTAACTCATATTTTATGTCATTTTCACTCATTCAACTCTGCTAATTTTTCAGATATCACCTCAAATCTTTTCTCCAGAAAAAGTCCTTCACAGACCATGTCAGCCCAGAATGAATTTTAGATTTCATAAAAAATCAATTTGACTGGTTTTGTCTTTGTTATTCATTCAATTATTTAAAGGTTGACATATTTAACCCTCTTTTAAACCATCCTAAAGCATATTTTTAGTTCCTTGATTTGAGGAATGATATACTTTTGTATGTATATCAAAAAATTAACAGAGTAGAATTTAGATTAAAAAACTTGTTTAATTACTGGCATGTAAACAGTTTAGCTCCAAAGAGAGAGTTTCAGTGCCTGGGTATAATTTATGGAGAAAAATTGGAGTTGAATAAGAAAGTAAGGCCAGAATGTTCATGTAAAGCATAGGAGAATACCAGACTAAACATATCTCAAAAATAAGTAATCAACAATGCTGATCTCTAAATAGCATTGCTTATTTTTTCTCATGCTTTATTTTCTGAATCTGACTCTCTCTCTATATTTTTTCAATAATATGATATAATGATATAATATAGTTGTGAAATAGATTTGATGTTGTCCTTTAATGTCTTTATCTGATTTTGTTTGAGACCTTTGTGTAGATTCCTTTGCTATCTATAGAATGCTGTGTGTTTGGGAAAGGTTCAAACAAAATAGAACTAACTGGAAGAAGACATTGCCACACATTTTATGAAAATACAAGCATGTATGCTCTTGTCAGCATATGTACACATGCACACAGACCAACACATATACACACAAGCATGCACATATTTGTTTACATAGAACAATAAACTCAATGGCTAAAGAGTAATAAAATCCCTGATAAATAGAAAGATCGGAAAATAGTCACTTGCACAAATGATGTCCTTTCCTTTTTTCTTCTAAATGATAAAATGTTCTGTGTTCTATCACAAACTATTCCAATTCCAAGTCAGCTGGTGAGATAAATGAAAAAGATACACATTTCTAAACACTTGCATTGGGAACAAAAAAAAGTGTTTAAAGAATGTAATTTAAAAATGATTTAAGCTATGCTTTAAGGAAAGCTGATAGCAGCAAATTAAAATATTCTATATTCGAAGTGCACTGTAGATATCCAACCACAGAACAGTCATTCCTCAAATTTTTATTGACTTCATCTCAAAATAAATTCACTATTTTTAAAGGGATATTCTAAGCCAGTTTCTTTAGGTTTCCAGCTTCGTTTTTAGAAAAAGCTTACTCATGTGCATTTAAGGCTTTTACCATTTCATCTCTATTAATAATAAGGAATTTTACTTTGACTATGTGCTACATAATAAAATATACAGCTTTTTGTGTTTGTTATTACATCTGATCATCACAACAGCCATATGAGAGAAGTTTCCTGAATTTTCATCAATTTATGGATAGACGGACCCATGTAAAATTGTTAAATAATTTGGCTAAGGCCATAAAGCTAGTAAATGAGAGAGAAATTTTTTGAAAAAAGTCAATTCCTAGGCCTGTTGTTACCATAATTGCTCCAACTCCAATGAATGGAAGTTAAATGTTCCATATATGTTCTTTTTCATGTCGATTGGCTAGTTCACTGCTACAGTCATTATTCTATTCCTTTGAAAAATACCAACATATTGAACATGTCATTTTTTCATTGTCCATGATTGTCATCCTGTCCTTAATTCTTTCCTTATGAGATCCTCTCTTGTGTATACATGCTCAGCTCTTGTGGTTACTTGTGCTCACCAATACCTGGTTTTCCTCTCTTTGCTAGCACATCAACTACTGAACTTCCCAGTGGTCTTTTGAGTGTGGTCTGGACAAATTAATTGTTCTGGTCAGTGGTTTGTAAACAGAAGTGACATGAATCATTTCCCTGTTGAAACATTTCATGCCAGTGTGGGATTCCCTAGCAGCTCTTCTTCTTTGCTGTGGTGACAGAAAGGCTGTATCCCCAGATGGTATAGTCAAAGGATAATGGATGAAGCCCTGTTATCTTGAGTAGCTAAATGTTGATTCATACGTTGTAACATAATTGAAAAGTACATAATTTTGTGTTAAGTCTGTGATTTTGGAATTGTATGCTTCTGCAGCATAATCTAGCCAATTCTAGCATAACACTTTTGTAGATCTCTCCTTTTCTTGTCACTCCCTTAGAAAAACCTCTATCTACTCTGCTTACGTGTACCCCAGTATTGCATGAGGTTTAAAGAAATACACACAGCCTTTGTGCCCGGCTCCCATCACTTTTCCTGCTTATTCTTCCATTATAACACACCGCTGGGGCCACTTTACCACATCCTGGTTCATACCAACTTTATCAACATTTCCACTGACGCCAAACTAAACTCAGTGCAGTCAATGATGGACTGTCTGTGTGCCAGGTGTATCCCTTGGATAATTGCTTGTGTAATGGCAGAAGTATCAAGTGGCTCTAAGTACTGCTCAGGATCAAAGATTTGAATGGTTATGAAGCACACACAAAGGAACTTATGCAGATGACTGTTTAGTGCAGAGTGTAACTCAGGACAAGTGTTACACTGTGGCCACAGTTGACCGTGACAATAAACAAAGAATCTGGAAGATCCCTGGAGTTCCCATCATGTACATTTTAACCTGAGGTAAAACACTGAGTGGATACCAGATGATTACAGAACCCCTTGGTTCTAATTCTTATAAGACAAAATTCTCTGCCGTCCTACAACTGACTTTTTCTGTGGCCAATTGACTAAACATGCTATAGCATGAATTATTATTCCGCTCACCCATTTACTTTGTTGTAAGTAGAGTATGGTTAAATATATTCACTTTTGATACTGAAAAAATGCATACCCCACTTTGTAAACTTAAATCTCAAATAGGTCCTAAAAACTAACCATCTAATATATTACATGTCTTTTTCAACTTTATCTTCCATTCTCTGAAAAAGTTGGCTACATCTCCACCTCTCCTTGTAAAACTACTGCCCTCCCCATCTCCACATTTTCACCTGATGACTTTTCTTATTTCCAGAAATATAGGGACAATTTGACATAAACTACTTCAAATTCCTACAGTCACTTCTCATAATGGGTAAACTCATGTTTCAGGAAACTCCAATCCGCTTGATTGCTCCACTGAGTGTCCATTTTCCATCTCTTTGCTTCTTCTTCCTCTTCTTTCTCATCCTTAAATATTTGAGTTCCCTGGCATTAGTCTGTGCCTACTCACTATCTGTATTCACTTAAGAGGTGATCTCATTAGTTCTTTAAGTTTAAATGTTATCTTTCCACATACATATCTCTGGAGCCCACCTGTGTGTGTCTGTATCACATATCCAGTTTATAAGGAACTACATCTATATTTCTCCATTTTGATGTAAAATAGATGTGTCAACCATAACTTATTGATCCTGTCCCTCCTCAGTATCTTCATATACATAAGCAGCACTTCCATTCATCTAGTTGTTTAGGACTAAAAATAGTGTTGTCTTCTTTCTTTAGACTTCATTTGTATTTTCAACCTCATTTGTTCTTTTGATGGCCAAACTATACTCCAAACTGGCCTAATTTTTGCCTCTTCTTCTTACCTCTTCTTCCTTTGTATGGAAATCTGAGCCAACATTATCTCTGGTTCCTAGACCATGAGAATGGATTTTATCCTAGCATCCAGTGTGGTCTCTGCTTATATAAATCATATCATACGTTCAACTAAGCAGAATCCTACAACAACTTTCTTTACAACTAGAATAAAACCAAACCTCCTTACCATTGACTACAAAAACCTATATGTTCTGGCCCCTGCTTACCTCGTCAACTAATTTTTCTACCATGGTCACCCATGCCCAGTCAGTTTCTTGAGTACATTATGCAAATTTCTACCTCTAAGTTCTTGAACATACTATTTATTTGACTAGAATACTCTTCCTCCAATTTTCTTATTGCTTTTTCCTATGCATTTTTAAGTCTCTGTTCAAAAATCTCATTCTGAAAAAGTATTTCCCAAGCACCCTGTCTAAAAGTCTTCCAAAAACACACCCTCAAATCCAATACCTCGTCTCTCTCCATATTCTGATGCTGCTTCATTTTTCTTTGGAAAATGTATTCTTTTCAGAAATTATACACACACACACACACACACACACACACACACACACACACACACACACAAAGAAAGAGGATGTCCCAAATCCCTAATCCAGAGGTTTTTCCACTGAACTCTCTCTTGGTGGGCTTCTGTAAATTCCAGGACCATAACATCAAAGGAATTTTATGTGTATATATGATATTGGAGACGTGAAGGAAGGAACATGGGACAAAAGCTTTGCACAGCTGAGGGCAATAAAGTAGAGCTGGTTAACTTTTGAAAAACATATAATAATTTTCCCAGCCGAGCCTCAAAGTGCTATGAAAGTTTCATGGTGTATGACATCTGAAGATACTTAAGAATATTATCAGCCCACTGAGGGCTCTACCAGCCAGTAGTTCCTCGGCTCCTTCAGTTGTGGGTATTATCAATTTCCTAGAACAGAACCTTTAAGTAAGTTTCCTTTATTCGTCTATGCAGCACATTCTGATTTGCCTTTATGTTGATCTCTGCATATTTTGCTTTAATTATGAGCACCAAATAATTTTGAGTTTGGCAAACAAATTAGAATATAACTAACAGCTGTTTAATATATTTTAAATAGCACTGCATAGGTGAAAGTTCTTGAAAGCCTACATTTAAAAGTATCGTTTGCAACCTAAAATGTATATCAATGGGCACAACTAACAGAGAAATAAAATTCTCCTACTGTATTGCCTTAAATAAGTTTAAAGAAGCTGAATTAATTATTTTCTTCTTGCTAAACCTATATTTCACTTTTAAAGTTTCATCGATTTAAATAAAATTAAACATAATGTGAATCATTCTTTTCTCTCCTATATCATGTATATCTATATTGGTACCTGCATCTATATCTCCTTATTTTTCAACAGCTTTCAGTTCTAAACAAACATAAAATGGAAAGATAGTTAAATTATAGTAGCAAAGAAAATTGATGAAGTTTAGAAAACAACATATCAGGGTCATACTTTTTTTTCCTTTTGAGGCTATATTATTATTATTATCATTATCATTATTATTATTATTGAATAACTGGTTCCTAGTATTTCCTCTATTTGGAAAAGAAATGCTATTTCATTAGTATGAAAATAAATGTTGCATATGTAAGTGATATCATATGATATTTGTTTTTCTCTGTCTGACTTACTTCACTTAGACGATAATCTCTAGGTCCATCTATGGCAATGTTGCAAATGGCATTATTTCATTATTTTTTATGGCTGAGTAATATTCCATTGTATACATATATACCACATCATTATCCATTCATCTGTGGATAGACTTGTGGAATATAAAAAAATGATACAAATTAACTTATTTACAGAACAGGAATAGACTCACAAAGTAGGAATAGACTCACAGACATAGAAAACAAATTTATGATTACTAAAAGGGATAGTGGGGTGGAGGGGGTGATACATTAAGAATTGGGGGACTTCCCTGGTGGTGCAGTGGTTAAGAACCCGCCTGCCAATGCAGGGGACACAGGTTCGAGCCCTGGTCCGGGAAGATCCCACATGTCGCGGAGCAACTAAGCCCAGGCGCCACAACTACTGAGCCTGCGCTCTAGAGCCTGCAAGCCACAACTACTGAGCCTGTGTGGCACACCTACCAAAGCCCATGCGCCTAGAGCCCATGCTCTGCAATGAGAAGCCACCACAATGAGAAGCCCGCGCACTGCAATAAAGAGTAGCGCCCACTCGCTGCAACTAGAGAAAGCCCGCGCACAGCAACGAAGACCCAACGAAGCCAAAGATAAATTAAATAAATTAATTAATTAAAAAAAAAAGAATTTGGGATTAACATAAACGCACTACTATACATGAAATAGGTAAGCAACAAGGACCTACTGCGTAGTGTAGGGAACTATACTCAATATCTTGTAATAACCTATAATGGAAAAGAATCTGAAAAAGAACATATATATATCTGAATCACTTTGCTGTGCACCTGAAACTAACAACATTGTAAACTAACTATACTTCAATAAAAATAAATAAATAAATAAATGTTGCATGTCACATTTAGATGCACAATGTTTGAAAATATCTGAATGAGAAAAAGAGAACTAGAAAAACTACCTGGAAAATAGTAAATATATGTCAAACTATAGCAAGATTAATATGTGGAAATAAAGTTTATTTCTCTCTCTCTCTCTCTCTCTCTCTCTATATATATATATATACATATATAGAGATAGATAGATATCTTTCTTCCTCATTTTATTTACATATTTTTAAACTAAACTTAGAGTGGTTACAGAAGTCAGCTGCTGATTAAATTGTACCTCTCACCCAACCTCAGGTGAAACAAGACACCATTTTCTATCGATAATGAATTGCATGGGCTTTTTAAAATTCCTGAATCTTTGTACATTTCATACATATTCTACATGTTCATACATATTCCAACATTAGAATAGAAACTCATATTTTTCAATATAACTAATACCACCTAGATAAAAGTTTAATATTTAAAGCCTAATTGAACATGAAAAAGATAAGAGATAACAGAATACTCATTTGTGATCACTTTTAACTATCTTAGTTCATCAAATGTACCAGTTTATTATAAACTAATCAGACTGACGATGTTAACAATATGTAATTATTTCATGTTTTATAATAGTTAAATAAATTTAAGAGAAAGTTGAAGAAATCTTTTTGCTATTAGAGTCAAAAGTTGTTATATTGTTATAAAATTAACAAATAATAT
This sequence comes from Eschrichtius robustus, assembly GCF_028021215.1. Taxonomy (NCBI): domain Eukaryota; kingdom Metazoa; phylum Chordata; class Mammalia; order Artiodactyla; family Eschrichtiidae; genus Eschrichtius; species Eschrichtius robustus. The sequence goes on along the minus strand of NC_090841.1, from coordinate 59,422,989 downwards.
AAGCAAAATTTGTAGTAATTATCATTTTTAATGTTCCACAGACACACAAAATGATATTACAACCAAGGACATTTCATGGTAGACAAGAAACTTAATTATAATTTAAACATGTTTAGTGATAGATGAAAACACATCAATTATTGTGAAAGGTGACTTTTGATCCAAAACATTTCTTAACTATTAGTGATTGTCAAAGAAGCATTAATTTATGCCCAGAATTCAGAATTCTAAATCATTGTTATATTGCACAATATATGAGAAATCAAGAAAAACAAATAAATTAATGGAGCTGGAACAATGACTAAATCTAAATGAGTAGCCAAGAGAATCCTAATTCTGGAAGTCTTTTCAAAGGAACCAGAAATCTGAAATCCAGATGTTAGGGACATAATTCAAGTTTACTGAGTGTCCAGGGCACTGTGCTGAGGACTTTCTCTTTCTTTTACAATTTAATAGGTCTACCACTGCCAGAGATCATTACTCTCACTATCAGAGTAGTTAACCAACCAAGGATCTGGATAATTAAACTTTCTCTGATTTGCAAGAAAAGCCAGGACGCAGACCCAGGCCTGTATGTCTGTAAAAACTGAGTCCAATACATACTAAATTCTTTCCCTAAGGGCTTCTTGGCAAAGCCACAGATGCAGATTCACACACTCATGGACTTTTGTGTATGTCATACACATTTATATAGTCCCAATATTTGTTGAGATATTCCAGGAAACTTCATAGTAGAGGTAGGTCGGTTCACTTGGAGGAAAAGTAATCAAACCAAAACAACAATAACAATAGCAGTAACAACAAAACAATTTGGGGAGAAGTACTCTACTATCTTATGTATTTTACTTTATTAAATGGAACCATTAATTTCTGTATATCAACTTTCTTGGAAACAGATCCATCAGGATTCCTAATGTTTAAAGAAAGGAAAAGTAAAAGCAACAATAGCATTTTAGGTCTTTATTTACAAATTGTAGAAAGAAACTAAAAGCTGATGTGTTTCAACACATTGTCAACTAAACATCAAACAGATTAAGATACAGAAAATGTAATGCATAATGCTTAAATATTGAGCAATTAGTTATAACTTTAATTTTTTTTTTATTTTACAGACAAGAAAATAAAAGATCATACTTCTAGATTCAAAGCCAACTATGGAAGAATCTTGGCTAAAAACTTGCAAGGATTTGCTAAGTATAGTTTTATACCGGATACAAGTATACACATAAGGCAGCGTTTTGTAACAATAATTAAATTGTTTGTAATGAGCCATACGCTATGGAGGTTGATAGTCTATAACTGAATTACATATTTAGATTTTTATGTACAGGTTCTTGCTGTGACTCTGGTATTAGGTTATACATTTACAAAACTACAATTGGAAGTTGATCTGATAAATCCACAAACCTGTTTTTCAGAGCATCCATAATTAACTTTGATCTCAAACTAATTACTTTGCATTGTATGTGATTATGGAAGTATATTTGAAATATTTTTCTTGTCTCGGAACAAGTCATGAAGTAATTTGCAAAGAAATGGAAAACCCAACCGGTTCTCACAATTTTAGGTATCAAATGTCTACAAGTGTCAAGATCCTTAGACACAAGCACGGATGTGCTTTATCAGGTTGGTGGGGAGGTACTGATGCTCGCTCAGGCAGGTTGCCAGAGTGGCTCAGGCAATGTGCGTCCTCCCACTGAGTAAGGACCGTAAGACACTCTCACAGTGCCTGCAATATTTCAAAGATGGGAGAGAAGAATTTTTGAGATACCCTCCTCTGTTCACAAAACCTGCACATAAGATAAGCCACTTAATTTACTCATAAGAATATTAACATTCCAAGGATCTGAAAGGGTGAATGAAGCATGAAGCTTCCCCTGTCACTTGTCTAGAGTTAAATGAAGGTGAGAACAAAAATTTCCCTTTCATTTTGATGGAGAAAAAAATACAACTGTTTTCCCTCCTTTTGTGCCTTCCCAACTTTCTGAATTCGACTGCTCCTGGAATTTGTAAGGGAGGAAAAATATCTTTTACTTCTACACTTCTAAGTTTACCCTTGGGCACCCTGTAAGAAAAGACATATTAACAAGTGAAAAGCACACAGATTTATTTAAAATAAGTGCTATGTGACACAGGAAACTTCATGAGGAAATGAGGACCTCCTAAGTAGTTAAACCTGATGGGTTTTAGGCTAGGTTTGATGAAGAGTGGCAAGTAGTGGGAAAATGCAATAGGATGAAAAGGGGTATGAGCTAAGTGTAGTAAACCAGGAGAAATGTAGCAAGGCCTGTTCATTCAGATTCCTGTTGGTATCCCTTTGGTCTTGGAGATAAGAAAGTTCTTGTCCTCTGGGTATAAAGCGCCTCTCACATGATGGTCTTATGACCTCCTTCCTGAGAGTAGAGTGGGAGAAGGTCAGAGAGTCATCCTTGAACTTGCTTTTTTTTCTCTAATTCCTTCAGCTTAAATATTCAATACGCCAAGGTGTCATATTTTGGGGGCAGCATGCTCTGAACCTCTTCAAGATCTAAATCTCTGGGGGAACATTTCAAACTCATTGTCTAATGAGTACCACATACACAAATCTAATTGTTTTGAAACAAAGTAAAGCAATATAAGTGTTATAAAACAAGTAATAAAGATGGCTATATTGAATCCATATCCTGCTTTCAGAACTGATGCAGATGATGAGAACAATGACTGTGAATTATACAACATGGCCTCACATCTCACCACCAGAGAATTCTAGATTATGTTGAATGGGTTTACTTTTTATGTTTTCCTAGATTATCTTCTGCCATGATCTTAAAATTTTAAGAATGTCTGATCTTTTAAAATTTAAAACAGTTTCAGGTGTACAGCACAATAGTTCAACATCTGTATACACTACAGAGTAATCACCACCACAAGTCTAGTTACCATCCATCACCACAGAGTTGACCCCCTTCACCCACTCTGCCCACACCCCAACCCCCAGCCCTCTGGTAACTGCTAATCTGTTCTCTGTACCTATGAATTTGATTTTGTTTTATTTTGTTTGTCAAGAACATCAGATCTTATAAACTAATAATACTTAATGTCTCCTAGGGATCACTCTATACAATTTAGAAAAATTTTAAGTAGATTTTCCTTTTAAGTATAAATATAAAATAACTTATTAGCATTGTGGGCAAAAGATCTTCCACATAAATATTTCATTGAGAAAGCCATGAATAAATATGTAAACACTTGTAAGAACACAGATTCTGAAAGTGCTTCATCTTTTTGTGCATTATATAAATTTTTCTCTTGATAATATGATCTAATAGGTTGTAATTATTCAACTAAGATTTATTTTGTTGCTACTAGTCTATGTAAAACAACATTTCATATCTTACAATTCAAAATGTTTTTTTCTTAGTAAAGAATTAATATTTCTATATATTTTGGCTTATAATAAGAAAGTTCAGAATTCTTATTTAAGTTGCCTGTCTAAAAAGTGGAAACTTTTAAAAAGTCCTTTTTGAACTTAAAGATGGAAAGGCTGAAGCGTCTAGTGAAAAGTGCACATGCATTAGAGTGAGACTAACATGAATTTGAATACTAAATAGTAGGAGTGTGACACTGGAAAGGTCATCTCTGTAAGCCTCAGTTCCAACTGAGGCAGTGAAATTACATTAAACTGATCCTTCATGAAAAAACAGTGTGACAACTAAATGTAAATCATATAGCATTATAAAATAAAACAGCTAAATCATACTTGATAAATGAACTACTAAGTAACCATATAACTGATTATTGTCTTCGTTGCTGTAATTTTTAATTTATTGTTACATATTGTTTCATAATATCAAATTGACTTTTTGTAGAAAATGAATGCTAAATTAAAGCAGACAAAATAGAGTTTTAGACTGATAGTTAAAGTACAAAGTACACTAAAATCATTTATGTTGGTCATGTTGAAGGAAACTGAAGTAAACATTGCAAAGATAATGAACATTACAAGATTTTAAAGAAGAAAAATTATTCTCTACTACTATAGACTGAAAGTGTTTGTTCCTCCAAAATGTGTATGTTGAAACCTAGTTCCCAATGTGATGGTATTTGGAGGTGGGGCCTTTGGGAGATTAGTCCAGGAGATGGAGCCCTGATGAATGGGATTTGTACCATTACAAGAGATTCTAGAAAGCTCTTTTGCTGCTTCCTCCATATGAGGACAACAGTCTATAAACCAGGAAACGGGCTCTCACCAGATGCTGAATCTGCTAGCGCTTTGATCTTGGATTCCCCAGTCTTCAGAACTGTGAGAAATAAATTTCAGTTGTTCATGAGCCACCTGGTCTATTGCATTCTGTTATAGCAGCAGAAGAAAAACTAAGAATAGCCATCATTCTGGTCACGTTGATTGACAATTAGCCAGCTTTCACATTCTCTCCTTCTCAAGGATCAAAACCTTTAGAAATTTGAAATGAAAAAAAAATCAAGATCAAACTAATTCTTCATACAAGTGTCCTGGAAGTTGGGCTTCTCAGGTTCTTGATAATGACAAATGTTCAGTTTTCCTTTTCAATGAATTTAGCCTTGTAATATAGTTTCTTCTAAGTGCCAGCAGATTTTCCTGTAATTGTTGTTTAGAACTCTTTCTTCCCAAAGATGCAGAGCCACTCTCCAGACATCTCTGTCCCTTGTTATTAGAGCCATTGTCTACCCAACAAAAGTGTACAAATGTGAACAAAGTTCAAAAGCCAATATATTTAAGTATTAGTCTCTCCTGTTTTGAAGTTGTCATTTAACTAGGGACCATCCAAATAGTAAGAATGTCAGTGTATTTTCAGAATCCAATTAATTTCTGAAAATTTTATTGATATTTTTGATGAAACATTAATTTATAAAAAAGAATAAAAGTTTACTAATGTACAATGTTGTTTATACCTTTCCAGTTATTGACACGTAAGTGTTTGCTATTCCAGGAACATTTTTCCAGATATGAAAGCCCCAGTGAAAGTGAATTAATAAGAGTCAATTTTAAGACAATTTGTCCTGCATGTCCAAAATTATATTAATCAAGTTGGGGCAGATTCTGAAGTCTTATTTTTACGCCATTAAAGAACAGAGATCCCCAAGTGGATGGAATACTAGAGACTGACATATAAGGAAAACTGTTCTTTGGAAATGGTTGATAACAAATAACACACCCTAGTCCACCACACTGTAGTATGGCATTCAAAATAATTAGTTCAAAAATATTCAAAAATAATTAGTTCAATTGTTTATGTTGCATTCCTTACCATTTATTAGATGAGATTTAAGATTGATGGTGCTTAATTTCACATATTTTAACTTATGTTTTCTTAAAACTAAACCCAAGTCATTTAATATGTTAAGGGTCAAGATACGAGGACTTTGCAGCTCACAGCCCCTACATGCAAGCTGTGCTGTATGTCAAATGCTGTAGCCTCTTCTAGTCAGACAAACCTGAGGGAAAGAATGTTGGCTTTATAAACTTTGGAAGAATATCTTTTTTGATATGTATCAGAATTGTCTGATATTAAATTTTTAAAAATTGTGGTATGTGTGCATAATCTTCAACATATTTAGCATTTGTATAAATAATCTTGGAGACAAAAAAAAAAAAAGATGTAGATTTACTCTTTGAATTCTGCTATAGAACATAATGGTTTCTCTAAAAATGCCTCAAATGTAACTTTTCTATATAACTGTCATTCAGCATTTAGAACTTTGAAATCAAACATGGGTATAGCCTAGGTCACCTCACCATGATTGCATTCTCTTGTCTTTAGGACCAATAAGGACATGGGAAATTTTGGGTTTTTTGTTTTGCTTTGTTTTGTTTGAGAAATGAAAAAACTGAAATCTTAAAACTAAAGGTCAAAGAAAAGCTCCCCTCAAGTGTGGAAGCATGTGGTGCTTCCTAGTATGGAAGGGGAAGGGAAGGGAGTGTGGAGATTGTTATAGCTGCTTCCAGCTGTCTGCAGCATTCCCTGACTTGAAAGCTGAAGTCTTGCAAGCATTTCAGAATAGAATGCATTTCTTTTTCAAGTCAGCAGTTCATAACAAATATCCATCTATAGCCTTTAGGCTGCATCTAAATTATTGACAAGTCTACTAACTTGCTGATCAAGCAGAGCTTTTCTGTTCCCTGACTTCTAGTATGCAAATGCTCAACTGCTCCTTCTTGAGAGTAAACACTTTTTTTAATTGCCTTTGATAATTCATCAGTAGACAATTAAAGAAGAAAAGAAATGAAAAAGACAGAAAAAAGGGAAATTACTTCTCAAAATCTCTGTGGGATGAATCACATAGCCAGATCTATTTACTTATTTATTTATTTTTCCCAAACAAAAGACAGAGCTGGTAGTTACAGATTTCCTTTCTGGGTATAAAACTGTAGAAAGAATCATTTGGAAATAGCAATAAAATTATATACTTTTAAATGATGAGATGGAAGTTTTAGAGATAAACTGGGTAATAGAGCTTATTTCAGGTACTCATAATAATTAATATTTTCTCAAATATATTGTCTTAGTAAGGCAAATCACATGTTAATCCAGTGTTCTAGATTCAGCATTAGTATTATTTGGGCATGCAGCCAATTAGCCACTACTGTATGACCAAGGAACTACAGGCTTAATAATATCTGACAAGTTTTTAAAGATACAGCATGCCAAAGAGGTTTGGAAGATAGAATCACCCCTATTCTCTAGTTATTGGATGTCAGTCAAGAAGAGGATGGGAAGAGGAGAAATCATTGCATTAGTATTTCTGTTGCATTCTCTCTACTTCAAGGTTTATCAAAGTTGGCATTAGAGACTTTTGAGCCTCATAACTCTTGGTTGTGGTGGGCTGTCTTATGCTTTATAATTTGTTCCACATCATCCTTAGCTTCAACTCTCTGAAGGCCAGTAGCATCCCTCCCCAGGTGGTGACAACCAAAAATGTCTCAAATATTTTCAGACATTGCCAGATGTCCCCTGGGCAGGGTTGGGGGAATCAAAATTGCCCCCAGGTGAGTCATTGCTTTAGTGAGTGGAAACCTAATTGCCAATACTAGGTGAAAGTAGAAAACAACAGTTGCATGTCCCTAAATTACAGAACATACTGATTCTGTAATCCATTGACTAACAGACTGTAAAATAAAATTATTTTTAGAGTCTGAGTATGAAATATAAATAATCAAATTATAATCAATCACAGGACTTTTGAGCCAACTCTCAATTAAACAGGAATCATATATATAGATGAAATACATAAATGATCTCCACATTTTATTTTTGTTATTTGCCATCAATTACTGCCAAATGATTTTAATTGGAGCTCTCTTATCTTTATTATTCATTTTCTTACTGAAGTGCTTATGGAAGTGCCTGAAAGACTCAGTAGGAAAAGCCAGGATAATCCTTGAAGTAGATTCTTTAGTCAGTGAATGGTGGGCAGTTGCTTATGGTTTGAAATTTTCCATGAATTTTATTACACTTGTTATTGAGCAAATATAATTGACAACCTAAGAGGTAGCTGGTTAGGTTGCTTAATTAACACAGAGCTAAGTCCCATATTGATTGATAATTTAAAAATTTTTTTCTCCAATTTATTCATTTGTAAAAGATAATTAAATCTCTAAATATCTCTAAAAATAGTATTCTTAACATTTATTTTATGAACTCAAAGAGAACTATGGTAGGGCTTCAAGAAATTTAAAGTTACTTATACGTTGGTATACTGTATAAACTTTCTATGGGTTTAGGCAGAAACATCTTATATGTGGTGAAGATACAAGATGGAAAAAGTTACTTTTGTTAGATTCTCAGAGCAATATGTAATGCCCCAAATTCAGAAACTCTTACAGGACAGCTGATTTTGTTTTTATGCAAGATCAAGATATGGCTATGTAGGAGAGTGGGGCAGAAAGATTTTATTCTGTTATTTTGGTTTTATATGATTTAAAATACTATAATTACAAAAAGAAAAAAAAATGAGGTTAATAGTTTGGATGATTTCAACTTGTCTTAAGCATCCAGCCATGAGATTAATTGAAGACTTGTTATTTGAGTATTCTTTAAACATAACTTCTTACACGATTTTGCCTCAATGTCTAAAAAGTAATGCATTAACAAGCACATTAAAATGTTGTATACCCTTCTATCATTCCTGCAAGATTTGTATTTAATTCCATCTCGATATTTTATGGCCTGTAGGGTATTTGAGGTCCTTGTTGCAAAGTCCCACTCTTTTCACTGACGTAAACGTCACTTGCAAATCTTTCTCTAACTTTTCCAATGAGATATTATTTTTCACAGGTTTAGAAACTCAGGTCTCCTTGATTGCCACGGCTAGTAATTTAGAGTATTTACCTGAAATAGGCAGTCACTCACATGTTGCTTACTTTTTCACTCTTTCCTTTTAACACTATGACAATTTTCTTAATGCTCATCATTTATGTCTAATATTTTGTTCACATTCTTTTCTCTAACATAATAAAATTGTCAGAAGTACCTGCCATCATATGTGTCTCCAACCAACTTTTATAATCTTATCTCCAGCTACTTCCAATCACACTGTCCTTGAATAGGTATATGTTTTCATTTTCCTGAGTTTTTCACATACTGTATCTTCTGGCAACTATAATCTCTTTCTCAGGGATGGTATTAAATACCACCTTCTCTACACAGAGTGAGTTACTCTTTCCTGATAGCCCCACAGCCTCATCATCGTGCTTCTATTATATAACTCAATGAGGGGATCTTCTTACTAACTTTTCTAAAGTAGATACCATACCGAAATCATTTATCCATGCTTAATCTGCAAAACACAATCCGGCACATACAGAGTCCTCATTAAATTTTAAATCAATGCCAGAATGAATAAATAACTATGGAAGTGGCTGCTAAAGTCACACAGAGGATATTTTCTGGGTGTTTAACTTACTCCTAAAAAGTAATAAAGAATCATTGTGATTAATGATATGAGTTAATCTTACCTGGGTGATTTGGGAGGTAGCTGCCAAGAAACTGAAGTCTGACTCAATAAAGAGAGCAAGGCAGAAAAATCAAACTGGAGGTTATAGCAAAAATCCAGGCAAAATATGAAAAATCGAATTAGTTCAATGACAGTAGCAATAAAAAAAGGGAATAGAAAATAGTGTGGATTTTTATTCCCATAATCTAGAAAGAGTGTAGTGTACATAAGAGTTAATTAATATATCCAGTTATTGCAAATGGTGATTAAAATCACAATTTTATCTATCTATACATTTATAGTTTAATAAAAGCCAAGTCAAGTACTAAATTAAATGGGTTACATACTTCATCTCATTTACTCTCTAAGCAATTTTACGTAGCAGGCATCAGTAACCTTATTTTATAAATAAATAAACTAATATTTGTAGGTGAAAAGCTAATCAATGTTAGAACTGAAATTTAAAAGCAAATCTATCTCTTCATCTGAAATACCTCTCGTGAGACATTTAGTAAGTTTTAAAAAAAGGAAATTGGACTTTGATTAGACATGAATAATGTTCAGAAAACAGATAATTTCCTGTTTTCTTAATCACCTGTTGCTATAGAATATCTCCTCTAAATCATCATTTCTTCTCTCACCCAGATCACATTTTTATACTCTAGTGTTTCTGATGACTCTTGAACTTGCTATTTTCACTTTATTGGGAAACTGTAGTTCATTTAGAGTAATATTATTTCTCTAGGCCTGATGAATGAGCAAAGCACTAAAATTTAAGTGATAATGGTGGTGATTCACAGATGTTTGGAATTCAGGAAGCATATGAAATATATTGTATGAAAATTAGAAACAAGATGAAATACACAAAGGAAAATGCCCATATAAAGTATGATAATAATATAAGTTAAGATAATGTAAGTGAAAAACCACTAACTAACCATATGTATAATAATGAATATTAAGTCTGTGGCTACTATCAATTATAAGCCAATAATAGGGTGAATATATATCCCAGTTAGTTGAAGACAGTCCCTTTTTATGCCTGTTGTACTTTTGTGTTTTGTTCAGCTGAAACTTTGTACAAAATTTTTCAGTTTTTAATGAGGTGTTATTATTAAGTTGCATTAATATAATCCACCTGGATTTGAGAACCTCCCCTTTAAAGACAGTTTTCACGATGCTAACTATTAAGAGAAAGCTTCTTAGATGAGTTCAGTTAAAAAGCATTAACTCATTCTGGTCTATAATATGAGTGGGAGCAGGTTTTAAACATAGCTGCCTCTACCCATCACTTGATGTATCAGCCCATTATGCATGGACCCACGCTGCAGTCTGTGAGTTGCATGAAGTTATCAGGCCACAGTAAATGGTTAGTTGGGAAACAGGATAAAGTATAGATTTGCTGTATATAAAATGTGTGTGGGAAATAGAAGCTGAGTAGTTCAGTTGTTGAGTATACAGGGGGAAGTCTCAATGTCTTGTATGGTGATTTAATCATTTATTATATGGTGTTAATCTATATCTATTTTTATAGTAACTTTTAAAATTTTGTAATAAAATATTTTTGACAGCACAGCAATAAACTGAAAACGAAATGAAAGGGGATAGCATGTTTAATAAAAAACTGCCATTCGAATTTCTATTTCTGAAAGTTGATGCCATGTAGCCTACATCATACAGATATCAGAATATCACAGACCACGTGAAAAACAGACATCTGCTGAAGTTGCTTCAACATTTACCTCACAATTTATCACTTATAGTAAAAAGGCTGTGCAGAGCACAATAATTTAACATGTGAACTTGAAGAGAGTGCATTTATATATCACCATGTGAAGCATGGTTTTTCATGTAGATCAAATGAGCTCACTTATTTTCAATTCGCAATTAAAAGATTTGTTTATTCATTTATTTGTTTGTTTGTGTGTGTGTGTGTGTGTGTGTGTGTGTGCAGGTATTAAAAAAATAGATGTTAATGTGCTAGCTGTGTTACCAGAAGAACACTTCAAAGAGTTAAATTATACAAGGTTTACATCAATGTCATCAGAATATTCAAATGGAAAATCAGAGTTGTTTTTCTTCCTGATGAGGATTTCATTTTTCTCATCTAATTCATGGAGTGAAAATAAAGCTTTCAAAAGTTCACTCTATTGTAAATACAATCTCATAATATTATGAGTGTCATTGTAAATATAGTTAAAAGTCCAACGTGGAAAATACAATTATTTCTTTGAGGTTGATAAGGCAAATACGAGTTTTAGAAGACCACGTTATTTTTCTAAAAACAGTATTCTTACTAAACGCATGTATGGGACAAATATATACTTGGAATTTGTTTCGGTATACACACAAAATTGTGCTCAAACAAGATGCACAATCTTACCCGTTTAATAGAAGCAGAAATTGCCTGAAAAGTATAGATAATTTTATATGTAAACAGAATAAGTGAATCACAAAACTTTTTAATAATTTTGAATATTTAAAAGTACTTCAGCTGGTATTCTTTTTTGCCTTGTCACTTGTAATCCACTAAATTTTAGAACTGAGCTTTTGAAGAACTACACTGCAAATTAACTTTAGAGTACTAAAGAATTGTAAGACAATTCTCCATTGGTCTCTTGCATTTTGCTAAGGAGAGACTGATTGCCATTTGTTCCAGAGGTTCTATTCAAGGATATTTTTATAGCAAATAGCGTTGCAAGGTAGAGATAGTGTCTTCCTCTAAGCAGAGGGAAGGCTTGTATACTGCCCGTTATAAAAGGTTCAGCTTCGATAAGCTCAAGCTTCATCTCTTGTAATTCAACCCACTGTAAACGGCTGTCATCTGTTCTTTTTATGTTGTCTTGCGGGAATTGGGATTTGGAGATCAGTTGAAAAGATGGTGCTCTGGCTACTGCTCTTGCTGTAAGCTGACATATTTGCACATTTTAATAGGAAGATAGATTTGAGAACAACCTTCATTAGAATGTATTCTGAGTTACCAGTCATCTCAGTTAAAGATATTACGTCAATAGAGAAAAGTCAGTTAAAGAGAAAAGTACCTTCAATTCAGTTAAGCATATATAAAAATTTAAATAAGATTGCAAGATATTTGTTAAAAACAACCTTAAAATAATAAGAACATATATTTTAAATTCTCAAAAAATAAGAGTAACACATATTAGACATTTAAGGCTGAAATTGATTAAAATACTTGAATATGTATCAAAACTGTCTACTCTGGTTATGTTTATATTAATCTGCAAATGATCAACATAAAAACTATAACTGCCAGCATAGATAGATATCTGTATATAGATGTGCATGTATATATGTATATAGATATGCATATATGTGTCATAGAATACTTTTATGTATGCCCCAAAGAGACACATTGGAACACATATAGAAGAGCATAAAGCAGGTCACCACATCTTATCCTGCAATTTATCCTTTTATTTATAGCAAGAGTATGTGATGGCCATGGTGAAGATGATGACATAGTCATAATTTAAATATATCTAGAATATGTCCAAAGTGTTATGTGATCAGACTTAGGTGCAATTAAATTTAAAAAGTACTGGTAATATTTTTATAAAGTATTTTTAAGTCAACAGCTAATTGCATTTGGGTCTTCTCAGTTACACTGTATAAATGAGTCTCAAATCGTCAGATAAATCACACCAAATAATTTTAGTAAATCATCAGTTATGCTTCATACAAATTTCAGAGTTGATTTTTTTTAAACTATGATTTTTAGTTGACTTGTGCTTGAATATTATCTACTATCTAAATCTTTAGATGTGTTGAATAATTGATATGCTCTCATATATGATATTATTTGAATAACATACAAACAGACCCTATGCTAAATTACAAATTTATGTTAATCTCCCTTTCTCTATATGTAGATCATATTGACAGTTTAATATTTAACAAATTGTTTTATCAATGATATCAAAAGAAGTCACACTTCTTTTAACACAGTTATCTAAATCAAAAAATAACCATCGTTTTACACAAAGGTAAAAAGTTATTGATAAGTTACCAACTATAGTTTCACTGATAATGTTTTTTAAAAAAGGATCAAATTAATTTCTGGGAAAAATGCAATCACAATTCCAATTTCCACTAACGAAGGACACTAAATCTAAAACTGTGTTTATTTAACACATTAAACAAAAACTTAAAGAAAAGCAAAGAAATTTTTAATCTGATGAAATAAGTGGGATTACAAAAAGCATTATCCATTATAATAAATCATGTTTCCTAGAGTCAACTTTGTTCCTATTGTCTCAGAATGACAAGTCAGTTAATCATATACAGCTACAAACTGCTGTCAGCTGTCAACTTTCATATTGAATATTTTCAACATTCTTATTAAATATTTCATTTAATATTTAATTTAAAAATTAATATAATAATATTTTATATTAAGTACTTTCAATAGATATTAAACAATACAGACAAGTATACTTTTAGAAATTTAATTATAAATTACCCATTTAGAATTTGGAATTTCAACACCAATAAGAATAATTAGTTTTAAAATCTAACCGTAGTTCACCAAAGGATACACAGTGAAACAGTTATACATGATCTCCAGCAAAAACATATCATAATGTTATTTTCAGTGTCAGAAGCAATTTTCCATATCTGGTGGAGAAAAATAGAGGTACACTGTTCTATACATTTTGAATTACTTACTTTTGTGTGACTAGGGTACATGGCCCAGGATATAAAGAGGAAACTAGAGTATTTAATTTTTTAAAAGACTGATTTGAAGTAAAGTGCATTATGTAATTGAGGGCATGCATTTGGAGATGTAAAATTTGAAATCACTTTTTATAAACATTTTTTGTGAACGTAGATACTTCTAAAACAAGATTCATGGTGTGTGATTTTTTAAAAGACTACAGGATGTTTATAATACTTGTACTTGCTAAAGGCATAAATCACTCCTGACAAATGTAACCATATGTAGATGTTATTCTACTTAGCCTAATGATATCCAGAGAAACCAAGGTACAGACTACATGAACTTTTAGCTCCTTGAAGCAAGGATTTTCAAAAAAGAGAATATTTTAAAGTAACAGGAAGTAAACTTAAATAGGTAATTGCATTAAAAGTAAATTGGATGATTTAATGTTATAATTTACTGTACGGGTAAAACTATGATGAACATGAGGTAAATAATAAAATCCATGTGCCTACTTATAGTAGATTCAGACTATTGGCCAATAGGGAGCGAGTTAAAGGTAGAAATATTCACTGGCTTGTTTTCAATGCTGGATAATTATGATTTTTTTCTTATCTAAGAAAGTCTCTGTAGGTACATATAGTATACAGTAGGAAATGCCATGGTCAGTCAAAAATAATATAATCCATTAAAAATTATATGCTAAGAAAATATTTTAAATGAGTCTATACTTTACATTAAAAAGTGCATTAGGGCTTCCCTGGTGGCGCAGTGGTTGAGAATCTGCCTGCCAATGCAGGGGACGCGGGTTCGAGCCCTGGTCTGGGAGGATCCCACATGCCGCGGAGCGACTACGCCCGTGAGCCACAATTACTGAGCCTGTGCGTCTGGAGCCTGTGCTCCGCAACAAGAGAGGCCGCGATAGTGAGAGGCCCGCGCACCGCGATGAAGAGTGGCCCCCGCTTGCCGCAACTAGAGAAAGCCCTCGCACAGAAACGAAGACCCAACACAGCCATAAATAAATAAATAAATAGAACTAAAGTTAAAAAAAAAAAAAAAGTGCATTAATGGTTGCAGTGAATTGAGGATTCCTCAATGTATCAGTTACAACTAACAAATAATGTAGCTCCAAGTGGTGAAAAAGATGGACAATGACGAGGATGTTACCTGACTTGTATAAAATATTTTTATTAGTACGTAATAAATATAATAATAGCTTTCAAGATAGAGCCTGATATCAGCCAGTGGCATAGAAAGTTGAGCAGGTATTGGAACTTTTTGAGAAGGACCAGGCAATCCTGCCATGTGTGTGTATACATTCTTCTGATCCTCTCCTTAAAAAAAGCTGGAGCCATTTACCAGGTTAATGTTCATTAGGCAAAAGAAAATACCCAGAAAATCTGAGTACCACTGGATATGATATCTGAATAGACATTAATAAGAGGAAATCTAGAAAATATTATTGTCCCCAATTAGAGAGAGGAATTACGAAGGCTAGATACAAAATAGTGTTCTATTTCACGTACATCTCACACTGTGTCTGAAAGGTGTTTGGAGATCAATTCAAGCACAGTTTCCTCCCTTAGTGTGTAACTAGGGTTGATATGCTCAGTAGTTGCCCACCCGCTCTTATTGGTCTCCTGACCTGTGGACTAAAAGCCATGAAGGGAACTTCCTAGTGGCTAATTTCTGCTCCCTAGTCAATATCGCAAATCAGAAGCAGTATGGTACCGTAGCAGACATTGCAATAATGAGCAACAACATCGAAGACTTAAAAGATGCTGAGATGTTAGTCCCCATTACATCTTCTCTCTGTTAATGTATTACTATTTAAAAAACAGAATCAGTCATGTTATAAAACAAATCATACATTTACTCTACTTTTCTAGGGTACAGAGCAAGTGAGAGCTCTGCAGCAGCTCCAGGATACAAGCATTCTTCTCTGTGATCTAGTGATGTCAGAGGTATCTGTGATGGATGAATGTGCTGTTTGGTGTATCTGTGAAGCCTCAGTAGGAGAACTGCTATGTAGATCCTTAAGTTACAAAAGCATGTCCATGCCTTCTGGAGCAGAGAATTGGTCTCAGTTTGAAAATGAAGTCCCTGGCATAATACCAGTCTTTGGAAGAGAATAACACTGGCCTGTGGACACCAAGTGACTGTGCAATCAAACCTTCCTATCATGAGCTGATTAACATAAAACCCACTGAATCATAAGTTATCCAGGTGCAGCAGTAATCCACTGTATGATGGAAATGTCAAAAAGAGGATCGGGCACAATCAACTCCAAAAAGCACAAATAAATTACATGAACATTTGGCACTGATTCCTTGACAAATATTCCTGTTGGACAAATACCTCTCTTTCGGACATATGGATTATGTGGAAATTACCTATAACTGCATAATCAGGAAGAAAATGTCAAACCCGGTTCACAGAAGGGGCTGAGCAATATGTTGCTGATGCTAGCTGTAAATATGTTTCCACCATGTTATGATGGCACCTGTGCCACCCTGTGTCCCTTGAGCACTGTTCTCCAAATGTAATAGATACGCCAAATCAAACTGACATATAGGGCCAGATTCAGGAGACAAAAGTTGTAAGTAGGATTAGCACATCTCCAGATCACTCCCTGAGACCCATTTGCAGAATATATGCATTCCATCTTCACAGCCTTAGGAGCTCATATCAGAAGTTCTGTTCTTCGAGGAAAGAACACTTCTATGGAGAAATAGTAAAGGTTCCACTGAACTGAAAGAAGCAACCACTGCCTCACCACTTCGGTCTTCCGCCTGTAGACTAGTAGGTAAATGTAGGAGTTACTACAATGATGGCAAAAGTAATCCTGATTTCAATGGCATTCTAGAGTTGTTTCTATACAATAAGAGCATTTATTTATTTGTGGCATGCCTGAAATGAAGGGCATTCACTGGAGCATTTTGATATTTCATGACAAATGGTAATTGTGAACAGAAATTGCAACCCCTCAGACGTGACACAGATAGGGAAACTAAGGTTTAAGACATTTTGGGGATGACTTGTACACCGTTGGTGGGAATGTATGTAAAACAGTATAGAAGTTCCTTAAAAAACTAAAATTAGAACTACCATATGATCCAGCACTTCCATTCCTGGGTATATATCCAGAAAAAAACTAACTGAAAAAGAACCATGCACCCGAATGTTCATAGCAGCACTATTTACAATAGCCAAGACATGGAAGCAACCTGAGTGTAAGTGTCCATCAACTCACAATTGGTTTAAGAAGATGTGTATATATATACATATATATATATATGTATATATATACACATGCATACATATATATATATATATATATATAAAGGAATATTACTCAACCATAAAAAAGAATGAAATATTGCTATTTGCAGCAACAGGAATGGACCTAGAGAATATAGTACTAAGTCAAGTAAGTCAGAGAAAGACGAATGTTATATGATATCATTTATTTGTGGAATCTAAAAGATAATACAAATGAATCTATATACAAAACAGAAACAGACTCACAGATATAGAAAACAAATTTATGGTTACCAAAGGGGAAAGGGAGGGAAGGGTAGGATAAATTAGGAGTATGGGATTAACAGACATAAACTACTATACATAAAACAGATAAGCACAGGGAACTATATTCAATATCTTGTAATAATTTATAATGGAAAATAATCTGAAAAAAATATATATGTATAGCTGAATCACTTTGTTGTATACCTGAAACTAACACAATATTGTAAATCAGCTAATCTTCAATTAAAAAAGTATTTTGGGAGTGAAGGTCTGGGTCACCCAATAAGGCAAGCAACCTGGACCACCTAAAGAGCAGGCTGAGGAAAGGGAGGCTTAATGACCGATAAATACTTGAGATGATTGCTCTCAGTCAAGGCCTCAGAATAAGCTGCAGCCAGCAGAGGTCTTTAGCTTGTCCCATTTGGTCTTTTTAGAGATTTGGAAAGTCACCACCTTGACTGGGACCTTGCGATGAATGAAGAATTTAATGACTAAGTGGATGGAAGTGATACAAGGGTGGGGTCTCCCTTCTCAAGGGCATCACTTCAAATTTTCTCTATCCTACGTATTACTCTTGATGAGTCAGTTTGGTGCACACATCAGCCAGCTCTTTACAGGTGCAAATTGACAACACCTCACCTCAGTTTTTCTCCCAGGCTAACATAACACGAAAATGTGGCCACCGCGATAAACCTACTTGGCACTTGCACTTGGGGAACTTGGAAGTGAGGGCAACTTCATGTGCAATGTGTTGTCCTAGTTGAGGGAAAGATGGAAGTGAAGAAAAAAGTTGATGAAAAAATGCTTCACTCTTTCCTTCCCCAGGTAAACAGTACCCTGGCACATTTCTTAAGGCATCTCAAAGGTTCTGTGTGATTGAGCTCCAGGCACCTGAAGCAGTAGCCAGTTGGACAGAGCGCCCTTGTATGCTGTATCCTTTGACACTCTGTCCCCAAGAACCACTTTCTGCCTGCTTCTTAGGATCACATTTCCAAGTAAGCCACTTGTACACAAGACTTTTTCTCAGGTTCTGGTTCAAGGTATCCTAGACTAATTATTCTGATAGGGAAAATCCCCGAGACATAAAATACAAAGAGGTCAAGGAGCAAAAAATATTAGAAGAAAAATCACTTTATAATGACATGGCAACAGACTTTTCTACTGAGATATTTATTTGGTCAATATTATATTTATTAACTAATAAACTGAACAAATATTTATTTATCAACTAACACATGCTAATTGCAGATGCTGCTATGGTGAGTAGGACATGATTACTGGAATACGGCTTAAATATTTTTAAAAAGAGATTAAAATGACAAATTTAACAATTACAATAAAAAGTCTGTAATGCAAAGTAGAGAAAGAGTGTATAGGAGTATACTAGTATTTTAGATGTTCACGCAATTAATGATAGTGGCTTAGACTATATTGTTGGCATTGAGAAACCCATTTATTTTTGGTTCTTAATTACTATTTCTTCAATAGTGTCATCAATTTTCCATACTTTAGTTCATAGCACTCAGCTAAAATAATTATACGACAGAAGATTTTATTTTGTTTTATCTATTTTCCCAATACAACAGTCTTCTTTGAAAAGTAGCTAAATATTGAAAAAGAAACTTATGCTTCGGAAGCAGAAGATGAAAGTTTTCATTCCTGACAGCATTTACCTTCCATATTAAATGAAGTGAGTTAATTAATCTAATGGATCCTCTGTTCATTTCACTGCAAAGTGGGTGTTTTGATGCAAACTTTGAAGGGTAGTTTTGACTATTAAGATAAAGTATATAAAATGCATGGTTCACAGTAATTACTTAATAAACAGTATCTGTGAATTGCTGGTTCATAGTAACTACTGAATAAACAATATGTATGAAAAGGCAGGTAAATGTTAATTTTGTGTTCTAGTTCACTGTTTTTTATGGTAACAGAAGACAGAATATGTGAAAGTACATGTCATATTTGACATAATGTAGGTATTTGAAAAATATTAATATCCAGTTCCTTTTCAGACTATGAGAATTTACTCTTGAGCTACATCTCCCAACATTTCTATCTGCTAGCAAATCATATGTTTCAGTCAAATTCCCATCCACCCAGCAATAAGCAAAGTTATCAGTGTGGAAAATTAAGAGCCCTCCATTCGGTGCCTGGAAAACTGTAATTTTCATCTGTTTTTTAGATATATACTTCCTAGGCTGAGATTGGAATTTAAAAAGTGGTCTCTCCTTTTACTGCTGGTGTGAGTAACATTTGGCATATTTTTGTCTTTAATAGAACCTACTTAAGATCTTACCCTATCTCAGAAACCTAGGATTCATCATTTGTTTCAAAATAAATTTTTCAGTAGAAGGAGAAAAGTTAAAGCAGGTGTTTTTTGTCCAGAGGTTGATGTGCCTCTTTAGCTGGTTTCATTTCTGCTGTAAAAGTACAGACGAGAGCAATAAAAACTTGCTGTCAACCACAAGATGTTGTATGTTTGTAGACATCTACCTCAAGCTGACAATGGTAAAAAGCACACCTTTTAGTGAAATGTAATTTATTCTTATCTCTAAATGTATATTGAAACCATAAAGAGAAAAGCTGCTCTGCAAACCTTTCTGGAATATTTTTGCTCTTAAAAACTGACCAAGAGTAACTATATATTTTGAAGTAGTATACTAAAATGTGATAGTTCCACAATCTGTAAGTAACAACTTTTTAAAAAAAAATTATATTTACACAGTATTTGTCTTTTGGGCTACAATTATTATTCACCATCTCATAATATTTAATGAATGGTGTTAGCTGTATATTTAAGTCTGCACATAAGACAATATTTTCTTATGAATATAGCTCCAATATATTCATACTACTTTGAAAAATTTCCCCTTCTCTATTGTTATAATGACAAAATATTTGGAGTAAATCTCAGCATGCTAACTAATTGATTCATTCATTTAATTTAATAAATTTTGGCAAAAACTATGTGTCATAAATATCTATGATATTCATGTTGATGATAACAAACACTATACTTGAGACATATAGATAGCCATTAATGGCATAATTTTAAGTTGAAAATAGAGCATATTCAAGGTAAATGGAATATTTAATTAAAAATTATTTGGAACAGAAGGTAAACATTACAGAAGGACAAAACAAATCAATGGGTGGTTTGTTAAATTTTATCTTTTGAAAAACATGATTTTTTTAAGAGCTTCTTGAAGTATTGAATATCTAAGCATTCTAATACTACATTTAGAAATTGATGCTAGTTTTCTGCATACAGGTCTTTTGTCTCCTTAGGTAGGTTTATTCCTAGGTATTTTATTCTTTTTGTTGCAATGGTAAATAAGATGATACAAACAGATGGAGAGATATACCATGTCCTAGGACTGGAAGAATCAACACTGTGAAAATGACTATACTACCCAAAGCAATCTACAGATTCAATGCAGTCCCTATCAAATTACCAATGGCATTTTTCACAGAACTAGAACAAAAAATTTCACAATCTGTATGGAAACACAAAAGACCCCAAATAGCCCAAGTAATCTTGAGAAAGAAAAACGGAGCTGGAGGAATCAGGCTCCTGGACTTCAGACTATACTACTAAGCTACAGTAATCAAGACAGTAGGCAGTGGCACAGAAACAGAAATATAGATCAATGGAACAGGATAGAAAGCCCAGAGATAAATCCATACACATATGGTCACCTTATCTTTGATAAAGAAGGCAAGAATATACAATGGAGAAAAGACACCCTCTTCAATAAGTGGTGCTGGGAAAGTGGGGCAGCTACATGTAAGAGAGTGAAATTAGAACACTCCCTAACAACGTATACAAAAATAAACTCAAAGTGGATTAAAGACCGAAATGTAAGTCCAGAGACTATAAAACTCTTAGAGGAAAACATAGGCAGAACACTCTATGACATAAATCACAGCAAGATCCTTTTTGACCCATCTCCTAGAGAAATGGAAATAAAAACAAAAATAAACAAGTGGGACTGAATGAAACTTAAAACTTTTGCACAGCAGAGGAAACCATAAACAAGACAAAAAGACAACCCTCAGAAAGGGAGAAAATATTTGCAAATGAAGCAACTGACAAAGGATTAACCCCCAACATTTAAAAGCAGCTCATGCAACTCAATATAAAAAAAACAAACAACCCAATCCAAAAATGTACAGAAGACCTAAATAGACATTTCTCCAAAGAAGATATACAGATTGCCAAGAAACACATGAAAGAATGCTCAACATCACTAATCATTAGAGAAATGCAAATCAAAACTACAAGGAGGTATCACCTCACACCAGTCAGAATGGCCATCATAAAAATCTACAAACAATAAATGCTGGAGAGGGTGCGGAGGAAAGGGAACCCTCTTGAACTGTTGGTGGGAATGTAAATTGATACAGCCACTATGGAGAACAGTATGGAGGTTCCTTACAAAACTAAAAATAGAAATACCATAGGACCCAGCAATGCCACTTCTGGGCATATACCCTGAGAAAACCATAATTCAAAAAGAGTCATGTACCACAATGTTCATTGCAGCTCTATTTACAATAGCCAGGACATGGAAGCAACCTAAGTGTCCATCGAGAGATGAATGGATAAAGATGTGGTACATATATACAATGGAATATTACTCAGCCATAAAAAGAAATGAAATTGAGTTATCTGTAATGAGGTGGATGGACATAGAGTCTGTCATACAGAGTGAAGTAAGCCAGAAAGAGAAAAAGAAATACCATATACTAACACATATATATGGAATCTAAAAAAAAAAAAAAAAGGCTCTGAAGAACCTAGGGACAGGACAGGAATAAAGACTCAGACGTAGAGAATGGACTTGAGGACACGGGGAAGGGGAAGGGTAAGCTGGGACAAAGTGAGAGAGTGGCATGGACTTATATATACTACCAAATGTAAAACAGATAGCTAGTGGGAAGCAGCCGCATAGCACAGGGAGATCAGCTCAGTGTTTTGTGACCACCTAGAGGGGTGGGATAGGGGAGGGTGAGAGGGAGATGCAAGAGGGAGGAGATATGGGGATATATGTATATGTATAGTTGATTTACTTTGTTATACAGCAGAAACTAACACAACATTGTAAAGCAATTATACTCCAGTAAAGATGTTAAAAATAAAAAGTTTAAAAAACTGATGCTAAAACCACAATTCAAGTAATATTTTAGAAAAAATAATTTGATGCCACAATACAAGAAAGATTGTTGATACAGAAGCTAATTAGAAAGCTGTAACACTCATGAAGGGCAAAGGTGCAAGATAGCAAGGGCCTGTGCTAATGTGCTTCTGTGTCAATGGAAATTAAGGTATGAATATCAAAAAGAAAGCCTCATCGGGTGTGTGAAATTAAAAGATACTGGTTCAAAGTTATTAGAAATCCTAAAGCAGTCTCAGATATTTAAATCTTGCTGATGAAGAACAGCTGTGGTCATATTAACAACAGTAGAGAAGTCAGAGAGATAGTTGGTTTCCAAACCTGGTGAATGGGGATTAGATTAATGTATGACTAACCTTGCAATTTTGGTTGTAAAGTGATTAGATAGTAACAAATTGATCAAGCTGATTTAGGAGTAGAGGTACACAGATATTTACTCAGATTATATATTAAATGCCATGGTGTCCTGAGATGGAAGATTCCTTTTTTCACTTCACAACTTTACCATTTTTGCTAAAAAATACCTCTCAAGGAGCCTCAGTACACAGAACCAGGAAAGGTTCTCTTGCAGCCAAGAGAACATGATTTACAGGTAGAGAACATTTTCACATAGAGCTATTACGTTGGAAGAAGAGGTAAATGTGTTTAAAAAGTAAGGTGGCTAGCCAGAAATTTGTAAAGCAAGTTGGAGGCAAACAAAGAATCCATAGAAGACAACTGATAAAGAACCAGTACTCAACGTACTTTGTGCAGGTGCAAAGAAAATTATGGCATTTGTGCTTTTTAGGGAGAAAAGCCTTGAAGCAAGGATTGGACATCCCAGTACAGCTGAGTTAGACAAGGAAAGAATGGGATATGAATAAACTGATCCACACTGATTCCAAAGAGGGTGGGCTCATATCCAGTTTTGAAGCACACCATTCACTATTTTAACTTCCAGGTCCTGACAGAAATAACAAAAATTCTTGATTTCGTGCTGTGACTTGTTTACAAATATTTTACCTAGGATGCTACACCCTGTGCTATGAGCTACTGTACCTGTCCAGTGATAAGATATAAAAGTACAATCACACCTGCAAAGCAAGTGCCCAGGCAGGATGAGCCAATAGAAACACTGCAGCTGGAAAGTGATACACGCGAGCTGTCATCTCTGTCCTACAAAATATGTTAAGTTATAATCACTGGAGACAGCACTCCTTATGACACTAACAGTAAATAGTGAACCTAGGGGACCTTAATAATGAAATGTTTATAGTATCTAACAATTATCGAGCAATTTATGTATACAATACATGTTTAAAGTACTCACTTATAATATTAAATTTAATCCTGACAGCAAACTGGGATATGGATTCTGTTATGACAGCCACTTTAGAGATGATAAAGAAATGAGAAAATGAGTTTGAAGTCACAGAGCAAACAAAAAAGAAAAAAAACGAAACAGGAGGGGCCAAAATTAAACACAGTTGTCAGTTGCTCAGTTACAGCAAAATCCAAAACCTTATCACTAAATTATGATACTACATGTTCTCACAAGATTAAGGTTTTCTTTAAGGTAATATGCTTCAATTTTATGATATGAAATTAAATTTTTATGTAAATGTCTTTACAAATATACCTTTATTAAATGTTATTATTCACTGAGTTGCTAGTAGTTCACTAGGATTTACAATTAATAAAAATTATATAATTTTAACCAATTATATTAGAAATTAATCATAGATTCCATAAAATTAAATATTAATAATGGACTTAATGTCAAAAAAGAAAAATACTGGGAAAGGATTGATTTCATAAATAAAAAGGAACTTTTTATTCTTATTTTGATAAAGAAAATGCTGAGATTGATGATAGAGAATTTTTGAGGTTGAGAGAAGAAAATTATGGCATAATTTTGAGAGAAAGAAATCATGGTATGAAATTCAGTACTACTATTAGTACTGAATTAATATGGTACTGAAGTAGTACCCCCCTACTATTTACACATATAGCCCATAACCCACACTGTAAACAAATACATGTTGGTGTTAAGTAGTCATGCCTTTGATTTGAGGGCATATGCTTTCAAATTTTTACTGTGAAATCCAATGATTCCTTCTAATTAATGGAAGATACACAAAGGGACAAACAATTTATGGAGTCTTTTTTTTCCCCAACATTAAAATTTATTAAACTTCATGATATTAACAAGAATTGTCAAAATAATATTTCTCTAAGGTATTCTACACACTAAGCAGTTATTGTCACAGTTTAACACTCATGATTGCTGTAAAAGAGATGGGAGAAAAATATACTAGCTATACTTGATGGATGAAAGTAAGTAAGGGCAAAATTCTAAAATATCAGGCTATCAAACTATCTGGGTCTGGGGAATTTCAATGAATTGGACACAAAACAAGTCACCTCAGTGAGGACGGTGAGAAAATACCTAGGGGGATTCACAAGAAAAGGCTTAAATTACACATCAGAGTTCTGCATAATAATAGTGAATGAGTCTTAGCCTTTGTGTTGGAAAATAGGTTGGTTCCCAGATTACCTAAGGATGTAACAGAGAACTCCACGGGACAGATGGGAATCCTGAAGAAAAACAGAAAGAAAAAAGAAAAAAAAAAGAAACTACAGTTTCATGGACATTTTGGTGAAACCTTTTAAATGTGAATAGAGGCTTAGAGAGACAATGGAACAGGCTAACTAACAGAAATTCTAACCATTTTCAGTTGTGCAGATGTGGCAAATTTCCAAGAGGCTCCTTCGGATTAAAAACACTGAAAGGTATGAAGAGTGGACAAACCTAGAATACTTTACCAATGCAACTCAAATATTCTTTAATTTTCATGCATTACACAAACCTCTAAGTAGTTTAATATCAATAGTAGTTATCCGGGATCTAGAAATTTATTTATCACCTCTCTATTATAGTATCACCCTGTTTGCACTTCCAACTGTGAAAGCCACACAACTGAATTCTCTACATCTTGCAGTGTAGACTTATGTTACAAATATGTATGTAATGATGATTTAATACTTATTTTGTTATGTTGTACATGCTTTCATATGTTATATTATATATAAATGAATTCTAGGAGTTTCATATTTTCTATTTTCCATATTTGATTTATTTAGCAAATATCTGCTAAGCACCCATTACATAGCAGGCACATATTAGGAAAATTTTAAGTGTATTTTAAATCTGAAATGATTGGGATTAGGAACCAAGATGGCAGAGTAGAAGGACATGCTCTCACTCCCTCTTGAGAAAAGACCAGAATCACAACTAGCTGCTGGACAATCATTGACAGGAAGACACTGGAACTCACCAAAAAAGATACCCCACATCCAAAGACAAAGGAGAAGCCACAATGAGATGGTAGGTGGGGCGCAATCACAGTAAAATCAAATCCCATAACAGCTAGGTGGGTGACTCACAGACTGGAGAACACTTATACCAGAGAAGTCCACCTACTGGAGTGAAGGCTCTGAGCCCCATGTCAGGTTGCCAACCTGGGGGTCCAGCAACGGGAAGAGGAATTCCTAGAGAATCAGACTTGGGAGGCTAGCGGGATTTGATTGCAGGACTTTGACAGGACTAAGGGAAACAGAGACTACACTCTTCGAGGGCACACACAAAGTAGTGTGTGCAACGGGACCCAGGGGAAGGAGAAGTGACCCCAGGGGAGATTGAACCAGACCTACCTGTAGTGTTGCAGGGTCTCCTGCAGAGGTTGGCAGTGGCTGTGGAATAAAAACCACATTCACAGAAAGATAGACAAGATGAAAAGGAAGAGGGCTATGTACCACATGAAGGAACAAGATAAAACCCCAGAAAAACAACTAAATGAAGTGGAGATAGGCAACCTTCCAGAAAAAGAATTCAGAATAATGACAGTGAAGATGATCCAGGACCTCGGAAAAAGAATGGAGGCAAAGATTGAGAAGATGCAAGAAATGATTAACAAAGACCTAGAAGAATTAAAGAACAAACAAACAGAGATGAACAATACAATAACTGAAATGAAAACTACACTAGAAGGAATCAATAGCAGAATAACTGAGGCAGAAGAACGGATAAATGACCTGGAAGACAGAATGGTGGAATTCACTGCTGTGAAACAGAATAAAGAAAAAAGAATAAAAAGAAATGAAGACAGCCTAAGAGACCTCTGGGACAACATTAAACGCAACAACATTCGCATTATAGGGGTCCCAGAAGGAGGAGAGAGAGAAAGGACATGAGAAAATATATGAAGAGATTATAGTCAAAAACTTCCCTAATATGGGAAAGGAAATAGCCACCCAAGTCCAGGAAGCGCAGAGAGTCCCATACAGGATAAACCCAAGGAGAAACACGCTGAGACACATAGTCATCAAACTGGCAAAAATTAAAGACAAAGAAAAATTATTGAAAGCAGCAAGGGCAAAACGACAAATAACATACAAGGGAAGTCCCATAAAGGTTAACAGCTGATTTCTCAGCAGAAATTCTACAAGCCAGAAGGGAGTGGCATGATATACTTAAAGTGATGAAAGGGAAGAACCTACAACCAAGATTACTCTACCCGGCAAGGATCTCATTTAGATTCAATGGAGAAATCAAAAGCTTTACAGACAAGGAAAAGCTAAGAGAATTCAGCACCACCAAACCAGCTCTACAACAAATGCTAAAGGAACTTCTCTAAGTGGGAAAAACAAGAGAAGAAAAGGACCTACAAAAACAAACCCAGAAGAGTTAAGTACATTGTCATAGGAACATACCTATCGATAATTACCTTAAACGTAAATGGATTAAATGCTCCAACCAAAAGACACAGGCGTGCTGAATGGATACAAAAACAAGACCTATCTATATGCTGTCTACAAGAGACCCACTTCAGACCTAGGGACACAAACAGACTGAAAGTGAGGGGATGGAAAAAGATATTCAATGCAAATGGAAATCAAAAGAAAGCTGGAGTAGCAATACTCATATCAGATAAAATAGACTTCAAAATAAAGAATGTTACAAGAGACAAGGAAGGACGTACATAATGATCAAGGGATCAATCCAAGAAGAAGAAGATATAACAATTATAAATATTTATGCACCCAACATAGGAGCACCTCAATACATAAGGCAACTGCTAACAGCTATGAGAGAGAAAATTGACAGTAACACAATAATAGTGGGGGACTTTAACACCTCACTTACACCAATGGACAGATCATCCAAAATGAAAATAAATAAGGAAACGCAAGCTTTAAATGACACAATAGACCGGATAAATTTAATTGATATTTATAGGACATTCCATCCCAAAACAGCAGATTACACTGTCTGCTCAAGTGTGCACGGAACATTTCCCAAGATAGATCACATCTTGGGTCACAGATCAAGCCTCAGTAAATTTAAGAAAATAGAAATCATATCAAGCATCTTTTCTGACCACAGCGCTATGAGATTAGAAATGAATTACATGGAAAAAACGTAAAAAACACAAACACATGGAGGCTAAACCATACATTACTAAATAACGAAGAGAACACTGAAGAAATCAAAGGGGAAACAAAAAAATACCTAGAGAAAAATGACAATGAAAACAGGATGATCCAAAACCTATGGGATGCAGCAAAAGCAGTTCTAAGAGGGAAATTTACAGCTATACAAGCCTACCTCAAGAAACAAGAAAAATCTCAAATAAACAATCTAACCTTACACTTAAAGAACTAGAGAAAGAAGAACAAACAAAACCCAATGTTAGCAGAAGGAAAGAAATCATCAAGATCAGAGAAGAAATAAATGAAATAGAAACAAAGAAAACAATAGCAAAGATCAATAAAACTAAAAGCTGGTTGTTTGAGAAGATAAACAAAATTGATAAACCATTAGTCAGACTCATCAAGAATAAGAGGGAGAGGACTCAAATCAATAAAATTAGAAATAAAAAAGGAGAAGTTACAACAGACACCGCAGAAATACAAAGCAACCTAAGAGACTACTACAAGCAACTCTATGCCAATAAAATGGGCAACCTGGAAGAAATGGACAAATTCTTAGAAAGGTATAACCTTGCAAGACTGAACCAGGAAGAAATAGAAAATATGAACAGACCAATCACAAGCACTGAAATTGAAACAGTGATTAAAAATCTTCCAACAAACAAAAGTCCAGGCCCAGATGGCTTCACAGGTGAATTCTATCAAACATTTAGAGAAGAGCTAACATCCATCCTCCTCAAAGGCTTCCAAAAAGTTGCAGAGGAAGGAACACTCCCAAACTCATTCTATGAGGCCACCATCACCCTGATACCAAAACCAGATAAAGATACTACAAAAAAAGAAAATTACAGACCAATATCACTGATGAATATAAATGCAAAAATCCTCAACAAAATACTAGCAAACAGAATCGAACAACACATTAAAAGGATCATACACCATGGTCAAGTGGGATTTATCCCAGAGATGCAAGGATTCTTCAATATAGGCAAATCAATCAATGTGATACACCATATTAACAAATTGAAGAATAAAAACCATATGATCATCTCAATAGATGCAGAAGAAGCTTTTGACAAAATTCAACACCCATTTATGATAAAAATTCTCCACAAAGTGGGCATAGAGGGAACCTACTTCAACATAATAAAGGCCATATAAGACAAACCCACAGCAAACATCATTCTCAATGGTAAAAAACTGAAAGCATTTCCTCTAAGACCAGGAACAAGACAAGGATGTCCACTCTCACCAGTACTATTCAACATAGTTTTGGAAGTCCTAGCCATGGCAATCAGAGAAGAAAGAGAAATAAAAGGAATCCAAATCAGAAAAGAAGAAGTAAAACTGTCACTGTTTGCAGATGACATGATACTATACGTAGAGAATCCTAAAGATGCCACCAGAAAACTACTAGAGCTAATCAATGAATTTGGTAAAGTTGCAGGATACAAAATTAATGCAGAGAAATCTCTTGCATTCCTATACACTAATGATGAAAAATCTGAAAGAGAAATTAAGGAGACACTCCCATTTACCATTGCAACAAAAAGAATAAAATACCTAGGAATAAACCTACCTAGGGAGACAAAAGACCTGTATGCAGAAAACTATAAGACACTGATGAAAGAAATTAAAGATGATACCAACAGATGGAGAGATATACCATGTTCTTGGATTGGAAGAATCAACATTGTGAAAATGACTATACTACCCAAAGCAATCTACAGATTCAATGCAATCCCTATCAAATTACCAATGGCAGTTTTTACAGAACTAGAACAAAAAATCCTAAAATTTGTATGGAGACACAAAAGACCCCGAATAGCCAAAGCAGTCTTGAGGGAAAAAAATGGAGCTGGAGGTATCAGACTCCCTGACCTCAGACTACACTACAAAGCTACAGTAATCAAGACAATAAGATACTGGCACAGAAACAGAAATAATAGGTCAATGGAACAAGATAGAAAGCCCAGAGATAAAGCCACGCACCTATGGTCAACTAATCCATGACAAAGGAGGCAAGGATATACAATGGAAAAAAGACAGTCTCTTCAATAAGTGGTGCTGGGAAAACTGGACAGCTACATGTAAAAGAATGAAATTAGAACACTCCCTAACAGCATAAACAAAAATAAACTCAAAATGGATTCGAGACCTAAATGTAAGACTGGACACTATAAATCTCTTAGAGGAAAACATAGGAAGAACACTCTTTGACATAAATCACAGCAACATCTTTTTAGATCCACCTCCTAGAGTAATGGAAATAAAAACAAAAATAAACAAATGGGACCTAATGAAACAGCAAAGGAAACCATAAAGAAGATGAAAAGACAACCCTCCGAATGGGAGAAAATATTTGCAAATGAATCAATGGACAAAGGATTAATCTCCAAAATATATAAACAGCTCATGCAGGTCAATATTAAAAAAACAAACAACCTAATCCAAAAATGGGCAGAAGACCTAAATAGACATTTCTCCAAAGAAGACATACAGACGGCCACGAAGCACATGAAAAGCTGCTCAACATCACTAATTATTAGAGAAATGCAAATCAAAACTACAATGAGGTATCACCTCACACCAGTTAGAATGGGCATCATCAGAAAATCTACAAACAACAAATGCTGGAGAGGGTGTGGAGAAAAGGGAACCCTCTTGCACTGTTGGTGGCAATGTAAATTGATATAGCCACTATGGAGAACAGTATGGAGGTTCCTTAAAAAACTAAAAATAGAACTATCATACGACCCAGCAATCCCACTACTGGGCATATATCTAGAGAAAACTATAATTCAAAAAGACACATGCGCCCCAATGTTCATTGCAGCACTATTTACAATAGCCAGGTCATGGAAGCAACCTAAATGCCCATCAACAGACAAATGGATAAAGAAGATGTGGTACATATATACAATGGAATATACCTCAGCCATAAAAAGGAATGAAATTGGGTCATTTGTAGAGACGTGGATGGATCTAGAGACTGTCATACAGAGTGAAGTAAGTCAGAAAGAGAAAAACAAATATCGTATATTAACGCATTTATGTGGTACTTAGAAAAATGGTAGAGGTGAACCAGTTTGCAGGGCAGAAACTGAGACACAGATGTAGAGAACAAACGTATGGACACCAAGGGGGGAAAGCAGCGGGGGGGTGGGGGTGGTGGTGTGATGAATTGGGCGATTGGGATTGACATGTATACACTAATGTGTATAAAATTGATGACTAATAAGAATCTGCTGTATAAAAAAATAAATAAAATTTTAAAATTAAAAAATAAAAATCTGAAATGATCAGTCACTTCTCTGTGATTCTATATGACTTCCATGTTAATACATTTAATTTTTTCATATTTAATAATTTGAAAATCTGCCTTCTGCTAGATTGTTTGTTCCATGTGTTTTATGTGTATGTAGAGCCTGCTATATAAAGCTTCACAGGTATTTAAGAAACAAATAACAATGTAACCACCCTAATTTTATAAAATATATGTGGCTCTAAAGCAATATTTTATACTTGAAATTTATCTCACACGCTAATAATTTCTCAAAGTTATCTAATATTTATTTAATAAAATATAATAGCTCCATGTTACTTTTTCCTTTACTGACTCTTGTGCTTGTTAAGCACTCTAATCTTTATGGAAGGTTTAAGGTTTTCTCTTTTATTCACCTCATTCTATCCACCTGGAAGATGAGTTGTCCTCTATAGGTAAATGACAAATGACATTATCCAGGAGGATGGGATTCCTAGAGAAATAAGTGAGTGATTAAAAAATATAAACAGATTGGTAGCTCTTCTTATGGCTCAGTGACGCATCTTTCCATTCTTGTTCTTGAATCCTTTCTAAGTTGGATCACTCTTTTCTTAATAGTCTGTGCAATAGGGACTTCCCTGGTGGCACAGTGGTTAAGAATCCGCCTGCCAATGCAGGGGACACGGGTTCGAGCCCTGGTCCGGGAAGATCCCACATGCCGCGGAGCAACTAAGCCCGTGCGCCACAACTTCTGAGCTCACGTGCCACAACTACTGAAGCCCACACACCCAGAGCCCCTGCTCTGCAACAAGAGAAGCCACCATAATGAGAAGCCCGCTCACCACAACGAAGAGTAGCCACCTCTCGCCACAACTAGAGAAAGCCCGCGCACAGCAACAAAGACCCAGTGCAGCCAAAAATAAAAATAAATAAATAAGTAAATAAATTTATGAAAAAAAAAATCATGGAGGAACTGAATGGCAGCTATCTTTGACATGCTTCTTTTATCTCTGGGGGGAAAAATGATTTTTTCCATTGTTATTTTAAAAAATTCGTCTAGAACTAGACAGTTGGCAGGTGTAGGGGAAGGTGAGTGATTGGTGTGAGTTGAGAGTCATGTTGTGTGAAAACCGTACCACCTTTTAAACACCAGGGCCATTGCGAGCCGGGACGTCTGCTCCCGTTTTGAGGAACATGGGGTGGGGGAGGAGTAGCGGCACTGAGGAGAGGAGAGGGGGAAAAATTAGTCTGTATTAATCTTCTACATCAACTCAGTAGGAATTTGAGGACTGACATAAGGATGTAGTCTGGATTTGTGTATAGAGCCAAATGACTCTTCCCACCCTATAGTTAATTCAGGTTATTTTATTATGGAGGACATACGGACAGTCTTATTTAAAGACAATCTTATTTAAAACTTCTCGTTTGCATTTCTATAGTGCAGCGATTGCAACACTAAAAATTCATTTCTCAGAGGGCCTTGAAATTTATATCTAATTTAAATTCTAGCAAAGCAATTCCTTCACTAGAAACTTGAATTAAAACTGAGCTTATTTTGGAGAGAGATGGGGTGAAATAAATATATCCATTATGCTGGTCAGCCAAGAAAGAAAAGGCAGGATTCTAGAGCTAGATGCTGAAGAAGCAAGTTCCTGAGTCCTGGCAATTCTTTTGATCTTAGCAGGTAACAGCTTCTTCGGCATCCTGGTTGATACTCACACTGGGAATCACTTCTGGAAGTCCAGGCTAGCATCTCTCTCTTCAGATCTCCCAACAATACAGTAAATATATTTTATGATATTTATTACATCCCTTTACCATAAAACTAGGTAGAGCATATTTTATTCTCTGCAACTAAAAGCTGGTCTGTACCTCGAGCATTATAAGGGAACACATAATTGTGTGAGCTTATAGTCACATTGAGATAAACAATATAAATAGCATGCCTTCTCCTTGTGTATCCATCCACACATCTTTCTTGGGGATATGGTTCTTGCAACAAGGATTGAGGGGCCAGACACATAGTAAACCAAAAAAATATATATATCCTCCGTTTGTTGTTTTGTAGCTTGTTTGTATAAGGTTTTAAGGCACACCATCACAGCCTAGGGCACGGTTTCTAGTTTTTGCTTTTGCGGCTCACATAGTAAAGTATATCATTCTTAGTAAATGTGCATTTACTCGCATTTCTATGGAGTGTGGGCTCCCCTTTACTGAATTTCAAAAAAGACAATCCCTTTCCTACTCTAATAACAAATCCAAAATAGCTTGGAAAATTTGAATCTGGTATTTTTAAATGAGTCAATTCATTAACATTGTATTTCCAGGAATTACATCATACGCTAACATCACATTTACTGTAGTAAATTTGAAAGAACTATATAATAAACTATTATCAGAAGCATAAGGTTCTAATAATGTTTTTAGAAATTAAGTTATAAGCTAATATTACATACTACATTATTCTAAGTGTTTTCATTTTTAGCTCTGCCAAAACTTTTTGTAGTAAACAACCTATCTGGCTTGTCTACCCACTTGGAGATGCCCAGAGTTGACACAATATGATATAACTGTCCAAATCAAGAAAAGGAAAAATTAGTCTTTAAGCACAAAGTAAACCTCATAACAGTATCTGTTTCTGAGCTCATTACTGCTGACTGAGTGTTTGAATCATTTATTTTATGATTCTAACATGCCTTGCACTTTTATTTCAGCTGCCTGTACAGCTGACCCTGTAGAAGAAGAATTATATTACATAAGATTAAACTGTCATAAACCAGACCTTTACAGAAATGCTTTACACAAACAGCATAAACAGTAACAATAGCTTTGTATAATTTTTAGCACTAATATCAACACAATCAAAATTATCACCCAGTTTTGTTTTGAACTGTGAAGCTATGTACAGCCTCACTATCTGGTATCAAATTCCTTCCTGGATCCTTTGGGAGAAATAACTGAGTTGAGCATGGACAGGATAAACCCTGCATGAATGTGACCAGTTAATCATAGCCCTCTGACATTTTTTCTGTTTGATGGTGACCAGTCCCCTTGGACACATTATAGGAACTTAAACTGCTATGAAATAATTTACCTTTGAGTTACACTTCTTAAGTGGCCGATCCTACTGTCTGGTAATTCTATCAACAACACTCCCCTTATGCTTCTAAGTTCAGCTTTTAAACTGAACTGACAGTCTTGTTGTTATTTTTCTATTGTTGGACATGCTCTATGGAACACTGCTTATCTTTATTTTTATTATTGTTTAGATAACTTGGACCTTCCTCTGATTTGGAAGAGATGGCCCATGATGCATTCTCCAGGCAAATATGTAATCGATGTCTGAATTTTGGATGTATAAACCAGTCTTTCTTGATTTTTTTACCCCAGATGAATAGAGATACAAATGTAAATAGCTTAATGGCCATCTCCCATTAAGCAAGACAGGATCTAGACAGGAACAAAGTTGTCTTCATGCATCCTCCTTTCTGGGCCATTAATCACCTCATTTAGATCTTCAATAACAGAGATACATCCAGCAAAAGAAGGCACATTATACCCTGCTACTACCACAGATGGCCCTTGGGGACAGAGATGATTTCACTTTCCATCAAAGTGTTCCCACAGCATCCTCTTTAACTCCCAGTATGGGGACTGGGTCAGGGATGTTTTCATATTGACTCTATGAGGTATCTTTGCTGCAAGCCACGGACCCCCCTTCTAAGAAACAAAAGATTAAGAAAGGGAAGATTTGGGGAGTTATTTTGGTAGACATAAGCATGGATTATACACTGATTTTAGCTTAACTATCAATGCGATATCAGTAGGAACTACCTGAGTCATTCTCCTTTATCAATCTTTCTTGAGACTTAAAAATCAGGTCTATTGAAGTTTTATAAGATATGTATTTCGTGGAAAACCTATAACAGAATGGTTTGGGCCTGGAAAAGTAATTTCCAAAACTTTTCAATTTTTGTAGTTGAAAGGACTTAAAAGAGCATTTCAATGACTCCGTTCTTTTATAGATAAATGACAGTGAGATAGTATAAATGATTTATTTACAGGCTTGCTATTAGTCTGGGCTGAACCAGTATTCTAGTCTATAGCCAAAGGGCTCTACTTGATATATCCACCAAATCTAAATGTACTTTAGTCACTTTCTCTATAATATAAATATTTCAAACTACTTACAAGCTATTATAACAACACATTCTTCAATGGACAAAAAGATAATTTGGCAATTAAGTTCAGTGATGTTACTCTTTGTTCCTTTAGAATTGTTGCTTCAAGTCAATTTACCAAAATTTCATTTTATTACTGTTAAGAAAAGAATCATTGGCACATTTACATTTATAAAAAAGAGCTCTCCAAATTACCAATTCTATCATATTAGAGACTGTTTCCATACATAAAAGTCTATTTTACAATTTGTAAAACTTCCAAATGACTATTTCATATATCATAAAATATTTTTACTGAAATAGCTATAGAGTAATATTTTCCCTGAATTTAAGAATTCTGGTAATAGACTGAAATGAAATTCAAAATAATCTAAAGCAATATGTTCTAGTCTGCCCTTATTCTCCAACAGCATCAAATAAAAATATAAATTACTAAAATATTCTTTCAAGTATAATACATGCACTTGCATATAAAGCAATTCTGTATTCAATACTCTATAAAGCATAATTTGCAGTTATCTTTAAAGCTAAATTTGAAAACCACAAATATTTTTAAAGTTTTTAAATAAAGATAACTTTATTTCTGTTTATTCACACTGTAAAGTCATAGATATACTTACAAGACTTATTTCATTTTTTTAAGCCTGAGAAGTAAACGTTTTCTTACCAGATTCACTGTTTTCCTCCACGAATATAGTTAGAGAGTCTAAGATAAAATTATTCAATAGACAAGGTCACCAATTTATGTCAGGAACTATGTATGTGTCTTATTTATTACAACAATTCTATTAGACAAGTACAGTGTTTTAATTCCCATTTCACAGAAGAGGAACTGAGGCTTAGAGAGATAAACTCTCTAGTGTCACAGTCCTACCATTTCATATTCAAATTGATATTAGTCTCACTCCAACACATGTGCACTTTTCACTAGACACTTCTGCCTTTCCATCATTAAATTCAAAGAGGATTTTAAAATAGTAATACCTAAATATAACAGATATTGACATTGCCTAAGATATCCAATAAAAAAAAGTGATAAAAGAATTGTGGTAAATTGAAGAAATATATTAGTTAGCAGTCATCAAAAACAAAGCTCTAATGATATGAGGTTCAGAACTAACTTCAAAATAATTATGACAGGTGAGTGGGTAGAAATATAGAGGAAACAAGCTTAGTCACGTATTTGATTAACTGCTGAAGCTGGGTAATGAGTACAATAGGTTCATTAAAATAATCCCTGTTTTTTTTGGTATAGGTTTTCAAGTCCCTATATTTTGAAAACAGTTTGACTAAAACAGGATTACCAAGAACACTTAATGACACAGGAGAAATCCATAATATATTCTTAAGTAAAGGAGAAATAGTTAAAAATTATGGTTGGCTTATCCTTTTTGAATCTATCTCTAGAAAGAAACATACCAAAATGCTAGATACAAAAATGTTCTTCATCTGTAGTAAAACGTTACAGAATATTTATTGTTTTTCTATTTTTATATTCCTTGTAAGTATTACCCTGAGTATGCATTGTTACTTCTTTACTTGGAAAAATAAACATGGTTAAAAGCACTAACTGTAGGCATTTTACTTCAAAGTTCTTTAAAAAAATAAAAGTGGAAGTAAACTGAGTAAAATACTAAATTCCCATAGATAATCTTATTAACAAATTAGAAATAAGAAACAACTATTTTATAATTCTCTTATATTCAAAATAGTGAGTTGGTTTGAAACTTAAATGTTATGCTCAAACTAATTTGCCATAAATTTTCAGTGTGTATGTTTAGCATACAATAGTCAAATTGTTAAATTTATCTAGTTTAATCTTTTTTTCTGAGTACAAATAAACTTTTTTGAATGGCATTAAAAATAAAATACCTTTAAACATAATATAGTGATTTATGAGAGGTTCAAAAATCTAGGGAAAAATTTCCATTGATTTTAGAGAAAAGACACACGAAGATTACCCAACAATATTGTGTGAATATATATTCTTTGTGTACTTGAATTTCTCTATTTAAAAAGTGATGCTATTTTAAAGAGAAACAAATCATTTTGTTCTGGTAAAGCTACTGGTTAAAATAATGTGCTTATGATATTTAAAAAACCCACATTTTAATAATAATCTATGCATTTGTATTCAGGGAGAATTTATAACTTTTCCTGTTTACTTTTAGTTAACCAAAAGGCTAAAAAAAAAAAAAGGAAGGAACTGTCACTAATGGTCTCTGTAAGTTGACTGCTATTATTGGCCATTTTTCCTCCTCTGATTTAAATCTTCTCAATCTCTTGTGTGGCTCATATCAAGCTTCCTTATACTCCATTTCTCCTTTGTACCGTATTCCCTAATAACTGATGTTTTCATAGTCCTATGATTCTGAGGGACAACTCTAGGCAATTTTTTTCAGTATAAGTGGACCTTTTTTCACTATCCCCTTAAAAAACTGCGTAATTTCCATGGTCCATATTCTTTATATTAAAAGCTATAAAAACTACATTTATTTTATCTTTTATCTAATATCTGGGCAGAATTGGTGTCTCTTCCCACTCTTTGCTGTGAAATACTTAAACACAAGATAATATGTCTTCTTGTTTGTTTTCAAAGATCCTAGAAATTATTGAACATATTAAAGGAATTAAAAAACATTTGTCAAAAGATGAATAAAAGAACATCTAAACAACTTGAATGACTGATTCATAAATGTGTATTCAAGTGTTATCCTCTCTCTGACATTGAACAAGCCTTTTTTTTTAAAGTAGTGTGACAAAGTAGAAAATAAAATTATATCCTAATTGAGAATTTCATACGAATATGAACCTTGAGAGGACACACAATTCCTTTGAACTGAAAAATATGCTAGGTTTTGCTAGGATGGCTACACTAGGGAAAAAGAAATACCTGGTTGACCATCTTCCAGACTCTGCCCAAATGATACTGTGGGTGAGACGGATGGTTGTTGCCAAGATTCATTTCAGAAATTATAGATAGTTCCTTCTCCCCAGGCCCATCCCCACCCAAAAAATGTATTAAGAGCTTTCTTAGAGAATTAACTTTATAGACAGAGTATCATATTATTTCAACATGTACTCTATTTTCCTGGACATGAGACTTCAGGGGATATATGTTTCTGCAGATGTGTACCCTCTTCCAAATAGGCACGATTGAAAAATCAGAGGCATTTATATTTTTAAGCATCAGGAGCAAAGGGAACCATAAACAAGACGGAAAGACAACCCTCAGAATGGGAGAAAATATTTGCAAATGAAGCAACTGACAAAGGATTAGTCTCCAAAATTTACAAGCAACTCATGCAGCTCAATATCAAAAAAACAAACAACCCAATCCAAAAATGGGCAGAAAACCTAAATAGACATTTCTCCAAATAAGATATACAGATTGCCAACAAACACATGAAAAGATGCTCAACATCACTAATCATTAGAGAAATGCAAATCAAAACCAAAATGAGGTATCACTTCACACTGTTCAGAATGGCCATCATCAAAAAGTCTAGAAACAATAAATGCTGGAGAGGGTGTGGAGAAAAGGGAACCCTCTTGCTCTGTTGGTGGGAATGTAAACTGATACAGCCACTATGGAGAACAGTATGGAGGTTCATTAAAAAACTAAAAATAGAACTTCCTTATGACCCAGCAATCCCACTACTGGGCATATACCCTGAGAAAACCATAATTCAAAAAGAGTCATGTACCACAATGTTCATTGCAGCACTGTTTACAATAGCCAGGACATGGAAGCAACCTAAGTGTCCATCGACAGATGAATGGATAAAGAAGATGTGGCACATGTATACAATGGAATATTACCCAGTCATAAAAAGAAACGAAATTGAGTTATTTGTAGTGAAGTGGATGGAGCTAGAGTCTGTCATACAGAGTGAAGTAAGTCAGAAAGAGAAAAACAAACACTGTATGCTAACACATATATATGGAATCTAAAAAAAAAAAAAAAGAAAAAAAAATGGTTCTGAAGAACCAAGGGGCAGGACAGGAATAAAGACTCAGACGTAGAGAATGGACTTGAGGACACGGGGAGCGGGAAGGGTAAGCTGGGATGAAGTGAGAAAGTGCATGGACTTACATATACTACCAAATGTAGAATAGATAACTAGTGGGAAGCAGCTGCATAGCACAGGGTGATCAGCTCAGTGCTTTGTGACCACCTAGAACGGTGGGATAGGGAGGGTGGGAGGGAGACGCAAGAGGGAGGAGATATGGGGATATATGTATATGTATAGCTGATTCACTTTGTTATAAAGCAGAAACTAACACACCATTGTAAAGCAATTATACTCCAATAAAGATGTTAAAAAAAAAAAAGCATCAGGGCTTCAACATTTTTATTTGTAAAAGGAGAGTGTTGGCCTATAGAACCTGAAAGACTCCCTTTCAGCAATAAAATTCATACCTTCAGTCATTTAAGACTGAGGAAAAGAAAACTTCTACCAATAAGCTCCTCTATTTTCTTTACATAGTTCAAGATATTAAAACTATTGACTTAAGCATCCTTACTGCTTTGATATTCCCATTTGAGGCTATTCAAGCAGGAAATTAAATATTTCCTTACAAATGCGTATATGTTTTCCCTTTTTATTAAAAATGTTAAAGAAAATATATAAGATGATGAAAAATAGGTATCTTCATATAGAGAAAACTTGATACTTGAATGTAAAATCTGATCTAAATGATCTGTGTTAGTTAAGAGTTGTGGAACATAGTTCTATTCTTGGTTTGGAAAGTAATATATTCTGTTTTTGCAACAAATTTGACTTTGTGCCTATGTTTTAATAGGTTATTACTAAATTAATTAACTTCCATAATTAATTGATAAAGATAAGATGTTTAGAGGTGTTTGAAATATTATAAGAAGCCCAACACATCTGCAACTCAGTTTTTTAATCTGGCCTGTTTGACACAGTGAAACACAAAGGCAAAGTAAAGAAAAGAACACTTTGTCTTTATTGTTATGGTTGTACTTTTCAAACAACTCTCAATAGGTAAAAACACCATTCAAGAATTGACTTTGTTTTTTATTTAAATTCAAAAAGGATGAGTGACATCTTCCAATTAAAAAAATTATTTTTACATAGTGTATCACACATGTAGATGTCCTGTCAGTAATTTCTTTAAAGTTGTCATGGAAATTAAAAATTGCTGATATAACAAAGTTTTTTTTTTTAATATTTACCTTACAACAAATTTTGCTTCATCTGAATTTTCTTTCCAGAGTCCGATTCACTGACCCTTTTCTTTAATGCCTTGCAACCACTCAACAATTTTGGAATTGATGTTACCTCAGTATGTATGGTATGATTTTATTACTTGGTATAATGTATGATTTTATGGCTTGGTATAATCATGCCAATTTATATTCAAATTTGTAACTAATTTCTTTTATTGCTCAGTCTAATTTTTTTTTTAAAAGGCAGGAACTAATAATAATATTCTCATTCTCCCTTGTAGAAGCAAATTAAGTGTGACTTCTTAGAAGCACAATTAGACAGAAATCAAAGTTATTTGCTTAACCAAAGGTCCAGTTATGTTAAAATTATTTAATATACTAATAGTTTTATTGACTGCCCAAATTTCATCTCATAATTGATATTTTAGGAAATTATTTCAGTTTACAAAATTAGGGTAATGGCAGTCAAAAATTTGAAAAGAATGAAAAATGTAGGTATAAGGAGAAATTATTACAGTGTACTGAAAATTTGAATTTATTGACTTTGGTTAAGAAACTGCTGAGCCAGAGAGATAGGCCTTAGCTATACAGTAGAATTTGACCTAAAATATTCCTCATTTGGCTTTTATAGGTCAGAATTTCATACTTGAAAAAAAAAAAAAAACTATCCTGTATTCAGTTTTAAAGCAAAATTAATATTTAGCACTGATAGCAAATAGCTGAACAAACACAATTTCCTGAAATCCAAAAATTAAATAAGATGAGACAGATAGTAGGAATTTCATTTTCTGCAAGTTGTAATAACAGTAGAGAGAGTAATGTCTGGCAGACGTTTCTTGATGAAATTATAGTACCTTTGAATGAAATACTTAACACAAATTCATCTCATTCCAGCAGCCAGAGTAAGGAGGACTGGATTAAAATTCACTGCTTCTTATTAGCTGTTGATTCTCATACAAGTAAATAAACTGTAGTTTTGCCTTCTCAGGAAAGTTTTGTAAACTTGATTTTGAGAAACTTGAGTTTTCTTTCTCAATAAAATTCTGGGGGCTGAGGAAGTACATACCTTTTTTTATTGAAGGATTTCATTGATAAAAGATTCCTTTTTCCCTGAAGAACAGAAGGAGATTAAACCTTTATGAACAGTCGCTATGTGCTGGACACTTGACTATTTTCCTTGTGGAGAGAGAGAATTTTGCTACGGTTATTGGCTCTGGCAGTGCTGTCCACTAAAACTTTCAGAGGAAAAAAAAAACTCAGAAAGTTTGTAATTGTGGCAGTCACTAGCCACATGTGCTATGGAGTACTTGGAATGTGAGTAGTTTGACTAATAAATTGAATATTTAATTTTATTTAATTTTCATTAATTTAAATTTATATACTCACATGTGCTAGTGTCCACATATTGGACAGCACAGCTATAGAGCCATACTCAATCTCCATGTGTCTTTTATGTGTTACTTAACTTCTATCGGTCTCCATTTTCTTACCTATAAAATAGGGATAATATGTATACTACTTCTCTGGGTGATTGTACAGATTAAATGAGTTTTTGAATGATGTGGACACATAGAAGTCACTAAATAAGTTTCCTATAAATAAATTCTCAAAAGAGACTATTACCTAGGCACCATTATTCACATTTCACAGAAAAGGAAGCTGTGAGAAAGATAAATTGTTTCACTTTCCAAGGGTCACAGATCCTACAAGTATTGGGACTTGAGTCTGCACCCAAGTAGAATGACTCATTAATTATTCTATATAGTTTTTCCACATGGACTGACTCATCTGCCAATAGTGATGGATGTTACTACTTTTATCATCTTTAGTGAACTCCACTCTTTTTCTCTGTGCATAATGGAATCCATGGATGTAATTATCAGGGAAGATAGCTTTCCATCTTCCAATATCTGTGGGAAGAGTAAAAGCCTAACTTCCTTGAGTACCATGCTCTAAGATGTAAAACTATCTCCTGTCATGAAGACAGGAAAGAATTTATTTTTCCTTTGGGTAAAGCCAGTTAGCAAACACATATGGTCTACAGTCCCCCCATTCCAGCTCTTAAACTCTCCCACAGAGCTGAGTATCCAACTTGGTCTATGCTTTCTTCCCTAATGCTGGAAATAGTATTGCAATAAAATCAATGTCTGTTTGCTCGTATTTTCCGTTCTGATAGTCTTTAACATAAAAATGCATGAATTTTACAAGAAAGTATCAATCCTTAAAGTATTGCATAATGTAAAGGATGAATTTAGATAGTGGGATTACATAATGCAGCAAACATTCGAAATTTTCTTTTAACCATCTTATTTCGCTCTTTCCATAAGAAGTTTTATAGGCTGCACTGCATGGCTTGTGGGAATCTTAGTTCCCTGACCAAGGATTGAACTCACGCCCTTGGCAGTGAAAGCACAGAGTACTAACCACTGGACAACCAGGGAATTCCCACAAGATGTCCTTTATAGTAGCTACTAAAACCATCTTGTCTCACTTTTCTCTTTTACCACAAACCATTCTTTTAAAAATCAGCCACACTGGGTTTGAATTATCTCCCTCAATTTATCTGGAACAACTTTCAGTTAAGCATATCCTACTCTTCAATCCAAAAGCTAAACAAACTTAATAATTACTGTTAGCATTCCCTGGCAATTAATTTTAATATGATAATTATTATAATGTCATAAAACACTTATGATTCACATAACAAAACAAATAAGCTTGGGCATGTTCCAATAAAACTTTATTTACAAAAACAGGAGACCAACAGGATTTGACCCATGGCATATAGTTTGCAAATCCCTGCTCCAGACCCTATCAACTTTCACTAGACAATGCAATAGTAAAAATCTTATTGATTTCCCTGCCTCCAGACTTGATTTATACCACTTCTTAATAAATAAAAAATGTAGTTCAGCAGTTAGAGCTGTTTAATTATGAAATTGACTTCCATCAAACATAGTGACTTTGTTAACATCAGTATGTTTAGACATACTTGGTGTGGCTACTTCAGTTGGAACTTGAGAATGGGGTGAGTCTTTTCAAAGATTCAGTTCACTTCTACCAGTTTTAAATAAGGATTCAATGAAATCTTGTGTGGCTTCGCAGAGGGCCTGGGGAAGGAGTTAAAATTAAATGAACACATTTTTAAGACCTCTAAAATGAAATTATTAAAATCATCTCTAAAGGATTTAGTTCTGAGTTTTGAATTTAGTCATATGAAACATTTTCAAAGATATATATTGCATTTTTCCTGCCTATAGCAAATCAAATTTATTGAAAGAATAAAATAATACTCAACTGTGCATGACCTATTAAACTAGGGAATAAGATCATTGAAATATTAAAAATAAAAAACAAGTCAATTCTAGAGACCTGTGCAAGCAGGAGATTTAAAAATATAGCACAAGACCAAGCAGTGGATATGGAGATAATGTTAGAAGTGTACATGCCTTAAAACTTGTCTCAAAATAGTATAAATTAATAAATGTAACAGGGCATGGAAAACAGGGCATAATGGTCACAAATGTTTATCTTTGCTCAGTCCAATAAGAAAACAAAGAAAAAAAAATTTTTTTTTAATAAATCAATACACTATGGGTTATTGAAATTAACTTAACATAAAGCTAAATTTCTAAACCTGGAGTAAAAGAAGTTAACAAGAGGCAAATAATGTCCTTTTTAGAACCTCTCCTCATAAAGTCTCAGTAACTGGAGACACAGGACTTATCACGCATGCGTGAATGGAGAGTGCTGCCAACAGGGATAACTGGTGCTAAGCCTTTAAAAGAGCCCAGACATGTCTTTGCACACTTCTTACCTCAGGCCACAAGTTCTTACCTTCCCAGTCTAGCACCGGAGACTTATGGTTTAGAGCTTGAAACAAACAGATTTGGGGCACCAGGCCCAGTTGAGGGTCAGGGTAAGTCACCTTTTTGAAAGTCAGTTAATTCGAGATAGGACCATTGTCCCCCTACTTCCCCCAGGTTCCCAGGGCAACAACCACCAGGATTATACCTTCCAGACTGGTAATTAGAAGATTATTATCTGGAGAAATGACCACCCAAA
The DNA here is from genome assembly GCF_028021215.1 of Eschrichtius robustus. Taxonomy (NCBI): domain Eukaryota; kingdom Metazoa; phylum Chordata; class Mammalia; order Artiodactyla; family Eschrichtiidae; genus Eschrichtius; species Eschrichtius robustus. Next base: position 59,378,471 of record NC_090841.1, on the reverse strand, counting down.
AAGATGATCTACAAATACGAACATTTGCAGATCCCTCACAGAAATATCAGTGTGCCTGCACATTAATCATTTATAAAAACCCACTAATCAACAGCCCCGTAAAGACAGAAGAGCTTTATTTCAACTTCTGATGTCTTACTCCTATGTAGTAACATACCAATGGTCACCAATTATTTGAGGAAACCCTCCAACATAAAAAATGAATCTGAAAACAAATAAGCCTAAAAAAGGAACTTGTACAGAACAGAATCAATGCAGAGAGTTAAATGTCAAACTAAGTTGAAGTTGAAGAAGTACTCCTGAGAGAAGAACCCAAAGACAAAGAAAGGGAACAGAGAAATGAAGATGATTTTTAATTAAAATTTAAGAAGTATAAAATCTAAATGATATTAATTTCACGAAGAACAGCTATAAGGGAGGGAGCAAAAAATTCTTCAAACTAAAGGAAATAGGTTTCAGAGTCCCTACTGAGCATTTAGCAATAGAAACAAAAGTGGTCACTCACTAGGGTATATTACTGTGAAATTTCAGGTCACTGAAAATAAAGAAAAAACCCAAAAAGTCTTGGGTAGGGGGAAGGAGGTGAATAATGTACAAAGAATCTGGAATAATAATGCTTCTTAACCAGACACCTGAGAAATTAGAAAGAATGGACCCTTGCCCTCAAAATTCTGAAGAAATATGATATTTAATATTGAAATCTAAATTATCGATTAAGATAACATCAATTTATCTAAATTATCAATGTAGGTTAAATTATCAATTAAGAGGGTAGGCAGAGAAAAACACTAATTAGCTAATTCCTCAAATTTTAATATCCTTTTTTCTACTGTCTCAGAAAATTACAAGAAAAAAATGTGATTAACAAAAAGTGCTTCAAGTTAAAACAAAATTAATGTATGAAATACCTTTCTGGTGTTGGGATTCAGTCCTTCAGTGCCAGTATCTCAAATCTGAAAAAATAATTAGCTCTGGGAAAACTAGTCAATAAAAAAATGCTCACTATAAGAAAGGGTTCAAAGCTATATTCTAATATTGGAACAATATTAAAAATAGGAGCTGTCAAAAATGTGTTTTATTTTTGCCTTGGTTCTCCTCAGGAGTTCTGGTTCCAAAATCAATGACTTGCCTAAGAACCTATTCTAATTTGACCTGCACCCCACACTCAAGTGCTTGGCAATCATGAGCACATGATTGACACTGTAAGCATTTGCGGTTGCATTTTTGCCCCCAGAATGTAATTCTAGAGTAAGACTTAACAAATCCTTGAACAAAGAAGCTATCTCAGATTTTTGCACACATTTGGTGTCCAGTAAATATTTTCTGGAAGAGTATTTATTTTAGGTATTTTAATTTTATATGGATATCTTTGACTCATTTCATCCATTGTAGAAATATTAAAAATATTAAGGGTTTCCCTGGTGGCGCAGTGGTTGAGAATCTGCCTGCCAATGCAGGGGACATGGGTTCGAGCCCTGGTCCGGGAAGATCCCACATGCCGCAGAGCAACTAGGCCCGTGAGCCACAATTACTGAGCCTGCGCGTCTGGAGCCTGTGCTCCGCAACAAGAGAGGCCGCGATAGTGAGAGGCCCGCGCACCGCGATGAAGAGTGGCCCCCACTTGCCGCAACTAGAGAAAGCCCTCTCACAGAAACTAAGATCCAACACAGCCATAAATAAATAAAAATTTAAAATATATATATATATTAAGAATATATTTATAATTATGTGTGTAAACCCTATGATATTAAATAAAATTAATATATGTGCATGCTCTCTTATTATAACTATTACACAAATGTAAAATTGCCTTCAGAAAAGCACGTTAACTAGAATAGTTGAGAATTTAGTTGATGAAATTCACAGATTCTGTACCATACTAATTTTTCAACACCTGAGGTATCCTGTAATCTTTCTTATATCAGAGAGTCAGTAAATTGTCATTATGGAGTTATTTTAAATCAAAAGTTGTATCAATGAAATTGTTCCTGTTTCAGGACACTGGAGAAAAAAATAAACTAGCTTTTTTCAGAATGGTTGGTGAAATAGAAGTTGCTTTTAAAGGTTAATTTTTTTTTAAGTACAAACCATAAAGGGTTTGTTATAATAATATTTGAAATGGCTGAGTAATATTTCACTGTATATATGTACCACATCTTCTTTATCCAGTCATCTGTCGATGGACATTTAGGTTACTTCAGTGTCTTGGCTGTTGTAAACAGCGATGCAATGAACATCAGGGTGCATGTATCCTTTTGAACCATGTTTTTCTCTGTACCCTCAACCATTAAAAAGAATGAAATAATGCCATTTGCAGCAACACGGATGGACCTAGAGATTATCATACTGAGTGAAGTAGGTCAGAGAAAGACAAATATCATATGACATCGCTTATCTAGAATCTAAAAAAATGATACAAACGAATTTATTTACAAAACAGAAACAGACTCACAGAGAATGAACTTATGGTTACCAGCTGGGAAGCGTGCAGGGGAGGGATAGATTAGGAGTTTGGGATGGACATGTACACACTGCTATATTTAAAATAGATAACCAATAAGGACCTACTGTATAGCATAGGGAACTCTGTTGAATACTCTGTAATAACCTAAATGGGAAAAGAATTTAGAAAAGAATAGATACATGTATATCTATAACTGAATCACTTCGCAGTACACCTAACTAACACAACGTTGTTACTCAACTATACTCCAATATAAAATATTTTTAAAAATAAATAAATAAATAAAAAGCAAAAAAAAAGAATAATTTTTGAAATGAGTCAGAAAGAGAGAAGGCTGTCAGAAAGTGAATTTAAAAATGGTTTTAAACCTCACCATTGGTTCTCAGATATTTTCATTTCTTTATAGCTTGAACCAATTTATTAAATCTTGATATATAAAATCTAGATTAAATGCCACTAAAAGCATGCATTATATACTTTGCATAAACATAGCATTCCTATAAATACAGGGATTTGTAAAGTCTTAAACATTGCTTTACTGAATACTAATGACTTGAAAGATAGGTTTTTATATTAATGTGATACAAGCGTATTAGTGAGTAGAAAAGAGTTCAACAGAGTTTGCAGCATCAGATGTCAGAATAAAAGAAATACTTCAGATTTTTGTTCTTTTCCTGATAATATAATATTATAACCCACAGTGGGGTAGGGACTTGGATGCAATGTTCCCTGTATCAACAGGGATATAATGAAACAAGCACACATTAAGCCATCTTTAGACATTGATGATGATGCAGAAGACTGCAATCGTCTTTTGCAATAAAGACATATCTACCAATTATGCTTATGCATATACACCGATTATACACACTGCAATTTTATTTTCTGAGGTTTCAAAGTTACTTTAAAAAAAAAAGATCATGCTGCTCTATTTGATCCTAAAACTTTTAATTTAAAAAATAATTTATTCCTTTACTTAAGATACAGAAAACTGTTTTTCTCTCTTTTTAAACTTAATATCCTTAGATTATCAAAACACATTTTCTTGATTTGTTCTCACCTCTAATATAAGTGATTTTAAAGTATGAACGAGGGAGAACCTGGGTGTAATTTACACTTCTAAAAATTCTACCTTGAAATGTATATCACTTTGTTTTTGTTTTCATGCTGACATGTTTTTCCCTGTTTTAAAAATAGGACAACCAGTAAAATAACAATACTGATGAATAGTTATGTTATAAATACATACAAACTATACTGTGTCTTACTGCGATACTTTAAACTAGTCTGTTTTAAATGCAAAAGAAGGAAAAAAATAAATTGGGAGCTGGGGAAACCATGAATGATTGAAAGTTAGTTTGAAGAAACCTTAGTATTTGCTTACTAGTATTTCTCATCCATTCTTGCCCGTCCCCCACTCCAGTACATCTTGACTCTTTCTTCTTTATATTCCAACAGCAAAGAGAAGTTTAATTATCTTTACTTTCTATAATTTATTCCTATAGTTTATTGTGAAAACTTACGTAGTTTAAACATGCTTTTTTAAGCAATAACTTACTGACCACTGAGGACTAGTGTTCTCTCTCCACTCCCTCTGTCTCTGACTCTGTCTCTCTGTATTGATAACATTTTTGGCACTAATGATACTAACAATTGAGATTTCACCTTTTTGAGCATTTGTGAAGTTTTAATTACAATTCTTAATAGCATCAAATACAAAAGTGAGACTACATCCCAAACTCTTAATTTCCACTTCAGAACTCATTATTGCTGCTGCGATGTTAGTTCCCATTAACTTGGTGGGGCTGTAGGGGTTAAGGGTCATCATTTTTAATTAAAAGAATATGCAGTTTTAAGCATAGTTAAGTCAATGTTGGTCCTTACTAATTTTTTTCCTTCAGGAAGGGAAATCAAACTGAAGTGTATGATTAATAGTCTCAATCTAATATAGAATGTTCATATTGTCTAACCCCACTCCACTTTTCTTTAACAACACTAAGGTATCACCTTGCTTCAAATTTGAGGGCATAGACCCTGCATCAGTTTAGCTTGGTACTCCTTAGATATTTTTATGCTCAATTCTGAATCAATAGTTATTCTTTATTTATAATATTTTCTTTCTTAAACTGAAGGGCAGTATAATGTTATTTATTTTATTTTAATTCATGTATATTCTACATATATTATTTTGTATTTAACACATATTATATGCTTAAAAATAAAACAGAGTGTGCAATTTGTTTCCTCAGTTTTAACCATTTATCTCTTGCCATGCAAACACTGGTCCTATCAAACATAATTCAAAGTGAGAATGAAATGAAATTATAAGATCTTTATCAAACACCTGTTGGAGACAAATATTAATATGGCTTGGTAAAATTACTTCATTATAGAGAGAGAAAATTCAAATGAGGAGTGAGGAGAAGACTGTGGTTTGAATGGAAATTAGGTACCATGCAGATATGTTCAGGTTTTCTCTAGGCTCGGCCATCAGCCTGGAGGTCAGTGTTAGGGGCTCCCTCTTACACAGAAGAAAATGAGTCCAGCTTTATCTGATATTTGCATTTCAAGCAACAAAAAATAACCAGCTCATGACACATGCCGAAGAAGAATTAATTGAATACCCTAGAGAAGCAATAAAAAACTAGAGAGACTTGTGAATGATCTGAGGCAGCTCTGGAGAACGAGGAAGCAAGAAGCACAGAGATCACTTGGTGCCACTTTGTCAGGATGCCCCTCACTCAAGAAAAAAAGTCCCAGGAAAGGAGACTGGTTCATGAGTACGTGCCCTGACTCTACTGGAAAGGGAGCAGGGAAACCTGTGCACTTCAGCTTGTGAAATTGGAGGAGGCATAGGTATTTCTTGTGCCAGTAAGTCTCAGCAGTGTGCCCTTCAAAGGGAGAATCAGTGCTACATAAATATCTGCTGCACCCCCAAGGGGAAATAGCTTCTCCACTGAACATGGGTCAGTAAGGGTTGGATTAATTTAAAAATTAAAAATTTTATACATCTGGTGAAAACTCATGCTCTTTCTCAAGATCTGCAGTACAAATCAATGCACCAGAGGATTGTGCTTGGTTTTCTTTTGGATTTTCATAGAATTTTTATCTCTGTAGAGGTCTGACTATAACACATTAGTGATGATTATGAAACTACAAATTTCCATACTTTTATTTTGTGTGTGTGTATATTCTTCAATTAATTTCTTAGTTCTTTTTTTAATGGTGATTAAGGGCAGACAAGCAAAATACAACAGGTTTTAATTTTTATATGTAAATTTATGGCATGCTAAATCACACGGTAGTTCATTGTGCAATAGATGATATATACAGTGAAATTCAAAAATGCGTGTGCATCATTTCTCCCCAAATTTATTTAATTAAAAGAAAATTAACATGGCCTATTGATTTTACATATTTTAATCTATCTCTATGTAAATCAGGATAGGCAAGTTATGTTATAAAAAGAAATTAACCTTGAAATCTCAGTGGTTCAACACATGAACATTTCAGTTTTCACTCACACAGTATTTCCAATGAGGACAAAAGGGTAGTTCTTCACCATATATTTCTCAGAGACCAGGCTTCATCGTCTTGTGATATGACCATCTCAACATGTACCTCACGATTAGCCAAATCAGGGCAAGAGAGAAGTAGGAAAATTTTACAGAAGTGCAACTGTCTGATCTGCAGTCACCTATAAGTAACATTCATCCACTTGGTTGGAACTTGTCACTGGCTATAACCCACTGCAAGAGAGGCTGGAAAGTAAGCCCATGTTCTTGGGAAGGAGAGAATAATCAGATATTACAAACATCAGCTATATTGTCCATGCTCTCTTTCTGTCTTATTACTCCTCCAGCCAGGCAGGAGCCTTGAGCAGAATATCATGGGCCAGATTTCTGTATATGTCAATGTTGAGAAGAATATTCAGGAAGCTGCACTCTAGAGAGAGATTGTCATAATATCTGGGACACTACTAAGTAATCCATAATTTATCAGAAAATATTTCAGTACAGACTTCTGCTAAAAATGCACATGTATGAGTGTTTGATCTATACTTCTAGGGGGAGACAGTTGTCCAAATCAGTAATGCATATATTGAGAATGTCAGTCAAAAGTTCACATTTCAGAGATCTCTTCAGACATCTTTTGCTCTGACCAACACCTGAGGCATAACATGTTAGAAATGTGATTTCACTGATAAAATTACAAGCAAACAAAATAAGTAGATTGGCTAAACTATTCTAGGGAGAGTCTCTACCTTTTCATGAACTAGCTTTGAAAATCTAGCAAGCTTTTGATTTTCAGTCCTTTATGAAATTGCCCCATGATAATCAATATACTTGTGGAATTTTGATTGTCTGGTGCTGAATGTATAGTTACCTAAATGCTGCCTCTAAAATGTTGTGAGGTTTGTTTTTAGATGGGGTCAGAGAATCTGAGCCTGAAAAACACCGAGAGCTGAAGCTTCACTGAGACCAAAGAAAAGGGGGTTTGTCTTCCTACTAGTGATGTTTAATCAGTGTGAGGATTTATAGTGGAACTCTGCTGAGATTTGATTTCGTCAGCACTTGATATTAAAGTTGTGACAGGGGAAACCTATTCCTCTTACTACCTGTAACATTGATGCCAAAATAAGTACCAAAAAAATCTTAGTAGTTGTGTTTGTCCAAATTTACTAGGTCACTTTGTAACAAAGATCAGCTAAAAAATCAAAGATCTAAAGGGTAGGGCTGGTCAGAAGGGGAGACACTACAGCACCAATGAATGTGAGAACGGTTGGAATGATCATGGAGACAATCTGAATAAGAGTCTGAGAAAATATTTCTGAATAAGGGAAGTGGTGGCTACAGTTTGTTTTAATTGGATGTTCATATCTTTGGGCTTGGGTGGGTGGGAAGTCATTTGTCTGGAAACCTGGCTAGGTGATACCTTGAGGCTATCTGAAGAACCCCTGTATAAATAGGTAATATATATAGTAAATTCATTTGTCAACAAATGTTTCCTAGAAAAGAAAAAAGGGAAGAGAAATTAGAAGAAAGAATAGCTGTTGGAAAATCAAAATATATGAAGAAAATAAAATCAACTATGATAAAAGATTCACAGGAAATTTTAAAGGAAAAATACTAATTGTTAATTGGAACTATTTTGTGTATAGCGTATGTTTAATGTATTTTATTTCTTACTTATCCTTTCAGTAATCTCTCTTATTTTTTTAAACTGAGCATGGAAGCTTCATATTGGAGGAGGGTGGCAATCAAAAAGTTATTTCATCATAGACTTTGTAAAAAATAAACATTTCTAAAACCTTTAACTACATCATGTTATATAGCTGTGTTATATAGCTGCTCAGCCCATAGTGTAGGATTAAATAAGCTACTACTGAAATTTATATTTACGTTCTCTAGATGGAAAGACTGATGCTTGCCAAACCAATTCGGCACATTCTGATTTGAAGATATAACTAGACACCATCAGCCCTGAAGTTGGCAATAATCCATGTTTCTAGGTGAGTTTTGAGAGGCTACTGCTACTTACTCTTCTTGTTTCAAAATCAAGGGACTCCTCTCCCATCCCTGTGGTTTACAGTAAGTCTGTGCTTTTAACTGCTCCCTCCTGCCAAGGTCAAGGATAGTCTTTCTTTCTTTCTTTTTTTTTTTTTCACATCTTTACTGGAGTATAAATGCTTTACAATGTTGTGTTAGTTTCTGCTATACAAAGGGATATTCTTTCAAATTTCTCTTTAGTCTCTCCACCCTAAAAAACATAATTATTACTCTGTGCTCTGCTTCCCTTTCCCTACCTCTTAGCTTTCCCAAAAACTATCCTGTAAGTGTTGTATCTAGACTTCCCTCTTTGCTATCTCTTTCAGGTTGACTACCTTTAGGATGGTCTATCCAGAATTTTATTTGATTTTTCTAGAACACCACATCATGAATTACTTCCCCAGATAGATGTACAGCAGCCTAAAGACAAATAATAATACTCAAGTCCCCCACCACTAGATCTCACCCCAAACCCAGAGCCTTCATGAAGCTTGCATTCTAAACCAGATATTTGTACCCAAATTTAGATAGTAAAATGGTTTGGATACATATAGCTAAAATAAGAAAGAGTGGTATTTTGCTTCTAATTGTAACAAACAATTTTTTAGACTTTGACACCATTTATGGCTGCACTACAACCCAAAGACATATCATTGCTTGTCATTTGATTAAAGAGATTTTTAAAATTTAAATAGAAAGTACTTTCGAAATATACAGTGAACTTCTAGAGATGAAATCCAGATAGACATTAGTAATGGATAATTTGTATGAGCTGTCAGAATGTTTGCATTGTCCTTAATATTTTAGTTGATTTATTTTTATATCATCCTTTTAGCTGTGCTGTTTCATTTTTGAAATATTGGACATCTTAAATCATAGAGTTTGAAGTACTATTTCTTTTGGAAATGCCTTTCTGAGGAACTAAATCTATATATTAAAAAATGTGCAATGTGTAATGTTTGACTTGGAGAAAATGTACTAGAGTAGACAACTCAAGTTCAGGCAAAGGAATAAATGCGTTTAAGTCGTATGTTAGGCAAACTTTTTAAAGTTATAGTTAAAACTAGGAGATGAGGCTATAGAAATTTGAGGAATAGCATTGTTCTACATTTATATATGGAAAGAAAAGACAGTTCCAAAGTACCTTTCAAGGACAATAAGATTGTAGACCAAAACACAGAGCAAATTGAAAACAGACTCTGCAGTTTCAATACTATTTCCTTGTCTTTTATCATGGGTGATCATAGGAAAGAGTCATATAAAAGAACTGGATTAACTATAAACTTTTGTTAAAGACATCATTATAGCTTGTGATTTAATGCTGCTTGTCTAAGGTCACTTTGGACTTGAAAATTACTATGAACAAAAATGATGACTTTCTTTGAATAGCATGTATTGTTTCTTTCATGAGATAATAAGAATTATATAGACATTCCTACCCCATCAGATGTCTGTTTTTTGTTCTGATCACAAGAAATTTATACTTAAATATAATATTTAAACTTAGAAATGAGATTAGCTCTTAAATTGGTAAAAATGTGTTCCTCCGTGTCTTGAATTTTTTTTTTTTTTTTTTAACAGTTTTGGGGTACTGTATTCTGCAGGGAAGGCATTATTATTATTATTTTTTTTAATGCTATTCTTGTCTGCTTACATTCTTTTTATTTATGATGTATGTATGGCTGTGTTGGGTCTTCGTTTCTGTGCGAGGGCTTTCTCTAGTTGCGGCAAGCGGGGGCCACTCTTCATCGCGGTGCGCGGGCCTCTCACCATCGCGGCCTCTCGTTGCCGAGCACAGGCTCCAGACGCGCAGGCTCAGCAATTGTGGCTCACGGGCCGAGTTGCTCCGCGGCATGTGGGATCTTCCCAGACCAGGGCTCGAACCCGCGTCCCCTGCATTGGCAGGCAGACTCTCAACCACTGTGCCACCAGGGAAGCCCTTGAATTTTGATATTTATATTTTCACAGTTTTAAAATTTACAGCTTCTTAGTTTCAAATTTCATTCTTTCATTTGAGGAAGTGTGTGGATAATGAATAATTAAATATTGACTGTGTTAGGTAGGCTCTTTTAGGCTGCAAGAATCAGATTGAAATAAAGGCTGTCTCAGTTGTCAAGGATTTTTTATGAGGATTAAGGAAAAATAGGTCATCACTTCAGCCGCCTCATGTTGAAACTTGAAGGAAGTCAGGAATGTTGTTCAGGACCCAGAAGGATCTCTAGTGGTCCAGCTGGACAAGCTGGCCATCCTCTCATTTCCTCAGCAGGCAGAAGACGTTGCTCCCTGCACCAGTAACCATACTTATGTTGTGATGGTGACTCAGAAATCCTGTCTCTGCTTCTAACTGTGATTGTCCCTGCTAATACCATAAATATCTCTCCACATCACTGCTTCTGCATCTGTGTGGCTTTTCCTTTGACATAGCCTCTGCTCAGTGCTTCTTGTTTGTGTGTCTGACAGCTTGAGTCCCCTTCTTTCAACTCCGTTTTCTTCTCTATGATTGCCTCATACACCCAATAAGAAGGATCAAAGTGGGCTAGGATGGCAAAATGTTGTTAGGAAGAGTTCTTCTCTATGACCACACCTAGGCCATTGCTTAGCCTGTAGATGATTGCCCTCTAGTCTCTGATTCAGTCAGCTGTGGCCAGAGCAGTGGCAGTGTGTGGTGTAAGATAATTGGCATCTAAGAAGCTCTCCAACCTACAATGTTCTCTGAATGTCAGAAAACTATATGTAAACCTCAATTCCCATAACTGTATTGGTCCTTGATATAAAGAGAGAAACACACATATTTTCATAGTTTATTTTAAAAGAGCTAGATATATTCTTTTTATATTATAAGTATTATACTGTATTATTTTCTAATATAGTAATTTTATATATTTTAAATGTGTGTTACATATTCTTTTCTTTTGTAGCAAGCTGCCTTTCACTTTTTACTGTATGGAGATAAATACAAATAGTCCTGTGGGCAAAATGCCCAGAAAATTTAGTTTTAGTCTATAAATAGAATATTGAGTTAATTAATAAGTATTAAAAATAAAATATAAATTATGCTTCTAAAACATGTGTAAATGTTTAATTTTGCTTAAGTAACAAGGTGAATCACATGTTATCATAGTCTAAGAATGAACATTAATTTTACTAATACATTTACTCAACTATTTATAAGCACATTATTTATCTGAAGGAATCAAAACATTTTGCAGTTACATCATACTGTATTATAAGGGGGGGAATTATGTGCTGTTAATGTATTATATATTTGCAGCACATCAAAAGTCTATGCTGGGCTTCCCTGGTGGCGCAGTGGTTGAGAATCTGCCTGCCAATGCAGGGGACACGGGTTCGAGCCCTGGTCTGGGAAGATCCCACATGCCGCGGAGCAACTAGGCCTGTGAACCACAACTACTGAGCCTGCGCGTCTAGAGCCTGGGCTCCGCAACAAGAGAGGCCACGATAGTGAGAGGCCCGAGCACTGCGGTGAAGAATGGCCCCCGCTTGCCGCAACTAGAGAAAGCCCTCGCACAGAAACGAAGACCCAACACAGCCAAAAATAAAATATATATATATATATATATATATATATATATATTAATTTAAAAAAAAAGTCTATGCAAGTATTTTTTATGGATGTTAAATTCTGTCTATAAGACACACATATAATATATAACGCATTAATATACTTTCCAATATTGTAAAAAACGGATGGTGGTCATTTAAAATTTGTTTATAAACTCTACTATATGTCAAAAGTCTTTGCAATACTTTAATAAACTTCTTCTCCAGCCCATGCCTATTAATTTCTCTCACCATCTCAGGCACTACCTCCCGGATGCTCAGGTACTATCTGCTTTTCTGTAAGTCATTTCCTCTCACAGTCATGGTGTTATTATAAATAATAAACCTCAAGTTTTAGCTTCATTCCTAATCCAGGTTCTGCAGTTTTTTGTGTCCATTATCAGAGATAACAATGATCTACATATTGGCTATCACTTAAATATCTCAGATAATTTGCTTAGATCTCAGTAGCATATCCACCATACTGATTGTTCCTTGATCTTTGTCTTTGCCATAAAATTGAAAAGTTAATCCCTTTTTCATTACCAACAGTCAAACATTTAACTTTCTAGCATGTTCTCTTTTTCCTACTTCCAGGTTTTAGTATCAACCTCAAGATTCCTTGTCTATCTGGAACTATTTGCTATTTTATGCTGATTTGTCCTCTGTTAAATCACAGGAGTCTTGAAAACTATGCTAAGATCTATCCTTTCCTGATGTTACCTGCTGAGCAGTTTTTTTGAATATGCATTATCTGTTTTCCCAGTAGAACTCCCTGTCAAATATCATCCTATCTCGTTCTCTAAACTTCTGCAATTCTGACTCTTGTTTGGACTGGTGAATGTTTGCTTGTATAATCTCTTCAGAACACTCCTTTTCCTTCAGCTAAAATTATCCTGTGTAGAATCTACATCACTTCAACGTTAATTGAGTTTGGATTCAATTAAATCATTTAAGATTTTAAATAATAGGTTGGGCCCTCGATTTTCATACACATTATTTAGTGTCTATGCATAAAACATTCAGGCCCTTTTTCTTGCCATCAGCCAGTATATTTCCTTAGGTAGCCATAGTTCACCAAAGATATCCCTATCTCTAATAAATGGGTAAATTCAAACTAGTCTAAATCAATCATGCCATTCCCACTTCCCTGGGCAATGATGGGATTGGGATACTATGGTGACTTTTTTGGCCAAATAAATGTGACAAGATATATGTTGCAGAGACAGGGTATTGGGGTGAGCGAAATAATGTGGTTATCTCACACTTTAAAAAGTAGACAAAATATGTTACTTCTTTTTCTTTCTTTTATTTCTTTACCTCTGGAGATGATCATTGGTGGTTGTAACACCTAGAATTGCTATATTTGTCTAACCAGAAGAAGAATAACTAAAAAATAACACCAATCTACTGAGAAGAAAGAAGGAAAAGGAGGGGCTAATCAGAGTAAGAATAAGCTGGAACTAAGTGTAAATAAAAAGAAAGGCACAATTTTAAAAGATAAATTCTAATAATTAGAAACTCCAACCAAACTGTTTATGAAAGAGTAAGTTATGGACTATCTCAGGGTTTTTTTAAATTATTTTGTCCCCTATTTAAAAGCAACCGATCAATTAAATTCAGCATTCATGCATACATTAAAAATGAGATAGGTAGGCCTCATTTCTGTTCCATTCTGGCATCTGAAATGTATGGCTACTCTTTAATTCTCAGATTTATACTATACTGTTGCTCAGAAAAGGAAATACTTGTTAATTATTTATGTAAGAACCAGATGTGGAGTTTTCCTGCATGTTTTAGATACAGCAGAAGCATCCTTATATAAAATAATTGAGAGTCAGTCTTACTTGGCTGATCAAAATCCTGTTTTTAAAGTGGGAAGTAATAAATGGCATAAAATATGCAGTTATATCTTATTTGAACCTAAATATGAAAGGCAATTTGACAGTCATTTAATACGGGGCTTATTTACTACTATCTTTTTAAACAAAATTGCCATTGGCACTACTTTTGCAATGCATTGTGTACAATTTTTCATTTCAATTTTCTTCATGAACCATAGGAATGTAAAGTACTAGATATTACAGCTTTGATATTTAGACATTTAGATATTTTATCTATATCTAAATGTCTAAATATCTAAAATATTTAGGTATTTTACAGCTATTAGATAGCCAGCTTTGCAGAAAAACAAAATTAGTTGTTATGCATTTGTCTTCTCAACAAAAATACTATTTGTAAAATTGCATTAAAAGTAAATCTTAGGGAATTCCCTGGTGGTCCAGTGGTTAGGACTCTGCACTTCCTCTGCAGGGTGCCTGGGTTCCATCCTTGGTCTGGGAACTACTAAGATCCCCCAAGCCACATGGTGCAGCCAAAAAAAAAAAAAAAAATCTTAACCAATATATCATTGAATACCATTAATTACATAAAACTTCAATTTAAAAAATCTAATTATTAGATTAATATTAACTTCTAATTATAAAAATCTCTCATTACTTAGAAATTTGCTATACCTCTCACTTAAGAGAAAAGAAAATGAAGCAAGAAGATAACTATGTTAGAAGCTTAGCTTAATAATGAAAGTCAATAACATGTTGTTCAAATAACAAAGGTATAAAAATCAAAAGCTCTGGGTCCTTGTCCTGGTAGTGTTATTTGAGAAAGGCGTTTAATTCACCTGAACTTCAAATTCCTCATCCATAATGTGTGGATATTCATACCAGAGAAGTCTTCTTCTCTAAGCTCTATAAGGTATAAAATATTAAACATATATTTATATAGACTATGAAAAAAGCAATTAAATCTAATTTAATTTTCATATTTACAAAATAATTGAAAAAATAAATGTAAAAATGTGAATTTTGTAATAATATTTTAAATAATCTTATTGTTTTCAATAAATTCACACTTATGTAAATTTTTTTAATGTATTGGTCAAATATTTTCAATATTTGACAGTATTTAACTCAGTAACTTAAACACACAATTCAATTATAAAAATTTCTGTTTCAAGTATTCCTGTTAATCAGGGTTTTTCTTAATCCTTTCTATTCAATAATCTCTTGTTCTAAGAAACAATTTAATTCATTTAATTAGTTAATTAAATTATATTTGATTTAATTGGCAAGGCAAAAGGTGAATTGGCAATCATCTTGATAATAACCCTTTTTCATTAATAATTAACAATTCTACATTTAATTAATTGATTATGTGAGAGAGAAGGAAGTTGGGAGGATAAAAATTAAGGTATTTTCTCCTCAACGAAAAAGAAAATATCAAATATTTTCTTAATATATACAACACTCTTTTAAATATCAGCATAAGGACAAAACACACAAATTTCTAAAACACAGAACTAGTAAAATCTGAATATTTATAAAAGATATTAAAGATCACTTCAAATCCCTTTGATTAATGATTTAAATTCATTACCCACGTAAGTTAATGTGCAACCTTGCAATATTAGCAGGATTATATAGTTCAGAACAGTGGAGATGAAAGCACTTTTCTGTTTTGTGTGGTTCAGACTCTACCTGTGTTGTCTTGTAATTGTCCCACTTGCAAAAGAGTGATAATAAAGTAAAGCATGCTCCATGAGAGTAACTGTGGTGATGTGAGGGCTTGAATTCAGATCATCAAGTATGATGGAAGATGAGTTGTCTTTGTGTTCTGTGTGGTACCAGATAAATGTCCAAATGAGTCAAAGTTCAGGGTAGGATATCTTCTGATCAGTCTTATATTGAGCTCAGCTTTGTCCATTGGAGGAGTACAGTAATTCTATGAGCAAATAAAAAGACTCTATTTATCTGTTTATTTGTGCTTAGGAGAAGGAAAATTTTTTAAAAGTGTAGTAATATACCCAATAGCAAGAAGGAGTAATACTCAGTGGGACATAAAGAAAGTACTAGCAGTGTCAGGGCAACTCTGTGATGTTAAACAGATGTTTTAATATTCAAATGACAGTGATAATGAACCCAAGCAGCATTGTTGGTCAGTAGACATTATTTTATACAATAGAAGAGTGTCACTGGTACCAAACAGATTCAACTGATATTGAAAAAGTGAGGGCTGGGGAAACCAAAAATGAGAACCATGTCTGTAAGCACCAAAGTACCACTGGGAAATTCCAGAAATTCTTGGAGTGGAGATGTATTTGTTTCCAATTAGTACTTTAAGGAATTACCACAAACTTGGTAGCTTAAAACAACAGCCATCTATTATCTTACAGTTCTGGAGGTCAGAAGTCTAAACTGGATTGGCCACACTCTAGTCCTTCTGGAGGCTCTCAGGGAGAATTCATTCCTTGTCTTCTCTGGTTTCTGGAGCCTGCCCACATTCTTTGGCTCTAATACCTTCAATACACAGACCTCTACTTCCATCCTCACTTTTCCTTCTCTAACTCAGACTCTCTCTTGCCCTCCTCTTTCAGTTATAAGGATCCTTGTGGTTAATTTGGGCCCCTAGATAAGCCAGAAGAAGTTCACCATCTCAAGATTCTTAACCACATCTGCAAAATCTTTTTTTGCCAAATAAGATAGATATTAACAGATTTCTCAAATCAGAACATGGACATCTTTGAGAAACTATTTTTTTCAGTATAACACAAGGGATACATTTTTTAGAGATTTTAGGATGGATTGCCCTATAAACAGAGGCAGCAAGATCTTATAAATATGACTTTAAATTCTTAAAAAAGTAATATTTGGATGGAAAAATGACAAAAAGGACAGAAATATTCTCTAAAAAATCCAGTGATATAAAACTTGCATACATACACTTGCAGAATAAATACACATTAATTCAGTTTATTTCTTTAAGTTAGTTAAATTTACCTCACGCAAATAATTAAAATACAATTTGCTTATGTTGACTGAAGCTATTGGTTTTAAATCATTCTGGCTAGAAAACCTAGTCAAATTAATTTTCTGATAATTTAAGTAGGTCCAAAATGCTACTTTTGGTCAATCTTCTCTCTATGTATGAAAGCCAGAGCTGCACTATCTAAAGGAAAGTTCAGGTATAAAGAAGAAAGAAAAAAAGATAACACCACACTCTTATACTTGTTGAGAAAATCACACAGCAAATGGAAAATAAAAATAAATTTACAGATTAACTTGCAAGAATGACTTTTATAAGGGACATGTTATATATATATATTTTTTTAGAAATTCACGTTCTTTTATTTATTTATATATGACTGTGTTGAGTCTTCGTTTCTGTGCGAGGGCTTTCTCTAGTTGCGGCAAGTGGGGACCACTCTTCATCGTGGTGCGCAGGCCTCTCACCATCGCGGCCTCTCTCGTTGCGGAGCACAGGCTCCAGACGCGCAGGCTCAGTAGTTGTGGCTCACGGGCCCAGTTGCTCCGTGGCATGTGGGATCTTCCCAGACCAGGGCTCGAACCCGTGTCCCCTGCATTGGCAGGCGGATTCTCAACCACTGCGCCACCAGGGAAGCCCCATGTTATATTTTTAAAGATTAAAAAACAGTTACATACATGTTCTGTTTACATTAGTCTATACAGTGGAAACAAGTGTGTGAAATCCACCACTGATGTCAGCTATTAAACCCTGGTGTGAGCTTCCATAGGACATTGTAGGACCTGTTTCTCTATTTGTAACTTGGCCTATTAGAATCATTTTGGAAAAAAAGCTGGGATCATACGGATCTGACAATAGATTTATAATAAAAAACCACATGAGCTTGAGGAAATGATTTAATTGATTCAGCCTGTTTTGAGAAAGGAAGTGGAATTTCTGAGCCAAGGTATTTAGTAATTGCATAAATAATTGAGCTGCAACTGTTAACCCAAACCCTCAATCAAGAAATAAAGTGTCAAAAAATGTGAGATATTTGCTACTACTGATGAGCAAAGCCCTCTCCAATAATCCTCTACATTTGCCTTCTCATCTATATACCACTCTGTTAGGTCAGTTCCAATCCAATTATACTCTGGTTTTTAGGCCTTTTAGGCTGATGCAAATTGATTTGAATGTGGAAGGTGATGCAACATTTGTCTATTTGTTAGTGGTTTCATGTCATGAACTCGCATGATTTTGTTTTTAAAATTTTGAATCACATGTGCATTATATGTGACCCCTCATATATCATAAGTCTAATATGTCCTAATATGCTCATATATGGAATGGTTTCAGTCACATGTGCCTTAGAGATATGTGCAGAGACCTGACAAGAAACCAGACAGATAATACGTGGTAATTAATAAATATAAATGACACAAAAAATATTTTTAAAAATCCCTATAGTTCTGGGTTTCTAAGGTATTTATTCTTAAAGAAAAAAGCAAAACAACTTGCCATTGAGACTTCAGATACCTGATTCAGAGTCCTATATGAACTACTCTATAAATATCTTCTTAAAAATTCATAGTTAAATGCTGATATACTCATTTTCAAAAATATGGAAATGGAATATCAGATATTTTGATTTGAAGAAAAGTGCATTAAAACATAAGCAAGACAGGAGTGGGGTGTCTTCAAGATGGTGGAGGAGTAAGACGTGGAAATCACCTTCCTCTCCACAAATACATCAGAAATAGATCTACATGCGGAACAGCTCCTACAGAACACTTACTGAACGTTGGCAGAAGACCTCAGACTTCCCAAAAGGCAAGAAAATTCCCATGTACCTGGGTAGGGCAAAAGAAAAAAGAAAAAACAAAGACAAAAGAAGAGGGACGGGACCTGCACCTCTGGGAGGGAGCTCTGAAGGAGAAAAAGTTCCCACACACTAGAAGGCACCTTCACTGGCAGAGACGGGGGTGGGCTGAGGGGAAGCTCTGGAGCCACAGAAGAGAGTGCAACAACAGGGGTGCAGAGAGCACAGGGGGGAGATTCCCACACAGAGGATCAGTGCTGACCAGCACTCACCAGCCTGAGAGGCTTGTCTGCTCACCTGCTGGGGCAGGTGGGGGCTGGGAGCTGAGACTTGGGCTTCGGAGGTTGGATCCCAGGGAGAGGACTGGGGTTGGCTGCATGAACACAGCTTGAAGGGGACTAGTGTGCCACAGCTAGCTGGGAGGGAGTCCGGAAAAAGACTGGATCTGCCTAAGAGGCAAGACACCATTGTTTCAGGGTGCGCGAGGAGAGGGGATTCAGAGCACCGGCTAAACGAGCTCCAGAGACGGGCGCACGCCGCAGCTATCAGCGCTGACCTCAGAGATGGGCATGAAACGCTAAGGCTGCTGCTGCAGCCACCAAGAATCATGTGTGCAAGCACAGGTCACTATCCACACCTCCCCTCCCAGGAGCCTGTGCAGCCCACCGCTGCCAGGGTCCCATGACCAAGGGACAAATTCCCCAGGAGAACACACGGCGCGCCTCAGGCTGTTGCAACGTCACGCCGGCCTCTGCCACTGCAGGCTCACCCCACATTCCGTACCACTTCCTCCTCCCGGCCTGAGTGAGCCAGAGCTCCCTATCAGCCACTCCTTTAACCCTGTCCTGACTGGGTGGGGAAGAGATGCCCTCAGGTGAACTACATACAGAGGCGGGGCCAAATCCAAAGCTGAACCCCAGGAGCTGTGTGAACAAGTAAGAGAAAGGGAAATTTCTCCCAGCAGTCTCAGGAGCAGTGGATTAAATCTCCACCATCAACTTGATGTACCCTGCATCTGTGGAATACCTGAATAGACAATGAATCATCCCAAAATTGAGGCGGTGGACTTTGGGAGCAACTGTAGACTTGGAGTTTGCTTTCTGCATCTAATTTGTTTCTGGTTTTATGTTTATGTTAGTTTAGTATTTAGAGCTTATTATCATTGGTAGATTTGTTTATTTATTTGGCTGCTCTCTTCCACTCTTTTATATATATATATATTTTTTTCTCTATTTGTGAGTGTGTATGTGTATGCTTCTTTGTGTGATTTTGTCTGTATAGCTCTGCTTTTGCCATCTGTCCTAGGGTTCTGACTGTCCGTTTTTTGTTTTGGTTTGTTTTTTAAGTATACTTTTTGGCGATTGTTACCATTAGTGGATTTGTTTTTTGTTTGGTTTCTCTCTTCTTTCTTTCTTTCTTTTTTTTTATTACTTTTTTATTTTTTTACTTTTAATAATTATTTTCTATTTTAATAACTTTATTTTAATTTATGTTATGTTTTCTTTCTTTCTTTTTCTGCCTTTTCCTCTGAGCCATGTGGCTGACAGGGTCTTGAAGCTCTGGCCGGGTGTCAGGCCTGAGCCTCAGAGGTGGGAGAGCTGAGTTCAGGACATTGGTCCACCAGAGACCTCCAAGCCCCGCGTATTAACAAACGGCAAAAGCTCTCCCAGAGATCTCCATCTCAACGCTAAGACCCAGATCCACTCAACGACCAGCAAGCTACAATGCTGGACACCCTATGCCAAGCAACTAGCAAGACGGAAACACGACCCCACCCATTAGCAGAGAGGCTGCCTAAAATCATAATAAGGTCAAAGACACCCCAAAACGCACCATCGGACGTGGACCTGACCATCAGAAAGACAAGATCTAGCCTCATCCACCAGAACACAGGCACCAGTCCCCTCCACCAGGAAGTCTACACAACCCACTGAACTAACCTTACCCACTGGGAGCAGACACCAAAAACAACAGGAACCACGAACCTGCAGTGTGGAAAATGGAGACCCCAAACACAATACGTTAAGCAAAATGAGAAGACAGAGAAATACACAGCAGATGAAGGAGCAAGATAAAAACTTACCAGACCAAACAAATGAAGAGGAAATAAGCATCTACCTGAAAAAGAATTCAGAGTAATGATAGTAAAGATGATCCAAAATCTTGGAAATAGAATTGAGAAAATAAATGTTTAACACAGACCTAGAAGAACTAAAGAGCAAACAAACAATGATGAACAGCACAGTAAATGAAATTAAAAATTGTCTAGAAGGAATCAAGAGCAGAATAACTGAGGTAGAAGAATGGATAAGTGACCTGGAAGATAAAATAGTGGAAATGACTACTGCAGAGCAAAATAAAGAAAAAAGAATGAAAAGAATTGAAGTAACAACTGACACGGCAGAAATACAAAGAAGCATGAGAGATTACTACAAGCAACTATATGCCAATAAATTGGAAAACCAGGAAGAAATGGACAAATTCTTAGAAAAACACAACCTTCCGAGACGGAACCAGGAAAAAAAGGAAATGTAAATAGACCAATCACAAGCACTGAAATTGAAACTGTGATTTAAAATCCTCCAACAAACAAAGGCCAGGACCAGATGACTTCACAGGCGAATTCTATCAAACATTTGGAGAAGATCTAACACCTATCCTTCTCAAACCTTCCAAAATATAGCAGAGGGAGGAACACTCTCAAACTCATTCTACGAGGCCATTATCACCCTGATACCAAAACCAGACAAAGATGTCACAAAGAAAGAAAACTACAGGCCAATATCACTGATGAACATAGATGCAAAAATCCTTAACAAAATACTAGCAAACAGAATCCAACAGCACATTGAAAGGATCATACACCACGATCAAGTGGGGTTTATCGCAGGAATGCAAGGATTCTTCAATATACGCAAATCAATGTGATAAACCATATTAACAAGTTGAAGGAGAAAAACCATATGATCATCTCAATAGATGCAGAAATGGCTTTCGACAAAATCCAACACCCATTTATGATAAAAACCCTCCAGAAAATAGGCATAGAGGGAACTTACCTCAACATAATAAAGGCCATATATGACAAACCAACAGCCAGCATCATTCTCAATGGTGAAAAACTGAAACCATTTCCACTACGATCAGGAACAAGGCAAGGTTGCCCACGCTCACCTCTATTATTCAACATATTTTTGGAAGTTTTAGCCACAGCAATCAGAGAAGACAAAGAAATAAAAGGAATCCAAATCAGAAAAGAAGAAGTAAAGCTGTCACTCTTTGCAAATGACATGATACTATGCATAGAGAATCCTAAAGATGCTACCAGAAAACTCCTAGATCTAATCAATGAATTCGGTAAAGTAGCAGGATACAAAATTAATGCACAGAAATCTCTTGCATTCCTATACACTAATGATGAAAAATCTGAAAGAGAAATTAAGGAAACACTCCCATTTACCATTGCAATAAAAAGAATAAAATACCTAGGAATAAACCTACCTAAGGAGACAAAAGACCTGTATGCAGAAAACTGTAAGACACTGATGAAAGAAATTAAAGATGATACAAACAGATGGAGAGATATACCATGTTCTTGGATTGGAAGAATCAACATTGTGAAAATGACTATACTACCCGAAGCAATCTACAGATTCAATGCAATCCTTATCAAATTACAATGACATTTTTCACAGAACTAGAACAAAAAATTTTACAATTTGTATGGAAACACAAAAGACCCTGAATAGTGAAAGCAATCTTGAGAAAGAAAAACGGAGCTGGAGGAATCAGGCTCCCCGACTTCAGACTATACTACAAAGCTACAGTAATTATGACAGTATGGTACTGACCCAAAAACATAAATATAGATCAATGGAACAGGATAGAGAGCCCAGAGATTAACCCACGCACCTATGGTCACCTTATCTTTGATAAAGGAGGCAAGAATATACAATGGAGAAAAGATAGCCTCTTCAATAAGTGGTGCTGGGAAAACTGGACAGCTACATGTAAAAGAATGAAATTAGAACACTCCCTAACACCATACACAAAAATAAAACTCCAAATGGATTAAAGACCTAAATAGAAGGACAGACACTATAAAACTCTTAGAGGAAAACATGGGCAGAACTCTCTATGACATAAATCAAAGCAAGATCCTTTTTGACCCACCTCCTAGAGAAATGGAAATAAAAACACAAATAAACAAATGGGACCTAATGAAACTTAAAAGCTTTTGCACAGCAAAGGAAACCATAAACAAGACGAAAAGACAACCCTTAGAATGGGAGAAAATATTTGCAAATGAAGCAACTGACAAAAGATTAATCTCCATAATTTACAAGCAGCTCATGCAGCTCTATAACAAAAAAACAAACAACCCAATCCAGAAATGGGCAGAAGACCTAAATAGACATTTCTCCAAAGAAGATATACAGATTGCCAACAAACACATGAAAGGATGCTCAACATCACTAATCATTAGAGAAATGCAAATCAAAACCACAATGAGGTATCACCTCACTCCGGTCAGAATGGCCATCATCAAAAAGTCTAGAAACAATAAATGCTGGAGAGGGTGTGGAGAAAAGGGAACCCTCTTGTACTGTTGGTGGAAATGTAAATTGATACAGCCACTATGGAGAACAGTATGGAGGTTCCCTAAAAATCTAAAAACAGAATAACCATATGACCCAGCAATCCCACTCCTGGCCATATACCTTAAGAAAACCGTAATTCAAAAAGGTACATGTACCACAATATTCATTGCAGCACTATTTACAATAGCCAGGACATGGAAGCAACCTAAGTGTCCATCTTCAGATGCATGGATAAAGAAGATGTGGCACATATATACAATGGAATATTACTGAACCATAAAAAGAAACGAAATTGAGTTATTTGTAGCGAGGTGGATGGACCTAGAGACTCATACAGAGTGAAGTAAGACAGAAAGAGAAAAACAAATATCGTATGCTAACACATATATATGGAATCTAATAAAGAAACAAAAACTGGTTCTGAATAACCTAGAGGCAGGACAGGAATAAAGACGCAGACATAGAGAATGGACTTGAGGACATGGGGAGTGGGAAGCGTAAGCTGGGACGAGGTGAGAGAGTGGCATGGACATATATACACTACCAAACATAAAATAGATAGCTAGTGGGAAGCAGCCACATAGCACAGGGAGATCAGCTCGGTGCTTTGTGACCACTTACAAGGGTAGGATAGGGAGGGTGGGAGGGAGAAGCAAGAGGGAGGAGATATGGGGATGTATGTATATGTATAGCTGATTCACTTTGTTATACAGCAGAAACTAACACACCATTGTAAAGCAATTATACTCCAATAAAGATGTTAAAAAAATAAAAAATAAAAAAACACAAGCAATTGTATTATAGACTATCTTTCTGTTTAATAAACACATTTTGAATGGAATAGATACTTGTGCCAAATATTTTTCGTGCACCACTTCAAACCCTTTTGGCCTTACCTTTTGCTCTAGCCACTGATAAAGGCATCGGCTTCACTCAGACTTTACAGACAAAATTAGGCAGCACCCCACCTAAAGCCGACAGTGCCTTGGGACTTGTCTGATGCTGACATGTAGACATTGTGAGGAATATTCCACACTCACTCTGATGCAACTTAGAAGTGACCCAGCAATTAATTTTGTAGGGTCATCCTTGAAAAGTGAAATATTCCACACTCACTCTGATGCAACTTAGAAGTGACCCAGCAATTAATTTTGTAAGGTCATCCTTGAAAAAGTGAAGAGGAGACAATGATAAGTTCTTTCCCTTTCCATTCTAGGCAGCCTGTTCTAAGGTACATTTTATAAATTCCTCAGAAATTCCCTAAGGATCCAGCATCAGTCATCCTTTTTGTGGTCAACTAAATAGTGCATCTTAGTACTGACTTCTTGTTTCCTGTTTTCTCTCCTAGACCCTAACTCACTGAAATTTCTTCCTAAATAATCTACTGGCAAGAAAAGCTCTCATGCACTCCTTCAGGGAACTAAGGTTAAGATAGCATTTTCTATCTGAGCTTGCTTAACTAGAATGGAGTAAAGCAAAGTGCATGGCTGATAAACGTGCCAGATAAACCTGAATACCAAGTTAAGTTTTGCCAATCTGTGACCTTGTTCTTACTATGCTCATATAAGGAATGGACTCAGTCATGTGTGCCTTAGAGATATGTGCAGAGATCTGAGATAAAATCAGACAGGTATTACATAGTAATTAATAAATATAAAAGACACCTGAAAAATATAAAAAGACCTATAATCCTGGGTTTCTAAAATATTTATGCTTAAAAAAAGCACAACAACTTTCCATTGAAATTTTGGATATCACATTTAGAGTTTTATATGAACTACTCTATAAATATTCTCTTAAAAATTCATAGTATAACACTAATATATTCATTTTCAAAAACATGAAAATGGAATATTTTATACTAGGGATGCATACGTATTTTTAATGTTAGATCCACTGGTGTCCTAGAGACCACTTGCATCAGTTCATGAGAACTGTTTCTGCATATTTCTTTCCAACTCAGCTTTCAGGACATCATGTCAGTAACTTGACATTGGCCATTGTGGGAGTATTTACACCACAGTAATTGACAAACCTTACAAATCAGGGATTTTTTAATAAACACATTCAGGTGTCGACCTGAGGAGCAGGCATCTAATTTAACACATACATTTACAAACCTGCTGGAAAACTCTCTGGGGATTGAGACTGGCAGGTGCCATCTTCATGCTCTCCCTTTTTCCAGAGTACCAGCATCTTCAGGGAGGGAGCTTTAACATGCATGTGGTGCCCCAATATCTGTGGTTGTTGCCCAGGGGATGCCTGTTGACCATCTGGCTCTGGAGGTCAGGGAAGCTTGTATTCCTGGCCCCATAGGTCTGTAACAATTGATGTCACCCAGAAAGGAGCTCATACCCTTGACTCACACCCCAATTTTTGCTGCTGCTGCCAGGGGACACCTTTACATCACCCGTCTCTGGCAGCTAGTGGGGCTTACACTTGTGGTCCCACAGGACTGTGACCACCAGAGACAGAGTTCTGAAACAGCTACCACCTCCAGGTCACAGCAAGAGGCAACCTGCTCAGGAGCTCAGTCTTTCTGTGAAGGACGTCTGTTAGTTAATCATCAGCTTTCTAATTAAACACACATCTAGGGGCTGATTGTAATCCTTTTCAGAGAACTTGGATGGCAGGCACTATCTTTGCACTCTCCCTATGTGGTGCCCTAGAGTGTCAGTGTCTCCTGGAGGGACTGGTGCCCTGATTTTTTTATGTCTGGTGTCTTGTTTTTGCAGCTGCCACCCAGAGGATGCCTCTAGCTCACCTGGCTTTGGTGGCTGGTGGGCTTGCATTCCTGGGTCCCCTGGGATTGTGGCAATTGGAGAGACAGTTCTTGGCAGGCTGCCCCCTCCAGGGCACTGCGCACACAGCAGACTGAGACACACTCCCCAGTCTTTCTGTGAAGAAGACCTCTTTGCTTGTCCTGGAGCTTTAGCCTGAAGGGCAGCCTTCAATTTGACACACATCTATTGGATGACAAAATTACTTTCAAGGATTTTAGGCTGTGGTGCTCTCCCTCTGCCTTCCTCCAGCTCACCAGCATCTCCCAGGAAAGAGCTTATACACTTATCCAGAGCCCCAATTTTTGTGACTGCCACACAGGGGACACTGCCAGATCACCTGGCCAGCAGGGCTTATGTTTGCAGTCCCACAGGACTATATATTTACATACTTGTAAAAGCTGCTACCTGAGGGTCTGGCTTCTAAATGGCCTGGATCTAGGTGCTGACATACTCCTCTTAGGAATACTGACAAGTTTTGGCACACCCTCA
This sequence comes from Eschrichtius robustus, assembly GCF_028021215.1. NCBI lineage: Eukaryota > Metazoa > Chordata > Mammalia > Artiodactyla > Eschrichtiidae > Eschrichtius > Eschrichtius robustus. The sequence goes on along the minus strand of NC_090841.1, from coordinate 59,352,405 downwards.
ACTACTGGTAGCTATTAAAAATATAATAGGCTGCTTGAAATAGCACAAAAAGTTGAGAAACAACAAAGAGCTGAGGCAAGGTCAAATGACAAGTTTCATCTCCTACACAAGGTCACTCCTTCAAGACGGAGAGAGGTGGTTGTTTCATCTACTGTATAGAAACCAACACAGAGAGTCAAGCAAAATGAAGAAAAAGAGGAATATGTTCCAAATAAAAGAACAAGATAAAACCTCAGGAAAAACATCTTAATGAAATGGAGGTAAGTAATTTACCTGAGAAAGAGTTCAAAATAATAGTCATAAAGATGCTAACTGAACTTCAGGGGAAAAGAATGGATGAACACAGTGAGAACTTCAACAGAGAGAGAAAAAATATAAGAAAGTACCAAATAGAAGTCACAGAGCTGAAGAATCCAATAACTGAACTGAAAATTGCATTAGAGGGGTTCAGCAGCAGGCTTGATGAAGCAGAAGAAAGGATCAGTTAACTCAAAGACAAGGCAGTAGAAGTCATCCAATCAAAACAGGACAAAGAAAAAATAATTTAAAAAAATGAAGATAGCTTAAGGGGTCTATGGGACAACATCAAATGAACTAGCATTCTCATTATAGGTGTCCCAGAAGAAGAAGAGAGATAAAAGAAGCAGAAATATTGTTTGAACAAATAATGGCTAAAAAGCTTCCCTAACCTGGGGAAGGAAACAGACATGCAGATTCAGAAAGCCCAGAAAGTTCCAAAAAAGATAAACCCAAAGAAACCCACACCAAGCCACATTATAACTAAATACTCAAAGTTAAAGACATATAGAGAATGTTAAACACAGCAAGAGAAAAACAAGACTATCAGCAAAATTTTTAACAGAAATTTTGTAGACCAGAAGGGAGTGGCACAATATATTCAAAGTACTGAAAGAAAGAAAAAAAAAAAAAAAGTCAAATTCTAACTTGTGTCAAACAAACAACCTAAGAAACAAAACCAAACCTTTTTTCTCTGGTTATCAACTTCTGAGAAGTTACAAATTAGATTTTAAATATTATTAAGAAAGGACTAGTCATGGGAAATTGATAATCTGTAATTCACCAATTGAGTTTATTCATCAGAACACTATTCTCAATAGGGCTAATTATTTGTCTTGGCCAATATTATATGATTTTTTTCATCTAGCTTATCATAATAGATAATAAAACATTACTACAAAAATGTAACAAGGGAGGGTAATGTTCTAAAACAAACACAAATATGGTTTCCTGTGAAAATCAGTTGTGTATAAATGTACTCATGATGCATCAGGTACCTGGAATATTACTTTTTTTTATGGCTTTGAGCACAAATAAAACTATATTGCCCCTCCTAAAAAGAGAAAGAAAGAAATTATGCTATTAAAATATTACTTGAATATTTTTAGTTAGGATTGGAACTATATGGAATATAGGGTTTCTTGATGTCACATATTTAGATTTCAAGTTATATTTTATATCTCTCCTTGGGCTGACCTGCATCCAACTATGGGCATTATCATTGGCACCTATAAGTAGCTGCTGTGGAACAGATGTCAACTGTAGGGGTAAGTGTAGAAGAGGGCGAACAAGACTGATGCCATTTGATGAAGCTTCACAAAATGTGGGCATGTGAGAAATCTAAGGTACCTTTCAAGGAATCCAAAAAATTCACTTTATTGTTCTTTGAGTAGCTGATGGGGAGTGGCAGTATAGCAGACTTTTTATTTTGACACTAAAATCTAATATTATCTACCTTCTGCAGAACTTGTTTGGAGGCCCCTACAACTAATAGATGTAAAGTATCCCATGTAATCTATAAAACAACCTATAAATTTAGTATTGCTGTCCCTATTATACAGATGAGGAAACTGAATAAATTACCTGTCATACAGCTAAAAAGTGGCAGAGCCTGGGCTCAGACCCAGAACTTCCAGACTCTGAAGCCCATGTTCTTAGCCACAATGTCCACTGATTGACTTAATTCATACAGTGCAGTATATATATATATATATACACACACACACACACACACACATATATATATATATATACACACACATATATATATATATATGACAAAATTAACTGAAGTTACTCATGAATAGTGACCATTCTGCTGACAAAGAAATACCATATACAACTCTGTAATGGATTTCATTTTAATTTTAATTTTCAATTCCTCATTTTCTACACCATAACAATAGAATGTTAAATCCAAACATCTGTACTTTTTGAGTCTCACATACATGCTATTTTAGATTTAATTGGATTTTTAATACTTCAAAACTAGTACTATCTAAATTTTAAAAATCAAATAAATTTATTTAATTAATAACAAGGGAATATTACCTTTATTTGTTCATGGTTATTTAATAAATACTTGAATGAAATAGCTTTCAACTTATCACCCCAAGTTATGTTAAAGCATTTCATAATGTCAATTTATATCAATTTCTGAATAAACTTTCATATGGACAACAGGTGCTATGCTAAATATATATTCATAGGTCCTTCACAATATTTTGAAAAGTAAATTAAAAACATATATGTTAATGAGAAAAATAAGGCTCAGAATTTAGTTGCTTTGTTCAAGAGCAAATGGAAATGGTTAATTTGTTTATTATGTATGCATACAATATCTGAATTCTTTATGCAATACTTTTGGGACAGCTTAAAGCAAAAGAAGGTTCAATTAAGTAACAAAAAATAACTAAAAGTAGTAAATCAGGAGAAAGGGAAAAGTTACTATGCCTGAAGTTGACATTTGGCTTTGCTCTTCTTCAAGGGAAAGGAAAGTAAAAAGAAAGTTTAATATTTATACAGTTCATTTGATCATAAAGGAGGAAGCACACTAGTGCTTTAGGGAATATAAACTTTTTTAAGAACTAAAAAATACTGCAAAGTAGAAATGTCACAAAGTTTTTATATTTTGAACTCTGACTGATGTAATAAATAATATCTTCAAAAATAGCTTTACAGTAACTGGAGTGCAGAATATCGTGTCACTGTGTATTGTGAAACCCCTTAACAAAAGCTAAGAAAATAATAAAACACATTTTAATCAAGGTGAAATTGTGATGAATTAAATGAATGTGGTCAAACTTGATCCAAGCATAAAATGTAAATACTGTGTGTCTCTTAGATAACCTTCAGTCTCTAAAAGAGTATCAAGTCTCTTATCCTGGTTTGGTTAGCAATAGGATAACCAGTAGTTCCAGTTAATGCCTGGAGTGCCGATACTTTGCATTGTTGTAAGGGCACAACACGGGTTGCTTTGGAAACCAGATGGGCAAACTGCAATGTCGGTGTTAGAAGCCTACCCAGGATTCTCAACTGAGTGGAAAACTACCCACCCCTTCTTTCCCCGATGTAGTAGCTTCAGAATGAAGCAAAATTTGTCTTCAGGAAGGACACTTGGATCTGCTCAAATAGGAACACATGCAGGGTTCTCATAAATTACATCTAGGAAGAAATAATTTTGTCCCAGAAAATTTCAAAGAGGGCCTTTGAATCATTCAACAAATAGATAGTATTTATATATTAAGCACCTATAAAATGCACTGTGCTCCCTGCTTGGGAAGCTCTGGGTTTGCTGGGAGATGCACACATGGCCATGACAACAATACAAACTATAATGTTAGGAAATACAGAGTGCTCTGAGAACAGAGGAAAAGGAATTTAATGCTCCATTAATGTTTTAAGTATTTAAGTGCTGTATAAGGGTATAAGAAATTAATGTAAGAGGAAAAATTAAAAATGGCTAATATGATATGACATTCCATAATACTGTCTAATAATCTTCTTCAGGACAACACAGACAGACTTTACAGTATAACCACTAGAATCTTTTACTCTCTCTAACCATGAAAAGAAAGACAAGGGAGACAATGTATTCACCTTCCTCTTCCAGGGGGGTTCATAGCTCACTTACTCCATTGAGGCATTTGCTCAAAATATTTTCTCTGAGGAGTTACCCTTGACTATAAGACATCCTTACACCCTTTGTCCAACCTCATACCCATCTGTTTTCATAATTATTTATAGCATTAATCACACAGCATATATCATACATTTGTCTATTCTCTATCACACCAACTATAATATAAGCTCAAGAAAGAGAGAGTTTGTATCCCAGTCCTTAGAAAAGTGCCTGGCATTTATTACTTTCTCAGTAAGTATTTACTGAATGAATTAATTCATGTACCATCTGACCTTCTAAACTTGTCTAAATTATTTTTAGAAAATAAATCAATGGCCTTATATAACAAAGTAGGACAAGAATTGGAAATTACATTGTCCACTGAAATCATGATGAAATATCTACCATTACATTTATCATATTTAATAATACCAAAAACTAGGAAAAGATGATCTTGGAAAACTCTTTCACTTTCTCCTAGAAGATAACTTTGGGACCTCATCTTCTGTGGTTCACACCAGCAAAACACTCAGTATTGTTTTCTGGTGATTGCTGACAAGTACTCCCATTGGCATGAAGAAATACTTTCTTCAACATTGCCTTAAGCTTCTTTTTTTTTGGATTTGTGTATGTGTGTGTATGTTTGTGTGTGTGTTGTGTTATCCAGTAATGTACTTGGAGAACTTAAAGAAACATCCGTAATTTAATCAGTGTATTTGAGTAACTATAGGAGATAATCAAAACAAACTAGGAAAAATGTATCAATATATAGTTTTAGATTTGTATTTTTAAGGAGTAAATCACTAAAATGTACAAATTACCTCATTAATCTTTTAAAATGGAGTACAGCATCACTTTCAGTAGAACTTTCAGTTTTGCACATTTTTTTTTTACTTTTCAAAAGTTTTTCTTTTTAATGGTACAAATGAACTTATTTACAAAACAGAAATAGAGTCACAGATGTAGAAAACAGGGGGAAGGGGGGGAGGGATAAATTGGGAGATTGGGATTGACATATACACACTACTATATATAAAATAGTTAACTAATAAGAACCTACCACGCAGCACAGGGAACTCAATACTCTGCATTGACCTATATGGAAAAAGAATCTAAAAAAGAGTGGATATATGTATAAGTGATTAACTTTGCTGTACAGTAGAAACTAACACAACATTGTAAACCAACCATACTCCAATAAAAAATTGATTTAAAAAAATAGGTTTCTTTAAAGATGGCAAATAAGTATATGAGAAGATGTTCCACCTCAGATATAATCAGGAAAATACAAATTAGAACAACAATGAGATACCATCATACACCTATTAGAATGGCCAAAATCCAGAACACTGACAACACCAAATGCTGACAAGGAGACAGAGCAATACAAACTCTCATTCACTGCTGGTGGGAATGCAAAACGGTACAGTTTGCTACTTCGGAAGACAATTTCATAGTTCTTACAAACTAAACATACTCTTACCACACAATCGAGCAATCACGCTCCTTGGTATTTACCCAGAGGAGTTCAAAACATGTCCACGCAAAACCTCCACATAAATGTTTATAGAAGCTTTATTCATAGTCTCCCAAACTTGGAAGCAACCAAGATGTCTTTCAGTAGATGAATAGATAAATTGTGGTACACCCAGACAAAGGAATATTATTCAGCTCTAAAAAGAAATAAGCCATCAGGCCTTGAAAAGACAGAGGAAACTTAAATGCATATTACTTAGTGAAAGAAACCAACATGAAAAGGCTACAGCTTTTGCACATATTAAGGTCAATTTTCCACCTTAAGAACAAGTGAGTGTGATATACATACCAGGTAGAAGTATTCATCTCCCTTCCCCTTCACAGGAATAACCAGGTTGAGTATCTGTTCCAGGGTGTGGTGCCCTTTGCCGCTGGAGCCTTCACAAGTGCTCTGTGGAGGTAAGGGCATGAAAATAATTTGTTAACAGTTGCCTCCTGTCTCTCTAAATTTCTCACAGACTGCTCTCACAATATTTCCTCAAATATTCCTCAAATATTTACTATGTTCTTAACTGATATCATGCACATGTATATACATAACATATATATGTGAAATTGTTAAATAAAATTGTTAAATATAACATATACAAAATTTTATATATTAACATATATATATGAAATTTCATATACATATTGATACATATATGAAATTGTTGAAGACATACAACTTTAGGAAGCATGGTTTTGGACAGCAATACTCACCGTCACCATGCTCTGGCTATGCTCCACCTTCTGAAGGGTGATGTAATGGAAAACAAGGGTTGCAGATCCAGTAAGACCTGGATTTGACCCCTGGGTCTGGTTAATTAATCCTTGTGTCATCTGGGGAAAATAACTACCATGTGTGAACCTAATACTTCCTCAAAATTAAATCAATATCAGAATAGCTATTGTATAAAATGTGTCATGTTATGCAGCTAGCATAGTGCTTGGGACCCAGAGGATCATAAGGGATTCCAGTTTCTTTTTATTCCACTTTCTCTCACTTTTCCCCACTCCTGTAAGCAGAGTAGTAAAATGAACCACACCCTGTGGCAACATAAAAAAGGTAGCTTCATGTTCAGGATTCCAAGGATAGGAGAAATTGTTCTCTGCCGTATCAGAATTGAAAGTATCTCCCATCTTTAGTTCAGTGATCTACTCCGTGTAGAGTATAAATATACACCTTATTTCAAAGAGCGGTAGAGTAGGCCTGTCTTACACTGATACTATTTAAAGAATAATAAAATTCCCTGTTTAAATCAGATCCCTAAGGAAAATGGAAAGGGGCTTGGATTTGAAGGTAAGGAGGAAGCAGGGTCCTTCTGGAGGATATAAAGAAGGACTACAAAAAATTCACAAAATGTCTGTGAAAAAGGAAAAAGAAAACCTTCATGTTCTTATTTTTACTGGGGTTCAATGGTTATAATCTGATGAAACAAATTGATAGAGCTGGTTCAACCATGATATATGGCATGTGATATTTGAGGTCACTCAAATTTTCTCGGTTTTCCATTGTGGAATGCAAACATAAGTAGTTTGTCTCTTTAAATATGGTGTTTTGGACTTGATTATTGGGAATATGCCTGATATGGTCAAGATAACATGTCTGATGTTACACAGTGTATACTTCTAGGGCCTCAGTTTATGTGTTAAACTGGGAAGGAAGGAAGGGAGGGACGGAGGGAGGGAAGGAGGACAGGAGGGAGGGAGAGAGGGAGGAAAGAAAAGAAAGAAAGAAAGAAAGAAAGAAAGAAAGAAAGAAAGAAAGAAAGAAAGAAAGAAAGAAAGAAAGAAAGGAAGGAAGGAAAGAGGAAGGGAAAATATAGACTACATAATGTCTATCGAAGCATTTTTGTCTTTAAGAATCCTGACATCTCTAAGAATATGCCCAAATATAGTGCTTTTAAAAAAGTTTTAAAATCTCTTATTTTTAAAATGTGACAGCCAAGGTTGTATTAAAGATAGAATTGTATGCATATGGTTGGTTTCAAGTAGCGTGTAGTAGAATGTATATTTCAAATGCACAAGAGCAATTGTAATTGTCTCATTGAACAACATTAATGTAAGAGGTATACAAATTTTCAAGTGTTCTTAAAATATTAATCACAATATTCTTTGTGTGACATATCTGTGTAATTGGGGCAAACTTTTTCTTAATTGGAAGCAAAGCACTAATTCATACTATTGTCTCTTCTTGTAAATTAAACGTTCTGTTTCTTTCCTTTAATGCAGAAGAATTATATTCTTATGTATGATGTCAGCAATTTACTTTTTGAAAAAAAATATTATAATTTTAGAGTAAAAATGCAAAATAAACAATTTTAGGTAGATTTGTTGATCCTTTTGAATTAGTAAGTCTATTAACAATGAAAAATACTTATCTAGATAAATAACCTGAAATGATACGGTTATGTTTCAAAGAGAGTTATGTGAGTTAGGCCTCGCAAGAAACTTTTACTTCCTTAGAATAAAGGTGTTACACGGATAACAACAACCAAAAACTATATATAACCTTCGAGAAAATTCACTTGCCTGTCAACGATTCAAGATATAAAAGTGAAATTAATGTTCTAGTAGTCAAGTGGCCTAAAGCAAAGCTGTCATGTCCTTGAAATCTATTTTGATTATACAAATTCAAGTAGATTTTATGGTTGTTTGATTCACCTCCATTTCAAAAAACTCACATTACTCACAGTTTCTCTCATATAAAAGAGGAAAACTACCATGAGTATGGAAACAGAAGGCTCATTTGTAAACAGATGTTCCATATGAAACAGCAAGGGTTTCCATAAGTTGTAATAACCATCTGTTTTCATTTTAATATCAGATAAAAGTGTTCTCTTCAAAAGTGAAAGTATATTTCAATTAAAGCTATGAATTAGGATTAGATATAAATTTCAAGATCATTTGATATATCACCACTAAAAGGTTTACCACAAACTAATTCTCTGATATAATATTAATGTGCACATATATATTTACATAAATGATACACAAGATGGCATGGGTTATATGCACACAACAACAATAAAAAAGATATTTTCTTCATTGTACTTGGATTTCGGTATCTGTGTAGTAATGTAGGAATCGGTTTATCTTCTTTATTACAAAATATTTTGTTTCTCCTGTAGATGTGAACCCTCATGGAATGAGTCAAAGAATCATTTTCAATCAGGTGAACAGGTGAAATTCTGAGTAACTGCCATTAGATCACACTGAATATATATAAACACAGATGCACACACAAACACACTCTTTGTGTACATAGGCACCAATACAGTTAAAAAATAATACATGGAATAAATATATTTGTGATTCACTTTGGCTTTCAGTTTGGCATATATGACCATGTCCATGTGTGACAGATAAATACAAGACACACAGATATTGATATGCCCTTTCATAAATAAAGACAGATAACTTCAAATTCCATATGCTTTCTTACTTGTCTGGAAACATTCAGCATATGCTAGCCCATCCACACACTCAGCTGATGACTTTGTTTCCATTTCCCTAAGGAAAGAGAAGCAATGTGTCCCATACCCTCCCTTTCCTCTAGTTGCTAAGAAAGACCTGTCCTTGCTTCTTACAAACACCACAATTTTAATATGTGGACAAGGTTAATATCATCTTCCCTAATTCTCTTACATCTGCCATTTTCAACTTTCTTCTCTATTTTCCCAAAAAGCTTGCACATATGCCAGTATTTATCTTGTTAAAAAAATCAACCCGGTGATGAAGGTTAATCAGGCAGATAATCAAAGTTCACATAAACAATAATAAGCCACGTGGATAGTGTGTACACTTGGTATGAAGGGATGAGAATGACATTTTATCTCTGTGGTCTTTCTCTCAAAACTTAGAAACCCAATTAAATCATGAGAAAAACAGTAGACAAATCCCAATCAACAGACATTCTACAAAATACCTATCCAAGACTCTTGAAAACTATCAAGGTCATCAAAAACAAGGAAAATTTGAGAATTTCAGCCAAGAGGAACTTAAGGAGACATGACAACAAAATATAATATGGTACCTTGCAACAGAAAAAAGACAGTAAGTAAAAAACTTAGGAAATCGGATAAAATATGGACTTTAGTTAATAATAATTTATTAATGACTGTTTATTAATGGTGACAAATATACCATAGTGATGCAAGATATTAAAAATGAGGAAACCGGATGTGGGTTACATGAGAGTGTCTCTGCTATCTTTGCAATTTTTTTCCTAAATCAAAAACTCTTCTAACGTTTAAAAATGAAAACAATAAATTGTATTAAATTAAGAACAACACCTTTCTCAATGCAGAGGAGACCATTGCTACTACACCAAGCTCCTAGCCCCACTCCAGCAGCCTCCAGGCACACATCTGGAGTACGGTAATTCCCTTACATATGAAACTTCAAGTTGTGAACTTTCAAGGATGTGAACGTGCATTCCATAAATGTCAGGTGTGAGTGAAATTGCAGCTTGCCCTCCGTCTCCTGTTCCTGACGATCCTTCAGTTCTACTATCTCCCACCTCCTCTCCCTCCTCCAGTCAGTAACTCTTCTTGCTTGTTCACTCCATGCCAGCCCCTGTACGCCAGCTGTTGTACTGTACTACTGTACTTTTCAAGGTACTGTACTGTAGGATTTAAAATGTTTTCTTTATTTTTTGCATTTGTTTGTTTTTTATGTATTATGTGTGTGAAAAGTATTATAAACCTATTACAGTACAGTACTATATAGTTGATTGTGTTAGTTGGGTATCTAGGCTCACTTTGTTGGACTTACGAACAAACTGGACTTATAAACGTGCTCTCGGAACGGAACTCACTCATGTGTAGGGGACTTACTGTACATTTCCCGACATCTCTAGTTGTGTAAGAGACCGTGTGCCTAGTTATCGCCAAAGAAATGTGAGAAATGATGTGTCATTTTAGTTCTTGAAAAGTTAAGAAGCAGAAGTGCCTTCTGCATGTTATTTTTCCCCACCTGTTATCTGAATAGTAAGGGATCAGAGTTTCTAGAGGAGGATAGAGTCACTCAATGAAAAGTATATTACTATGTTCCCACTGCCTGGAAAGCTCTTCCCGCCTATATCCATATCACTCACTTCCTTGCCTTCTTCAAGTATTTATTCAACTGTTGTTCTTTTCAGTGACGTTTCCCCCACCCCACAGTATTTTAAAATACCATTTTCAACTCCTTATCCTCCTTCCTTGCTTAATTTTTTCCAAATCCATATCATTTTGTATGATGTTATACTCTTTATACATATATTTTGTCTATTACAGTTTGTTTACTCTTATATCCCCAGGAAGTAGAATGTGAGATCATAAAACGTAAAGAACAAAAACTTGTTAGACGGATAATATTTTAGATACAAGTAATAGGTGAAATATATTCAAGCCACAAGAGAGATGAAAACAGTACTTCTGAAGCTCATTAGAATAATTTTCTACATGCTGATTAGCTCCTGCTGTAACTTCTCCTTGGGTTGCTCGAAAATTTTAGAATGATTGGTCTTATTTTCTACAGGTGATCTGAAGTATCTGTTCAGGTGCAATGTTTAATGAACAACAGATTGTGTCTATGACTATTAATATCCTAATCTGTCAGTCCTAAAATGTTCCCTGATGATAAATGAAGCCTCTGTGGAAATCAATTTACTTTTGCCAAACAGTTATACTAATTATTTAAAAACTATGAATGATATCTATGTTCATTTTTCTGTTTTCACAATGGTTCTAATCTATCAAAAAAATCACACATTCAAAGACGTTGTTTTAAATCACACTTTATTTTAGGCAATGTGATAGCATAATTAAAATAAAGATATATATTTATATGTACTATATTTATATATTATGTTATATAATATATATGACATATTAACTGTATTCATTATATTTTCCTCAAGTGTAGGATTATATATAAATCTATAAAATAACTATGTAGAAATAAATTATTTATAATACATAATTATATGTATTCCTGCAGACAAGGAAATATCGATATAATTATGTATATATTTGTGTATATGTATATTATATTTATATATTATCTTGCTCTCAAGAAAAAGGTAATACATAATTACAGTCATATATATGAAGAATTATTTATGCAACATTTTATGATAGCATATGGATAAGGCACTTATTCATAATTGAAGTCAATGAAAATTCCAAGTGATGACACTTTAACAATTGTTTGATAGTCTAGAAAATATTAGCTAGATGAATAACTTGGACAGGGTATTCCAGATAGAAGGGACAGTATGTATAATGGTTTGAGGACAAATAGTAATGTGAGGGAAAGGACTTCCTCTTCCGGAAGACATGATTTGGTTACAAAAGATTAACTCTTGTCTAAAAACAACAGGGTAAGATGTTTTACTACGAATGCAGCCGGAACTTGATGGACCATATCTCTGGAGACAGAACACTGAGGTGAGTCTAATCTGCTACTCTACCCTTTTTCTTCCAGGCATTTTTCAATTAGGCAGTAATGCTGTGCAAAAAGTTAATGAGTAGAGAGTTGTGTACAAAGCACTATGTAAGCAGAACTTCCAACAGTCTCATGGATTCAAGGGAGACAAATATTGGAGTACATGGTCAGTAAGGCATTGGGACGTCACATGCTGAATAAAAGGGGCGTCTGAGGTGAGCCCAATATTCTGCCTTACTTTTCACCTTGAGGCATATGCTGATCTGTATTCAACACTGGGTTAGAGGTAGGAAGTCTTGTAGAAAGTGTTGGTCAAGAGGTGAGAGGCATTGGCGAATACCTCAGACCTCAACTGGACCAACTGAATTGCTCTACTCTTGGTATGAGGATGAAGAAGACCTTACAAAAACTGAAATATAACCTCAAAATTGCTCAACTTTTGTCTAGATAAAGGTAGTATGTCCTTTCTGCATATCAGAAACAACAACAACAAAAAGCATCTTTGGTGAAATATAAAAACATTATGAACTACAAGTTGTCTTTTTAAACTAAGTTCAATAAAAATAATACATAAAGAATCAAGATAAATATTTTAAAAATAGAAACAAACCTATGTTACTATTATTGGACTTAGTCATGGACTTTAAAATATTTGTGATTAACATGTTCAAGAAAATAGAGGGCACATTATAGAATGTTAGTAGAAGTGGAATCTAAAAGGAAAATTTTTGAATAAATATTCTAGAATAACAACTGAAAATAGAACTACCATATGATCTAGCAACCCCACTTCTGGACATATATTTGAAGGAAATGAAATCAGCATCTCAAAGAGATACCTCCACTCTCATGTTCATTGCATCATTATTCACAGTAGCCAAGGCATGGAAACAACCTACGTTGATGGAGGAGTAGATAAAGAAAATGTTATACATATAGAATGTATATATATTGCAATATTATTCAGCTATAAAAAGAAGGAAATCTAGCCATTTGTGGCAACATGAATATTGAGGAAATTATGTTAAGTAAAGTGAGTCAGATAAAGACAAATACTGTATGATCCCACTTATATGTAGAATCTAAAAAAGTCAGACTTACAGAAGTAGAGACTAGAGTGGTAGTTTCCAAAGACCAGGGGTGGGGGAAATGGGGAGATGTTAGTCAAAATGTACGAAGTTTCAGTTATAAGATGAATAAGTTCTGCAGCTCTAATGTACAGCATAGTGACTATAGCTTATAATAGAGTATTGCATACCTGAAATTGCTAAGAGAGTAGATCTTCAGTGTTTTCGCCACACACCAAAAACTGGTAACTATGTGAGGTGATGGATATTAATTAAATTGATTGTGGTAATCATTTCTCTATATATACTTATATCAAATCATCACACTGGTTATCTTAAATATATACAATATGTATTTGTCAATTATACCTCAATAAAGCTGGAAAAAAATCCAACAACTAGTATTAAAAACACAAAAGATGTGTTTAACAAAAATTTAACACAGAAAAGCAGTTGAAAACCATACTGGAAAATAGGTTAGTAGACATTATCCAAGCTAAAGTAAAAAAGGAAAAAGATGCTTTAATCAAATATGAGATGTTCAGCATTTATACGCTTTCCAAGAACAAACACATCCAAACAGCAAAAATATACATTGGGTACATCAGAATTGCCACTTTTAGGAGACAAAGGATTGAAAGGGGAATGGAAATATAAATTAAACTGAAGAGAATTAAATTTCAACCCTAGACTGAGGGGGATTCTATAAAATACCTGACTAGTAATCTTTAAAACCATAAAGCTCGTTTGTTGAGAGTTTAGCTATGCTACTCCATGGTGTTGCTGCTTTAGCATACAGTTTGTTTGGCCAAGCTGAATATAAGGTGTTTTAAATTGACACTCAGCTACTCATGCATGAGGTGCCCTATACAGAAGCTTGTAGAGTCACAAGCAAATGTAAGTCCCTGACAGCAACTCTCCAACAGCCCTTGTGATCAAGAGTCTCCTCTGCCTCCAGATGCCTTCTCCTTTTGTGACCCTTAGGTAAGACTCCCTTGGGGCTACTGAAACTTCACTCTTTAGGTTTGAATTGACCAATCCAGCCTTAGCCCAGGAACCCAAAGCACTCTACTCAGGGACCCTAATAAAGGCATGTGCCCCAGGTCTTGTCTCTCTCTCTCTCTTTCTCTGTTTGAACTCTGCCTTGACTCCCCACACAGCCCCTCAAGGCATGCCAGGTACACCCTCCAGGACCTGTGAGTAATAAACTTCTCTATTTCAATTTCCCTTGTAGTCTGTTGTTGAAACATGTTCACCATTCAACACCCTGTAATCCACTTAACAAGTGTTCATTTGACAAATTCATAACGTCATCAGAAACAAGGAAAATCTGAGAAACTGTGACAACAAAGAAGAGCCTAAAGACACATCTACACAATGTAATAAGGTTTCGTGAGCAAAAAGAGAAGACATTAAGGAAAAGCAGAGAAAATACGAACAGAAGTATGAACTTCAGGGGAAAAAATTCCTCAACACTCTCTATCTGAGATAAAACAAAATTAAACCTATGCGTATGCACTTAAATAAGCTGATACATAAACATACAGATAGAAAGACTGCCTGGAGATGAGTTCTTGTGTGCGGATAGGGGAAATGCCTATGTAATCCCACAGTCTGCAGTTCAACGCTCATTGACTGGTTTGCCAATGTGTAATCCAAGATAAACCAATGGGGGACAAGATCTGAAGTTGTGCAGTCTCTAGTGGGAAAGAGATTTTTCTTTCTGCTGAATTTTTTTTTCATGTAGGTTTTATGACATGAGCTGTTAGTGGGCACATTGTGACATGTGACACAAGATTTTCTAAAATCAACACAGACCCTCCAAGAAAACTCTAGGTGAACTTGCTGAACTACCTCTGTACATATCTAAAGAGAAGATGTCTGCACAGAGAGATGGGGTTGCAGTGGGATATGGGGCAGACTGCATGTTCACATTCAGTGTGACATGGAAGAATGAAGGCGAGACTGACTGTTGCTAGGGACAGCCAAGTACATCCAGATTACCTGGAGTGTAATGGTAGTGAAAAAGAAGAGAATTTTATCAAGTCCGTGCATGTAAGGGTAAGAAAAAGGAACACATTGTAACATGAGTAAATATAAAACAGGATAAAAAATAAAATTATACACTTATATCATAAATGTAAAGAGGTTTTGGGAGAGACTTCTACTTATCCCTCACACCCAGGCTAAGCATTGGCCTTCAGTAATTGAATATGAGTTACAGTTGGTCAAATGATCTCCCACCTAAACACTGATTTTCCCAGTTGTCTTTTTTGATTATACTGACAAGTGACTGAGCTCTGGTCAGTGAGGTGGTAGTGGACCTCACTGTGTAATTTCCAGGTCATAATCTTTAAACATTAACTATTTCTTTCCTAACAAGAAATAGGAAGTGTTTAAGAAGACTATACCATATTATTAAATATTACATATTACTTAAATGTGGTTTGCTTTTTCGAAAGATTATAAGTATCTCTATTCAGTGTTTATAGAAATACAATTTGTAACATAACTGAGATTTTTCTAGGTTCCAGACACTCTGAAATATACTTGATACACCATAATTATTGCATCCTCACTCTACTATGGAATATTCATTAACAGCCATATTTTATAAGTGAGAAAATTGAGATTTAAGAAGTAATTTCCCCCAAATTAAACTTATTACTGAGCATAAATGGTAGAGTTCACATACAAACCCCCTCTGCATCACTTCAAAATCTATAATTTACATTTTTCAGAATTACTTATTTTGAAGAAAAACAATTTTCATTTTAAAGATGGATAATAATCGGTGAGTGGCAAAGAGAAAAATGCTTAAAATCGATTCTTATTTAGTGACAATTAATTGATTCAATCCTACGCAGAAAATCATATGCTTAGACATAATTCTCCTTTATTTTATGCTGAAGCCAGGAAGAAACAAGAAGGAAATGTTAATTTATTGAGGTGTGAGCTGTGCAGTTCAACGAGATTTTTTCCTGTATCATTAAACTGTGAGGTTAAGTCTTGGGCAGCTGTCCTTGAAGTACTTTACCTAAAAATAACTGATGCACAAGGAGCAGAAGTCACCGGTTATTACTCTAGCCATACCTCAGTTAGAATGTAAGTCAACTAACTGAATATTTTCCACTAGGAAAAAAAAAACCTAAGCCTCCTAGAAGTTTAAAAAATCATAAAGATGTTCTGGAGGACTGTGTTTGCACTGAAGGGAAGATTTTAATTACTATTCACAAAATGACATAAAAAAGATTAAGATATGAAGGCTGTTTGTAACATCAGCAACTCCATTTTGCAAGCACATTTTGTACAGGGCAGAAAAGCCATAAAGTATTGACTACAGAATATAAATACTGTGTGCCAGATAATTAACAGTGAATCAAGGGCTCCAAATGGCTTTCACACACAAGAACACGTTTATAAGCCTCTACAGTTTTCAGCAGAATTATACATATAGTAATCTAATTCAATTTTTAAAAATATAACTTAGACTGCAGTTAACTTCTATTCAAGTTCTTGAAACTTATTTTAGCTGAATAAAAATTGTGTCAGAAAATGTTATAGGGCTATCAAATACGGATAAAGTATCTGATAATTTGTTGTTGATTCCGAGAGCATATTAGAGGGAAGATGCTATTGCTCCTATTGTAGAAATGTGCTAAGGGAATCTTTATTAAGAACATAATTCCACTTTTGTCCCTTTCTATTCTACTATATCATTATTGTTTCTAAGCTTTGTATCATTTTAATGTTAATGTCACTAATTCTATTCTTTCTTAGTAAACATCAAGGCAAAAATTGAGAACTACCATGTAATGAACAGATTTTAAAGGTGGTCTTCTGTGAGTGATAAAAATATCAACCTTACTTGTAAAACTATCTCCTGAACCGCAGATGTTCACATTTTTAACACATTCTATTTTTCACCCTAATTTTGACTCTTTTTTTTCAAGTACAGAGACACACTCTTTGTTCTATAACTTAGTATCTAAGTCCCAGTGTAAACATGACACCTGTGAGGAAACTTTATACTTATATAATTGACATAAGGAGACATGTTTAGATTGGGACTTATTTTCTAAAGTGAGAGAACAAATACAATGTCTCTTTACTTAATACAGTATCTTCTGGAAAAGGAGATATGTTTTTATGTAACAAATAAACCCACATAGAGTTTACACAGAAAACTTTGAAATGTTCCATTATTTAAAGAAATATTCATTAAATGCCTTTTAAAATATTCTTCTAAACTACAGCAGCTACAAGAATACTTATTTTTGTTCTCAAGATGTTTAAAATCTAGCAAGGGAAAGAAATATATAAAATTAACTGAAATTCAACATCACAATAGTTGTAAGAGAAGAATTAACACGTTCTCTTCAACACAAGGGATAAATCAGTGAATTGTATCTAGGGAGGTTAGTAAAAGCTTCACAGAAATGACATTTAAACTAAGCCTTGAAAAATAAGTGTTAATTCAATTAAAAATGTGTGTAAAAGTCAACAGAGGAAAAAGAATAAGTAAATCACTCATCTGGTGTCAAATTGACTAATAGACAGTCCTATAGTTTATCTTGGGATTAGGGTCGCAAAAGAGGAGAGATGCGAAGAGATATGATAGAGAAGGTAAATTGGTAATACTTGCATTATTACAATAGAGAACTTGAATCTGTCCTATTAATTCAAAGTTTTAAAATTATTAGCACACTGGTCAAGGAAAAATATTACATGGGTCCCTACTATGTATGATAGAAAAAAAAAATGTTCCAAGAAATCTACTCAGACCTTATAAACCTTTACTGTTTGGCCACGTGTACTGTTTATATGTGTGTGTGTTTGTGTGTGGGTGTGTATCTGTTCATGGACTGCAGGCACTTGTAGGTGCATGTGTGCAATGGGTATGTACAAGAGAATATGTGTTAGACAATCATGGTGAGCATATGTATGACTGTGAGACTGGGCACGTGTGAGTGTGTGCATCTGCAAGGTTATACATCGTGAGTATGCATATGGGTGATGTGTCATGTGTAGGAGTGTGTATTTTCAGGTATGTCTGTGAGTGTGTTTGTGTGTTGGTGAGTTGTGTAGATGTTGAGTGTGAACTTGAATGCCCCTAGGCATCTCTTTGGAATACCATGGTCCTGCAAAACAGAATAGGATTAATCCTGATGAGGGAAAGGGAAATCATTCAAGGAATGGAACCTAGGAATCTGTATTTTAGGATATATGCATCAAGTACATCTAATGAAAAAAATATAGAGTACAGACTAAAAATATGAAGAAGTAGAAGCATGAGATGATGCAAGCCTGAAGTACTGAAACGTTATTGAGGATAAGCAAAGTTATATAAATATAATCAAAAGTTAAGTGTGGACAAATGGTATCCCATATTTTACATATTTTGATACATGATAAAAACATTTTGAAATATCAAAAACCCAGTTATTTGTCATAATAGTTCAGTGGAACACCAACCTGAGTGAGCATAACCCCTCCCTCTGGTAACTATCATGCACGTCCGGCTGTGCTCGTCAAAGTAAGGTACAAACACATCTCAGCCCTAAGATATTGTGCCAACTGAAATGCCTAGTCAAGATAAAGGTTAAGGTACATTTTCCTGGAGCATCAATTTTATTTGAAGTTCAGGAAACGTTTGAAAATTCTTGAACTTTTAACCTAAAGTTCTAGAAGGTTAGGGAAAAAAATCAAAATTATTTATAGAAAAAAATACATGTTCATTTATTTGTGGTCACAAATATTAAATAGGTGGTCAGTATATGTTACTAGACATAGTCCAACTAGGAGGCAAAATCTAAATGTGTGCACAGTTTCATGATTTATAGGAAAAAATGGTTTATTAATCTGAAACTGTATGTGAGGCTATTCCAACAATTCGGAACCCTGTCACATAAATGATAAAGCGCCCATCCTTGAGGAAATTCTTCCATCGTGTATGTTTGGTCTGATTTATTACCTTTCAATGGAGAAACACTAGACTTCTCATAAAAAGAGCTCTGGGACTCTTGCCATCCATAGCCTTTTTGGGTCACCAAAATGGATTCAACCCTTGTTTTGGGCCTTCTAGCTTTAATCTTGCTGCTTGTTCTCACTTTTCCTTATGATTTAAGACTCCACACAATGGTCTCTGTAATGACTCTGACTCTCCTTCCTTCACTGTGACACCACAGGGGACTCATTTGGTGAAAGTGTCTGCTGGATCAACCAGGTTGCAACACTTCAATTTAAATACTACCCTCAGAGGCGGAGTCAAGATGGCAGTGTGGGAAGATGCGGAGTTAGGGTCTCCCCACAACTAGGGTGCCTGCCGGCTGCTGGTGGGGGACTCTAATGCCCAAGGAGATGGGAGGAACCCCAGAGTGAACCGGTAGGATGTAGGGGGACTGAGGAGGGAGAAGTGGAGGCCAGACAGGGTCAGGGCCCCTGAGGCCAGGGAGATCAGGAGAGGCTGGTGGGAGGAACTCTCCGGGAAGAGCAGAAGAGGAGTGGAGGGCAATCGCCTGGCCCACTGGGGCCAGGGAGCCTGCTGAGCTCCCAAGCCAGTTCTCCCCACTCCACAGCCCCCTCCAGGCTGCATGGGTCCTGGGGGCATAGGAGGGAGGCTGGAAGGATCAGGAGAGGCAGGAAGGAGGGGCCCTCTCAGACCCTAGACCAGAGGAGCAGGAGAGGAGAGGAGGGCATTTGTCCAACCTACTCGAGCCCAGGAAGCCTGCTGGGCTCACAGATGAGGTCCCCTGCCTCTGAGACCAGGGGTGAGGGACATGCCTGGGCCCCTTCTGTTCCTTGAGCCTAAGCTCCACCCCCTACAGCTCCCAGGGCTTTTTCCAGCCCTGTGGGTCCTGAGCATAGGCCCCACCCACCGCCCAAACCTCACCCTTGCTTAGGCCTCGCCCTCCACAACCAAGGCCTTTCCCCCAAGCCCCCTTTCTTTTTTTTCCCTCCTCTTTTTTAATTTTGTGGAGCTGATGTACCTTCCAGTTGTTGATTCATCTGTTTTTTAATTTTTACATTCTTTCTAACATATCTGTTAGTCTCCTAGTCTAATTTTATTTTTTACTTTGTTATTGTTTTTTTTTTTTTTGCCACCCCACGAGGTTTGTGGGATCTTGGTTCAAAAGCACGGGGTTGGGTGGTAGCTCCTGTGGTGGGAGCTCTGAGTCCGAACCACAGGACTAACAGAGAACCTCAGATCCCAGGGAATATTCATAGGAGTGAGGTCTCATAAAGGTCCTCATCTCAACACCAAGACCCATCTCAGCTCTACCCAATAGCTTACAAACTCCAGTGTTGGAAGCCTCAGGCCAAACAACCAGTAAGACAGGAACACAATCTCACTCAAAAAAAAAAAAAAAAGAGAGATGGCAAAAAAATATGTCACAGATGAAGGAGCAAGGTAAAAATCTACAAGACCAAATACATGAAGAAGAACTAGGCAATCTACCTGAAAAAGAATTCAGAGTAATGATAGTAAAGATGATCCAGAATCTCAGAAATAGAATGGAAGCACGGATTGAGAAAATACAAGAAAAGTTTAACAAAGATCTACAAGAACTAAAGAACAAACAGAGATGAACAACACAATAACTGAAATGAAAAGTACACTACAAGGGATCAATAATAGAATAAATGAGGCAGAAGAACGAATAAGTGAGCTGGAAAACAAAATGGTGGAAATAACTGCCAAGGACCAGAATAAAGAAAAAAGAATGAAAAGAATTGAGGACAATCTCAGAGACCTTTGGGACAACACTAAATGCACCAACATTTGAATTATAGGGGTCCCAGAAGAAGAAGAGAAAAAGAAAGGGTCTGAGAAAATATTTGAAGAGATTATAGTTGAAAACTTCCCTAACATGGGAAAGGAAATAGTAACCCAAGTCCAGGAAGCACAGAGGGTTCCATATAGGATAAACCCTAGGAAAAACACACCAAAACACCTATTAATCAAGCTAACAAAAATTAAATTCAAAGAAAAAATATTAAAAGCAGCAAGGGAAAAACAAAAAAATAATGTACAAAGGAATCCCCATAAGGTTATCAGATGATTTTTCAGTGGAAACTCTGCAGGCCAGAAGGGAGTGGAACGATATACTTAAAATGATGAAAGAGATAAACCTACAACCAAGATTACTCTACCCAGCAAGGATTTCATTCAGATTCAATGGAGAAATCAAAAGCTTTTCAGACAAGCAAAAGCTAAGAGAATTCAGCACCACAAAACCAGCTCTACAACAAATGCTAAAGAAACTTCTCTAAGTGGGAAACACAAGAGAAGAAAAAGACCCACAAAAACGAACCCAAAACAATTAAGAAAATGGTAATAGGAACATACATATTGATAATAACCTTGAATGTAAATGGATTAAATGCTGCAGCCAAAAGACATAGACTTGCTGAATGGATACAAAAATAAGAACCATATATATGCTGTCTACAAGAGACCCACTTCAGACCTAGGGACACATACAGACTGAAAATGAAGGGATGTAAAAGATAGTCCATGCAAATGGAAATCAAAAAAAAGCTGGAGTAGCAATACTTGTATCAGATAAAATAGACTTTAAAATAAAGACTGTTACAAGAGATAAGGAGGGACACTACATAATGATCAAAGGGTCAATCCAAGAAGAAGATATAACAATTATAAATGTTTATGCACCCAACATAGGAGAACCTCAATACATAAGGCAAATGCTAACAACCATGAAAGGAGAAATAGACAGTAATACAATAATATTAGGGGACTTTAACACCCCACTTACACCAATGGACAGATCATCCAAAACGAAAATAAATAAGGAAACTCAAGCTTTAAATGACACAATACACAAGATGGATCTAATTGATATTTATAGAACATTCCACCCAAAAGTAACAGAATACACTTTCTTCTCAAGTGCACATGGAACATTCTCCAGGATAGATCACATCTTGGGTCACAAATCAAGCCTCGAAAAATTTAAGAAAATTGAAAATGTATCAAGCATCTTTTCTGACCACAACACTATGAGACTGGCAATCAATTACAGGGAAAAAAACTGTAAAAAAAACAAATACATGGAGGTTAAACAATGCACTACTAAATAACCAAGAGATCACTGAAGAAATCAAAGAAGAAATAAAAAAATACATAGAAACAAATGACAATGAAAACACGACGACTCAAAACCTATGGGATGCAGCAAAAGCAGTTCTAAGAGGGAAGTTTATAGCAATTCAATCTCACCTCAAGAAACAAGAAAAATCTCAAATAAACAATCTAACCCTACACTTAAAACAACTAGAGAAAGAAGAACAAAGAAAACCCAAAGTCAGTAGAAGGAAAGAAACTATAAAGATCAGAGCAGAAATAAATGAAATAGAAATGAAGAAAACAATAGCAAAAATCAATAAAACTAAAAGCAGGTTCTTTGAGAAGATAAACAAAAGAGATAAACATATAGCCAGACTCATCAAGAAAAAAAGGGAGAGGATGCAAATCAATAAAATTAGAAATGAAAAAGGAGAAATCACAACTGACACTGAAGAAATACAAAGGATTACAAGAGACTACTACAAACAACTATAGTCAATAAAATGGACAACCACGAAGAAATGGACAAATTCTTGAAAAGGTACAATTCTCCAAGACTGAACCAGGAAGAATTAGAAAATATAAGCAGACCTATCACAAGTAATGAAATTGAAACCGTAATTAAAAATCTTCCAACAAACAACTAGCAAATAGAATCCAAAAGCACATTAAAAGGATCATACACCATGATCAAGTGGGATTTATCCCAGGGATGAAAGCATTCTTCAATATATGCAAATCAATCAATGTGATACACAACATTAACAAATTAAGGAATAAAAACCATATGATCATCTCAATAGATGCATAAAAATCTTTTGACAAAATTCAACACCCATTTACGATAAAAACTCTCCAGAAAATGGGCATAGAGGGAACCTACCTCAACATAATAAAGGCCATATATGACAAACCCACAGCAAGCATGCTACTATGCTACTCAATGGTGAAAAGCTGAAAGCATTTCCACTAAGATCAGGAACAAGACAAGGATGTCCACTCTAGGCACACTTATTCAACATAGTTTTGGAATTCCTAGCCACAGCAATCAGAGAAGAGAAAGAAATAAAAGGAATCCAAATTGGAAAAGAAGAAATAAAACTGTCACTGCCAATGACATGATACTATACATAGAAAAACCTAAAGATGCCACCAGAAAACTACTAGAACTAATCAGTGAATTTGGTAAGGTTGCAGGATACAAAATTAATGCACAGAAATCTCTGGCATTCCTATACACCAACAACGAAACAACAGAAGGAGAAATTAAGGAAACACTCCCATTTACCACTGCAAAAAAAAAAAAGAATAAAATATCTAGGAATAAACCTGCCTAAGGAGGTGAAAGACTTTTACTCAGAAAACTATAAAACACTGATGAAAGAAATCAAAGATGACATAAACAGTTGGAGAGATATACTACGTTCTTGAATTGGAAGAATCAATATTGTGAAAATGAATATACTACCCAAAGCAATCTACAGATTCAGAGCAATCCCTATCAAACTACCAATGGTATTCTTCACAGAATTAGAACAAAAAATCTTACATTTCATATGGAAACACAAAAGATCCTGAATAGCCAAAGCAATCTTGAGACAGAAAAACGGAGTTGGAGGAATCAGACTCCCCGACTTCAAACTATACCACAAACCTACAGTAATCAAGACAGTATGGTGCTGGCACAAAAACAGAAATATAGATCAATGGTACAGAATAGAATGCCCAGAGATAAACCCACGCACATATGGGCACCGAATTTACGACAAAGGAGGCAAGAACATACAATGGAGGAGAGACAGCCTCTTCAATAAATGGTGCCGGGAAAACTGGATGGCTACATGTAAAAGAATGAAATGAGAATACTACCTAACACTATACACACCAAAAAAAACTCCAAATGGGTTAAAGACTTAAATGTAAGACCAGACACTATAAAACTTTTAGAGGAAAACATAGGAAAAACACTCTTTGACATAAACCACAGCAAGATCTTTTTTGACCCACCTCCTAGAGTAATGGAAATAAAAACAAAAATAAACAAATGGGACTTACTTAAACTTAAAAGCTTTTGCACAGCAAAGGAAACCATAAAGAAGACAAAAAGACAACCTTCAGAATGGGAGAAATATTTGCAAATGAAACAACAGACAAAGGATTAATCTCCAAAATATACGAACAGCTCATGCAGCTCAATATCAGAAAAACAAACAATCCAGTTAAAAAATGGGTGGAAGACCTAAATAGACATTTCACCAGGGAAGACATAGAGATGGCCAAGAGGCATATGAAAAGATGCTCAACCTCACTAATTATTTGAGAAATGCAAATGAAAACTACAATGAGGTATCGCCTCACACCTGTCAGAATAGCCATTATCAAAAAAGCTAGAAACAATAAATGCTGGAAAGGGTATGGTGAAAGGGAACCCTCCTACACTGCTGGTGGGAATGTAAATTGATACAACCACTATGGAAACCAGTACGGAAGTTCCTTAAAAAACTAAAAATATAACTACTATATGACCCAGAAATCCCACTACTGGGCATATACCCTGAGAAGACCATAATTCACAAATGGACATGCACAACAATGTTCATTGCAGCACTATTTACAATAGCCAGGACATGGAACCAGCCTAAATGTCCATCAACAGATGAATGGATAAAGATGTGGCACGTATATACAATGGAATGTTACTCAGCCATAAAAAGAAATGAAATTGAGTTATTTGTAGTGAGGTGGATGGAACTAGAGTCTGTCATACAGAGTGAAGTAAGTCAGAAAGAGAAAAATGAATACTGTATGCTAACGCATATATATGGTATCTAAAAAAAAAAAAAAAGGTACTCATGAACCTAGTCGCAGGGCAGTAATAAAGAGGTAGACATAGAGAATGACTTGAGGACATGGGGTGGGAGGGCGAAGCTGGGGCGAAGTGAGAGTAGCATTGACATATACACACTACCAAATGTAAAATAGTTGGCTGGTGGGAAGCAGGAGCATAGCACAGGGAGATCAGCTCGGTGCTTTGCGATGACCTAGAGGGGGTGGTATAGGGAGGATGGGAGGGAGGCTCAAGAGGGAGGGGATATGGGGACGTGTATGCATATGGCTGATTCACTTTGCTGTACAACAGAAATGAACACAGTATTGTGAAGCAATTATACTGCAATAAAGAGCAATTAAAAATTTTAAAAAATAAAAAATAAAAAATAAATACTACCCTCAGCCTGGACCTTCTCATTGAAGACAAATGGTAAAAAGTTTTACACACAAATCCTTTATATTTTATTCAGGCTAAGGTTGTTTAAATTTTTATTTTTGCACTATAACTAAAATATCTTAAAGCAATAACCAATTTGTGGGGAAAAAAGTTACCTATACTTTTAAACAATTCCTAAGAAATAAATGTGAATATAAAGTTCTTATGTTTGCTATAACCATCCATAGGTTTTTAGATAAAACAAAAAGTATGTTTTCTGTTAACATACTTAGAATTACTATTGTGGGGATGTAATCATCAATAATAATTAAATATTCTAAAATTATGACTATGTACATATATATATATACAGGACACATACTTTACATTTTGATATATATTGAACCATTCTATGATATAAAGTCTTTCTATTCTATCAAACAAAAAATCAGTCCTTGAGCCCTCTAAATAGAATGAAGTATGATCTGTTGATGTAATGCTACGTGTATAAGCTCTTTCTAAGTCATCGGTCTGCCGACAGTCACATCTACATCTAAATAGTAATGCAGTGAAGAACTTGCCAAGGAAAGACCATCTTGCTTCAAGATTCAGCACAAAATGTAGGCTACAAGAATATAATTAAGATTTGACCGTAACATTTACTTTTCCTTTTTAAGCAACAGCCTTCGATTGCCTGCTCTGCTACTTTTCTCTTTCACTCTGACAGTTCGGGTCTTTAGTGCCAATCTGAATATACCCATCACATAATTGTAAAGCTTATATATTTCTCCCTTTACCCTGCTCCCTATACTGCACTTCTTTTATTTTGGACCTAATTATGTTTCTTCCTAACTACTTTAATTTAGAAAATGTATGCTGAATCCTAATTCTACTCAGGATGGACTGTGCATGACCTGGTATACTATTTTTCAGGTATATTCACTCCTTAACATTATAGAGTATGTCTAAAGAAATAGTAGAAAGATAAAAAGAAAAAGAAAAAAAGATAGAAAGCTTTTATATTGCCATGGATGAATGTCTGTGAGCATTAATTATTCCCCTTAGCTATTCATAATAAAATATGATATTTTATTAAGTAGGTCAAATTAATTTGCTATAGCTAATTTTACATCAATGCATTGATTACTTGCTATTTCAATTGTCATTTCTTTGACTTTCTATTGAATATTTTCAAAAATTATTTTATAAATAATCATGTAAGAGGGGATAAGGCATTGTGATGTAGTGGAAAAGCACTAGAATAAAAGTGAGAATAACTGGGTACACTACTTGCTTTTGTGAAACTGCTTGACCATAGGCAATAGTCCAAAATTAGTTGGTTAGTGGAGAATTATTATGCACATTACACTATGGTTATCAATGAGTTAGTATGTTCCCCTGTAGGAGAGTGGAAAGAGGCAGATGCCATGGCAAATCTTTCAGATTTTTCAATTTTCTTTTTTGGAAGACGGAAGTAATGGTGCTTAACTCAAAGGGACTTTATTAGTATTGAGGAAGGTAACATCTGTAAAATTATAGCACATTGTATGGCACACAGTAGGTAGTATCTATATCTATATCTATATCTGTATCTGTCTCTCTCTATATATTTCCCCTTTTTTAATTTGAAGAATTTTATTGTTTTTGTTGCTATTTTGCTTTGTTTTTGTATATAATTTATTTATTTTTTAACCAAACTCCTTTGGAAGAATCACTGTTTCAATTTATTACTTGGTAAGTTCTACGGGAAGAATAGGAGGCTGCGAGGGTTTTGTCAAGGAGACCCTTTAGGGATGGGTACTGCATGATGGAATGGGCTGAAATAGGTGGAATCCAAGTGATTCCTCCTATTTCATATATATATATATGAAATAGTAGTTTCATATATATATGAAGGTAGTTTCAGAGGTGTTGAATATGGAATATTTTCTCCAGATAAATTCTGTGCACTCTGCAGTGTGACATTTCCCTGTAACCTCAAAAAATGTTAGTGATAAGAAAGAAATTAGAAGATGCTTGCAAGGTTGGGATTTCTTAAGGAAACCAATTAAGGACAAAATGCTATGCAGTGTGGTGCAAAACACATAGATGAGAGAATATATGAAAACTAGGAATTTGTGTTGGTGATTTTTGTTCAATATGCTACAAAACAATCTCTTTACTTGGATGACTTCTGTCCCCCTGGATATCTTAGATTTTGATTGGAAAATGTATAAGTGTACATTATCATGGTTAAGCACATTGTAGTAAGGAGAGAGTGTTAGTGGGGTGGAAAAGGGGGACACTGATTCATGGCTATGCTGTTTGCTGTCATCCCTTGGCCATGCTGTTCATTATCTCTTGGTCTCAGTTTACTCATTTGCAAAATCAAGATAATGATAATATCTATCTCAAAGGATTGTTTTGACGCTCAAACGTGCAAATATGCACAAAGTCCTTAGAATGATGACTGATACATATCAGGTACTCAAAAGTGTCTATTTAATGAGAAAATCTATATTAACAAAATCCACACACACACCAAATCCTCATTTAAATATGACAAACATGGCCATCAGTGCTTACATAAAAAGACAGCTGAATATAAATATGGCCACAAATAACAATAACAATGCATTTAAGTAATTTAGGATGATGAACATAATAGATGTAGTAGAGTTTTTAAGCCATAAGGAAAAAAATTGTAATACTCATTTGTTTGTTTGTTTACTAGTAAAATTATGGGTCTCTAACTCCATCTGATTTTTTTTTTTTTTTTTTGGACTAAGCCAACCTTTCACTGCTGGCTTGGATGGAGCCACATAATAATGGCTAACATACGAATGGAACGGCAGTTGCACTCTTACTTTGAATTCAGAAGCAGATTTTAATGTAGACAATTTAGTTTGAATCAAGAAGCAGAAGGAAAAAAGTGGAAAAGTGAGAAAAAAAAGAAGAGGGCAATACAGTACACCACTTTGGGAAAGTTAACTGCTGCTGGTAACTGATGCCCCGTCTCACTGGGGATTGCCTTTGAGAAATGCACATAGAAGCCAGCTTAATGCCATCCCGTGTCATCTGAGGTTATCTATCAAGTTCATGCTGTCAGCGTTCCCATGTGGTAATTCCCCAGCAACTCCAGCCAGCCCCAATAAGGACCAGACACATCCTTTCTTTCATCCAGAGAATGTCCTTAGGCAAAGTCTTCTGTTTGTTCTGAAATGAGGAGCTTTGCTCCTTGTTCTTAGATCTAAGCAAGATGAGTGTCTTGCAAGGCTCCACTCTTTAGAGAACACTGCATATCACAAACTCCCAAACACAGGACTTTTTTTCCCCTTTCGGAGCCCATATAAAACATTTTTGCAACTTTGGTAGCCATTAAGCATATGGGCTTTTTGGAGAAGGCTGTGTGAGTGGAACTGAACCCACAGGTCATGGGATGTCAGATTAAGAGCACAGGAATAAATGAGCAGGAGAAAAAAACCACAGCTTTTCTGTGAAACCAAGGAAAGAGTATAACTGGCTGCTTTTGTTGGACAGTGCAAGTAAAACATAATCAGAATAGCAGGAAACAAGATACCAGGTTCCAGAGAATGCCTGTGGGAAGAAGAATGGAATTTGTGAGAGGGGGAAATCTGTTATTAGGACTTGGGAACTTGAAAATAGAAAGGAACAAGCTACTATTTGGACTAGATAAGCGTTGGGAAGAGTTCAATTTTGCATAATAATTGTGATAGGACATATGCCTGAGAAGTTTTAAAGTTTAATATTGGAAGTGATTAAAATTCTCTGGGCCAAGGAAAGAATGAAGCTTTTAAAAGAAGGAAAGGTATGGGAAAGAAGTGGGGAAAATATGGGATTTAGTCTTTGAGGTTATGGGGTGTGTTGCCCAAAGAACTGTGTATTTGGAAGTCAAAGCGTTATTAAGAACAGTTTTAGTAATAAAGATAATTTGGAGAGGATTATTCTCTTGTAACATTGAAAGTATTAGAGATCAATTTCTGAGATTTAAATGATGCTATATATTAGACAGATGGGGTTGGGCAGAGAATTGTGTAGCTATTTGCCAGAAGAGAATGTAAATCTGGAGTTAGAGGTGAAGTGTACAGAGGATTATTGTAGGAACTGAAGTCAGGGTGGCTGAGATGGTGGGAACAGGGCTTAGAGCCAGGAGGAAAGCAACACACAAGCCAGAGCTGAAAGAAGAGTGGACATGAGCCAAGCCTATTATGAAGATAGTAAAATGGAAGTTTCAGAGAAATGGGAAGGGAAGAGAGATGGGACCCACATGTGGCATTAGAGACTGCAGAATGGAAACGGGTGGGAAAACAACAAGCTACTACTACACAATCTGTAGGAGTTCCATTTTTCCAATAAGTAGAACTTAAAGATACATATCACAAAATACAATTTAAAAAGACAAACTTTTCTATAGTATATAAACTAGGCATGCAGTAGCTAAAAGTAGAGGAAAGGCCCACAGTTCATTCATCAGAGCTTTATTCCCCATAATATTAGCATGATTTCCTGTCTATCTTTCCATTATTATTATTATTTTTTTTTTTTTTTGGAGAGAAAACACTTTTAACAATTTGGATCATGTCTTTAAATCTGTAATATAACTGCAGTCAAATGTAAAAATGTACTGGATGACAGCTCAATGGATAATCATTTCTAGTGAAAAAGAATGGAGTTTTTTGATCTTACCACTCATGCTTTCTCATGTGGAGAGTCCTTGCCTCAGAAGTTAGACACACGTGGATGAAAAGCCAAAGGAGAAGCCAAGTAACCATTTATAAACATTTAGCAAGCACTTAAATACTTGTTTCATGTTTGGAGAAAGTTTGATCTGAAAATTGACTGAGTCCATGATACTTGCATGAACCTAAGTTACCGGTTCTATGGAAAAGATCCACAGAACTTTCCTTGAAAATCTGGGTGAGTAGGATGTGAAGAATCAGTTGACCTTACCCATTTCAGAAGCAAAAGGAGAGGGTGAAATCTAGATAACTGACTTTATGAGGTATCCTCAACTGATCCAGGTAAATGTGGTCCAGACAGTGGCCTACTAGCAAAACAATCAATTCAAAACATGTCTGGGCTTCCCTGGTGGCGCAGTTGTTGAGAATCTGCCTGCCAATGCAGGGGACACGGGTTCGAGCCCTGGTCTGGGAAGATCCCACATGCCGCGGAGCAACTGGGCCCGTGAGCCACGATTACTGAGCCTGTGCGTCTGGAGCCCATGCTCCGCAACAAAAGAGGCCGCGATAGTGAGAGGCCCGCGCACCGCGATGAAGAGCGGCCCCCACTTGCCGCAACTAGAGAAAGCCCTCGCTTTCGAAGACCCAGCACAGCCCATAAATAAATAAATTTTTTTTAAAAGTTATGAAAAAAAAAAACCATGTCTTTCCTTGCAGGAGGTGGTAGGCCTTTAAGGGAGCAGGCAGAGCTGGACCAGATGTGGGAAATAATGTAGGACCTTAAAACCCAACAATAGGCTATTCATTTATCCACTTATTTTTTCATTAAATAAATCTTTATGGCACCTCCTTACGTGCTGAGTACTTCTTAAGTACTAAGGATGGATTCCTTGGAAGCCAAGAGCGAGACAGTTTCCCTTTTAGGGAATTTTGCAACTCTAGCAAGGACAACAAAATATGACAAAATGAGAAGATACCAGGAATTGGTTCTTGCTATGTAGAAAATGATTTGCTGGGGTGAAAGACTGAGCAGCATATTCCTTCGAGAAGGACAGATATGTAGCCTACTCTGAGGGTGTGGAGGTTCAGTTAAGGCCTCAGTCCTAAGCCAAGAATAACGAGAAAATATTCCAGAGTGAAAATCAGGTTTAAATGTGTTACAGTGAAGAAGTCTGTTGAGTTTTAGAAAGAGAAAGACAGCCAGGGCAAGAGCAATCCAGGGACTGATGCATAGGAGAGTAACAAGACTATTTCCTAAGGGCAGGCAAGAGCCATGGAGGCCTAGTGAACAAAGCACCAACTTTCTATTTTATTCTGAGTTCAATGAGAAGTTTTGAGTTTTAAGCAGGTAAACAACATGGACTACTGTTTGTAATAATTTGAGTATCTGGTCACTAACCAGCTAATAGAGTCATGAAGCTGACAAAAAGATTTTTCATTAAAAAAAAGGACACGATTCATTTCAGAATATGGGTTAACTCATCTATAATAGTATTAACAAAAAGCTAAATCAATGTCCTGAAGAATCTTAGGAAATTAGAAGAAAAATGTCACCATTTTTTAAAATCATAATTTGCTAATCACTTGTTTTTTTGCTTTAAAACCACATGTTCCCTCTGTTCTGTTCTGTTTCAAAGGCTGACCCTTGCAAACTATATTTCCTGGTTCCCTTGTGAACTAGCTTTCAGTTAAAAATCTACCTCTGGAAGACTCTGGCAGGAGATTTGAGGACAGAATATGAGGGGAAGCCAAGGCTCTCTCTCCCCCTCTGCTTCAGGTGGCATCTCTGGCAGTGATGCACCTTCCCTCTGAGAAGACTTTGTATGGATCTGGAATCTACTGGACAGCTAGAGATTCTGAGTTCTGGTAATACCCACACCTCGAGCTCTGTGAGTGCAGGACCTTAGACTGTTACTGATTTCTATGTCTCACTATCTTTGCCCTTTCATCTTTTTGCAACTGTTGTAATTCCATTCTCCTATTAAATTCACTCTATTGAATTATCTGTGTTGATTTTGTTGTCTTATTTTTGTTTGTTTTCTGTTGGACCCTGAGTGATTTAAATTCATATTCCCTATTTGGATTGTTTCAGTAAGATAGATGAATTGTTTAGCTATTCACCTTATATTTAGTATAACGATTTACTTTTAAAGAGCATTCACACTATTATTAGCTTACATAAATAATCTGTGTTTTACTTAATCCATTTTTATTTATACTGTTTCCAGTGCTAAGTATATTTAGAAATGGAGGATTTAGACACTCAGTTCTTTAGAGAACTGAATTTTCAGGTATGGAACTCACTGTTCTGGTTGATTTGTGTCAATAATTTTGTGATGGAAGTGAAAATGGTATGGGAAGCAGGCCTCTGTACTATAACTATCAAGGTGTAAAAATATCCACTTTCAGATAAATCTCGTGAAATGTCATCATCATTGTGTTGGAACAAGTGACTCCTTTAACAGATAAACAAATATGGAAAATAAAACCCTTTAAGGCACTTTTGCAGGTATTCATATTTTCTTCATAGATTTTATCACATGCTCTTCTTCTACTATTTAAACCAGAGCAGTTAAATGGGAATGGGGTTCTGAGTGGGTTTGGAATAGCAAGGATTTTGAGTGGGCTAGCTGTAGCATGGCAGTAAAAGCTTCTGAGAGGCTAGTAAAAAGCATTAAAACACAGAGTAAACTAGGTTATACGGGGATAAAGAGACCATCCTACAAGAGAAAAGGAGATTGAGCGAACACTTAAGGTAATGTATGACTACGCAACATTTGTATATACATTCATGTAACACGTGTCTTCTCAGAACCTGAGGGCAGGTTTCATGAATCATTTAGCTTTTTATCACCAGCTCCTAGCATAGGGGCAGGCTTATGGTGATCATGAGTTATCTTTGCTGAATGAATGAATTGAAAAAGCAGACAATTTACTATCCTTCCTTCCTTCCCTCTTTTGTTTGTTCTTTCTTCCTTCTCTCATTCAGTTGTAAACTAATTCAGAATAAAGTGTCAGTTGAAAAACGTTTAAGGTATTACGTAATCAAACAGGTATTACTTTCCTTGGGGACTCTAGAAATGTCTTGAAGGAAACAAACTTAAAACTTCAACACAAATAAACAATAAAATATTTATTGACTGAAGCAATAAATAAAAGCTTTAGGGACTGAAGGATAAACCCCTTGAAAGGCCACGTTTGGGGATGAGGAACCTGCCCCGTAACATTCACATAAGACCATACTTGGGAGGATGGTGAGGTTGTTGATACCAAATTATCCATGAATGCTAAAAGGTCGGAAACATGCCACGATGAGCACTGAACTCCAAAAAGTTGAAGACATTGTTGTACTCCAGAAAACAAGCTTGGATCTAGAAGACTGGGTATATGCAGAATACACAGACAGAAACCCTTTAGTTTTCTAAAATTTTCAAACACTCATCTAACTGATCATTTTTGTTTTCACATGGATTACTATCATATGCTTACGGGGTTTTTTTTTTTCCTGTAAATATCTGGAATTATCCTAACAAAAACAGAGAAAGTTTCGGTGTATGATGTAAATTATTCAATTACTTCACTAGGTAATGGTGATAATTATAAGGGAAGCAGGTGTTTAATGGTTAGAAAATGCCTTTCAACTCATAATTACGGCAAAATAATGATTTAGTAAGCTATGTGTATTCTTATTAAGTCATGAAGCTAATAGTAGCAATTGAAATTCTTATCTTTAACATGAGTTGATTTACCAAAATCAACAAATCATGTAATTCATCTCACTACCAAGCTTACCCATCTTCACTGAAGCTTTTCATAATAAAATTTATATTTTGAAAAATGTGAACATTCTAAATCTGTATGCTTAAATGTGTATAAAAATGCCCTGTTTTCTTTAGGAAAGTACTCCTCTCCATAGTAACATAGTTTTAAATAAATCCAAAGAAATTCAGGAAATCTATTAAAGATGTGATATTTCTAAATTTTTCATTTTTATTCAACAAAATCTTTCTGTTTTTAATAAAAACAATGTCCTCGTGGTTAATGTGGCACTCTGACAGAGGTATGTTCTTTTTCCAGGTTTGTCTTAAGATTGCTCTTAGACTACTGAAAGAACACTTGAATCTCCATGCATAAAAGGCTCCGACTTTTTGGCTCAGGTTCTGAGTTTGTGCATTTTGAAAATAGAAGTACTTTATAAAGTCCTTTGATATCTTTTCATCAAAGAAATGAAAGAAGACCTATTGCATTTTTATTTTTACTTTGACTTGTATTTTTCAGCATTAGAACTGGGTTAAACTCCTTGTCATGTTATATAACAGGAATATCTTGTCACATCCTGACATCTTGTCACCTAAACAATGACTCATGGTCCTGGTGAGCTTTCAGAGAAAGGTTCTGGCAATTATCAAATGTCTCAGCTCTTCCTTTGGCATTTTACAAAGTTAAAAATCCATTTGATATATTGTCTGTATTTTTGCAGAAAATATTGCCCTAGACACTAATTCTCAGCCTATCTGAGGGTTTCCATATGCTTACATAGGATGAGCATAATATACAATATTCCATATGCTTCTATTTAAAATATATTTAAAATCAGAATACATTTTCCCTAATTCTTAAGGATTCAAATAACATATTAAAGTACTGTCTTCTATAAACAGGAAATACTAAAAACTGAGAAGTGCAGGAATAGGGTACATGGGTACCTAGAAGAACAGCATTATAGGCAGAGGTGACCATTACACACATATTAAAAGACAAATATTGAGGCTGATATGGCTGGAGCAGAGTTAACAATGTAGAAATCAGGTCAGAGTGTTAGGGGAAGCCCGGAGCATTGTAGGGGGGAAAAACACCAGGTACTTCATTCTTAGTGAGATGAGGATTCATTAGAAGAATTTAGTGGAAGTCTGCCATTCACTTCTTCAACAAATATTTATCAAGCATCCTAATGTGCATCAGCTGCTGTTCTAGATGCTGGCGATAAATCAGAAACACAGAAAAACGTTATTTACTTCATATGGCTTGTAGTTTTCTGGATGGGGTGCAAAAATTAGATAGCCAATAGACCAATGCCGAGTAAACATCTCTTATATACTAAAGTGATACATGTTATGGAGAAAAATAAGACAAGATCAAGTGGCTAGGGAGTTAATTCTATGGTGAGAGGTTCTTCCTGTTTTATGTATGATTGTGGGATATGACAGATATTGTTGCACCACTCTATGTGCTAAATGGAGGGGAGATTTTAGGGAGGCATGATTAGAAGCAAGGAAACCAATTAGAAAGTCATTACAATAATGAAGGAAAGAGGTGAGTTTGGCTTTAACCCTGGAGGTGGAGGTAGAGAGGGCAAAAAATGGTGGGATTCTGGATTAATTTTAAAGGGATGTTAGCCAACATGATGGGCAGCTGTGTTGCATATGAGGAAGAGACAAAAGAAGGAGTCAAATATGACTCCAAGACTCATGCCTCAGCAACTGAAACAATGGAATTGCCTGAGCTAGAGAACATTACGTTGAAGGGTGGGTTGAGGAAGTGAAAGCGTAGGTTTAAGTCAGTGTAGCACATGGAAATTATGCTATAGAACGTTAGGCAGAAAGGGACTAAATAGGACAGTGGGTAAGTATATGGGAAGGGATTAAACAGTAAGTGCTAGATTGAGCCTCTAGGAATAACTCCTAAAACCACTGGGAGATTACCTAAATAAAGTTGCTGTTAGGAAATATTCTTTTCTCAAGAATCAGTGGAATAAAAATCCTGCCTCTATTTCAACCAGCACGACCACGTCTAGATACCAAGGAAGCTGGAGAATGGACATCCTTAGATGCAAAGCAGTGATTAGGAAGCCAGACGGAGAAGCCATCGCCAGTGTTGCTGACCTTCCCACAGTATTCCACACTAATGAAGATGAAGAAGAGCATATTGCAGGCAAGAATAACATGTTTTAATAACCCTCAGTGGAAACAGAAACAGCAAACAAAGGAGTAAAAAATGGCCTGAATTATCAAAAATTGTTTTGTACTCAGGCACCTAACAATCTCCAGCTTTTCACTTTCCCAACTAGAAAAAAAATGATCACATGAAGTTGTAGGAATCAACGCAGACTATTAGCACCATGTGGTTGTCAAGTGCAATGAAATATGGAATATTTGGAACATGTTAAATTTGCGGTGACTATTTGATACCCTTTGGAGATTTAAAATAGAGCTTACTGTACAAATCTGATAATCAAGAAATGGAAGAAATCAAGGAATATATTAGGGAAAGATAATTTATAGGTGATGTTGTGAGACAGGATAAAGTGATGGGAAAGAACAAACTTGGGTAAGAGACAAGCTGAACCTCCCATTATTGTACTTCCCAAATGCTCAGACTGTTTTCACCGTATATTCTAATTAGTAATTGATTTTTAAACCATGTTCCCTAGTGCCACGATGCACAGAGGAAAAAAATACCAGACACAATAAAGAGAGTACATTTAACAAAGATAATACAGATATAAAACTGTTAACATCAGAGAGAAAACTGTCACCTCATACTAACAATCTAAACATATTACTCAGGAGAAAATCAAAGTCTTCTATAGAAATCAATTCATAAAAGTTACACTTTTAGTCTATTTGTTCATGGAGGGTATGATTTGATAAATATTTCTGTATTAGTTATTTCTGCGTTACAAATTACCCCAAAATTTAGTGGTTTAAAATAACAAACATTTATTTTCCCTCACTTTCTGTGAGTTGGGAGCAACTTAGCTGGGTAGTTCTGGCCCAGAGTTTCTCATGAGATTGTAGTCAGGTTCTTGGTCAGGACTGTAGTCCTATCTGAAGGCACAAATGGGAAGGATATTCTTACAAGCTGAGTCATGTCACTGATGGCAGTTCTCAGTTCCTTGATGGCTATTAGCTGGAAACTTCAGTTCCTTGATATACGGAGTTCTCCATATGGCTGCTCATAACATAGCAGCTTGTTTCCCCAGAGTGAATTATCCAATAGAAAGAGAGAACACCAACTTGTCCAAGAGAAAAACTGCAGTCCTTTATAACCTAATCTGGAGGGATATACATTATCTATCTCATTTCTATTGATCACACAGACATTCCTGGCACAATGGGGGAGGGGACCACTCAAAGGTGTAAATACCAAGAGTCAGGGAACAACAGGGATCCTCTTGGAGGCTGGCTACTACAACCTTTTTTGACCTTGTGCAATTGTGGGAACTTGTTAAGCTGTCTAATAAGACTGTCATCTTCAGTTTGATGTTTGCTAGAGTTTGAAGTCCTCAGAGCAGTCACTTTGGAAGGGAAAACGGCTGTAAAATGGGAGAGATTAAGCACAAGCTGGAACCCATGAGGAAGGACTCAAACTTACATTAGTTCTTAGTGCCTCTAACATTGGTGGTCTCAGTGTCCTCAGAAGCCCAGGCCCTTTGTCACAGAGCTAGGAACATACACTTGGTTCAACTTCATCCAAAGTTGAAGATGATCGCAGGGAAGTTGGAGTAGTTGCAGGCCTAGCTGCTGCCAGCATATAATGGACAATGTGTGTAGGCTACTAAATAGGTCTTGCTTCACTTCTGCCTTTCAAATCTCCCACAGGAATCTCTCTGGTGGACCATTCCAACAAAAACATGCAGAGAAGGGAATTCTGGGAAATGTAGTTTGGTCCAGAAAAGTTATCACACTAAAAACCCACCACAGATCATAACAGAAGAAGCAACAACAGTAATTTGGAAAGCATACAGGAGATTCTAGGCTAAATAAGAATATTTTTTGTAGTCACTCCGATTAAGAGGTTTACCCTGTTTCCTTTTTAAGAAGCAATTTATAACAAATGTTCTTATTGCATGTTTTGTATTTCCTCTTCTTATTAATTTTAGATTGTAATGTCTCTCTTTTTTGAGGTTTAATTGGCATATTATATTTCAGGTATATAGCAATGATTTAATATTTGTATATATTATGAAATAATCACCACAAGTCTAGTTAACATCCATCACCAAACACGGTTACATTTTTTTTTTTTTTCTAGTTGTCCCTTACTGATGCTGTCATGAGACCTCTACTGGATGTGTCTTGGACAACATCTTGGTTTGAACTGAGGAAATGCTGGGCAGTGGTTGTTGGGGGGACAGGGGGGGCTCTTCCCTACCAAGGACAAGTAACTAAGCACTTGACAGGCACAGCCACATTCCCAGCATCCTCATCCCCTGCAACAGAAACCCCCACCCCACCCCAAGAGCTCTGGACATGCATGCAGCACACTTCCAAACTGACCTCTCCTTTACCATCTTGGAAGATGGGGGAGTTAGCTCCTGGTCACGTGAACATGGTACCTCAACCCTCCCCCCACCACTCTCCATAAGAAGAGAGAGAACTCAGCTGGGCAAGACACAAAGTGGCTCTCCTGTCCCGTAGTTCCTTCCTCAGCTCCAGTGGGCCAAACTCTTGCTACCCCAGGGCCCTCCAGGATGCTTAGTTGTATTGAGGTTTTTAAAAATATATATTATGTACTTTGAGACGATAATGTGTGTGTGGCAGGGTGGCCCAGCCAGGGCTGAGGGAAGAGGACTGTCTATGTCATATATTCCCAGGCTGGGGGCCAGTGACACCTAGAGTCTCCTGCCTGTTTCCCAGTCCATCAGATCTCTCGGCCCTTTAGACAACATTCATTATGTCAGTGTTAATGATTTTGTTTCGTGGGGTATTTTTTTTGAAACTTTATTCATTAGTTTTCCTTATTATAACATATATAATTTATATATTATATATTACATTAAGTTATTATATTATAATACGGTGTTTGCTATACTATATAATGTTGTATATATATTGTATATGTATATAATTATACCTACATAATATTTAGACTATTGATGACAAATATTTATCATTGATGACAAATATTTTCCTGAATTAAAGGTGTTTTTGTAGGTACTGTAATACACAGATGCCTGGAAGATGTGTATCATAACTCAGCATTACAGCCCATATTTCAATATCCACAGTGGCAGTAAACAGGTAATCAAACCCTCATGTCCTCACCCCCAGAATCCAATTTTAACAAGGTTTATTTCTGTCCGAATGGGCAGTGTGTGATGTAGACTTTTAATTATTTTTATCCCTTAACTCTTTACAAAGTGATGTGAATATAAATATTCATATTTATTAATTTTGGTTTTTAAAGAAGAGCTAAAACAGATTATGATAGGGAGACTCATGTATGTCTATGTGCTTCATTTTGTCTCTTTTAACTTTCCTACTGTATTTGGAGAGTTGAGACTGTGGGAGGATGTTACCCATAGCACTAAAACTATGAAATTGAATAGGTGGGTAGAGCTGAGGGGGACGAGTAGGAGAAATCAAAAAAGGAATCCTCAAGTTAAAGTGACCTTCGTTTTATTCTCTTAGAGTGTCTACACTGTCTAAAGCTTTGCTTTGAATACGTGTAGAGGAGAAAGGGAAAGCATATGAGATAAATTATACGGTAACTTAAATGTTCAAGACCAGACTAATGGTATCATAAAATTCTTTTACTATCATTTCCCTCTATGAAAAGTCAGTCGCTATTTTACATATCTTACACTTCCTTGTGTAGAAATATTCCAGATCAATGGGCATAATTCACAGTCAAATGAGAAACTGCAAAGTGCTTTTCTGTTAGGTAACTTTCTTCTTAATGTTTTCTTATGGGTTCTATATTCCAACTGCACACAGAGAATTAAAACATTCATTATAGGTGTCAGTTAACATTTTATTTTGGCTACTAAAGACATTTGTAAAGAAAAAGATCCCTGAAATATGCCTGAAATAATTGGTTTGACACATCAGAGAAAAGTATGGGCCTTAGAAATATGTCTGAATTAGGCATCACTCGATGTGTTAATCCTAATTGGTTCACCTCCTGCTGCTACTTACAGGCTTCAGAGTTTCCTAAATTTCAGCAACTTTTTAAAAAGTTTAAAAGGGTTTTCAAATGTAAATATTCTTCTTTACTTGGCAACTTGTTCCTGGGAGAAACGTGCTCACATTTCAGGTTTAGCACAATAAGGAGAAAGAGCGAGAGCATCTCTGAAAGAATAATTATCAGACAACCCTGTGTAAAAGGCGTTATCCTGTTACCATACACGTGGAACAGGATGGATAATATCCTTCCTGATTTCCTTTTATGGTTGCAAAGAGCATACTGTATTTTATTTCTTTCCTGTATATTATGAAATATTCCAAATGTACATAAAGAATTAAGCACTATATAAGAATAACACTCTTTACAGTCTTTTTATATAATTCTATGATATGGAGAATTGTAACAGATAAAAATTGGGCTTGAAATGAGAAGGGTGAAGATAGGTGGAGCATAAAAGACAAAATGCTAAGTTGATGCAATTTCTTTGGCATATTTTACATTTGCTGTGAGTATCTATGGAATATCTGTGAATGAACATACCTACGAATATCAGAAGTTTACTTAAAATATATTCTGTTGCCTAAATGCAACCATGTTGAAATGGACCAAAGAAAAAGAAAGAAGCCTGTCTATCATTTCTTGAAAGAGGCAAATCTACTCATCTTTATTCAGGCAGATTCAATATTTGTTTAATGTATGCTTCCTGCAAGCACATAATATTGAATAAATTAGCCTCTATCCCTTGATGAGGATCTATCACTCTACAGGACCATATAAAACATATCTCAGTACACCATGTATTGGTGCTCCTAAATCTAATTCCACTTATATTTGACATATTCTGGTTACCTACAAAAATACTGTACTCAGTGCTTTGTTCCTATTTTCTTTATTATTCAGCATTTGCTACTATGGTCTACTAAATGTTGGAAATGTAAAATGTAAAATATAAATACAAAATTATTCTAAAAGCTAATCTAGATTCTGACAAGAGTCCACATTAGTTATGGTTTCATCCTCAGGGTTGTAGGAAATCAGTAATTTGGAACCTCTCCATTCATGAACCTATTTTATTCTATGCAACACTCATCAATTTGCATCTGAGGCTTTAATCACTTATGTTTTACTACCATCATTCTATGAACTCCGGTTCTATAAGCCAAAGACACGGCAAAGGTCTCCTTGGAGGAATTACCTTAACTAATTCCTTCTAAATTGATTTTTACTGTCCAGATTCTCAGTTAACAGGCCAAGTGGCTGTCTAGCTTGCTTTAACTGCTGACTTTCCAAAATGATTCTAAATAAGATGCAATAATTATGGACTCAATGCCTTGAAGAGAAGCTAGGTTGGGCCACCCCCTAAATAGACCAGGCTGGTTCATGCTAATATTATCTAAATTGATCTTAAAGAGCAAAGTACCAGGGTTTCCACTGTTACTGTTTTTCTCTATGCTGACTATAGGCAGTTCTCTCACAAATCATGTAGATCTACCATCCTTGGCTGTAGGATTCAATATGCCTTTCTCTGCAATGTGTGATACATGTGAGAAGTTGGCTACAGATTAAAGAGGTACAGGCAATAGCAATTGCAATAGAGGAAATGATTTAAGAACAGGCAAAACATCCTCTTTTGATTGTTTTACTCTTAGAAAGTTAACATATGAATACATTTCACATTTCTAAAAAACAAAACAAAACAAAAAACAAATACGAAGATATTTATAATAAAAGCTAACTTTAACAAGCTCTATTATTTACTATCCCTCAGAAATGTTCACAAACTTTACTTTGATCTAGCAAAGAACAAAGGCATTACTAAATAAGCACTGAAATGTGAAAAGCACATGAAATTGATGTTCTCATAGCCTGGATAATAGTGATCATTTCCTTGTCAATTTCCTCAGAGCCTCTCCTTGATAGTCTGTGAAATCTCTGCAGGTAAATTCAGTTTTAACATTAGCTCTGTTCCTGGATCTTCAGCATCACCAGCCCCCCAATATGCCTTGAACACACACACACACACACACACACACACACACACACACACACACACACACACACAATGGCTAAGATCATTCAAAACATATCAAGCATAGACATAGAAATTGAGAGCCTCTTATGATGCAGATGGGCTCATGTGCCGAGTTAAGATCATCAATAAAATTCCAAGACTTTACTTGGGGTGGAAAAAGGTTAACAATTATATCAGTTATTTTGTATAAAATCAGTAACCATGACTTCAAGTAGAAAGTTTAAAGATTCTCAAATTAGAGAATAATCCTCCATTTCAGACAAGCTTAAAAAATGATATGACTGTTAGAAGTACCATTTTAAAAGTTGAAAACAATAACTCAGGAACTTTTAAGTCCAATCCAGTAGCCACTAGCTATGGGTGTCTGTTTAGACTTATCTTTTAAATAAAATTAAAAACTTAATTCCTCTGTCACACTAGTCACATTTCAACTGTTCAATATTTACATGTAACTAGTGGCTACATATAGGAAAGCAGAGGTATAGAACATTTCCATCATCACAAACAGTTGCATTGGACAGCATTGCTCTAGAAAATTAATTTAAAAAAACAAACATAGAGCCAAATCTTCCGAATACCTAGCATCAAGACTATGAAGTTGTAACCCCGAGAGTGGAATAGAGTGAAATATCAGTTCTAAAATCTAATTATTAGAAGTTTAGGCTGAATAGCTGAGATGCTCAAAGCTGGTACAGCTGGAAGTTTCTTTGTGGTATTAGTTCATGGTTTGTGTTCCTACTGTCTTTGGCACCAACATCCTTGAGAGGGAGGCTAAATATCCCACAGTAAGCAAGTGGCATTTCTTATCATTTGTGAACTCAGGAAGAAAGAGAGAAGAGAATAAAAGCTTTGCAACACCCCATCAAAAAGCCTAACATAATAAATTATTTGGTAGCATAATAAAACTGTAAAATGTAATTTTCTCACATAAGTAGCAATAGAAGCACTGGAAATATAGAGTCTATTTAAGAAGACAATAGTCATTTTATGAGAACCAATAAAGACAATTTTTAGAACCATGTAAAGAAGAATAAGGATTGAAACAGGTCTAGTAAACTATGTAATAACAAACTGCTAACATATATTGAGATCTTACAATGTCCTATGTCATTTACCTTTTACAATGATCTGCAAAGTAGGCACAATTATTATTTGCATTTTAAAGGGGAGAAAGTAAATAATAAAATTAAGTAACTTGCCCAATATAAAATAGTTAAAGAGTGGGATTAAAAGCCAAATATGACTCCAGAGAAATAATTAATGTCCCAATTTTGCTCACAATAAAATTTTTGCTACCAATTATTGCACTATGCTGAAAATAATTACTCAAATATAAGCTATACAGCTCTGAGACTTATTCAGCTTTATTCATCTCTTTATATACATAATCATTAGTGTGCTCTGGACTTCATGTGTGAGATTATTTGACCTCTTTTTGTGAACCAAAATATGGTATTTTCAGGACTTTCTAAAATCTCAGAGCTTCAAAAGTTCTAACTTTTCTCATCCATGAATTAATCTACCATAGTGATTTATAGAACCCAGTCCTTATCACTTTATTTGAATTATCTAACATTAAGATGTTTTTGTCTTAATTTTTGCTTACTATTCCAACATCATACGAACATATTCTACCATTTTCAAAGTAACTACAGAAATCCAAAGCATCTTCCTCATTCTTATGCACCCTTTTTTCATTCCTTTAGAGCCAATTGTTTTAACCTCTTTATTAAGTATGACTGACATACAGAAAGTTGTACATATTCAACGTGTACAACTTGATGAGTTTGGAGATAAACGAAACCATCACCACAATCTATGCCATAAACATGTCCATCACTTCCAAAAGTTTCCTCACACCCTCTTTACTTATTATTATTTTGTGATAAGAACACTTCACGTAAGATCTATCCTCTTAGAGATGTTTTTTAAGTATACAATACCGTAACGTGAACTTTAGGAACTATGCTGTGCAGCAGACCTCTAGGACTTACTCATCTTGCATAACTAAAACTTGGTATTAGTCAAAAGGTAGAGACAATTTTCTTGAAAGTGTTGCTGGTGTTTTTCTCACTGCTATTCACTCCTTAATCCACAGCAGCATGGCTTCCAGTCAACATGCTATAAAATGCACTTTGTCCAAGCTACTAATAATAGCATACATGTAAAAAAAAGTGACCTAATATTATATTATGTCACCTAATATTAGACATTATATTATGTTGCTCTTTTATGAAACTCTTTTCTCCATTAGGTTCAGTGATATAAATGATCAATTAAATTCCGGGACACTTGATTTCCAAAGTAATGCATCTCACAATTTTAATAATAAAATCTGACCCTCTCATGATTGTCTTTATGTCACAATTCATTTACCATGAACTCACATAAGGTTTTGAATCGACCTTTACTTTTCTCCTTCTCTCCTGTAATTCCTCATATATACTCATTTTCTGAGTATCATCAATGCTATGTCTACAATATCTGAAGAATTTGTGCCCTTCGTCTTCTCTCTGTTGCAGTTTAGTTAGTTATGTTTATAAATAAATTTAGACTAGATTATTGAACTTCTTCACATCCAACATATTCCACACATCTACCAGAATTTTCTTAAACAACAATTATAAATGTGCCACTCATTGGCTTAAAATATTTTGCTAATATGTCCATTAGTTTCAGGATAAATCTAAGTGATCAACTTGACATGTAAGACACTTTATAAATTGGCCCAAGTCTACTCAGTTCATTAAGTTTTCTGTCTTGATATTACACCAGTAACCTAGTATCCACGATCTACAAGCACTGAATTATTTACACTTCCTAATATTGGCAATGCTTGACCTCTCCATTCTGCTCTTGATGTAATTTGTTGTCTGTCTTCCTGGGATTTCTCTTCTTCCTCATCTTGTTTA
The DNA here is from genome assembly GCF_028021215.1 of Eschrichtius robustus. Lineage (NCBI taxonomy): Eukaryota > Metazoa > Chordata > Mammalia > Artiodactyla > Eschrichtiidae > Eschrichtius > Eschrichtius robustus. The sequence goes on along the minus strand of NC_090841.1, from coordinate 59,307,641 downwards.
TTTGTTAAACATTTATTGGTGTAAAATGCTGTTCAGATTTGACTTGTCTAGGAAGCCTACAAGCTTTCTAATTTGAGTCAAGAAATGTCCACGTGTATTTCCAGTTTAACTGTATTATTTGCTTATTTCTGCCATAATACTTACGCAATATATTGAATTCACTTCTTAACCACCCATCTCCTTAGACAGACCAGTATCAGGACAAGAAATGTATATTAATTGGTCTTGATATCAAACAAATTCAATATGTGAGATATTTTGAGTTTAATATTATTTGGGCAATTGTGTAAACTAGTTTCTTGAGCATGTGTATACAAGTTGGGATGAAATTAGAGCAGAAATGTATAGCTTTCTAAAGAGTAATTTGAGAAAAACAATGACTTAAAATTTAAAGCTAATTATCCTACTTAAGAAGATTAAACAAATAGCAAAATAAACCCAAAGAACATGTTAAGAGGAGTTAATAAAAACAAAATCTGAAATCAGTGAATTTGGGAAACAAAATATAACAGAAAGGATGTACAAAGATAAAGTTATTCTTAGAAAGAGCTAACCAAAAAATATATTTCTGATTAGCCTTAACAAGAAGAGGAGAAAGGGCAGAAATAATGTTAAGAATGAAAAGTTAATATAGTTACATATAAAGAAGAGACTTTAAAACAAAATACTGTAAAGTTAATGCCGGTAAATTAGAAAATCCTAAAAAAAACTTAACCTACCAAATTTGGCTCAAACAGAAAGAAAAAGCATAATTACTCCCTTAAACCAATACATTAATGCAAGTAAGCAGTTGTTACAATTTCTTCCCAAAGAAAATTTTGACACCATTTGATTATCTATGCAAGTTCTACCTAAATGTCAAGAAACATACTATTCCTATCTTATAGAAACTTTTCCAGAAACATTTTCTAAAAAATATTTCTAATAGGAAAATAAGGAATACTGTCCATCTCATTCACTAAAGACAGCATAAGTTTGATCCTAAAACAAGCAAGAGTAATATAAGAAAGGAAAATTAAATTCTATGTTGCTTATTAATGTGACTATAAAGGCTAAAGGCATATTAGAGAACCAAATGCAAGCATACAATGTTAGGTTTTTTCTTGTCAATAAAAGATAACTCAATAAATTACAAAAAATATTGTCATTCACTTCTTTAAGAAAAAAGTCATATTATCTCAATAGATACAGATAGAATATTTGATAGCATTCAACATAATTGCATGACAAAAACTCTTTATAATTTAAGAATTAAAAAGAATTTTCTTTACCCAATAAATGGCAACAAAAATAGACCTACTAAAAACATCATCCAAAACGATAAAATGATGGACTCATTCTCCTCAAAATCAGGAAAAAGGAAAATAAATTCATAATCACCAAGTCCATTTAACATGCTGGATAATAAAATAAGTGCAATAAATTAAGAGAAAAAAGGCTAGAAAGTGAAAAAAACTCATAATTTGAAGATTGTTTCCCTAAATAGGTCAAAATAAACTATGAGAAACAGTAGAAAAGTTTAACAAGGTAGTAAGAGATCAATATTCAAAACTCTTTTCCTTGAGCTCATCTAGCATTATTTTTCTCCTCCCCCATTCTTTTCCAGTCATATTTGCCTCCCTCTTGTCCCACAAATGTGCTAAGCCCATTCCCACATCAACATCTTTGTATATACTTTTGACTCCATCTTGGTATGCTCTAGATTTTACATGGTTCCTGTTCCTGCTTCCACTCTCTACAGGTCTTTACTAAAATACCTCCTTCCCAATGAAGTCTCCCTGGTCATCCTACCTACCATGGCTGCCCTGACTCTACCATCTATTGGGAGACAATTCTCCATGGGCTTTTCATGTCTCTTTGCAACTTGTGACAGTGGCACAAAGTGATTTTGTTCTAGACTACTTTTGCAAGTAGTAGCAAAACTACTTTTGCTGTTCACTGTATAGTGAACAGCCTTGGAAGATATAGTGTCTCCTTTCAGAGTGAAGGACAGATTTGCTTACAGCCTTGGAGGATATATGATTCACTAAGAAATAAAATGCAGAAATACATACACTACCTCTATTAATGAATTTTGCATGCGCAGTATCTACCTTAGTTACATCTCTCTCAAATGTTGCCATCTTGCCTTATACACCAGGCTGTGAATTTGACTCTACTATTTTCTTTGGGTTTCACATACCTTTTCCCACTTTGGACATGTACTTTGGAGGTGGCATTCCACATCTCATATGGCTTCACTTCTTGACCTACTCTGTTTCTCACTGAGAGTTATCTCTTTTCCCCCTTCCTAACTCCAAACTCTGAATTAAAATTACCCACCCATTAATGGGCAGAGTAGGACAATCACAGGCTTACCCTAGCCCTATAAGTGTTGATGGCCTATATAACAGCAAGGAGGGAAAGCTTGTACACCTTGACGGTAGAAAGATTCTCAAAAGAGGAAAAGGGCATTATAATGGACACCACCAAAATTTACTATTTAGATAATTCAATTATGGCAAGTATTGAGGTGTATGTGAGAGGGAAGGAAAAAGATCCCATGAAACCCAGAGACCAAGAGGATGGTGAGTCTTCAATGTGGCATTGGAGTTAGTGTTTGAATCTGCTTTATTTACCAGTTCATGTTTTAAGACTGTGGATAATACAAACACTGCCTGTTCTTCTTAGCATCTCCAACAACATCCATCCTAGAAATTATTGCACTCAGCTTATTTGTACAACATGCACTTAGCAAAGAATGGGTGGTTTGATCAACTAATAAATTAATTTTGAACATAATTATCAATTTTATATTATTTTTACTCAAAACTACATTAGCTTACCCCTTAGATTTAATTTGGATAACTTTAATTTCAACTAAAAACTTTTGTCTTATCATATTTATTCAGATTCTTGAAGTATTATTAAATGCACATGGAGCTGATTTAGTTTGGATCTTTTGTCCCAACATCTTTTCTCAATTTTAATCTGGCATGTATTTATCAGTGGAACTTTCAAACCTTAAATTAGATTTAGTTTACATGCCATTCTTAGGAATGTTATTGAATTCCCAATTTTAGTCTTAACTTTTATATGCCGAAACCTTCTGATAACGTGTGAGGTGTTTGTACAACTTTCAATCCATATATATTTTCTTGATACTTTGATAAAATAATAGATATCATCTTGTTTAAAACTACTTTTTAGTCCATTTTCATTCAGATGATAAAAACCTTCAAGAGTTTTAGCTTATTTAAGATAAGTTTGTTTAGAACATGTGTCAATTGACTTTTCTTGCTCTCCATAAGCAGATAGATACAGCACTGTTTAAGAAGAAGGGAAAATATATTAATAAATCATCTAATATTAAACAACTTGACAGTAGTTATGAATTCAGTTGTTACAATGGACAGAGTCAATATCTGAGGGCAGAGATTATCAGGAAAATGACTCAATTATTAGATATCACTTATAAATTAAGCTCACTGGTCAGAGAAAGTGTTAAAATCTCAGGGCTATGAGACTCAAGAAATTCTAAATGGAAACAATAAGATTATGTTTAATATATTTATAAATATTCTATCTTCCAAGAAATAGACAGATTGAAGTAAGTACTACTAGGATTTAACCTCAAATAATGTATTCTGCAATGATTCAAATGTTTACTGTAGGTCTGAGCTTTAGAGTACTATTCCTAATTAGTTTCTCCATTTTACACATTCATGAAATTCATATTCAGAAACTGTTATTAAAAGTACCAGCTACACATAATCTAAAGTCTGAGCTTCAAACCCGTACATATACCTGAGGGTTTATTTAATGTCATATGAGTTTAGAGCAGTAAAATACATTTCAGTAATCATGACTGCTATTAACTCCAAACATATCTGATTAGAAGTCCCATTAAATAGTGTCTCTGCAATCACTGTTCAATGAAGGAATGCTAGCTCAATGTGGGCAGGATATTTGTGTTTCACTACTATACAACCAAAAACTAATACAACATTGCAGTAAGGTATATACTAAGACATACCTGAATGAATTGGTGAAAAAAGGAAAATTGAGAGTGAAGCTATCAAAAGAGTTGCAACTATTCTATTGGAAAAGAGAAAAATCACCCTTAACCATTGTATTTTTTGTATTAAATATATCTATATTCATGTAACACTACTGCACTTAATGGTTCAAGAGCATGGTTTTGAACTCAAAGACATCAAACTTTAACATATTACTCTCTACATGAACTACGCACTCTGGTATTATTCAAACTAGGAGTGAAAAATTGAATTATATATTGTTTTTGTATTGGACCTTCTTATTTATTCAACATAAAAATAATTTCATTTTATCTCTAAGGCAAATAGTTTTATGCAAACTGTATATTTATTGCCATTTTTGGACTACAGATTTAAGTACTGATTTTGATAAATATTGACTTAGAAAATTGATATTTACATATGATGTTGGGGTATGTTCAGCATTATATAAACACTTAATTGCAGTACAGCTTGTTTAGAATTAGACGATTGAGAGGATATTTTATAAAATAATGGAACTTCTCATCTTAGGTGCCAGCAAGTTAGCATCTCTGATTCCTTCTCTTTCACTGAAAATACTTTAGAATCACAGAAAGAAATGGAAAGATGTAGTAATCCTGGGCACCGAGACTGCTGACCCATATTCCCATGACAGAACCTTGGAGAAATTTTCAGAAACTAAATTATTGATGACACTGTATAAAAGAAAAGCAGAACCATGCAGGGAGGAAACTGGACATCCCTACCCCACTGTTCCTACTCCCAGAAAAACAAAGAAATGACCATTCTTACCAAATTGGTCCTATTCTCTGAGAATAACAATGTCATTTCTAATATTCTTTTTCTTTATAGAAAAAGAATAGACAACAGCTCTCATTAATCCCCCTTTACATAGCCATAGATTACAATTACCTACCACATCTAGATGTAATCTAAACATAGCTAATTTTATATAAATTCAAATGCACAAATATATATTGAACATTAACAATGTGTTGTGATCATAAAACAGTAGGCTTTACCCATAGGAAAATGACAGTTGTGTTAACAAAACACGGAGATATATGTGTGGCTTTTCTACTACTCTTTCTAATGAATTCCTGGGAGAGATATGGGTGATTTTTACCAAAAATACTAAATGAATTATAATATAAATAAACGGATAAGTAAGTAAATAGAAGAACACTCAATATGGTAGGTTGTGGTAAGGATGAGGGTATGTAAACAAGAATGAGAAGCAACCATGTTTTAATTACTGGATTGGCCAAAATGTCTTACTTAATTTTACAGAAAATGCTGTAAATTATTACAGTAATATTTAATTAATTAATAATTAATGATGTTAAAATACTGATAATTAATAAAGAATGGGATTTTAAAAAACCTCAGTCCTAAGATTAACATTCAAATATTTCTTTAAGTCAGTTAAGTACTTAGGAACAGTGTGTCCACTGAAGTTTACCTTTCAGGAGAGTTTCTCTTAACATAAAGTCATAAAGGATTCTCCAGATTTTACCACTGAATAGTGTTATTCAGTTTTGTTTTTCCTTGAAGAGAGTAATGTGATTTTGAAAGGACAAAGATAGTTTTTCTATATTACATGAGAAAATATATTACTTGAACACTTAAAAGATGTTTTATATGATACTTTCTAATTATTGACATTTTAAAAACATCTCTAGTAATTTTGTTCACAATATAATTTCCATTTTCTCAATAAAAATACTTTAGGAATGGCATTCAGAAAGTCAATTAACTGTAGTCTACACTAAATTCAGACTACTTATTGACCCTTACTTGACACCTCTTTGCTATTACATCTGTAGGTGATGTGTAACTTTTTGGTTTCATTGAGATACATTATAATATGTTTTGACATCTGACTTCTAGTAAGAATTCTCTTTCCTTTTCCAAGCAAGATAAACAAAAAGGAAACATGGCAAGACAAAACAAAAATATAGAATCTTATTATATCATCCAAAATAGAGGCTTAAAACACCATTTTTCTTAGTTGTCTTTCCAATGCTTTTTTACTTTGTAATAAAGCATTAAATACACCTGAAACATATATAATTTTCTTTATTATCATATCTGATATAATAATAACCTTATTTCTTTCACAGATAATATATCTATTGTAAAAGAGGAAATATCCTCCGTGTTACCTTGTCAGTGTATCAAACTAAACGTTAACAATAATCCATTTTCTTTACCTGAGAGAGAAAATGCCATTTTGCTAGAATGTACAATGGTACAATGATGTTACAATGATAATACAACATGTTTAATTGTCTTTAATGAAAAGCCAACAATATTATTGGAGTATAAAATTGAGAGAATTTGTCTGTATGTATGCCATTTGAGCCTGTAATACAGGAAAGATTTCAAAAATGTGAGACAGTAAGTAGACTGTATTGTTGAGGTGATGAAAAACTGAAAAATTCAGTGGAGTGTCCAAAACTGCCAGCTGGAAAGGAGACAGAAGGATATCAACAGTCTGCATTCAGAAGGAATCCTGATGTGTTGATGTAATAGCCTGATAATGAGATGATTTGCCTGCCACTACTTACAAAGAACTCTTTGACCCTTTGAAGTGGGATGCTTTGGAGATCACATAAACATGGCCTAACATAAAAATTGTGTCTTTAAGTGTATGGTATTTTCTCTATAAACATGAATTCAAATAAATCAGTTACCAAGTTTTATGTATTTATTTTACGTATTAGAATTGAAGATTGTTTAATATCTGCTACTTGCTCTGCATTCAAATCAAACTGCACTTAGAAACACCCTTTGGGAAAACAACAATAACTCAAAACTGAGTAGCAACCCTGTCTAGACTCAAGTAAATACATTGTCACCCAATTTCATGAATGGATAATAGAGTACTTGTTAGAAGTATGTGATAGACACATCAGAGTATAACCTTGCCAGAACTGGAAAATGTAGACATAGCTGCCTCGAATCCTTTGAGGAGCTCAGTGAAATGTGAAGGAAAGTGGCATGAGAGAGAAAGAAAGAAGAAAAAGAAAATAAATTTCAAAATGAGAGGAGTTAGAAAATAATTAAGCCAAAATTATAAGATGTGACATATCCTCAAACTCTCTCAACATAGTATGTGATATACATTAGTGTCCTGAACCAATTATCCAATAAACCTAAGTGAAGATCTGCCATTACAATCCTGGCTCAGCCATGGACCAGCTGTGTGACACTGAACACGTTCCTAGCATCTCAATATTGAACGACTAGTACATGTCAGGCCACGACACCAAGGGTACAGTAGTCAACAAGAGCAGGATAGTTCTAATGTTTATGTACTTTACATATCTCTGTGGAAAGGTCAACAACAAACAAAAACTTACAATGAAATAATTCCAGAGAATTCCAAATTCTGTAAATAAGAACAAAACTGGGTTGGCAGGGTGAAGAAGGGTAGTTTATTATCTGATTAAATGTTGTGTACCAGTTGTAATAAAGTGGGAATATGAATCAAAGTATCTCCGGAGGGGTCAATACTCTCCCAATAGCCATTCCAGATATGCCAAAATGTCTAAGTGGTAAGAAAATGTGACTCACTCCTGACTTCACACTCTCTAAATTTTAATTCCCCTCTAATAACTAACATAATTTGAACCAATTTCAAAAAATTACTTGTTATTAATATAGGTTATCATTAATATATTTTAAGTAATATTATTATTAATATTAATGGTATCAAGCACCCTAAATACTCTGGGATTTTCCCTTTGCAAACAGCTCCAATTCTGTTTTGACCACCAACCTAAATGCTGCTTTCCCCATGGTGTTCCTCTTGCAAAACAGCTCCAAGATGATAGAAAGACTATGAAGTACAGAGTGTGCAGTGTATTGAATTATTTTTAATTCTCCAAAGAAATCTATTTTAGCATTTGCATCAATCATATTAGAAAATATTTAATAAATGATATTATCTATATTATTCTAAGGGAAGAACTGAATGAGGGTAACGTTATAATTCTGCTTATGGAAGTGAAAAGTGATATAATGGCCTTAAACACAGTGGAAATAAAATTAAAATCCAGTGCATTGTATCCTTGTCACTTTAATTGTGATAATCTACCTAAAATGGTTATGCCTGACCCATACTAGTGTGCAATGATATGTTAGCCATTATTTTGACTAAAATACATTATATCTATTAGAGTTTATTTTAGGTGACCATTATTAGTTTATGCTTTCTACATTAAAAATTCTGGTTTTTGGAGGTATATGTTATATGTAAACAAGTGATAATTAGAACAAGACATACACTTGCCATAGTGACTTCCATCCCAGCATAAAACTCACTTTCTTTGAGAAATGTCTTTTTTATCAGTCCTAAATTTCTGTGTCACTTTTCTGGCATAGAAAACAAATGGAAAAATCTATTTCACCTCTTCTTCCAAATTGAGTATGAAGGGATTTGACTATTTTATAATTACCTCTAAAGTGCTGTCCTCTAAAGTTCGGTCTGAATCTAATATTCTTTAGTTAACCTATCACTCAAACAGTAAAAATATCGGAAAAAAGCATTCGTAGAAAGGTCAGAGTATTTCTCCATATGTAAGTGATCCAGTAACACTTGTTTTGTTACACATTAAAACAAAATGCAATAATGGGGTAGTATCAGGGTGACTGAGTGGAGGCCTTCCTTTATAAGGCTATAGATTTGTAGAATATTTGAACTGTGCCATAGGGATAGTTTAATCCTTGATATGAAAAGGTAAGTATTTCCTACTCTCTCTATTTAAACATGGCTCAAAGAAAAATTGGAGGAGCGCCTACCCAAGATCAAGGACATGCTTCTGACCAAGCAGAGATTGGGACTGCTTCCCACTGTGCTGGGACTGATTCCCCCAAATGACAAGGGGCACTTTCACTGTCATTGGTTATTGGCCATCATGTGTGGTTAGAAATAAAAGTTTCATCCACAATGAGATACTGTTCCTGCAATGATGCTGGTGGGAAACGTCATCTCTATGGCTAATCTTGGAAACTCTTTTTGATATTATTTACAAGACAATCACTTTGAAGCTTTGAAAAGTTCTATTTATTGATATGTTCTATTATTCAGTTTCTTGTACTCAGGGACTAAATTGTGCTAAGCCCTGAGATTTTAGAATAATAATATCTGATTCTTGCACTTAAGAAATTTCGATGTTCCTAGGAAAAGCAGATCAAATACACATGCAGTGTGATAATGATAAAATTGAAGAATGTACATATCTCAGTGATTATATAAAAGAAACAGCAGTTGACTAGATCCAAGAATGATGAAAAATTTTCAGTAACCAGATATTACCAATGAGTCTCACAGGATAAACCAGAGTTTACATGAGAAAGGGGAAAATGGAGTGTTATTTGAAGATGAGGATAGGGGTGAGAACAGTGGCCTGGTAGAGATTTCAGACAAAAGAAAGATCAGATGGGTAAGGCCATATGGCCAGTACAGGGAGCCTCAGAAAGTGCCCACTAGTTGATAAAAATTCAGTACACACAAATGCAATTTGTTTAATATGCAATGAAACATCTACCCTGAAATGATTGGCCTACTTAATATTTACTTTCAACTATGAAAAATACATTGGACAGAAATCCTTTTCCAAAGGTTGAAATTAATACTTCTAGAATATTAACAGATAATTCACTGTTTTTAAACACTAATAAACACCCAAACTAACCCCATATGTTTGAAATATTCCAAAAATGAACATAAAAGCAGTCAGTAAAATTCTTAGTAATGAAAGTGAAGAATATAGAAGGTCAAACAATACAGTGAAGAAAATGAGTTTTGGCATGGCCACCTTATATGTTGGCATTAAAAGCAAAAGAACACATTTCTAATCACTTTTGGTTATTTGGTTTTGGATATACAATTAAATAGAAACTACATGTTTCTAGGAGAAAATGAATTTTGGCATGGCCACCTTGTATGTTGGCATTAAAAGCAAAAGAACACATTTCTAATCACTTTTGGTTATTTGGTTTTGGATATACAATTAAATAGAAACTACATGTTTCTAGGAGAAAATTTTATATGTGTGATGAGGATTTGGGGTATTGTTTTTATTTCTTTCTTTTGATCATTTACATTTTCTATTTTGCTCTCAGCATTTTTATTATTTCTGGGTATATTGAGATCTAAAGAGGATGCTGCAATTAGTCAGCTTGTATGGCTTTTGATCTCCATAATTGGCCTCCCAGCAGTACTTTTTGCCATTTTAAACAATGTGGCTAATATAATATGCATGATGAAAATGTTAGTCCTATTGTTTTTGCAGCCTGTGACGTTTTCAAATCTATCAACAAGATAAAAACAAAGCTTGGACTATGCCAGAATGAATGCCTAATAATAAAGTGTCCATATTTTGTTTTTCCCTCCATGAACAGATTTTATTACTAAACTCAGAACTCTCAGTTTTACAGCATCAACGTACAACGGTCTACATGATTTACATTCTGACTAAGACCTCATGCGCATTGCTAAAGGCAATACCCCCCTTTTCCCCATCCCCACACAAAAAAGTGACAACATGGAGTATTTAATTCTGAAAGAAAGGCAAGTGTTTTTTTTGTGTGTGTAAGGTCACCTCCTAAGGAATACTAATATTCTTTCCAAGTAACATTCATAACTTTATGATGTGAAAGAAAGTGCAGAGACAGTTTCTTTTGGGGGGAAAAATGACATTATTATTAATGACTCATATATAATACACTAAAGATAAAATTTTAAAATTGCCAATTGACAAATATTTTAACTCTACACTGTTCCCATTGGGCATACATGGTGGGAAAAAAATGTTTCTTCTTCCTTGTATTAAAAATAACTTATTTTATAGAAGTGGATAAAATGTGTGGTTAGGGCTTGCCTACTTAATTTGACAATGTCAATTTTGATTTGGTTAGTATTATCCTAAATACATGTTAGCATTACCCTAAATATATACACACAAAGCAAAGGCGGTCCCATCAGAGGAGTTCATATCTTATATGAGAGTTCATAATATGTTCATATTAGACATATCAATTTATATGTCTAATAAAGTTAAGTTTTATGAAGCTTTAAAGGCAATTTGTTTAATAATTATATCCAGAAATTAGGAAAGAACATGTTTGTTGAAACAACCTGGAGGACATTATGTGAAGTGAAATAAGCCAGACAAGAAAGAAAAAAACCCCCATAATCTCACTCATCTGTGGAATCTTAAAAAGTCAAATACATAGAAGCAGAGTGTAGAATGGTGGTTACCAGTGGTGGGAAGGTGGGGGAAATGGGGAGATGTTGGTCAAAGGGTGCAAAGTTGCAGTTATGCAGGATAAGTGAGTCTAAAGACATAAGGTAAGACATGAAGACTACAGTTAATAGTACTGTATGGTATACTGGACATTTGCTAAGAGAGTAGATTTTTGGTTCTCTGATCACGATAGTAACTATGTGAGGAGATGACATGTCAATTAGCTGAACTATAGTAATCATTTCATTATGTACATGTATATCAAAAGCTCAATGTTGTACACCTTAAATATATACAGTTTTTATTTAAAAATAAAATAAAGTATATATATATATATATATATATATATATATACACCTTGGATACATATATGTATATGGAATTAATATATACATATATAATACCAGTAATAATTATTATAATATTATAATATACACTAATACTAATTACACATATATGTAATTAGTTTTTATCCCCTGTGACCATAAGGTGTTCAATATCAAATTTCTACTGGATTGAGTTAACATTTTAATTATTAGTCACACAACTGATAAAAATACTATTTGTCAATAATTAAGTATAAAAAATAAAATGCTATTAATTAGATTTAAAAACTTAATAAATCAAAGAGGATGTTAGGAAGTATCAAAAGTATGGAAAGTGACCTAAGGAAAGTCCCATTTATTCTTAAAAGGGTAATTTTTTAAAAGAAAAATAAGATGATTTTAATATTTTACATTCTAAAAACATCTACTTTTTTTTGATCTATAGAATTACAGAACACAAACTTAAATTTTAAGAAAAATAGTTCAGAATTAAGCAAATCTGAACAATCTGAGCTAAACTGATTATCTACATTAGGCCAAAAGGAACTCTTAACCTTTCAAACAGGCAAAATGTAATAGTTCTGTTATTCTGTATTCTGACCCTTATTTTAAAAAATAAAATTATGGTAAAACTTAATGCTTGAAAATACATTGCAAATATTCATTGGCCAAATACTAAGCATTTGGAAAACCTACAGTGATCACATGATGACCATAATACTAGTCCTTATTTAGACATTTTCTCTTAAATTAAAAAAATGTAACATTTCTTTAGGGACAATGACGATCATATCTAAGTAAGCAAGATAACACTTGCCAAGACAAGGATTTGCAAGATGATTTGCAAACTTATATTAACGCTTTACCCATGATTTTTTCATATTTCAGTCTAAAAGGAGTTAATAATACATTTCAGATATTTAATATAAAATAGACCATACTCAATTAGCTGTCTCCTCACAAAAGGCATTTCTTGAAGTGTTAAAATTAAAAGATTGTTGTCTTGTGATTAATATTGTAAAAATAAATACATCTGTGGTTTGTTCATGGAATCAATTACCTCTCAAATGTGGTCTATAAAATTAAAAACAAAGAAACAAAAAAAAACAAACAAGAAACTTGAGAACTCTTGCTTTGTATAATAGGAATGTGAGAAAGCCAAACAGCTATAAATTTTTTAACCAGCTCAGCTGAAGTCAAGGTGAGACGTGACACTCATTACGCATCTCTGCCAAATGTTTTATGTTTCTACATGTCAATGAGTAAATGACACACGGGCAGTCGTGGTAGCATGCAATTCAGTTCTCTGTAAGAAATTGCCAATAAACTATGAAGACTACATATATCCAACAGCTATCCAGCTGAAGTGTCTTCAGGATTTCCCAACACATTTGATCAGAGGCCAGGCTTTCCAAGGTACCCCAAGTCTGTGACTGACCACTTCTGCTCAATTCGTGATTCTTCTACGGGCAAATTTTGCATCTGCATCCCAGTTGGTCTGGCTGATACTTTCTCAGAGCTGTGTTGTAGTCTGATGCTCATACGCTCAGCTACCCAACTTCTCCTTCCTTGCCCTTTCATTGCAAACGTAACAGACTTGCATGATTTATGAAGGCTTTCCCAACTTACTCCTGCTCTCATTTTTATCTTTTTGTAAGTGTTTTTCCCCATTAAATCTGCTGTCTTTTTATTTTTTCTTGTGTCTGCTTTCTAGACCCAGATCCTCTGATGAGATGCATAATTTTGGCCAAATTCATCAAGAATGATTATTCTTATTATTTTATTCTCATAGTCCTCAATAAAATGTACCTCTAAGCAAAATTTATAAACTTGCTGAATCATTTTCTGCCAAAACTACACATTTACACTTTATTATTCTACTGTATTTGAAAACCTTCCATCTGACATCAATATGTTTTTTGAACTAAATCGTACATAATTTTTTAAACTAGTCATCTTTCCACGGATTTGTATGAAACATGTTATATATGATGCATCTGTTTCTCTACCCTCCTCCCCCCCCAACAAACCAGGGAATGGGCTGGGCACAAATCAGCCTGGAAAAAAGGTTAGATATTTGAAATTTTATGTCTTGACTCTAATATCAGTTTAGTATAATCACCAGTGCTTCTACTAGCAGGAGATAGTTGGAGCATAGTTACAAAGTCTAGACTCTTCAACTATCAGAGTTTTTGAAAATGTTTGAAACGTCATAGTCAAATGATACAGAGTTATTCACAATTTTGTTTCAAAATTACATTAGTCAGGGTTCTTTAGTGTATGTTGCCAAATTTAGGATTTTTGCTGATCTGATATGTGAGAAATGGAATTCCAGTGTAGTTTCAATTTATGTACGCCCTATGAGGATATAGATTAAACAATAGATAATACCTGAAGAATTATAACCAGATTACAGTCAATGTGCAGGGGTTAATCATAAGTAACATTTTTGGTTCAGTTATTTAGAAAACATAACTAACATGTTAAGAAAGTAAAGCATAAGTATTTGACTTCATAGTATAATAAAAATTATTATTTACCAAAACGCAAAATTCAGACTGTCTTCAAAATTGACATTTTGGTTTTGAATTACCCAGTATATTTAATAAAATCTGTGGCAGGAGAAACTATTTGGGACATATCTTTAAGGCCCCTTAGTGATAGATGAGTTTTAAAAGGTTTAGTGATTTAACTTCAGCATCTCCCTCTGTGTTCAGCATTTATTAAATCTATTGAAATTGGAAAGTCTCAAGATAGTAAGGAGAAATCCAAAAGTGTTTTTTCATTTGTCAATTCCTTTATGACAAAGAAAATCAATGACCACATGTTGAGGTTTTTCTAAATGTGATTTCTGTATACTTTGACATGAGCAATTTATATCGTTGTTTTAAAATTCATGTGGAGGAGAAAGTACTAGTGTCCTTGACTTGAAGACTTCCTGAGCATTTTTACCTTGCACACTGGCTTTCATAAAAAACTGCTTTTCATCATTGCTCTATTCTCATTTTGTGGAGTTCATTATTATAATAGAAATATACATTTCTGATGTTATGATATTTTCTGGACATTTTTCTAGTGAACTCCCTGTAGAAAAGTCAGATAAAGGCAGTCATGTGTTTTCAGTTTTATTTGAAACAGTATATTATACTGTTCTACTGTTTATTTGAAACAGTATATTTGAAATGTATATTAAATAATGGTGTGCAAAACTTTGCTGAACTTTAGCGATTTTAACTTAATTTATTCATTTTTTTGCCTCACCATGCCTCTTGCAGGATCTTTGTTCCCTAACCAGGGATAGAACTCAGGTCCTGGCAGTGAAGGTGTCAAGTCCTAACCACTGGACCCCCAGGGAATCCCTGAGATTTTAACATTTCTAAGTACAATAACAAAAAACTAACCTTAGGAAAAGTATGATGCGTTTTATGAAAATACCTAGATTAATTTAATACATCTTTAAATTCTGAGCTACACATTTTAAACCAAACTTGTTGGGTTAGTGTAAAACATAAATATTCATTTTTTAACTGAAATGATACTTTATTGAGTAAAATGCAATGTCTTTGTAAACAATCAAAAACTGTTTCCTAAGGAGAAAAGTAAATTATTAACATTAAATACTCACTCTATTTAGTAAACCTCACATCTACTTCTATACAACAACGGTTTATGCTTGTTGTGAAAACAGTTGAATTTTCCAGCAATCTTTCATTTACCTTTTCAGGCCACTAAGTGAATATGATGTAAAAAGTTACTTTATCATTTTGATTATCTGATTTGTCTGCAGAAGACACTTTGAGTGTCCTTTCTCCCACTGTTTCTCTTTTTTCCACTATCTACTATTTTAATTTAATTCTCTTCATTGTGGATATATTTTTAC
Organism: Eschrichtius robustus; assembly: GCF_028021215.1. Lineage (NCBI taxonomy): Eukaryota > Metazoa > Chordata > Mammalia > Artiodactyla > Eschrichtiidae > Eschrichtius > Eschrichtius robustus. Next base: position 59,292,160 of record NC_090841.1, on the reverse strand, counting down.
TTGGCTTAAGTATCTTTAGTTTATAGGATTTTGTGAGATGTCTAGGTTATAACTTTTTGCTGTTCCTTTAAGATGATTTTGATGCGTTAAGAAACGTTTCCACATTTTCCTTACAATGTTTAAACTGGAGAAGTAAAAAAACACCGGTGTTGATAATCACAACGAAGAGAGAATTAATTACTGTCTCTGTGTAAATATGTACATTGCAGAATGGTTTTTGTTCTTGTTGCAAAATTTAAGGATAGTAATCACTTCTTTATAGTCTGTTTTAAGGTTGAATACAATTTCACCTTTTTTTTTTTTTCAACCAGGCAGAGAGAGAGAGAGAGAGAGAGCGCACTCCCTTTGTGAATGTGATGAACGATAACAATAAAATGCAGTATCAGGTGTCAACTCTGCAGTCTTCCATTGGCCTGCTTGGGGCTACAGGGTAGTTTTACAAGAGTCTTTTTTCCCTGAGCTTGGAAGTAGCTCGTGGCAGCTGCAGTGTAATGCATCTTTGCAGATTATGGCTCTTTAATGACTCTTTCAAGATTACGATCCCGCTGGACTTTCCTCCTGCCAAGGCACCTGGAGAAATGGCGAGACTGGATTTGGAGAAGCTGGTCCAACATGGAGCAGGGTCAGAGCGTCCCACTCAACCCAGGCTCCTGAAACAAAGACCATGACTAAGTCTTAGTCATTGTCTCTTCTCTCAAATTTGTTTCATCAGGATTAGGACTTTATCTTTTATTGGAGTATTGGTTCCTAAATCTCGGACAGAGGAATGTCTATTTTCCTATTTAAAACTGGCTGCACAGTTTATCTTAGCAAGTTTTGAATAAATTAAATCTTTCTTTCAGCTAGGTAATGCTGACAAAGACAATGCTATACATGGCACAACTTAAGCCAAAATATACAAATTATCTTAAGTTTGAAACTATTCAATATGATTTAGAAGGGAAAAATATTCTGTACGTAATTTCCTGAAACAGTCAGTGTATTTTACTAATTTCACAATGCTAATTACAAAAGAGATTTCAGGAATTTATGTTTTATTTTGTATCTGTACATCTAGCAAATTATATGAAGGAGAATGTAGCTAGTGTTCAATCTTATCCTAAAACAGAAAGGGTTTTTATACAACCCCTAAGATGTTCATTAATCATGTGATTTTATATCAGTTGACTTTATTTTAGGTCTGTAGTCCTATGAGGTTTCCTTCGTGCCTGCTCTGAACATTGTGCATAAAGAACTGTTTACTCCTAATTTCTACATTGCACCTTCTGTAGATCAAGCAGGGTACCTGTAACCTAAAAAAATAAATTTGCCTTCTTCAGTAAGCCAACTTATTTTTAGAAATCAAGAAAAAATAGATCCATATTCACATTAATTATCTTCATTTTGGGTAAATAATTTCTGCCTAACTTCCAGAAAATAGTAACTTCTCAGTGTGAACCAGTGTGGACTTCAACTTTTGTGATAACTCATTAATTACTTTTAGGAAAAATTAGGTATATATAAAAATAGGGGATCAAAGTATTATAAAACTTAACATTGATTTATCCTATTAATATTTATTATGTGCCATATTCCAGGAATCAAGTTAGAGGACAAAATTTTGGTCAGCAGGATTTCAAACAAATGAAAGAAATAGATAAGTTTTTAAAAATTATAGTGCAATAGTTGGATTTGCATGCAGTAGTTAGAAATGCTTCCTAGAAAGAATAACACCTGAGCTAGGACTTGAAAGAAATGAAGGATAAATAGGATTTAGTTAAGAATAAGAATAATGGAATTCTAGGCAGATAGGTCAAAAATAAATTATATATGTGAGGGTTTGAGAAAACTTATAGAAGAAAATTCCGATAGTTCTAACCAGTTATAAATTATCGTATGCATCAGGAGATGTGAGAAATGAAGTTGGAGAAAAAAGCAAGGATCAGACAATGAAGAGCTTTGAGTATTGTGCACAATGTTCTGAATTGTATGCAAATGTGGGATGTTTGCATTTGATTTATTGAATAATCACTCTGTCAGGGTGATGAAGGACCAGAGGAGAGCAGTTCAGTGTCTTAGTAACCCAGGAGGGAATACGGTCAGTGCCTACACTACAACAATAGCACAGCGGAAGGTGGTGATGGGGTAATTTACAAACTTTGGAAGTTAGCAAGAAGATTTAGGAAATTAGAAATTGTCAACAATCAGGCAAGTTTCTGACTTGGGGCAAAAGTATTAAACACAGGGCTGACTAGATCAATGATGTTCAGCATTTGATAGAATACAAACCAATTTCCTCAACTAAGAGTCAATAGTGATGCTTTTTGTGTGTGTGTGTGTGTGACTGATGGGATTTGTGATTTAAAAATAAGTCAGGGGATGAGAGGGGGTTGATTGTAGCTTTATTTTTAAATAAAGAGTGTTTGTAGTTTACTATGGTAGATATAATAATTGTTCCTTACTCTTCTGTCCCTCTTGCTTTCATTTATGCATAAACATCCTTTATTTTGAAACTGTTTAGTAGTTCCCATGAATATATGTCCCTGTTCTATTGATATTCACTCTAGCCATGAGACTTCTTTTTGCCATTGGAATGTTAGTTTGTGTAGTGCAAGCAGAGAGCTTAAACAAGACAAATTTGTGTTGGGCTTTTGTACTTCTTCAGCCTGTCTTAGGAAGAGAGTCACTGGATCAAAATGAGAGACGGGTAAAGGCAGTCCTGAGACATGAAGCAGGCCCCCCAGCCAATATATAATTTCATGAATGAGAAAAAGGTCTGCTGCTCTATGCCCATGACATTTGTCACATTGTCAGTTCTACTGCAAAACTGAGCAATACACTCACACATGAAGTCTCTCAGGGTCCCCAAACCAATGATTTTGCATAGCATTTGGGAAAAGCATTATTGGGAAAAAAAAAAAGTTTCTCTTTAGTATGTCATTTTAGAGAAACTAGCAGCAGCTGCTAGAATTTTAAGAAATATATACATACATGCATGTATATAGGCATATATGTATATGTAGATATACATATATATACATATGTGTGTATACATATATACAGACATGATATATACTATATAATGAAACAACATTTATGAGTGTGACAATAAAAGAAATGAAGAATGTTGATAGCAATTGTAATGAAAGTGAAAAAAATCTAATTTGATAAATTCATTTTTCGTATTACTTTAACAAAGATTCAGATGTGATGGAAGACAAGATAATTTAGGTAAATAGTTAATATTAAAATCAAAGTTTAGCAAAATATATTTCTTAATACCATTTCATAAAAATACTTGTATAGTTTATTTATACTGTCACATCTATTTCCTGTTTGATTAATTCACCCTTTAAAAATTATTGAGAAATTCCTGTTAAACATTTGTGGTGATTGAGAGTAGAAGGAAAAAAAGTATATAAAATGACTCCTGTTCTCAGGAGTGCTTACAATTAATTTTGCGAGATAAAATGCCCTATAGTTTAACAAAGTATATGATTAAGTAAAAATATATATTATGAACATTAAGTTGGATAGACATTTCAGGAAAAGAAATAAATCACTGGTTAGAAGTTATGAGAAAATCTCCTGCTAAGGACAGAGAATTTGAGTTCATAACCTTGGATAGCTTAACCTCTATTGCCATGAATTTTATCAGCCTAATTTCTGCTCTTATAATACTCTTTCCAGACTTCTAATTCACACATAGCACCCTTTTCTGTGCTCATTTATTTATTTACAGGCATTACTCGTATGTAAAGGATGAATTCTTTGGTCTGGGGACTGGTTATTAGCCCCAGTTGAAAAATGGTGGCTACCATATTGAACTAACCTGGAAATTAGTTATGAAATCTGGGGAATATCAATGTATTTCAATAAATAATTTTATTCATGATTTCTGATCATTCTTTTACATCAGTGTGATATTTCAAAGTAATTAGTAAAGTCTGGAGGAAAATGTCAGTGCTAATTGTCTCCTTATACTTTTCCCACAATAGCCAAGAAGTGCCTGAAATCCAAATGGCTCTATCCAGTCTTGTATATTCACTATTGTTCTATTATCAGGCTCAGAAAAATTCAGAGCTAAAGTGGTAAGCACTGTGTTCATTACTGTGGTCTACAGTGAGAAAACCTCCAGGACAATGATATTTTTGTATCTACATACTTATTTAGACTCCACTGATAACAGGGGCTTCCTTAACATTACATCTTTTATAAATTATCTGGCGGCTGCATAAAAATATCATTACCCAGTTCTTGAAAACTTGTGCTACTGTTCTTTACAAAATCAAAATTTTATGTTTAATATGTAACAATCATGTTTATATTACCATCACATTCTAATAGAAAATAATCATGTTATGCTGCTATATTAATTTCATTGAAAGTACCTTGTCAAATATAAGATATACCAGGAATTTGAAAATAACCACATCTATAAAAACAAATTTTTTTCAGAACACAAATGATTAATTTGGTTCAGTTGAAGATTATATGCACCACTAGATGTGATAAAGGGTAAACATTTTACCAGGAGAATGAATTCCTCATGATATTCTGAGGGCCCAAGGGCACTGATAATAATACATTTAAAATTACTTATAAGTGACTAAATTATTTTCCTGTGTTATATTGCAACGAAAAAAAGGGGAACTGCCCAGGGAAATTCCTAAACACACCTCTTGGGTTACCTCTATTATCACTACAAGGATGACCACAATAATCAAGACAATTTTATCCCCTAAGATTGCATCCCTAAAATTCATGGCATTTTAACATATCATCTGCTTCACAGATGAACATTTTCACAACAGTGTTTGATAAAGTGTGAGCACATCTCCCAAAAGAATTATGTTTAATTGAATAACAGTCCAACATACTTCAGGTTCTATTATATGCCAGTCTCTTTTATTTCTCATTTCTGATTTATATGTCACCACTTCTTGCCTGTCCAACCTGGCCCAAACTCTTTTTCTCTTAGGTGTATGAGTCCTGGGCTAGCAGATGCCTTTTGTATGAAAGAAATCTAAGAATCTCCAAGTTTCATTTCATATTACTCTCCTAAAATGAAAACAAAAACAAAAACCTTTTCACAGAAGTTATCTTTAGGTTAGAAAATGGTGGATGACTTAATATTTTTCTCCTGTACATTTTTCCAGATTTCCCTAAACTTCTATAACGAATATGGTAATTTTGTGATTTAAAAAGACTTATTATTTTAAAGAAAGAAATAACCCTGAAACAGTCTATTTATAATTTTTCTAAGGCTCCCTTGTTGTTTTGTCACCTTTTTTCTATTTACTACCTTTTCAATTGCAACCTCCTCTTTATATAATTCTTCAGAAGTTCTACTACCATTTGTTATCTAGGTATTTCTTTTTTCCTAAAGGTGTAATTACTTCGGTCCTTAGAATATTGATTTGTCCATTCATGGGGATGTCAAATGTTCTGCTGCTGGGAAAATTTAACATCCTAAATTACCTTGAGAGCCTAGATTCCAAATCTCCAAAGATCATTTGCTACCTCCCTCACTTCACCTCCACCCCCAGATAGAAGGAAACTAACAGATCAAATGCACTTGAACTAGGTCTAGCCTTCCATTTAGCCAGTGATTCACTACTGCACATTCTTGAATCAATACTCATTTTTTAAATTTATTTTTTAAACTTTTTATTTTATATTGGAGTATAGTTGATTAACAATGTTGTGTCAGTTTCAGGTGTACAGCAAAGTGATTCAGTTATACATGTACATACTGCTATATTTAAAATGGATAACCAACAAGGACCTACCATATAGCACAGGGCATTCTGCTCAATATTATGAATCAATACTCATTTTTAGGGCAACTTTCACAGCTCCATGATCCAACTTTCAGCTAAATTCTTAATTGATCCTATGAAGCAGTCACAGCCCTGTGTTTCCAGCCACAGTGTAAGTTACCACCTGTTAGACTACACACTGAATTCCCTCATCCAAGCCCTCACTAGCTAGACATCTGGCTCAGTGTCATCAATTGGTGGCATGCGTAGCCTGGGGAGTATTGAATCTTACATTATCTCAGTTTTCTTAGAATATTCTGAATTGATGAAATAAATTTCAGAAGAGCACATCCAATTTTTCAAGGTACCTATATAAAATTAAGTTTTTATAATGCCCATAAAAGTGGAATATACAAACAAGTTGGACATTCTGCTCTATTTATGTTGCATTGTAATAAACAGATCACCATATTTAACAACTTGGGTCAAGATAGCTACTATATCAATGAGCCACCAAAAAAAATTTTATGCCGTGGTTTTTCAATATACTATCATAAACTTTTACGTTGTGATTTTTCTTTGTTTAAAACCTTAAATGATCACATATAAGGAATATTTTGTCTGCATGAAGTTTTTAAATGTCCTAAATCATGAATATCAGTTATTTATTATGAATATATATAGACTATATACATTTTGGGGATAAAACAAATGTTTTTTATTTAGAAATAAGTTATTTTAATAGAGAAGAGATGTTAACCTTAATCTTGTTATTTCATACTTTTTTTCTAACATCTTTATTGGAGTATAATTACTTTACAATGGTGTGTAAGTTTCTGCTTTATAACAAAGTGAATCAGTTATACATATACATATGTCCCCATATCTCTTCCCTCTTGCGTCTCCCTCCCTCCCACCCTCCCTATCCCACCCCTCTAGGTGGTCACAAAGCACCGAGCTGATCTCCCCGTGCTATGCGGCTACTTCCCACTAGCTATCTATTTTACATTTGGTAGTGTATATATGTCCATGCCACTCTCTCACTTTGTCCCAGCTTACCCTTCCCCCTCCACATATCCTCAAGTCCATTCTCTAGTAGGTCTGCATCTTTATTCCCATCCTGCCCCTAGGTTCTTCATGACTTTTTTATTTTTTATTTTTTTAGATTCCATATATGTGCGTTAGCATCCGGTATTTATTTTTCTCTTTCTGACTTACTTCATTCTGTATGACAGTCTCTAGGTCCATCCACCTCACTACAAATAACTCAATTTTGTTTCTTTTTATGGCTGAGTAATATTCCATTGTATATTCCATTGTATATATGTGCCACATCTTCTTTATCCATTCATCTGTCGATGGATACTTAGGTTGCTTCCATGTCCTGGCTATTGTAAATAGAGCTGCAATGAACATTTAGGTACATGACTCTTTTTGAATTATGGTTTTCTCAGGGTACATGCCCAGTAGTGGGATTGCTGGGTCGTATGGTAGTTCTATTTTTAGTTTTTTAAGGAACCTCCATACTGTTCTCCATAGTGGCTGTATCAATTTACATTCCCACCAACAGTGCAAGAGGGTCCCCTTTTCTCCACACCCTCTCCAGCATTTATTGTTTGTCGATTTTTTGATGATGGCCATTCTGACTGGTGTGAGGTGATACCTCATTGTGGTTTTGATTTGCATTTCTCTAATGATTAGTGATGTTGAGCATCCTTTCATGTGTTTGTTGGCAATCTGTATATCTTCTTTGGAGAAATGTCTATTCAGGTCTTCTGCCCATTTTTCGATAGGGTTTTTTGTTTTTTTGATATTGAGCTGCATGAACTGCTTGTAAGTTTTGGAGATTAATCCTTTGCCAGTTGCTTCGTTTGCAAATATTTTCTCCCATTCTGAGGGTTGTCTTTTCGTCTTGTTTATGTTTTCCTCTGCTGTGCAAACGCTTTTAAGTTTCATTAGGTCCCATTTGTTTATTTTTGTTTTTATTTCCATTTCTCTAGGAGGTGGGTCAAAAAGGATCTTGCTGTGATTTATGTCATAGAGTGTTTTGCCTATGTTTTCCTCTAAGAGATTTATAGTGTCTGGCCTTACATTTAGGTCTTGAATCGATTTTGAGTTTATTTTTGTGTAAGGTGTTAGGGTGTGTTCTAATTTCATTCTTTTACACGTAGCTGTCAAGTTTTCCCAGCACCACTTATTGAAGAAGCTCTCTTTTCTCCATTGTCTATTCTTGCCTCCTTTATCAAAGATAAGGTGACCCGATGTGCGTGGGTTTACCTCGGGGCTTTCTATCCTGTTCCATTGATCTATATTTCATACTTTTTGATAAGAGGATGGCAAGGCTATATTGGTAAACTCTAATATTTATCTTCAAATTTTAATGATTTATACAGCAAAAACCTGTAAAACACTAACATACTAGTATTATCCATTCCCATCTAGCATTTACAAAGGAGAGCAGCGGTATACTAATTAAAATAATGAGTAAAACTTAAATAATTTAAATTTTATTTTGTAGTATATTTAGAGGTACTGGCTATAAATAAACCATAGACCCCAGTCATTGACTATTGGTTGGCTATTAAAAAGAAGGCTTAAAAATGATAAGGATCGAACTTTCACTTTCAGGAGGAGGGAGTGGTTATATTTCCCTTATTCTTCTTGCAAACTACAACTATAATACAAAACAAATATCAACAAATACACATAATAGCTTTAGTATCTTGATTTTATCGATATCAGTGTTCTGGCTATGATATTATTCTCGTTGTGTAAATGTACTACTTTTATAAGATATTACCATCGGGAGAAATTAGGTAAATGGTACATCAGATCTATCTGTATTATTTATTACGTAAGAACAAATACAAATAAAAAATAAAAGGCTTAAGTCTCTCTGTTGGTAAACTGCCAATTTCTGGGGGAAGGTAAGAGCCTAACTCTGGAGGGTTTCTTGCTCCAAGTTGCAGAACTACCTTCTGTTGTAAAGGTATGAGAAAGTTTGTTTTTCCTCTGGATAAATGCAGTCAGCTAACAAAGGTCAATCCAACTACCAAGTGAATGTGGGATAAACTTTGTGTGACAAATGATGATGTCAAGACCTTTTACTTGAGGACTAGTCATTGTTTATCTTGAGAATATATGCAATGGGTTGCATCTGCTTGGCTATTCAAAAGGAAGAGATTTCTTCCTGTCTCTACAATCTCTTACCTGATTGCCTGTAATGCACATCACATTCTGGTTTAATGCTTATACAATGTTAAAATTGCTTTCTTTTTTTGGCTACCTTTGTGGAGATGTTTTCTGGTTTGGGAGAAGATTTTCTTTTTAAAATATATTTCCTCAAAACTTACAACTGCCTCCTACAATTCTCCAAAAATTTTTTAAGAAGTGAATTAAAAATTTTAAAAAATGGTTTTGGGGAAAAAGCCCTAAATTAACTGGAAAATAAACAAGTTTCTAAGGTATGTTAATTATAAAAGAAAAGAATGTTGATTTTGATCAGCCTCAGTAATATATAAGCTTAGGCAAGTGTAAATTTGAATTTGAGAAGTAACTTATTAGGCCTTTGACATAATGGCCTTAGTTCTTTATTATTGATCTACTCGTGCTATCTGATGTCTGTTGAAAAGTAACGAGAATAGAGAATACAGAAAGTATGTCTTGATGATATATTTTACTTATTAGTTATGGAAGAAATGTGATTATTTGAAGTAAGGTCAACAGTTCAAAGAGATTGTTAGTTTATATCTCCTTATTTATTCTCACTATTCAAGTGTATATATATAGTTTGTTAAAAAGATTAAATGTAAAATAAACTGAGATACTTGACATGAGTTAAAACACAGTTTTTTAGAATATATTTTTCCTGATTATACTTTTTTAAACTTAGATAATCTTTTTATTCCAATTTGCCTCAGTATCCGCTGAGTTTGTAGTGTTAAAAAATGGCCAACAGTGATAAAATTATATGTGCTAGACCTGCTATCATAAACCTGCTGAAAATCTGCCAGCACTTCTTTATCATCAAAATTCTTCTTATGTGGTAAAAACAAAACAAACTAAAAGATTTCATATTCTAAACCATTGCTAGTTTGATTTTCTGTATCAAAGGGAACTGATCAAAATGTATTTATTGAAATTAGAAATAAGGATATATATATATACATACATTAATGAATTATATATATTAATGAAAAATATTGCCTGCCATACCAGTAAACAAAGGATGTTGCAGCCCTCAGCCATTGAAGCCACCCCCAACAGTACACCCTGAGGAGACCCAGGATGGAGAAGAACAGGATGCTGGCCCTAGAGAGCTAAGGTGCGTATCTAAGGAATGATTTCAATGAGCCCAGACTCTAGTATCTTCCCATACATAGAAAAGTGCTAAATTCATTAACTTGAGATATCTGGTTTTCTTTAATTAATGGTAACCTTTTGATGTTCCAACTACCTGGACTTTGTTACAAAAACCCCTATGTATCCTGGCTTCTACCTTATCTCTCCAGAGCAATCCCTCAGAGCTATCTAAGGTCTGTCTCCCGGGCTTGAAGTCCTCAGAAAATCAGCCTAATAAAATATAATTCTCAACTTTTAGGTTGTGCACTTTTTTTCAGTTGACATATATATACGAAATAACCAAGATAAAGAAGGCAGGGGATTTATTGTTTTTTTTGGTTTTGCTAGCATTGTTTTCCACTGCTCTTATTTTGGTAGTGGAATCCTTGTTTTTAAAAACTCCATGTCATCCTCATGAGGCTGTGAAACATGTCATTCTTGCTTCTCTCTTTTAGTCGCAGTGGAAGTGTAGGATTGTCAGGAACAATAGTTCATGATTATGTGACTGGAGCTTGAGACAATCACAAGCTGTTGCTTCTAACTGTACTTCCTCTAGGAGGATCTCTCTACCCACTATGGACCTATCTGAATGGGATGTAGAGAGAAATTTCTCTTTAGAGCAAGGTGATACTTTAAGTATCCAATACCTACCTACTGCCGCAGAAATGGAGGCCATTTGATTTTCCTTAAAATTTTAAAAATCATGGGACCTCAACTGCTGGTTTGGGGATTTAACTAATCATTAACACCTATTAAAACCCAAGATAACTGCTAGTGTTTTTAACTCCTGGGCACTTCATTGGGTAGTAACAACACAAGAGATTTCTTACAATTAATAACCATTTAAACTGGAGCCCATCCTTGTGGTTTATGTCTCTGACCAACAGTCTTTGGTGTTCTGTCCTCTCTGGAGCTTCTAATCTTTCAAGGCTCCCATCTTTGTCTTGGGTGGCTCTAAAGTAAAGCTAACCTTCCTCATGAGACAAAGATGCATCCCATTGAGTTACAATTTACAATAGAGTTTATATTTATTTCTTCCTTCAGGGAGAAAGCAAAGTGTTTCATATGTGTTCTCAGGTGAAAAAATATTTTTTATTACCCTGAAAAGGCTTGAGTCCCAATTTTACCTTAGATTCTTGAGAACAGACCTTCTCCAACTTAAAACAGACTACTATGTTTTTAATCACTCAACAATGCACACGGTACCTTAGCTGTTGACATGCTGGCTATAAAAGGTAATGACCTCTCAAAACAAAATTATATACATTATGTTTTTTGCTTCAGATGGACCAATGTGAATCTAATTTTTTTCTTATACTTGTTTGAACTTACTGAAGGTTCTTAGACATAGCCAACAAAATTTAGCATCTTGACATTTTTTCTACTGAATGTCTGGAGCCCCACATTTGGTAGGCATGCAGTCCAAATTCACAAGCGCAACTGATTAATAGTTTAACCAGCTGCTTTGCAATAATTTCAACTTCTCAGCAAGGGACAGTGTAACCCTTATAGTGCATCCTAATTTAATTCAGCCAATGCCACAATTTATAGTGTAGCAATTAAAAATCTCAATCCTAATAGAAAGTTCTATATTACTAAAGGTCTGTTGGGCTTCTGATGACAGCACACAACTATATTTAATTTTTAAAAGGGAAATACATTGGCTATTTGACAAAAAGACATGGGAAAATCCCAAACAATGGCACTAGGGTTCTCTTTGCACTTTGTCTATTTCTCTTCTTTGCTTGTCTTTTCTTCTCTCTGCACATTGCTTTCACTCTATTATGATACAGACTATCCATTTGTCAATAAAACATAAAATTCTTATAATTTCAATTTTAAAAGCAAGAGAGAGTTATATTTCCATCTTCAACTAGTAAAATATCAGAAAATGCTCTGTTTGGCTTTGCCTGAATCATGTCCCTACTGATTGAATTAAATCCACCATTTAAATGGAGCTCTATGCTCAAAGGGATATGATTGGCCCATTTCTAAGGCTCAAGAATCAAAAAAACATGATAAACTGTTCCACCAAGTAACAGAATGGATAATAAATTTCTCCAAAGACAGTGGTTGAAACATAAGGTGAATCAAAAAAGTACATAAGGCAAAAATAAATATGCAAACATACATACATGCATAAATACATACAGAAATAATATTGGTTTTCAGTTGTCTTCCAGTAGTCAAATAATGTGCTATTTCTGAACCTACCATCTTGATTCTGTTGCCTTTCTGGATATTTTAAGATTTATTAGCATACCAGGTCATAATGCACACCTGAAACACAGGGAGCATGTTATTACACCTCTTTTCTCAAGATTGGTGGACTATTCACATCTGCTAATTGTGTGTACTTAAACATATGCAGACCCCTGCTTTGGAAGTAATTTGTTCCTGAGAACTATAACATAAGGGTTTTACAACTATCTCTTCAAACATGCTAGAAAGGTATGGAAACAATGCAGTGAGTACAGAAGGCAACTAGCGTCAGAAATAACATTTTCACTGTTTCTTGTGAAAATAAGTGGATTTTAAAAAAATGTAAAGTGGCTAAAAATGATCCAGCAACCAAGAACGTACCTCTCTCTGAAAGAAATCTTCCTTCCAGCCTCCCTATATAAAACCCATATTTTAATAAGCAGAAACCTCTAATTGACAAATTGGAAGGAAGAACAATTCTCTTCTGGTTATATATTTTAAAAGATAAACACAGGTCAATTAGTCAGTAGATGATATTTAGTAATTTACATTTCATGGATATTTTTATAACATGAAAGATAAAGTTCATATATCTAAACCTACATGAGAAGCATATTGATTTATACAGCACGTATGTAAATAGCTACATCTTATGTGGAAAGAGTAAAATTTGATGCTGTATTATAAAACTAACAGTTTTTGAAAAATTTATCAAGACCATATTATTTATGATGAATGGCCAAATGAGGTAAAAATTAACAATTAATATATTTCAACCATTCTTTTAGCAAAGATAAATTATATCAAATCCAGAAGCAGAAATGGGAACATTAGGAAGATTATCACTGAAGTCTCTGTGATAGTTTCTGTGCAAAAGAAAAAAATAGATAAAAAACACAAGCCTAAAAAAAAAAAAAAAAAAAAAAACAAGCCTATACATATTCAGACACAACCCTTAAGTCTATTCATGCATTGTTTAGAAAAATAGCTTTGTGGGTTATACAATAACAAAATTTAGTTCTAATGGAGAGACTGGTGGGGTTTGTTTGATTAGATTAGAGTTTTGCATAAACAAAGTGATCACCAAAATGGGCAAAAGGCCATGCACAGCTGTGGGTGCAATTCCTAGGAATGGATAGACTCTTTTTAGTTGACCTAAGAAAGATATTTTGAATTATACTGAAAAAATATAAACATTGTGTATATTTTCCATTCTTTTACTTGTCTCATCAAAATAAATCACATATACAAAGTTTGAGATGATAGCAAAAACAATTTGAAAATGTTTATAACGTTTGGTAAAAAGATAAGTATGAGGAACCAGAGAGTGAACCCAAGGACAATAAATATAGGATCGCTGTGAAATGTGTACAAAAGTGAACATTTGAACCCACAGACATATGGAACCATATGACTTTCTTTTTCTTTCTTTTAGAATCTTTGTTAATTGTACAGTGACTACCAACTGATTTCTTGATCAAATTATACAAGAAGTTAAAAAAAAAAAAAACAACTGCTATCAGATTGTATTGCATTAGTGACTATAAGTGGCAAAACTATAAAAGGTTTATTTTTTGTTGATACCATTTCTATTATATAATTCTAATTGTCTTGTCACGGATGAGTAAAATGTTCTAAAATATAATCAAATGTTTATGCTAATAATAACAATCCCAAATATGCCTCTAGCACATAAACCACAGAAGTTAAAATCCTAAATTTTAAAAACATAAATTTGCCATATTTTCAAATATTTTGTAATGAAATGTTAATTCCAAAAAGAAATTAACTGTAATATACACATATATACTCATATATATAATCTTATATATTAGTACGTGTGTGTGTATGTGTTTATATTCAATGTTATAAAAATAAAAGTGGAATATAAAGATAATGTATAGGCATATTCTAATTCTTAGAGCTCCATAATTTATACATCACCCTCCTTGCTAGACAAGAGCCCCCCTTTTCTCTGAGAATTATTTTTATTATCTCCAGAATTGCCACTCAGTGTTTAAGACTTCTTTAGTTAAAGTCAGTTTTTAGTTAACTTTATAAGAATATCTGTATTTCCCTGGTATCAAAAATAGCTCTCAAGATGAGCAGTGAAAATATACAATCATACAAAACTTAATAGTCCCTGAGTCAGCATTATACAGATTAAGTGAATCCGAGAATATACATACACAAAAAGAAACCTAAAGATAATAATGCAATGTTTTGTGAATCTCTTTAGCAACCATCTATGGTAGGTGAATAATGACCCTCTTTAAAGATATTTATTTCCTAGTCCTGGTAACCTGTGTATATGTTACCTTACATGGCAACAAGACTCCAGAAATGGGATTATGCTAAGGACCTTGAATTGGGGAAATTATCTTGAATGACTCATAGGCTTTGGAGGTGGCAGAAGGGAGTCATGAGCAAAGAAATGTAGGTATCCTCTAGAAGGTGGATAGAGCAAGGAAATAAATTCTCCCCTAAAACTTCCAGAAATAAGTGCAGCCATGCTGACCCTTTGATTTTAGTCTGACAGGAGACCTGTCAGACTCCTGACATCCAGAGCTGTAAAACAATACATCTGTATCGTTTTACACCACTAAATTTGTAGTAATTTCTTATGGCAACAATAGAAAATCAAGATACCATCCACCCTAGGTCACTGGGCAAACAAATCCTTATTACACGCTTCACTCTAGCCTACCACTTTTATCTACAGAGTATGCAACCATGGTTATAATACATTATTAACACAAGGGTTACATATACAAAACCAAAAACTAGATACACAGCTGTTGACTTTTATTTTTTTAAGAACTTCAGAAGAACTTACCAAGAACCTTAAAATATAAATGTTTTCACAAGTCACCCTGTTTTCTTTAATTATCTTTGTATATCAATTGACCAACTCTATGCAACCACGTTCCTTAATGCTAAGTTCAATTCAATACCTCTGCCCTATAAAGCGACCTCAATAATCTCTAACCCCATCATTCTTGACTTTTTATTTTTCAGTTTTCAAATATGACAGAAATAATTATTTAAAAATGACAGATGCAATGCCAGAAAATAAAAGACAGTATACTGAAACTTAAATCCAAAACTTGGTTCATATCTTCCTGGTCCTTCCAGCTGACCACTCATCTCCGCATTGTATGAAATGAAAAAAATGCTTAGTTCTCATTTCAAGACTTTTTTCCTTGGTTTACTGCTTTTACAGAAAGCACTCATGTGTCTATTTAAGCTCTGGTATATCACTATATCTATCAGGAAATCATATTGACCCAGTATAACAGAGTCTTACATAAATAGACATTTTTCTCTACTTCACATAAAAATCCAGAAGTAGAAAATCCAGGGATTGTGTTTCATTATGTTCTACAAATCCTCAGAGATGTAGACTCTTCTAGATTGTCCCACCAATCCTATGGTATGGTTTTAAATAGCCTGGCGCACAATAGTGAAGCAGGTTCCACTATGACATCCACGTTGCAGGCAACAGGATAGAGTAAGGACTAAAGAGTAAATGAGACAAAACTTGTGCAGAAATTCCCACGTGGCACTCTACTTACATTCCATTATTCAGAACCCAGTCATATGGCCGTACCTAGTTGAATGGGATTATGGAAAATCTATCTCTATCCTAGATAAATATGCCCAGCTAGAGACTGGAATTTTCATTACCATGGGAAAAGGAAGGAACAGATATTGGAGAAGGCTACCAGTTTTTGCCACATTGTGCTTAGAGAAAGATAGATAGATGATAGATAGGTTTATAGACAATCAAAATTATTCTCAAAAAAGATCTTATATGAGATAAAATACTACTTTCTCTATTTTATCATTGCGAATACACAAGCATATAGATGTTAAAATACACATTGAAGATTACATAGCTTGGAGATAATGGACTAGAATTTGAATCCACTTTTGCTTGAATCAATAGTCTGTCTTCAAACAATAAGTGGTACTATAACATCTTATAATGATCTAAACAGTTAAATTGACACTATTTCAGATTATTTTATTTTAATAGATATAGGTTTGTTTTAAATTCTATTTGCAGATTACTTTGCAATCCTTTATTACTTTCAGATACCTAAGTCTTTTATTAATCCCTTAGAATAATTTTTGGTACTAAAACATATTTAAAATAACAATTAGATATACAACTTAAAGAAAAATTATATTATTTGCTTAAAAAATAAATAGATCTGTAGACTGAACCCATATAATTGACCCTTTTTGAATTCATTTGAATTATAAACAAGCATAATTGACAAATTCAGCATATTAAAGATTATATGTCATTAGTAGTTCTCACCACTGCTATACTTTTCAAATAGTTTTACTTTCATATATATTAGTAACAAATGCATACAGTATATTACTTTTCCATAAATAATTATTATAAATTCTAAAAAAGCAAAAGAATAAGTTAACCTTAAATAATACTTAGCTGATAAACAAACAAACAAATAAAAACTGTCTACAGCCTCAACATTAAACAGTGGAAATGTCATAGAAGTGTTTTATTATTTCTTCCAAGATGTTTACAAAAGCCAATGCTTCCAAATGAAGTACTATTTTAAACAAATACCCTATATGTGTCTCACTATCTAATCACTTTATTTGGTCTATCAACATGGGGAGAAAGCTTTAAAAATCAATTAGGACTGGAATATGACATACTTCCAGGTAAAGAGAAGATTTTTAGGGTATAAATCTTGAAGAAATTGATGTACCGAAAATCACTTGGCACATTTTTCTCTAAAAAAGATTTCCATAAAATTTTTGAGACAAGGGATGATTGTCTCAAATATTTTAGTAGGTATCTGTAGACATGTAGCTTATTATGTGTGTTTTTTGAGTATTCAAATATAAGTAGTCCCAAGAACTAGTGAAGTACAAAAATATAAAAATAACACTAAAAATCACTAATAAAAAAGTAAAATTATAAAATTAATATGAAAAACGTGTGAAACACTTATGAAAATATCTAACGCAAGTGCCCAGTGAGTTGTTTCTAGTTAAGAAAAAAGGTAATATATATACTTTTTCAAAACTATAATACTGTTTTTGATAAGTTTTGAAACTGTTTTATTAAAACTTACTGTCTACTGTACATATTCTAATCAATGTATTTTGCAGTGAAAACAAGTAAAAATATTGAAGAGCCTTTTCCTCAGCAAACGTATAATCTATTATATATACACAGAAAATATCTTAACAATAAATAACCTAGCATATATATGAATAATACAAGATATCAAGACGCTGGATAAAGCTTAGATGAAGTTATCTTTTTGCTTAAATACATAGAATGTTCTCTAAACTATGTTGGGTCAAAGTCAAAGGATATGCAATGTTGAATATGTGAATTGCAACTTTATCATGATCTGTGTTCATGTAGAGTTACTCCCTGCAATTACAATTCTAATTTTTCAAGAATTTTCAAATAAGGTTTTAATAGAAATAAAGGAGTAGATTGGGGTGAAGATAGAGGGTAAAAGTCACTTTCTCCAAACTTCTAATGTCTTCCAACCTCCTTACCTACTGAGGAGATCTGTTGATTAACAGAAAGGTATACATATATTACTGGCTCATGCAGCTTAACTTTATTTCTCTTAAATGTATTTCTATAGTTTCACTTTACATTATACATATTTATTTCTCATTTACACACTAAAATGTATAATCGTTATAGAAGTAATTACTACATTTTATATCCAAATTTATATCTTATAATTTGCTCTATCTACTTTGGATCACAGAAGACTGGCTAAATGGTTTATATATACCACAGTCATTTAGTACTTCACCTACAAACTAAGCTAATAATATAGCATCATTCTGCAACCTAAGTCCTTTCATAATAACTGTTTCCATTAATTATTATCTTCTATGTGTCAACTACTCCATTAGGTACATTTTACATAAACTAATACTCAAGAAAACACTGCAAGTTAAGTAACTGCCCAAGATGACATGGCTAGTAAACAGGAGAAATCCTTTCAGATTTCACAATACATCTACTTTTCTATATTTGATACATAGTATGTGTTAATGGCAAACAAAATTTTCTTTTGCAGAATATATATAATTTACTTATATTAAATGAGTTATTTAAAGGATAAAGTTGTATTTCAGTAAATGAAAATTTATTAAAATAACAGTCATCCTGACAATGATTATAACAAATTTGGTAAAATGCATTTATAATATTATTTACTTTTAAACCGATTCAATGCACACTTTGTACAAACAGGAAAACTATTATACATGAAGACCATAGATCCGTAAACTAACAAGACAGACTCTGTGTCACATTGAAGCCAAAGAAGAATCAACACTACTAAAGGCTTTTAGAAAATGATTGCTTGCATCTGTAGGCAGTTTATCTTTATGCCAAGTTTCTCAACTGCTTTTGTTTACTAAGAGTACATTTGAAAGTTAAACATCTTGAGCGCCAGAGTTTGTGACATACAGCAGCACTTCGACATTCTCTGGGTTTCACAGAAAAACTGGTTATCTGCAATTTAGTAAACACAATAGCATGAAATCATATTTTACTGGTTTATTTAATAATCTTGCTGTCAATTTCAAAAAAAAAAAAAAAAAAAAACAAAGCCAGAAGCTTGCTGTTTCAGAGTTTTCATAAGTAGCGAACAGCAAGTTGATATGATTACATCGAAGAACATTTTCTATTTAGTCTTTACTATTTCCTTTTTCCTATTTCATGATAATTTGAAATTAAGTTGGCAATGATAATGTCAGGAAAATAGTTTATTATCATCCTAAATTATTACAGGGGAATCATTTACCCCTTCTTCCATTCATCACATGTTCACTAGGTGCTTTCTATGTTTCAACTATTAGAAAAAAAAAAACTTTCTTGTTAAGAAGGTTACATAGAAGCTATAAATGGAGTTAAATATGTAGGAACTGGGATTGGATGAGACAGTCCATAGAAAATGTATGGACAGTGGTTCTTAACTTTGGTTGCATGTCCATTTTCTGGAGCTTTTGCAACTACACTTCCTGAAGCCCCATTCAAGAGTTAATAAATAAAACATCTCTCAGAATGAGGGTCAAGCAAGTCATATGAAAAAGTTTATAGAGGATAATGTTTTCAGCAAATGTTAAGGTTTACTGAGTAGAGAAAACCAAACAAACAAAAAAGAGATCAGTACTCTTCAAAACACCAGTATTTAAGTGGGTGATTGAATAATGAGCAGTCACGAGACTGGGAAGAAAAATCAATTGGGAGAAAAAGCACTTGGAAAATAAGAATGTCAAAAATTTCAAGAATGAAAAAGGTAAAAAATATTATATTTTTAGAGAGTCCAAGAATTGTGAGAATTACACATAGGCTAAGGGATTTGTAATCTCTAAAATAACTGATAGCATTTTCAGTGAAATCATTGGGGGAAAATTTTGGACTGAGGAAAAAACAGAGAATGGGAAGCATGTAGGAAATTCACAACTGTAGATTTTATCTTGATATAGTTTTATAGGTATAAAAAGGGAATCTAATGTAAGTACACAACTGACAGCCTCATTTTTTTTCTATGAGGTTTTAGGGAAGGCAACATGCTGAATCAGGCTTAAAGATAACCTGGTAACTACTTCACATAATTATCGACAATGACTAAAACACCAAAAATGACAGCAATAATAGCAACATTGTAAATATTTATTAAAACCTTTTTATGCCAAATGTAGGATATTATATTTGTGATATTATTCAATTATTATGTAGCCTGGTAGGTTATATAAAGATGTAAATTTGTCCAAGAGAACATAACTAATAAGTGGTACCACAATTCAAACCCACGTCTGTTTCACCCATTACCCTAGGTCTTAAACATTACTGTAGATCCATTTCTCATGATTTGATGTAAAAGATAGCTTTCCAAAGTTGTGAGATATACATACAATGAAATATTATTCAGCCATTTAAAAGGGGGAAGTCCTACCATTTACTACAATATGGATGGACCTTGAAGGTATTATGCTAACTGAAAAAAAGAGACAAATAGTGTGTGACCTCACTTATACAGAGAATTTAAAAAACAAAACAAACAAAAATCACAGACAGAAAACACAAACTCATAGAAAAAGAAATCAGACTTGTGGTTACCAGAGGCAGAGGGTGGGGGGGATGGAGTATTGGAAGAAGCTGGTCAAAAGGCACAAACTTTGTTATAAGATAAATAAGTACTAGGGATATAAAGTATGATATGACAAATATAAATGACACTGTCTTATGATATATAGGAAAGTTATTAAGAGAGTAAGATCCTAGGTGTTCTCACCACAAGGAAAATATTTTTTTTCTTTTTTTCTTTCTTTTCTTTTTACTGTATCTATATGAGAAGATGGATGTTAGCTGAATCTACTGTGATTTCACATTTCACTATATATGAAAAAAATTAAACCATCATGCTGTATGCCTTAAATTTATATAGTGATGCATATCAATTATTTCTCAATAAAATGGGACAAAAGATAGCTTTAAATAGTTTTTATGTGTTTAAGAGACATAGAGATCACTAGGTATAAAAAGCACAATTAATAAAATACTGAAAAATGTTAATAACATTTAGGATTTCTCTTCAATCTTGTGAAATAGTCTTAAAATTGAGCTCCTCTGATCCAGTGTTCTTTCCCTACTATTTTTGTGATAGTTATACCTCCAGTTGATAAAATATGTGCCAAGTTTTTAAAATATCTTCACTTAAATCTTAATCTGTCAGTGTCAACTGACAAATCACAACCTTAATTAGACATCACAGCCCAGTGAATCCATACCTAGACCTAGCAACTGAATGTTGCTGTGCTGATTGGCCTCAATTAAAACCTGGAGCCCAAATTTCAAAAGGATGCTCAACAATGCCTGAACATGTTAGTGTAATTCCTCTGTATGTTCACTTTTCCCTCTCTAACTTAACTATATTCTACTTTATTCTGCTTCCTTGAGCTTCCCACTTGCTCGCCAACTCTAAAACTACTGACTTTATATCAAACTTGCATGTGGATGGGATTCTCCTCAGCTTTCCACCAATAAGTTGGTTGTCCATCCTCATCTACCGATATACTTAGTGCCTTCCCTCCTCTTACTATGGATGACGTGAGCCTGTCCTGTCAATTACCAAAATCTCAGGCATGCTCTGGATCCCCATCTCTCTCACCTTATGGTTTCTATAACTATCCCTCTCCCCAGCATCATTAATTATCCCCTCCCTATATGCATCATTTCCCCAAGTGCACAATCTTAACCCTGTATTGCCTCTTTTAAAGAAGAAAACTTCCCTGGACTCTGAAAGTTCTCTAATTAACAACTTTATTTTTCTGTTTCCATTTCATAACAAAACTTCTGGATATAACTGTTCATAAGTTCTTGTTCCCAAACCACCATCTCATATTCTCTTCTCAATTGATTTCCATAAGGCTTCCATCCCCACCACTCCATGGAGATTTTCTTGTAAAGGTGACTGTAGATGCCACATAGTTAGATCCAACTGTCACTTCTTGGCTCTCCTCTTACTTGACCTCTCGGCAACGTTTGACATAACTGACCATTCTCTCTTACTTGAGATAGCGAACTATGGGGACTCCACATTCTCTTGGCTTTTCTCTCACTTTGCAAGCCATCTCTTTTTACTCATCAACACTGGCTCAAACTTCTCTGATCAAGTTTTAAAGTGTTAAAGAGTCCTAAGGCTCTGATGTGAACATCCTTCTCTTTGCCATGGAAATATCCTCTATAGATGACCTCATCCTATTTCATAGCTTCTAGTATAATTAATAAGTGCATGACTCCCAAGTCTGTATCTTCAGTCCAGACATTTCCCTGGAACTGCACACATGCATATTCTATTTTCTATTTGACAGTTCCATGTGAATATATAACTAGTATTTTACATATAACTTGTTCAAAACAGAACTCCTGTCAACTAATCCCCGCCCCACCACCCAAAAACGTTTCCCTCCAGTTCTCATCTTAGTACAGACATGAGTAAACACCGAGTGGGTCAAACCAAATCTAATGGTTATCTGTGATTCTTTTATTTCCATACTGTTGACATTCAATTCCTCAGTGAATCCTGTTGACTCTCTAAAATGTATCCAACTTTGTCCACCTTTTCCACTGCCACTCCTAACACCCTAGTTCAGATACCATCATTCTTTGTTTGGACAATGCAGTAGTCCTTAATTGCTTTTCAGGTAGGTGATCTCCTCCCAGCAGCCAAAATAAACGATTGAATCCTAACTAAGACCACATCAATCTCTCTAATTCAAACACACTATGGCTTCCACTTACAGCAAGATAAAACAAAATTCTGACTCATAAAGCTATACCTGTCCCACCTCCTACCTACCTTGCTATTTTTAATCTCATATGTTTTCCTCCTTGAGGCATTGAACAAAGAGGAAATTGATAAAAGATTAAAATGGCAAGAAAGGAGGTGGCTCATGTACCGATGCCTCAGACACATTGACCTACTTTTGGTTCCTTGAACTTGCCCAAACTACTGCTGCCTTGGGGTCTTTGCACAAGCATTTTTCCAGAGCCTTTCCCCGGTCTTCTCACATGTAGTTGCTTCTATTCATTCAGATCTCAGTTAAAGAACACATCCTTAGAGATACCTTTCATGAAGATCAATCCTAAAATTGTCTCCCTGGTGCTGTTTAATATATTGCACCCTTTTCATTTTCTGCGTAAATCTTTTTCTTGTTTGTTTATGTTTAAGTTATTTTGCTGAAGTATAATACACATATACATAAAAGGCAACATTTGTGTGTGTGTGTGTATATATATATATATATAACTTGCTTACTTTTTGTATCTTTTCTTCAGAATACAAGTTTAACAAAATCAGGGACATTTTCTTTCCAAGATCAGCACCTATGTGATTTATTACATGGTTTCTAGTATGGAAAGAAAATGACACCTCACCTGTTTTGGTAAATAAACTTTTCTTGGAACACAGCTGCACCCAGTAGTTTATATATTGCCTAGAGCTGCTTTCATGCTACAATAGCGGATTTTAAGTAGTTGCAACAGAGACTGTGTCCCGCAAACCTAAAATGTTTACTATTTGGCTGATTAAAAGAAGTTAGCCAACCCCTGAACTAGGTGGTAAGAAGTATTTGGTGAATTAATAAGATGTAATAGAGGAAAATAGTATATTAGACATTTTAGCTTTTTAGTTTTTCTACAGAAAAAAAAAAAAACTTACTATAGATAAAGACATAAGCTTATGGTTCTAATTCTGAAAATAGTATCAACTATAATGTAGATATTATAGTGAATGCCACACTTTACAATGACCTCATTTTGTATTTAAAGTTGGATAGAAGAATGCTTTAAAAGAATATGCTTCAGATTCTAATTCAACAAATTTATCAACCACAACAAGAGGAGTGTAGTGGGTGTAAAAAAACAGGCAATTTGAGCTCTTTAATGATCTTTTTCAGGCAATATTAATGTTAAATATTGAAATATCAAGATGTCACAGAAAGAGTTTAGATAAAATGGCTTGTATAGGACCTCTGCCCATCTCTCAGGTAAACAATTCAACAGTAAAGATGAATGGTCCTTGGAATATTAGTCATTTGTTTCTTTAGTTTAAGACTAGTAAAATTGACAGTTTTACAGGGACCACAGTGTTAAACATATAAACATGACAAATTTAAATGTACCATTTAATTCTAAAATTCTATCTTAGAAAAACAGCAAGTTAAACTTTGTTTTAGACCATTTTATCTATTAAGAGTGTCACTATTTCAAAAGATCCCCCCAAATTAGCAGTTCTTAGTTTGTTAGAGAGACATTGAGAAACAGGGAATCAGGCACTGTATTTAATTACATGGAAACATAAAATTGCAGACTGCTAATGGAAAGAGATATAGTCAAATGCAGAAGTAGAAATTTAAATTGCAGATTGTTTTTTATTTTACTTAATGTTTATTTTATTTTTAACTAAAATTTGTATATACTTTAGTTGTACAATATGATGTTTTTTTGTTTTTTTTATTTTTTAATTTTATTTATTTATTTATTTATTTATTTATTTATTTATTTATTTATGGCTGCATTGGGTCTTCGTTTCTGTACGAGGGCTTTCTCTAGTTGCGGCAAGCGGGGGCCACTCTTCATCGCGGTGCGCAGGCCCCTCACTATCGCGGCCTCTCTTGTTGCAGAGCACAGGCTCCAGACACGCAGGCTCAGTAATTGTGGCTCACGGGCCCAGCTGCTCCGCGGCATGTGGGATCCTCCCAGACCAGGGCACGAACCCGTGTCCCCTGCATTGGCAGGCAGACTCTCAACCACTGCGCCACCAAGGAAGCCCCAATATGATGTTTTAATTACATATACATAGTGAAAAGATTACTACAGTTAAACTAATTAACATATCCATCTCCTCACATGGTTACCTCTTCTGGGAGGTGGTGAGAGCACCTAAGATCCACTCTCTTACAAATGTCTAGTATACTGTACGGTATATTAAGTAAAGTAACCATGCTGTACCTAGATATCTAGATTTATTCATCCTATATAAGTGAAACTCTGTACTCTTTGATGAACATTTCCCCATATCCCCTACCTTCTCACCCTTGAAAACCAGTCTACAATCTGCTATTATGAATTTGACTTTTTAGATTCCACATATAAATGAGATCATGTAGTATTTTTATTCTGTGTCTGGCTTACTTCACTTAGCATAAATTCCTCTAGCTTCATCCATGTTGAACCCTTGTGCACTGTTGGTGGAAATGTAAATTGGTACAGGCATTATGAAATATAGTGTGGAGGGTTCTTAAAAAAAAAAAAATTACCATATGATCCAGCAATCCCTCTTCTGAGTATATATCCAAGGGAAACAAAGTCAGTACCCCAAAGTGATATCTGCATTCCCATGTTTATTGCAACATTATTCAGAATAGCCAAGCTATGGAAACAACCTTAGTGTCTGTCAATGGATGAATAGATAAATGCCAGGTTCTTTACCAGGAAAAAAAAATTATAGCCACATAGCTTGAGACAGAAATTTATTTGTTCTTTTGACACTGTGCTGTGTTTTGCTGTTTCAAATATGTCACTACATAGACTACTAATTCTAGTTTTAGAAAGTTACCATTTTTCACAGATCAGATGCCCTCAATTACACCCTACAGCAAACTACATAAGCCTTAATTTGTGGTCTAGCCTCTCTCCAGTTGTTATTCCCTCATTTTTTCTTTCTGACATTTGAAGTCTTCTCAATCCAACCAACTAACTATAATTCCAGAGCCTATGCACAAAGCATGATGACAATGCTAACCAATGCCCGTCACTTGTTTACTCCATAAATTTGAGATTCCGTGAGTAAAAGACCTTCACTAGAAGCATTATACTTCCAAAGACTCTCTTTAAATGAAATAACATACAATCTGATTGACAGCGGAAAATGTGTATTTAGCAACGGTTCTAAAACTGAAAAACTATAATACAAACTCAGTTTGATCATCTAATTTTGCAAAAAATAGAACCTATTTTTCAATCAGTTCAATGTGTATCCATTTAAGCTGTTTCATGAAACTGATTTTTTACCTCATGCATAATCTGAGAGTTTTGGATTTTAAGCCATTGGGTATAGTACATAAAACTTCAATTTTCTATGACACTCATGATTATTAAAGCAATGTGAAAGAGTAAAGCAGTGTCAATTTCCTGACTTAATCCCAGTGTCATGGTGGGTAAGGACCAAATACCTCAGAGCAATCTATGCATATTTCTATCATCAGCCTTATCCCTTCTCATATTGGCTCTTTATGTAATGTTTCATACATATATCACAGTGGTTGGAAAACAATAGCCACCTAATAAATAATGGTAGAACTAAGAAGAAACAAAGGCCTATGTGGAAAGTTTAATAAACACAGAACAGTGGGGAGGTGGTAGATGATGCAAGATAAGACGTGATTTAACAATTGATTTCAAATATGAGAAATTGCAAAACTTACAGAATTTGAGGTAGCAGCAGTTTAATAAATTCAACCTAAGCAAAACTGTGAAGTAAATTAAATTTGTCTTTTTTACCTTCCTCCAACTTAGTGATTTCATAAAATCTACTACTAGTGAGTACATTAGGCTGGTTCTTGATTTCTCTGTTATCCTAGTGGGGCCTGTTCTTTCAAAGCAATATCCAGGATTCTGGAATTATTTTACATGCTTCTACTTGTACTTAAAAACTCAGACACGGTAGTCTTGGATTTTAATCCCAGTTCTAATTTTTACTGGCTATATGACTTTGGACCTATTGACTTTTCTAAACCCTCATATATGTAATGGTGATAATAGTGGTACCTATTTTACAAGATTACTCTGAGGGTCAACCAAGTGTCTTAGTGTCTGAGCATAGAAAGTGTTCAAGTAATTATACTTAAAATATGTTGTATACAAATAACTATACCTATATAAACTTAGAATACCCATTAAAACATAACTATCTTGATTCCTCTTTTTTCAGGGTTTTCTACAGGATAATGCTGTTATCAATTTGTCAAAATAGGATAGTGCTGTTATCAAAAATAGGATAGTGCTGTTATCAATTTGTCAGTCCAGATGTCGTGACAAAGTTGTTACCTATCCCAGAGGTATTTAGACTTTAAAAGCAGATGACACTTAAATCCAAAATGTGATTTTTTTAAAAATTAATTTTAGACACAGATGAAGATCCTTAGGAGATCTACTGAGGAAGAAGAGTTGTTTGTTCAGCTACCCCTGAAATCATATACATACATAGATGCTTAGTCAAGACTTAGTAATGAGGACTATCATCCCATTATGGGTAGAATTAATCATGGTTTTAAACTTATCAATTAGAACATGGTAGAGAAACATATTCTTTAAAAGAAGAAATGTGGAACAAGAGAAAATTATTATTTTAACTTCATAATGGAGCTCTTTTTTCCATTACTTTGTTTTGGGACACTTAAGCTTCTTCTCCCTTGCCCAGAAAAAGGGAAGGGGTGTGTGTGTGTGTGTGTGTGTGTGTGTCTGTCTGTCTGTCTGTCTGTCTGTGACAGGGAGAGACAGAGCCTGTATGTACCTTGTGAGGAAGGTGGAAAATGTTCTTTTGAGGAAGTGAGATTGGAAAACTTGGGCACCTCTTATTCCTTTCACAAACTGTAGAGATGGAGTGGGGATGGTGAGTGAGAGAGCTAGGAAGGACAAAGAGGTGTTGTGGATTTCTAGTAAAGCCATTTCTACTAAATGGTCACACATTCCACAGGACAGGTTCTTGTACAACAGTAAGTCACAGTCTGGAATTCCCTCATTGTTCCCTTTTTAAGGAAAGACTAATGGTACCTTACTCCCAAAGTTAAAACAAAGGTGATGTAGAAAATGTATTGTATAAAGGGCAATATGAATTAAAAATCTCAATAATATCGGTCAAGGATATTGAATAGACTATTGTATTTTAAAATTAGCATATCCTTGACAAACCAACAAATTATATGAATAGTGTTTGTTTTGCCTAAATTTTCTATAAACACTTCTTGCATCTTTTTTGAAAAAGGGACGATGATAAGATAGGATGTTCATCTTTGCATAATCTGTGCATAACAAAAAATGTGGACCATAGTTGGCACATGATATACATTTGCTGAATGAATGATAGAAAAGTTTTAAGTATGTAAAGTGATACCTGGAACATGATAAATGTTCCCTCCTAGTCTTTTTCTTTGTCTCTGTTTTATAATCATGTATACGCATATTTTTTTAAATATAAAGTTATTCTTTTCATATGGTATTTATCATTTCACCCACTTTGAAAGTGAGGCAACTGAGGCACACAGATATTTAATAATTTGGCAAAACACACAAGTAATGAATGTTGGAACTAATATTTCAACCAAGAAATTGGATTCTAGGGAATACAATTTAATCAATGTATTTTATGTTAATAAATCCATTTATTTATGGTGAAATGAGCTTTTGAATTTATGTGGAGCGATCCGTATTAAGCATTACAGAAAGGTCCATTTCCAGTAGTTTTAACATTGCTTGCTACTATCTGAATACCACTCAAAGATCACATAGGAAATAAACTTATAGAAATTGATTTAGGTCATGCCTTAAGAATCTTCCTTCCCCATTTATTGAGGGTGTGGGAAGAATGTCCAGGGACGGTATGTATTTACTTCTTATTCAAATAACCCACATTTACACAATCATTCTATATTGAAATACTTATTGCATAACTTATTGTTATGCGTAAATAGAAATCTCTAGTGCTAAAGCTTTTTAAACACAAAAGGAATTTCTGAATGATAAATAAGCAGAGGTTTTATTTGTAGTCACTTGCTGTGTTACATAAAGTAAAACTATAACCTGCAATCACAACTATTTGCCTTAGTATAGTTTGTTCTCTTTCAAAATTTATTTTGATATGGCAATTTCCTTACAAAGTATTAGTTATCACATTAAAAATATGATGTGTTATAATATAATCTTCATAAATAATTTTTTAACTTCAGGATGCTTTCTACCATTTATTTACTTAACACCCTCACTATTGCATGATACAAATAAACATGCAAGCTTCACATTTACTCAAGCACCCATGGTTTGGCACTTAATCTGAATTAGAATCATTGTGCTTTCTCTCTATGTCTTAAAATATAATTTTTGATCTTGAGGATACATTCATTAGACTAAGAAGCACATTTTAAAACACTATCACCTATCCGTATAAGTAATAAATAGTGCCTAAACATTGCTCATTTGTCATTGTGGATTTTAAAGACACAGAAATATTTACAAGCTTGTCCATGCATAGATTTTATTCTACATATTTTTCTCTGCTAAAGAATATAATTCATTCTTTTAACAAATGTTTATTGAGCATTTGTGCCAAGCTAGAGAAAGACTATAAATGATTCAGATCCCCCAGATATAAGGGAGGTCTGATAATACCACCAGGTATCTACAGAGACTGGCAGAGATGAGAGCTAAGGTGAGGAGAATTTAGAAGGGAGATTGGATAAGGGTATGATGAGTTTAATTTGTGGCCCTGAGACCAAATGCAAAGATGGGACTGTTCTTTTCATTAACCCCACTCTTAGAAGTTTACTGTCAGACATGTAGATGCTCAGCCCAAATCCTTTTACAAGAGAGAACTTGATGTCCATCTTCAAATAACGTAGCTATTGTATCTTTCAGAGTCCACCTTGGATTTTAAGCCAGTCATGTTCTTCTTGGGGTAGATTCCAGCCAATGACTGAGAAGGCAGTGGTAGGATTACTTAGCTATTTCTACCTTCTTTGGTGCTCCTCTAGTAGGAACTCTTCCTTCATATCACAAGATTTTGTTAGGTCTCTATAGCAGTCTGACAGCAACCCCTGCCCAATCACATGTCATTCTTCATCTTTCTCAGGTATTATTCCTCAGGAAACCTCCCAGAGTCCTAACTCCATCTCAGCATCTGCTTCTGAGTCTAATGGACAGAGGCAATTATTCTAGCCAATATTGGTTCTACACATAGAAAGGACCCACCCACCCTCCCTCAAACGATATAATGACGTTAAGATTTTATATAACCACTAACAATCATATCTTCTCCAATAGAAGATATATAATAGAGCAGATAATCTTCTCACTTTGTAAAAGCCTAGTTCTGGACAAAACTATCTTCATTTGCTTCTCCCAAATCATCAGACCTATATATATGTATGAAAAAGTAACTCTTCTCTCAGGCAGAGGGTTAAAATTCCTATGGTTTATTTCTGAATATTGTGTAATAGAATAAAGGATCAGGAGATAATACTCTGAGCTCTAAATCTAATTTTATACAAATATATATATATATATATATATATATATGATTCTAGAACACTAATTTTGACAAATGTGTAATACAATATGGTGATGAGAATATGGTATAAACAGAACAAATTAGAAATTCAATCATTGTATTATGACCCCATAATACTCTAGTGAGTGATGGGAAGAATCCCCAAACTTTCTTCCATAGCATATGTCTAAGCTACTATAACTCAAATTCCCAGAAAAACTGTAGAGTTTAGATTAGAAAAGTAGCATGGAAAAAAGCTTAGGAATTCTCCCTTTCTCTACCTATTTCTTTCACTCTACTCCATTTCCTTGCAGAGGACATTTGAATTTCTTCTCCCGATGGCTTATTGCAGTTGTGAGGGTAAAGTCTTGGAAGCTACACCTTCTCCTTCTCCTCACATTTATTTTGGCTGGAAACAGTCACTGATGGGGAGCACACAGATTATATACCCTCCCCTTCTCCCTGCCCTTATTTGGTAGCTGACAGAAGGGACAATAATCCCATGTTGGTGCCTATCATATAAGCTTCATGCTTGTAGCACATGGAAAATTCAGGAGGCAGCTAAATTGTACTAATATTACAACTTTAACTCAGAGAATAAGGAAATGTCCACAGTTAATTTTAATTTCCCATGTGTCTTTCAAACTGATTTTTTGTTAATCTTGGGGACAGAAAATCCTCCTTCCATGAGAAGAACATAAATGAACTGACAAGACCACACAAACAGAAGGAATCTCAGGAGCTCCTGCTCCAAAAAACCCTTTATTTGAACCTATTTTCTTTGAAACAAGACCAAGCCAAGTCACAACCATGACTGCAGAGCAGAGGAACTGGGAAGACCATGTCCTAATATTTTCTCTTTTAACTCCATGTCATAGACTGTGAAAAAGAAAAGTGGTTCTGACCATTACCTGATTATTTTAGAAAATGAAGTGAGATGGTATTAGTGCTATTAATTCAGTGCTGGTTTTTGTTCATTTGTTTAATATTGATAGCACTTTATAAATCACTCCTTCATTGTTTTGCCATCACTGACTTTAATGTTTTTTAGGACACTATTTTTTAACCATCAATAGAGTTTAACCTCACTTATTCGAGACAGCCATTTATGTGTTTTGTTCTGCTAAAGGGATACTTAAATTCTTAATTATTTTATCAAAATCTTAATGTCAGGACTTAATGTAATACGGCCTAACATAATCCCAAGTTAATGTAACCTATGGCCTAGATGACATGATAAACAGGAAGATTTAAACAAATAAGTGTAATTGAAGCTCTAATCTCCCTTACTGATTTAATACCTGGAAACGAACAGGTCATTCAACAGGAAAACAAAAATCAGGAGTTCTCTCACAAAATACTCCTTGGAAATGCAATTATTCTTCAGAGGCAAATATAGAAAAAACGAAAAATTAAGCATGGTTTCTTTCTGAAGACTGCATATCATGTACCTGGGTATTATGTTGCAGTATTTTCATCAGATAACTAAAATGCATATGAATTTGCAAGGGACCCCACAATCTCAGTGTCAGAAGAGTCACAGAGACAAGGTTTTATTCCTGAATTTTTCCTGGTACTTTATTGCCCAGATCAAAATGATATTCCACAGGTGCCTCTTTTTGCCAATATAGCTGCATATAGCCTTTGGCAGGTCTCTGTGGAATCTTGGTCCTTATGTTTCACAATGGAATACTACATTTAAATGTCAGCTCTGATGCTTAGACTTCTTCGAAACAAGTTCTTTTATTGCCATAAGGTGAATGAACACACAAGATTCCCTTTAATGGAAGTGGCATGGATAGATTAAGGCAAAGACCAACATCACAACAGTTTTATTTATGAAACTCTGGCTGCTTTACTAGAGAAAGTCTAGGGAAAATAGCAATTCTTCACTAACAGATAAGGGGCACTAAGAAAATCCTGGAAGTTCATCTCTTAGGTGGTACTGTCTTTAGACATTAGAGCTGTGAGTGATTTACAGATTGGCTTTTCAACTTTTACTGTCAAAGGCAATAGTCGGTTTCAACTGATCCATACATGGCCTCAGATGAATCTCTACAAAAGAGGATTAAGGGACCTAATCTCACTGTGCAGAATCAAAGGCAATTAAAGGTACATGTATTGACATTTTTCAGGGGTCCAGCACTAAAAATAGTCACGTACCGGTCTGGCCACTGCTGTCCTAATGATTAGAGCCTCAAGTCAAAGTTTGTACAGGCCAATTTCCTGGTATAACAAATGTCTGACAAATTAAAATGAAAATCCTAATGATCTCTGAAAATACACATCATATCTCAGGTAAATATTCATAACAAAAAATGCTGTAGATGTCCCCTCAAGGCAGATGGCGGAAACCAAAGAGGCAGGAAATGGGTAAATAAACTGGCTAGTGATTGTGAGGGAAGTCTGCCTTAAAGTGTGCATGGTTCTCTGAAATCCCATTGAATTCTCAAAGCCAAATGATTGGGAGTAGATTTCACCTTCCATGCTTAAAGGATTTGACCTCCTCTCCACAAGCAGGTAAAAGATCTTCAGCCACACCTTAATCATCAGGACAAAATTTATATTTTTAACAGAATTTGTTTTTTGCGTAAAGTATGAATAAATTTCTTGGAAGCCAACCAAACAATAACGTTATATCATAAAGATATATATTGACATGGATTGGATGGCTCAAGTATAAGTTCCTGTGGGAAACAGTCAACTCTGCCCCAGGGGTAAATCAGGCACCCTGAGACTCCATCTGCAACCCTTCCACTCTGACTCAAGATGCCTAAACGAATCAAGATTTTGCTTTTCTACTTGGTCAGGCTTTCCCACAATCTGACTGCAATTCTGTTTTGGGTAAAATAAATAAATAAATAAAACCCGCAGGAATAATGAAACTTGCTTTTACAGGTTTAGGAAACTGAAAAGTGATATTTCAAAATGAATCATGAAATATAAGTCACATGAATATGCAGGACAAATTAGTAATAGGTATGAATTAGAGATTCAAGACCAAAATTGTGTCTCCACTTCTATGGTAATATTTTATAGAGCAAAATAGGAAGATTATCAACTGTACAAAAATCATGACTACCCCTAATCTATTATGGGTTTGTTTTAACAATTCAGCTTAAGAATACTGACATTTTTTCATTATATATTCTATTAAAGTGTCTGACTTTAGTGGATCAGTAGATCTAACTTTGGACTCCTGTGCCAAGAATAAAAAGTGATTGGTCAATTCTAATGTTGAATAAAAACAATTATGTCTATAAATATAATTAAGTCCACTAACAGTACTATCAGTACCTTGTGAGGGCTAAAATCTCTGAAGCTATGAACCTTCTAACCACTGGCTAAAGAAAAAATGGTTCATCCCAGAAAGAGTATATAGAATATGGAGTAAAACCTAAAAGGACATGGTTTTCAACTGTGATATGGCATGGAAATCATTTTAATCTGTATTAAATTAAGATGAAGCAATTTTGTCTGGAGATCTTTTCTAAAATATTACATGAAGGAGAGTATGTAAATTTTTAAGTGAAATCAAACTTACTTATGAAAAAAAATAGTAAGCCATCTAAGACTTCTCTCTAAATGGCAGCAGTAAAACTGCACATGCCTGGAAGCCTTGGCCCCTTGTCTTCATCTGGTTGAGTGTTGTTATTTCATTAGTGGTATGTTGTTGCCAAGCCAGATGGGCACCAAATCCTTTTCGACTGTATTTTGAAAGACAGACAATGAAAGTTTTTTTTTGTGTTTTTTTTTTTTAATGCTTCAAAGCAGTATTTCTCAGTGAGTGTGTGCTGAAGTCTTTGAAAGGATAATTTTTCACTGTCACATATGCATTGCATGATGTTTCACACCCCTGTTATCTACCCATTAAATTGGTAGCTGGTTTTCAGTTTTTAAGAAAACAAAATTTAATGCCTCCAAACATTTCTAAATGTCTCTAGGAGGGCCGAGAACTTCTTTACAAAGGATTGTGCCCATCTGTTCCCAATGAATGAATAATCTGCAGGGTGAAATGGGCCATGTGACCCTCGGAGAACCCAGTGTCACAGTTAAGATATTATGGCCATTCTCCATCTGAGTATTTTTTGTTCATCTGGGAAAATTTGGACTTGAAAAAAATATAACTGGGACAGAACTGTATAGAAGGCATAGGCCATTCAATTCCTAAAGGATGGGGGAGAAATGTTGTGAGGAGCAGTTCTTTTCCACACTTCATCATTTGTCATACAACATGTGATGCTGCACTGAGAGACTAGAGGGAAGCAGCCTCACAGAACCTGAAACTAGAGCAAACATATTTGGGCACCACCATCACCACTGTCAACCACTTCACAGTTGAAGAAAGAGGCAGATCACCTCATGTGGTCTTGAGTAGGTGTTGACCACCTTTTTTCTTTAAAAGGATAGATACTAAGTATTTTAGGCTTTGTAGGAAAAACCTCTGTGACAACTACTCAGCTGTGCCATTGTAGTGCCAAGCAGCCACAGGTGGTACACAAGTGGATGTTACGGCTGGTTTCCAATAAAAATTTATTTATGGACATTGACATTTGAACTGTATATATTTTTCACATGTCACGAGATACTATTCTTTAATTTTTCGATGATTTTAAATATAGAGATGCCATTCTTCATTCACTGGTGTGATTTTACAAAAAGAGACAACAAGCCAGATATGTCCCCTGAGCCAGTTTGGTGACATGTGACCTTCAATAAAAAATGAGGGAAACTTTGTGGGCAAAGCAATCTGTGTTTTGATGCTGGGAATCCTAAATTAACGCACTTAGAAAAATATACAGCTGTTATAGTATCCAGGAAAGAAAAAAGGTGTCTCACCAGTGTTTTGTCCAAAAATTCAGGTGACATATCATGGTGTAAAGGATTAATTTCAAGTTAAATACTATGTTGTATTTGTTAACTAAAACCGCCATTGATGAAAACAGCTTCTCTTGCGATCGTTTAGTCTTTTCAATTTAATTTTTAAAATATTTATAATTTTTTTCTTAGAGAATAGCTGACTTTAAAAAGTCTACTTCAAAACTGTAAGAATTATGACACTCAGACCAACTCTAAAGAGATTAAGAAAATACATGAGAGAGAGAGAAAAGGACACTGAGAGATAATAGATAAACACACACATACACACACGCAAACACACACAGGCACAAACACACATAAAGAGGGGGAGAAAGAGGGAAAAAAACCAAATGTGGCAAAATATAAAATAAAAATGGTGAGTCTGGTCACATGAGAGCTCTCTGTACTAATCTTGCTGCATTTCCATAAGTTTGAAATGATTTTAACGTAAAAAATTTCTAAAAATAGCTATGGTCGTTTGGGCTGGTTTTCCTCTTATTCTTTTCTATAGTCATTCATTAGATATTGTCAACTTTGGGCTAAAATGTCCATCATTATGCCGCAAATTATTACAATCACTAGGAATTTCTGATTTTTTTAACCTCATTTTAATCTCCTCTTTTAACCTCTAATTTATATGTCTGACGAATTCTCTTTAAATACTGCATTCAGGTGAAGTGCCCGCTTGAATACCTAGCTCTTCACACACACTAGCCCCCACTACCAACCAAACTTACCTTCCTGCTCATAAATGCATCATATCATTTCCCATCATTTCTCTCATGTTTTCCCTTCTCCTAGAATACATTCTTCCTAACATCCTTTTGACCTAAATGTTTCTTACCTATATAATCGGGCTCAGTTTGAATTCTAACACTTAAATGAAGCCTGTCATTAAATTCAAAGACAATTTTTAAAAGGAAAGATTATGACTCTCATTCAAATATAAAATGACTACAGAGCAAAAGATTTTATATACTTATTATGTAATGTAGGAACCAATGAGATGTACACCTATTTTAAAGTAGAATTCAAAGAGCAAATACATAAACGCAATCAGATATGCTAAAATGAATTCATTAATACAAATATAAATTCAAAAGGCAATAATCAATTGCAAAATAAAGACAAAGTCAATTTCCTTCATTAGGAGTTATGTGTATTGTTGTCAATTCTCTATGACTTGTAGTCTTGTAATATATCTCGAAGACAGTGAACATTGCATACCCTGTGGAATCAGATAACCCAAGCTACTGAGCTAAGCAGAATATCCAGTAATCTACTTCTGTATGTGCTCATTTCAAAGTCTTTTATCACTTTTCCCAACACTGAGGACTTACTTCTGACTTTCTTCCCTTCTTTTAAAAAGGTAGCTATAGCATTTACAACACTTGTGGTAGATTCCCTTAATATCTCAAGTGTGCTAAAAGGCCAGCAGCAGTAGCATTATAGCATCATTTGGGAGAATGCTAGAAACACACAATCTCAGGCCTTATCCCAGACTTCCTGATTCAAAAACTGTAGTTTAACAAGAATCCCAGGTGATTTATATGCACATTAAAGGTCTCCAAAGGACTGGTCCATAATACATAAATTAACGCAAGTTATGTCTTATATCATTTACTATTTTGGTACTCTGTCTTAATAAGTTCCTTTATTTCCAAACTTTTTAGGATATGCCTTTAAAGAAATGAAGGAATTGAGTCAAATAATCAAAAATAAACTTCTTAAAGGTCTTTAAAACTTATCTGTTAGCTGATGCTCACAGAGATATGCAAATCAGAGCTGAGCTCATATTGTACTGGAAAAAACATCAGAACTATTGAAATATTTTTTTTTTATTCCTTCAAAGGTTTAAAGAATATGCTACAGTACACTTTTATAGGTAAATAAAAGACTAGTATCTGATATTAAGGGAAGACTGACTAAGTAGGTAATTTGCTAATTAACATTCTCAGAGTAGAAAGCGTGTCTGCTTTACTTAATCTATGTGATATTCTCAAAAGTACTGTGTTCCTGAAGATATCAAGCAAAGAGTTTTGATATCCCAGTCTTGGTAATTGTGAATTGAGTCAATTCAACACATGAGCAAAATGTAGTTTAAAAAGAAATTAACAACAAAGGAGGCAAAGATATACAATGGAGAAAAGACAGTCTCTTCAATAAGTGGTGCTGGGAAAACTGGACAGCTACATGTAAAAGAATGAAATTAGAATACTCCCTAACACCATACACAAAAATAAACTCAAAATGGATTCGAGACCTAAATGTAAGACCGGACACTATAAAACTCTTAGAGGAAAACATAGGAAGAACACTCTTTGCCATAAATCACAGCAAGATCTTTTTTGATCCAACTCCTAGAGTAATGGAAATAAAAATAAACAAAAATAAACAAATGGGACCTAATGAAACTTCAAAGCTTTTGCACAGCAAAGGAAACCATAAACCATACGAAAAGACAACCCTCAGAACCCTCAGAATGGGAGAAAATATTTGCAAATGAATCAACGGACAAAGGATTGATCTCCAAAATATATAAACAGCTCATTCAGCTCAATATTAAAGAAACAAACAACCCAATCCAAAAATGGGCAGAAGACCTAAATAGACATTTCTCCAGAGAAGACATACAGATGGCCAAGAAGCACATGAAAAGATGCTCAACATCACTAATTATTAGAGAAATGCAAATCAAAACTACAATGAGGTATCACCTCACACCAGTTAGAATGGGCATCATCAGAAAATCTACAAACAACAAATGCTGGAGAGGGTGTGGAGAAAAGGCAACCCTCTTGCACTGTTGGTGGGAATGTAAATTGATACAGCCACTATGGAGAACAGTATGGAGGTTCCTTAAAAAACTAAAAATAGAACTACCATACGACCCAGCAATCCCACTACTGGGCATATACCCAGAGAAAACCATAATTCAAAAAGACACATGCACCCCAATGTTCATTGCAGCACTATTTACAATAGCCAGGTCATGGAAGCAACCTAAATGCCCATTGACAGACTAATGGATAAAGAAGATGTGGTACCTATATACAATGGAATATTACTCAGCCATAAAAAGGAACGAAATTGAGTCATTTGTTGAGACGTGGATGGATCTAGAGACTCATACAGAGTGAAGTAAGTCAGAAAGAGAAAAACAAATATCGTATATTAACGCATGTATGTGGAACCTAGAAAAATGGTACAGATGAACCGGTTTGCAGGGCAGAAGTTGAGACACAGATGTAGAGAACAAACGTATGGACACCAAGGGAGGAAAACTGCGGTGGGGTGGGGATGGTGGTGTGCTGAATTGGGCGATTGGGATTGACATGTATACACTGATGTGTATAAAACTGATGACTGATTAAAAAAAAAAAAGATTAACAAAGCAAAAAGAAATTCCTAGACTTACCTATTTTTGTTTTAGTTTCTTATTAGGCTTAGGTACAATATTATTAAGTTAATTATATGAAAAACTGTGTTATAGGGGAAAATATGCAACTTTTTCACACAGTGACACATTTTAATGTGGTTTTTTAATTAAGTAAATCTTACTACGAAAAATGATTAAATTTATTTTAGCGTATCATTTCACCTAAACTTTCCCTCTTACGTCAATTAGTATTAAAGCTATTTTAAATTTTATGTCTTTTTTCAAAATTCTCATAATTTATTTTTATTATAACTTTTTATTTTTAAGTGGTAGTTCACAAGTTTTGATTAGCTAGATCTATGGAGAACAGCATTTTAAAAGTTCAAATTTTGAAATGTAAGGATCCTTTCTACTTCTTCCTTGCTGCTAAAGGGAAAGGGACCACTTTAAATGCAAGAACAATGTCGTTAATTGTTCAGTATTCAACAGCCAGCTGTCAATCTCTACAGAAGCTGGTTTCCCAACACTCCTTTAAGATGGAAGAACATATAGTGCTTAATATATACATAATATTTTCCCTCCCTATGTAATCTTATAATAAATGAAAAACATCTTTCAGTATATAAATAATGGTGGCAGCTTAGATCGAAAGCCCTGAATTCCATGACGTGAGGCACTCTCTGCTTAATTCCTTGAATTTCAATTAACATAAAATACACAGATCTATAAATGTGTGTTGTATTAAAGTAAGCAACATAAATTAAAATCCCAAAAGTTAATCTTTAGAGATATTTTATACAGAAAAGAGAAAATTTCATCCAATCTCTCTCCAACTTTCACTCTTTTTTTGCACCAAAATAATGGAATTCATGGATGAATAAACAAACCAAACAATTGCAGTCACTAATAAGAACCTTCCAATTTTCAAAACTTTTAGTACTTATTTCTGAGCTGCATTGTTTTATATCCTACCCTTAGGGAAGATTTTTTCCAATTGTTTTCTTAGTTAAAGAGCAGGCTTCTGCTAGTTTTAGCTTGCTATTGAGCAAGGAACCACCTCTCTTGTCCATTCTTCTCTTGGTGTCTCATTTTGTTTGACAGTTTGATTAGCCTAGCTTCCTGTTTTATAATATTCTGACTCACCAGGAGAGGAGAATGACTATCAAACCTTATGTCTTAAAAAGCTACTGTATAAATGCACATTTCAAAAAAGAAAATTAGTTTAACTCTAAATATATTTAAATTTTTAACCTACAATTTCTAAAATCAGTTTTTTCTTAGGCTAGAGTAAAAAGCATATCCGATGATGATGATGATGTTGATGGTGATTTTTACCCATGGTGTTTAAGACACAGCTAAAAGATGTAGGGCCACTTGTGAAAGTACTCAAGAAAATATTGATATTTTACTTATAACATTTTTTTTTTACTTAGGAATCTTACAGAGGCAAATAATTCCCAGGTTGAAAGCCCAATCTCTTTTCCCCATTTCTCTTTGCCAATCTTGTCTCTCCAGTCAGGTTCCCTGATTCAATAATCTGTGCCTATCTCTCCATTCACTCAAAAATATATATCCAAATCAAGGCGGTTTATCAAACACAGGCACTGGGAGATACAAGACATTCACCATAGGGAGAGAAAGCAAGTTTAAAATTTATGTAATTTATAATGTGTTTTCACTGATTTCATTTTACAGAACAGCTCTCTCTCTCTTTCTCTTTCTTTCTCCCTCGCTCGAATCCCCTCCCCCTCTTTTACCTCTCCAGGAGGAGGGAACATTAAGGATCTCTTGGTCAATGCCCATTATAATTTTAAATATCAAGTTTATTAAGTCTATAATTCTTCAACTACATCATACTGCACCCCTCTTCTTCCTTGATGGAAAGGTAGGGGCTACAGTATAAAGGATATAAACACATGTAACTTTATATGATAAGTTTATCTTTTAGATTTAACTTCAGATTCAATGGTTTTTTTAATAATGGGAGAAGAGGAATCACACTTCTTATGAAGGACATAAACACTTGAAAGGTGAATGTTAAAAAGTAAAATGATCCTAGGGTATGGTGTTCTGTAAAAACATCATTAGCCTCGAGAAGAAGCAGAGCTGGGGAAACAACTGCACAGAAAAATAGTTATTTTGAAATACTAAATAGAAAGTCTAACTTATTAAAACAAAACAAGTCTCTTTATTGTATCATAAAGGAAAGTGTTGTTTGTCTAAAGAACTCCATCTCCTGAGTACTATTATGACTTAAGCACAGAAATAGACTTGACTTCTACACTTGAATCTCACCCTTTTACTCTGCTACCTGAACTTGAAATTAGTGTGTGTGTTGTTTTCATGGTCATCAGAACTAAACATTTCTTTTCCCTGGTAAAAATGATATTTGTTACAGAAAAGGTAATTTGAAAGAAATTTCCAATCTGTTCTCAGAGAAATTAAATTCCCATAAGAATGTGCACACAAGTTTTGGCCCTTATAATTTATAATCTGTTCTATTTTTCTTCTTGTCTCATGAGAATCCATCTATTAACTTCTAGAACTTTAGATGGACTAGTTGAGAGGTTACCCTCTTCAGCTAAACACTATCACTGTTTATGTGCTTGAGCCATGATAATATTTGATTCAAGCACTGCAAACAGATAAAGTGAACAAATTCAATGATGACACAAATACATTGCCAACTAAAAGATTTGAAAGCAAGTTGCTGTGTCCCACTGCAAACGTCTGTTTGATATTATTAGCATTAAAGTCTATAGCAAAAGAACATGGCAAATCTAAATATGCTTGCTATTAGTTTTTTTGTTTTTCTGGATATCAACTTTTATATCTCTAATTGGTTTTCAGAAAGACTTAACCATATAAAGACTTTCTTACTATGGTTCAGAAAATACCTTATTTCTGTCCCTTTGGCAGACATAAGATTTTAAGTTTGCAAATGCACGAGGCATAGAAGAGTTTCAAATGGTGAACCTTTGTGCTTTGTACATGCTTATATTTTTGTCATCAGTTACTTTCTAGGCTTAGAAAAATGATCTAACTGAATTTTGCTATTAGGCAGCTTAGGAAAATACATTCACATACTTGTTAAATAATTAAGATACCTTCCTGTTTCGAGGGATTATTATACAGAATAGAGGATGTGCATAACACAAAGTTGGTTCTGGGAATAACACTAGTATATGAAGCATAATGACAACTAGGGGATCCAAAATTAAATATAATAATCCAGTAAATTAGAAAGGATTAAATACAATAAATTTTGTTGAGAAATATCCCATATGTGTTTAGCACCTGTAGAAAGGTAAACTTTAGGGATGCAAACAAATTATCTCAAAATTTGCTGTCACAACAGTTGAAACACTATATGTAAAAAACAAAATTTAGTTAACTTCACTATATCTTTTAGCTCTTAAAGCAATCATATAAAGTGGATTGTAATGATGTAGTTTTATAAAAGAGGAAAAGTGGCTGAAGGAAGGTAAGAAGCATTCATAGGTGGTGGGGCCAACATTCAAATCCAGATCTTCCTGACTTTAAATTCCACGTATCTTTTTTTCCCCATGGAACTTATATGAGATCATATACATATATATATATATATATTTAACCATGGGTATCCCAAGTCTTAGAGAAATGACTTTTCACCAAGGAGTAGAAGGGACAGACCCATGGTGAAGAGAGGATTTGAATGACATCTTGAAGGACCTATGGTATCAC
Organism: Eschrichtius robustus; assembly: GCF_028021215.1. Classification (NCBI taxonomy): domain Eukaryota; kingdom Metazoa; phylum Chordata; class Mammalia; order Artiodactyla; family Eschrichtiidae; genus Eschrichtius; species Eschrichtius robustus. The sequence continues at coordinate 59,250,062 of NC_090841.1, read as the reverse complement.
AAAGAGATAGGGCAGACGTGTACTCCAGAAGAAGAGCAAGCATAAGAGAAGTAAGGGATAAGCTAGCAGAAAGCAAACATCTAATGCTTGCTTCTCATAATAATCTCAAAACTTTCTGTTTATAAGACCAAACTGAATTTATTGTTTTCAGCAGTAAGGAAAAATATTTCCTTGTATTAATACTGTTCCAGCAGGTGAGGTCAACATTAAGATATCTATGAGATTTGGATGTCAGTTTTAAGTGTGGTTTTCAATGCTTGGTTGGGATTACAGTATATCATGATTTAATAGTTTGAGATTTAGAGACACAGTAAGGCTATGTTTGATACAAGAGGCTCATTGAACCTTAGGATTCAATATATCCTACAATACTTGCTATTTAAGAGTTCATGGGTCTTCTGGAAAGTTCCTGGACAAAAAAAAATTGCCTCCCCTTGTTTTTGTAAATAAAGTTTTATTAGAACACAGGCACACCTATTCATTTCTTATTATCTTTGGCTATTTTTGTGCTGCAAAAGTAGAGTTGAGTAGTTGCAACAGAGACTCTCTGGCCCCCAAATTATAAAGTATTTAGAAACTGGCCTTTTACACAAAAAGTTTGTGACCCATGGTATAGATGATTTCAGTTCTCATCAACAGTTTGGTTTGCCCCAGCACTGAGAACTAACATTTATTGAGTGTCAACCCTGTCTTAGTCACTATATATTAAGTTTTTCAATCTTTTGTTCATTCAACTAATAGTTATTGAATTCAAGGCATTATTCTAGCCTCTAGGGTTACAGTAGTGGAAAACACACACACAGACACACACACAATTTAAAAAACCCTGCATAGTAGAGCTTTATTCAAATGGAAATAGAAGAAAAAATGAATTAATAAATAATTAGAAAATGTCAATAACCTATATACAATGTTAAAAATAATCTCTACAGAGGAAACATAACTAAAGTAATGAAGGAGGATATGAAATATGAAAAGTGATTAAAATTTTAATACGATGGTATTGCAGATTCTGCCCAGATCCCCTTGACATGATTAGTCACCTCTCAGCAGCATCTTCCTCCAGCTACCACATGTGTTAGTGGTAAGTGCTGGCAATTTACATCCTTGACCATAAGACTGCCCTTGGCTAATAGGAACACTCCAACATCATAGGCCTGGGGGTGATGAGCTCTTCTCCCCCAGTCACTGATAAATGATGAGATAATGGACTTTTCCTGAGGACAACCTTAGGAAATCCGATTGTGGCTAGACTTCTCTAACACCACATTTTTGCCTTATTTTCTTCTCTACACTATCGTGCTCCCTTGCTTCCTTACAACTTTCTCCTGAGTGCATTCTGTTGATAAATAACTTGTACAAGAGTTAATGTTTCAGCCTCTAGTTCTATGAAGTTTGATGTAAGATAGGTGGGAGGGAAAAAGCATAACTAGGAAGATAAACAGTTATAGGGGTTTTCAATGATACAGAACGATATAAGTGTGACTTGGAAAATGGTACTGGCAATAGAGGAAGGGAGGTGAGAATTGAAAGCGTTTTAGATTTATTTTGAAATTTGAGTTAATAGGATTTAATAATGATGTCATGTTAAAAAAAAAAAGAGGAATTGGGAAATAAATCCCTATTTTTAGCTTCAACAAATGGAAGAATGAATGCCATTAACTGATACAGGGAACAATGGAAAAAAAAAACTGCTTTTGAGGAGATAGCAGCTTTGAATTGTTATAGCCGTGTAACAAATTACCCTAAAATTAGTGATTTCAAACAAAACAAACAAAAAATTTTCATGAAACTGCATTCAGGCAGGATACAGTAGGAATTGTTATTATCTGTTAGACTTGGTGTCACCTGAAGGGCTTAAAGGTAGGGACTAGAATCATTTGAAGTCTAATTCATAACCTAGTATTTGTTACTATTGGATAAGACTTTAGCTGGGATTGCCAGGTTGTATACCTATACATGGAGCCTCAACATGTCTTGTGCTTCCTCTCAACATGGTGGTGAGGTCTTGAAGATTGATGTGCCAAGAGAAGGACATGCAGGAGCCATGTTACCTGTTATAATCTAGTTTTAATTTTGATTATAATCTAGCATTGTCACTTTTGGCACATTTTACCACTTTGGCTATCACCAAGTTCTATGGAGATTCAAGTAGAAAAACAAATAACCCAAGTCTCCAACTCTGTTTTTTTTTAATACCTTTATTGGAGTATAATTGCTTTACAATGTTCTGTTAGTTTCTGCTATACAACAAAGTGAATCAGCCATACATATACATATATCCCCATATCTCCTCCCTCTTGTATCTCCCTCCCACCCTCCCTATCCCACCCCTCTAGGTGGTCACAAAGCACTGAGCTGATCTCCCTGTGCTATGCAGCAACTTCCCACTAGCCATCCATTTTACATTTGGTAGTGTATATATGTCAGTACTACTCTCTCACTTCTTCCCAGCTTCCCCTTTCCCCCCTGTGTCCTCAAGTCCATTCTCTATGTCTGCGTCTTTATTCCTGCCCTGCCCCTAGGTTCATCAGTACCATTTTTTTAGATTCCATGTATGTGTGTTAGCGTCTGGTATTTGCTTTTCTCTTTCTGACTTACTTCACTCTGTATAACAGATTCTAGGTGCATCCACCTCATTACAAATAACTCAATTTCATTTCTTTTTATGGCTGAGTAATATTCCATTGTATATATGTACCACATCTTCTTTATCCATTCATCTGTCAATGGACACTTAGGTTGATTCCATGTCCTAGCTATTGTAAAGAGTGCTGCAATGAACATTGTGGTACATGACTCTTTTTGAATTATTGTTTTCTCAGGGTATATGCCCAGTAGTGGGATTGCTGGGTTGTATGGTAGTTCTATTTTTAGTTTTTTAAGGAACCTCCATACTGTTCTCCATAGTGGCTGTATCAATTTACTTTCCCACCAACAGTGCAGGAGGGTCCCCTTTTCTCCACACCCTCTCCAGCATTAATTGTTTGTAGATTTTTTGATGATGGTCATTCTGACCGGTGTGAGGTGATGGTGGGAAGTAGGTATTACTTTGTAAGAAGAGAAGAAGAGTGTGTGAAATGGATTATATATTTATACATATATAATATATATTATATATATATATATATATATATATATATATATATAATATAATCTCCAGCTTTGAGAAATATAGTCTGCTGTGTTCAAGAAATCATGTTTGGACATGATAAGTTTGAGATGACTATTATACATCCAAGCAGAGATTTCAAGAATATGCAGCATATATGGCTGAGTTTAGAGAAAATATAACCCACATCAAAAAATTTAGAAGGCACTGTAATTATGTTTGCATACCTTGGTTAAACATGCTCAAAATCTGTTTTCACAAATGTTCTCTGATATTTGACTATTTAAATTTACTTCTCTAATTCTTAGATTTGCATTCCAAAGAAGGGCAGTGAAACTAAGTGAGGTGTGGCATGAGGAAAATTATGTATTGATATTACAAAGGCAGACAGCTGCCTCAGGCCAGGGAAAACCAGCTTCTTTAGACTAAGAAGGGGTAATTCTTTCTTAAGCTAGCATTTGAAGTGGAAAGTGCTTCAAAATGAACTAAGATTCTAAGACCTCAGTCCTATGTGGAGCCACATTTCACAGTCAAGAACTATCCTTTTTCTATCAATGACAAAGTTGTCAAATAAGACCCGATAAGGCTAAAAATTTCACTACATTTTAATTCAATTCTTATCACAGCAGAATTGGTTTCTGGAAATACTACTCTTTCAGTTAAAAGAGAGAGTTTACTTCATCAAAGTCATTGAAAAACCTGGATTTTTAATTTTTACTTTGAGGTGAGATTTGGGCAATTAGTCTAGATTTTGTCTTGCTTTAATTATAGAATGCCTTCAGAATAAGCCATTCTTCCTTACAACCTGAGTTTTTATGACAGAGCTACCTGGCTCCACATAGCCATGCCCTCAAGGAGAACGTTGTTTCATAGGACCAAAAGCAACACCTTAATTTGCTCCTTTATCAACAGGTAACAAGGTTTATAGGTTCTAGTTCCAGCAAGTAAGCAATGAATTGTATTGCCTTCTGATTCTTATTCCCTAGATATCAATTCCAAATATACCAAATTTCTTATTAAATTCCTTTCAGATCTGCTATCTATAAACAAGTTTTGAAACCAATTATTGTATGAGTTTTGTTCTTTGTTTGAAAGCCTTAGCTTTCCTTTAACTAACTTAAAGAAAAGAAGAATATATTGGAACTTACAGGACCTATGCGGAAGAAGAGAAAGTTGGTTCAGAAAGAATAGAAACCACATAGTTTCAGGATTTCTTTTTAGAGACAAATTCTCAAGAGTCTCATTCCATTGTTGTTGTGAAACTGAATAAATATATATACACATATATTTTTACTCTTGTCCTTTCATCACTGTGTTTATTGTTCAAATACCATGAAGGGAAGTGTACTTTGATTATCAGACCCACCAGATGGTATGCAAAGAGAGGTAGGTAATAGTACATAAGAAAATCAAACACCACCACCAAAAGAAGACAGCCTAAGAAAGAAACAAAAAAATAACCTTAAAACCACCAAAATCCAATGGCTCTTCTGTCTCCTGACAAAAGCTCCTGATTGCCAGAATAGGACTCATTTTAGAAAGCTAAACTTTAAATTGATTATAACCTTTATCCTCCTTTTGGGCACATCTTGATTAGTTTGACATCACATGTGTAAACCTTTATATATAAACAACATATTTTTTCGCTTACATTTTTCAATTCCATAACATTGAATCTTTCAACTTAACATCTGGAACCAGCCCAATGTTCTTGCTATTTTTACAAAAGTGTTCAGTTGAGTAGAACCAGGGAAAGCATTTGCATAACTAATAATGTATATTTGGATCAAACAACTGGCCTCCAAACAAAGATAAACAATATTAGCCTGGAGTATACTTCGTTTCTCTGATTTATTCATAAATATCTTCACGGTCCCCTTCTTTCATAAATATATGTGAGTATACCGAAGGGGAAATTCAATAGGTACACTCTACCAAAAATATATATAGCCTAAATAGTCATTATTTATCTTGGGTTTTGGTTTTATGATTGTGACAAATGTTTGAAAATTAAATGTTACTAAAATTCAGAAAAAGCTTTTAGATTAGCTTAAACTAAATAAAATGAAACAAGCTTATTCATCTGAATTTATCTTATCAAAATGCATAGTTATTTCTGTACTAGAAAGCCTGAAATACTGGTATGGAAAACAAAATTCAGAACTTCATGATTCCCAGTTGAAATGTGATCAGAAACATCCCCTCTGTTCTCTACAGATTCCAAAGGCTCATCAAAGAAAATAAACATACCTGTTAGAGACATTTCCCATATAAATATTTTCTCCCATTCTGAGGGCATAACCTCATTTTTCTAGATTTAATAATGACAACATAAACAATATGTATAAAATGAGTAAAAACATCATGAGAACTTTAAATCAGCAAATGAAAAGCTTATCCACATGTATTTTAATTTTTAAAGGGTGACTTTGATATGTTTATATGTTATAAACTAATATTTTTTGTTGATATGGAACGAACTGGAATGTCTAAATATGGGTAACACTGCTGGTCTCTATGTCACATGTGAATTCTTTCTCATTTTCCTGAGAAATTTTATAGCATATTTTTGTTAATCCAATTAGTTTTCCTACATTGTGAAAAAATTTTTTAAACTAAAACACATGTTTACAGTTACAACGACCTATTTTCCCGAGACTTTTGGCCAATATTTTTTATAGTCATGCTCCTGAGAAATTGCTTGATGACCAAGGCTGAACTACAGATAACTCAATCCCCATGATTTTAAAAATGGGGATCCAGACACAAAGCTTCTATCATATGCCCCGTGTATTTCCATTTCATGATGTACATGAAGTACTTATTTTTGAATTTGCACAGGTAAAAGTCATTATAATGAATGTCCAGTAAAGGAATGTATTATTTAATTAAATGCATTCCCTCATTTTTTTATTGATTTGATTATTATGAGGTAGAGCATACAGCAGCCAGAAAAGACAAGTAAAATCTCCACTCACTTGCACAGGGCATATCAAACACACTGCTGCAAACAGATGGAATATGTCCCCCCAGAATGGTTATATATGTGTTCCCTCATGCATTAAGCTCCTGTTGTGCTAGCACAAGACATTTAGGGCCCTTACTTTTACAAAGCTCATAATTTAATCACTGAGGCATATGTGACAGAAATTTATATGGTGGTGTGGCAGCTGCAGTGCTCATGATTTTTATGAGCAGATGAGAACACACAGGGTAGCTCCCAGGTGAACCTCGTGGGAAGTGGGGAAGGGTCAAGGAAAGGGTCCTACAAAAAGGAGACAAATACATTATTAAAAAAGATAGTGCAACTGGGTTGGCCTTTTCCATAAACAGTTTTGGGAAAAAGATATTCCAAGCCAAGGGACACCATAAGCAAAATCAATAAGGTGACAGAGTCCACAGGGTACAGAGAAATGTAAGCAGTTAGTGCTGAGGCATACAAAGTATGAATTAAGGAGTATGAATTAAAGGCACTGGGAGGTAGGCAGGGATCAGATCAGAGAAAACTTTGCATGTCCCATTGAGAACCTTGCGTTCTATTGAAACAGTAGTGTCATGCCACTGAAGAGTTGGAAGCAAGGTAATGTAAATGTGAAAGTCGAATTTTAGGCTGACTATTCTAGCAACATAGTGGAAGATAGATTTGAAAAAGACTAAAGAAAAACTGAGTCTCTAGCAGCTTTCCTAGCTAGAAATGATAGTAACCATAATAATTGAAGAGGCTGTAAAAGTGTTGAAGGTAAATGTTTGAGAATTTTTCAGGAAGTTCAAGCAGTGAGATTTGCTTAAGTAATGCAGGTGAAGAGACCAGGAATGACTATCAGCTTTATTGGCAACGGGCTACATGATGGCGCTAATAACGAAAATAGAGTAACAGCTGATTAGCAGCCAGGAAATGTGTGTAGACATCATACTGATTTTGAGGTATGTCTGAAAAAGACAGAGATTCTTCAGCATAACTACAATAATTAAAAGAGAGAAATTAGGTCATTCAAGGAGGGGACTAATGAATAAGAGCTTCAAGAAAAAAGTGTAAATCTTGGACTTTTATTAAGCAAGAGGACAGAAAAGGAAGAGAGCAGGGAAACTAGGAGGACATTTTCAGAAAATTAGGACAGTCCAATGTTACAGAAATTAAGGAAGTAGAGAAATATAAGAAATATACAGTTCAAGGTGTCAAATACGGTACAGTCCACATTGTTGCTCAAGTGGGGCCAGACAGGAGTCTCCTAGGAGAGAAATCATGGGAACTAAAACCATATAAGCAGCTGAATGTCTCCTTGATCACAGCTGCATTTGTTGTTTTTAAGTCAGGTAGTAGAGAATTCATATGCTGGAGTGTACCAGGTTACCAGAAATTTTTTTTAAGTTATCCATTTAAGGATTAGGTAGAAAATACAAGAAAAATCTAGAGTTGAAATATAATAGAGTTGTGGAGTCAGAGAAATAGAGATTGAGGACAGTCAGGCCATATAACAAGGCTGCATTCATTTTCAACTGCTGCTGTAACAAATCATCACAAATGAAGTGGTGTAAAACAACACAAATTGATTATCTTGCAGTTCTGTAAGTTAGAAATCTCACACAGGTCCAACTGAGCTAGTATCAGAGTGTTGGTAAAGTTGCACTCCTTTCTGGAGGCTTTTGGGGGAAATCTGTTTTGTTGCTTTGTCCAGCTTCTAGAGGCTCTCCACGATCCTTGGCTAATGGCTCCCTTCCTCCAATTCCAAAGCCAGGAACTTTGTGTCTCTCACATTGTTCTTCTGTAGTTATAATCTCTCTCGGATTCTCTCTCTGACTCTTTTCTCTGCTTCCCTCTTCCAATTTAAGACCCTTGTGATTACATTGGATTTACCCAGTTAATCCAGGATAATGTCTCCATCTCAAGGTCCTTCACTTAATCGCATCAGCAAAGTCCCTTTTGCCTTATAGGTTAACATTCACTGGTTCCAGGCAGTGAGATGTGGACTTCTTTGGGGAGGCATTATTCTTATTCTGTTTATCACACCCTTATAATCACACAAGGTTCTTGTGTGTGTGTGTGTGTTTATGTTTCACATTCTCTGCAGTCCTTACATTCTATAAAATCACTATGGATGCTGAATTAGAGAACACATTGCTCTTAGGAGAAAAAAACAGATTTAGGTTCCTGTTAGCCTCTAGACACATACTTAGGTTAACTGATCCATAAATAACCTTGTTTTATGTGTATTTCTGTTAAAAGACACCTTATTTAATGTATATATTGTTGACTCATTAACATTGAACTCATAGCCAAGAGCACTGATCTTCACCAATAAAATCCCAAAACTTGCTCCCAACTCCTACTCTCCCTCACATAAGAAAATCATATGCACCAAGTTGTTCAAGCCAAAAAGCTAGGAGTCATCTTTTATTACTACCCACATCCAACAATCATCAGATCTTCTCAATTCTAACTTAACAAAATTTCTCCCCATTTTCACCTCTACCAACTTATTTCCAGCTATTTTTTTCTTATAAACTATTTCAGTAGCATCCTCGATTGGTTTCCCAGCTTCTACATTTGCCTCTATAAAAATCAATTCTCTGAAAAGCAGATATATATATATTCATATATATATATATGTATATATATATGTGTGTGTGTGTGTGTGTGTGTATATATATATATATCTATATATATATATAGATATATATATCATGTCTAATTACTTGCTGCTTGATACCCTACACTTACTTTCCATTTATAAACTAAATTGCTGAGCTGTTTACAAAACTTTAGATAATCTGGCCCTTCCTACTTTCAACATTATCTAATACCAACTTCTCTACTCTGTCCTCTTAGGCTGAACTCTTCCTGGTATTATTTTAACTCCCCAAACACCAAACTCAACACCGCAGGAGCCTGGGTCCTACCCACTTTGTAAAGTCTGATAACTCCAGATCCCCTCACTTTCCATATGTTTTATGTTTTCCTAACTCTTACAGCTATTTTAAATGACACCCATTATCTACTTTAAAATTCCCTTTTCTTTCCCATGTTCGGTAGAGTGTAAACTCCAGAAGAACAGGGATTAGTCCTCTACTATACTCTAGGGTGTAGACTAGTCCCTGGGATCTAGGAAGTTTTCACTGAATATGTGTTGAATTGATATCAAACTATTGTTATAGAACATAACAAAATGTCATATTTAATATCAGTTATAAATAATTAAGGCACAGTAGAAATATTATTTATATAGCCAAGTAATGGTGGTATGCTGTATATAGTGTTATCTGTTCATTTGTTTGTTCATTTAAATACTAACAGTTCTTCAGTTTTAGATGAGTTGTAAGTAATGTTCATGATAGGCATCTCTTTTCAATAAAAGATATTAGGACTAATAATTTTGCTGGAAACTGATGGTATGAAAACACAAACATTTTCAAAGGGCTTTACTGTGAATGGTTCACATAGAATGTGTTAGTCAAGGCCTGGAGAATAAATTTACAATAAATTTGGGCACATACACGTATTTTCAATGTTATATAAAAGTTCAAAGTTATCTTAAAGGCATTCCTTTTATACCTCTGAGATATTATTAATATAGGAGTAGAAAATGAACTACAAATGCAAAGGAATACAAAGGAAGTGTAAGTTATAGGAGAACAAAATAATACACTTTCTTAAAAGCAAATATATGGTGTGGGGATGGGGAAAAAGGGGAGCTTATACCAGTAAATAGAATGTTTCAACAAATTTCAGAAATTTGAAAAGTATGGAAGTAGCTTGATTATGAACAAGCCATAGCCCTCTAATATATTTAGAGAAAGCTGAACAAAAGACAGAAACTGATCTATTAATTGGGATTGGAAGTGTCCAGGCTTCCTTGACAGCAGGTATTGCCAAGGACAAAGCTAAAACCTGAAGTTCAAAAGGTGGGGAGGTTGTTTACAAACATTGGTTTGCAAAAAATTAATCATAAATTTTAAAAAATGATAATTAAGTTTCAAGGACATTAAGCCACTGACCAGGAGAATATTTTGGCAAATCACATGTCTGATAAAAGACATATCCTATGCAGAACTCTCAAAGTAATTACTTTTGAGTGAAAGAAACCCAACCAAAAAAAAAAAAAAAAAAAAAAAGCACAGTGTGATTCCAATACGTAAAACTGTAGAAAACTCAAAATATAGTGACAGAAAACAAGTCAGTGGTTGCTTGGTAGGGAGGGGCAGGAGGGATTACACAGACTGTCATAAGGTAATTTTTGCAGAAAACTGTCAGGAGTGAGGAATGCATTCAGTATCTTGATTGTGGTGTTTTTTACACTGGTGTATACATGTGTAAAAACCTACCAAATAGCACATATTAACTTTAAATATGTACCACATATGACGTGTCAATTATACCTTATTGCAGCTGTTAAAAACAAAACAGAGCAAAAAACAAAAATGAAATAAAGCCTTGGTTGGTCACCTCCAGTCCATCTGTGCCAGAGAAGCTGTCAGCTATTACTTACCCTCAAGACATAATTCATATTATTCTCTTCTAGGGAACATAGATACACTGTTCAGAGAGAACTACTTTTCCTCTGGATGATTCTGCCACAGATTTTAAAACAGACGACCTCACTGCCAGATCTCTCTCTCTTGTTCCCAAAAAGCCTGTAGTCAAATTTCCCACTGATAAAACAGTCCTCCCTATCATCAGATGAAACCCATCCAAGCTGCAGTCATTATGTGTCTCAGGCACTACCTATTATGTGTCCTAAGTAAATCAAGGACCACCAAGAATTTACAGGGAGCCAGCAACTTGGGGAAAAAGTAACCAAAAAGAAAAGAAAGAAAAAGGACCAGGAGGATAACAAGCTAATTGTAATATGTTTAACTAAAAAACACAAGATTAAAAGAAATCTCTATAATTGATATACCTAGAGAAATGTGTGAAGATACTTTAGCTAGTAAGCAAAGAAAAATGTCACAGAAATAGAATAATCAGGGATCAAGACTGAACTCTTAAATGTTAAAGTATTAAGTATGTTTAAATATAATAACAACAAAACAAAATGAAATTTTGTACAATGAAAATCAAGAAATCTATAAGATTATGGAACAAAATGATAAAAAGAGAAAAAATGAGGGAAAAGACATGTAAAAAATAATTGAAGAGCTCTAGGATTTATCTAATACAAGTCCAAAAGAGAGGTAAAAATGTGGAACATAGAAAATAATGAAAGAAACAATGTTGGTAATTTTCTAGAATGGGAAAAAAATGGAATCTTCTTAAAATTGTTCAGTGACAGAAACTGATGAAAAATGACCTACCTAGAGATATAACTACTTGAATGCTTCTAGAAATTGAAAAAAATACAAAAGAATAAGAATTAGACTGACATTGGACTTGATGTCAGAAATCATAGAAGCAAGAGACAATTGAGCACCTCCTTGGATGTTTTGAGGAAAATGACTTAGAACAAAGTAGACTGCAGTAAATGTTACTGTGTGCCTGCAGAATAAAGACTACTCAGACAGGCATGTTTCAGAATGTTTACCCCCTATAGAATTCTCTTAAGAAATTTCTTTACATAATCAGGAAAGTGGGGAAGAGAAGGTAGGAGATCTAAGAAAACTGGAAAACTGTTATTGAATCCAGAGGAGTAACAGATGGAAATCCAGCCTTTGCAGAAAGGATTGAGGGAAGGATTTTTCCAGGAAGGAAAGAGACTTGATAGGAAAGAAAGTATAAATGAAGGTATGGGAAAAGGAGGATGCAGGATATAACAGAACAAATGACATCAGAAAATGCAGGAAAAAAAAAAAAAAAGAACAAGAATGGTATGATCAAGCTATGAAGTGAATGAAAATATGTCAGTATTTTAAAACATAAAATAAAATTAAGTGAGTGAATGGCTGTAAGGGAAATAATTAAACTTTAGTGCTCAGTATAAACCAAGATATCCTATGTTAGACTTACAGAGAAGGAAATTAATAATATGACACAAAACTTAGCTCAGTATTAATAAACATATTTATATGGTAATAATAACACAAAGACAGTTTATTTTTTTAACTTTTAAATTAAAACTATAAACAAAGTACAGAAGATTTTGTTGTATTGTAGAATATAACTATTAATAATTATAGCTAAATGTCAGTAACTGTTAAAGATAGAGCCAGAAGGAGGAATGGAATGGGGAGAAAAATTGAAAGGCATGGAATGGGAAGAAAAATTGAAAAAATAGGGAAGTTAATATCATCATCTTACATATTAGAGACTAAAAAGATGGAAAACTTAATTGAGGTTTAAGTATATTAAGTCAAGTTAGAGAACCAGTCAATGAAAGACCTCAAAACAATATAAATATCAGATAGTGGGAGAGGAGACATGGAAGAGAAGATAATACAATCCAGCTAAATTTGCACATTTCATATTGGGTAATCAAAATTATCTGTATTTGTTAATCCAAGAGTAGAACCAGAAGCATAATGTCTAGAGTAATAAAGCTAAATATCAAAAAAAATAGAAATAAAAACTTTGAAAAAATAACATGTAGGAGAGGGATTAAGGATGGAGAAGAAGGAAACAGGAGACAACCTAAGAAGTTCAGTGTAAGGGGTTCTAAGCTTTTGATATGATACTGAGTTCATCTATTACTATGATAAATATAACAAGGTTTAAAAATCAATTAATAGTAAATATTCTATTTTTAAATTTCGACTGATGGTAGGTGAGCATTTCATTGTTATATTTACATCCTAACCAGCCACAGTGCTTTACACAATTCTGCTTTCTTATTTTTTTCTGTCCAGTCATTAATGACAGCCTAGAATATCAGCTAACCTCTGGAGTTAGTAGTTAAGCCTCCATAAAAGGCAGCAAATCACATCCAATGTTCCCCCCTTCCACCCTCCACCCCCTCCTTCTACCCCCCTCCCATGGTTGTGAACCTCTTTTCTTTCTCCAAAGTTCTCTCCAGAACTGACAGAGTTCACTAACAGTTAGTATTTGGATCTTCAGTCCTTGGAGGTCAAAACAGTAGCAGAAGCTATAATGGTTACAAAAATCCCTGCTGTTCCAAAGAAAGTCATGGTAATATTTTATGTTTATTAGTGCTGGGTTCTATATTTTTCCCAAGCAAATTCCAAAACTATATTTTACATTTTTCAATAGTTTCCAGAAGAACTTAGGATTTTTTTTTATAGCAAAACAGATGTACTGGGGAGCACACACACACAAAAGTAATTTAAAATAACTTTTTTTATCTTTCCCAATGTGGGAAACCTCAGAAAGTGAACTTCAAAACAACAAGTTCTTTTTATATTTTTAATTTAACTTATTTTATACAGCAGGTTCTTATTAGTTACCTATTTTACACACATCAGTGTATATATGTTAATCCCAATCTCCCAATTCATCCCACCCCCTCCCCCACTTTCCCCCCTTGGTGTCCATACATTTGTTCTCTACATCTGTGTCTCAGTTTCTGTCCTGCAAACCGGTTCATCTGTACAATTTTTCTAGATTCCACATATACACGTTAATATACGATATTTGTTTTTCTCTTTCTGACTTAACTTCACTCTGTATGACAGTCTCTAGGTCCATCCACGTCTCTACAAGTGACCCAGTTTCATTCCTTTTTATGGCTAAGTAATATTCCATTGTATGTATGTACCACATCTTCTTTATCCATTCATCTGTCGATGGGCATTTAGGTTGCTTCCATGTCCTGGCTATTGTAAATAGTGTTGCAATGAGCACTGGGGTGCATGTGTCTTTTTGAATTATGGTTTCCTCTGGGTATATGCCCAGTAGTGGGATTGCTGTGTCATATGGTAATTCTATTTTTCATTTTTTAAGGAACCTCCATACTGTTCCAAAACAGTAAGTTCTAAATTATTTGTGTTTCCTTGTTATTGACTAATATCATGTGTCTTCTGGGAATTTTATAAGTCAGAAGTTCAAAAAAGACCACAACCCTGAAATACAACCACAGCTTCTTGTTCAAACCCAAACGCCAAACACTGGTGTTCAATTTCCTCCATCTACCAACCTCATTGCAGCTACGGGATCTCATTTTATTTTTTTTCTTAATTTCATTTTATTCAGCAAGCATTTATTTGTATCCTAGTTTAAATTCACTCTACTTAGGCTATTAACAGAGTGGTTTGTTCATGAGTAAACATGAAGTGTATAATTTTCCATTGGCTGAACTCTCAGGAATATTCAAAATGTTTTCTTTGCAAGTCAGGGAAAACCCATCCATGCTACCTACATTAAACAGACTTAAAGAAGTCTTCTGAAGAAGACTTCAGAAGATAAATCTTATAAGGAAACTTTAAATATTTATTTTGGTTTTACACCATTGTTAAAGATACATACATAATTTTGCTAAGTAATTTTTAAATGCATATATGGCTCTTAGATGATTTGTTATTTTGTTTTGTTAATATATATACAATTTAGACCAAACACAAATACCTTCAAGACATGCAAGAAAATATCAATCTGTGAAGTGTCAATTTATAAACTATACTTCATCATATATGTCTCTCTTGCTATAAAACACATCATTATTTTATGTTACACTATGGAAGTAGGTCTCAACAGTGGGTTTAAAATATTCAGTAATTGTTGTTTTACAAATTCTTTGTATGGAAAAAACATGCTGCTAATTAAACTGTAATAAAATACTTATACCATTTAGAAAAGGCTTTCCCAGCCCGGTCCATGGCCTGTTTGGAACCGGGCCTCACAGCAGGAGGTGAGCTGTGGGAGAGCCAGCAAAGCTTCATCTGCCACTCCCCATCACTCCCCATCGCTCGCATTACCGCCTGAGCCATCCCCCCACACCCTGTCTGTGGAAAAACTGTCTTCCACGAAACCAGTCCCTGGTGCCAAAAAGGTTGGGGACCACTGATTCTAGAATACCGTTGATCCTTGAACAACGTGGATATGAACTGTGCAAGTCCACTTGTACTCAGATTTTTTTTCAATACATAGACAGCTGGCCCTCCATATCCATGGATGCAAAACCTGAGGATGCCGAGGGCCAACTCTAAGGGACCTGAGCATCCGCAGACTTCGGTTCCAATTTCCTGTACCCAATCCCCCACGGATACAAAAGGCCGGCTGTACTTACATTACACTCATTTTTAAAAAACTCTTAAGCCAAATTTAAACAGATCTTTATTAAAAATATTGTTCATATATAGGCATACCTTGTCTTATTGCACTTCTTTTTATTGTGCATCACAGATATGGCATTTTCTACAAATTAAAGTTTTGTGGCAACCCTGCCTTGATCAATTCTATTGGCACCAGTTTTCTAAGAGTGTTTGCTCACTTCATGTTCTCTGTGTCACATTTGGTTCATTCTCACAATATTACATCACTTTATCGTTATTATTATATTTGTTATGGTGATCTGTGATCAGTGATCTTTGATGTTACTATTGCAATTGTTTTGGGGACACAAACTGTACCCATAAAAAATGAGGAACTTAATAGACAAATGCTGTGCATGTGCAGCCTGCTCCATCAACTGGTCAAGGCCTTGTCTTCCCCTCCTCAGGCCTCCCTATTCCCTGAGACACATAACAATATAGAAATTAGGCCAATTAATAATCCTACAATGGCTTCTAATTGTTCAAATGAAAGGAAGAGCTCACGTCTCTCACATTAAACCAAAAGCTAGAAATAATTAAGCTTAGTGAGGAAAGCATGTCAAAAGCCAAGGTAGGCCAAAAGCTAGGCCCCTTGCACAAAAAAATTAACCAAGTTGTGAATGCAAAATAAAATTTTTGAAGGAAATTAAAAGTGTTACTTCAGTGAACACACAAATGATAAGAAAGCGAAACAGCTTTATTGCTGATATGGAGAAAGTTTTGGCGGTCTGGATAGAAGATCAAACCAGCCACTACATTCCCTTAATCCAAAGCCTAATTCAGAGCAAGGGCCTAACTCTCTTCAATTCTGTGAAGTTTGAGAGAAGTGAGGGAGCTACAGAAGAAGAGTTTGAAGCTAGCAGAGGATGGGTTATGAGGTTTAAGGAAAGAGACAATCTCCATAACATAAAAGTACAAAGTAAAGCAGAAAACGCTGATGTAGAAGCTGCAGCAAGTTATCCAGAAGATCTAGGTAAGATCATTAATGAAGGTGCCTACACTAAACAACAGATTTTCAATGTAGACAAAACAGCCTTTTATTGGAAGAAGGTGCCATCTAGGACTTTCATAACTAGAGAGGAGAAGACAATGCCTGGCTTCAAAGCTTCAAAGCACAGGATGGCTCTCTTATTAGGGGCTAATGCAGCTGGTGACTTGAAGTTGAAGCCAGTGCTTATTTACCATTTAGAAAATCCATTAAGAAATATGCTAAATCTACCCTGCCCTTGCTCTATAAATGGAACAACAAAACCTTGATGACAGTACAGTTTGTTTACAAAGAATTTGTAAAACAATTACTGAATATTTTAAGCCCATCGTTGAGACCTAATTCTCAGGAAAAAGAGATTCCTTGCATAATACCACTCATTGACAATGCACCTGACCACCCAAGAGCTCTGACAGAAATGTATAACAAGATTAATGTTTTCATGCCTGTTAACATAGCATCCATTCTGTAGCCCCTAGATCAAAGAGTAATTTCAAGTCATTATTTAGGAAATACATTTTGTAAAGCTATAGCTGCTATAGATAGTGATTTCTCTGATGGATCTGCGCAAAGTCAATTAAAAACCTTCTGGAAAGGATTCACCACCCTACATGCCACTAAGAATATTCCTCGTTCATGGGAAGATGTCAAAATATCAACATTCACAGGAGATTGGAAGAAATTTATTCCAGTCCTCATGGGTGACTTTGAAGGGTTTAAGATTTCAGTGAAGCAAGTAACTGCAGTTGTGGTGAAAATAGCAAGAGAACTAGAATTAGAAGTGGAGCCTGAAGATGTGACTGAATTACTGCAAATCCCATGATAAAACTTGCACAGATGAGGAGTTGCTTCTTATGCATGACCAATAAAAGTGGTTTCTTGAGTGGTTTCTATTGCTGGTGAAGGTGCTGTGAAGATTGTTGAAATAACCACAAACGATTTAGAATATGACATAAACTTAGTTGTTACAGCAGCAGAAGGACTTGAGAAGATTGACTTCAGTTTTGAAAGAAGTTCTACTACGGGTAAAATGCTATCAAACAGTATGGCATGCTACACAGAAATCTTTCATGAAAGGAAGAGTCAATCGATGCAGCAAACTTCACTGTTGTCTTATTTTAAGAATTCGCTACAACCACCCAACCTTCAGCAGCCACCGCCCTGATCAGTCAGCAGCCATCAGCATCAAGGGAAGACCCTCCACCAATAAAAGGTTACAATTCACTTTAGGCTTCAGATAATTCTTAGCATCTTTTATCAATAAAGCATTTTTAATTAAGCTAATGTATATTATTTTTTAGACATAATGCTATTGCACACTTAATATAGAGTAAACATAACTTTTACATGTATTAGGAAACCAAAATAGTTGTGTGGCTTGCATTATTGTAATATTCACTTTATTGTGGTGGTCTCTAACCAAACCAACAATATCTCCGAGGTATGCAAAAAAATATTAATAAATAATACATAGTAGATAACGATTCCTAAAACATCTTCCCGCTTAGGGTCTTTCCATTTATTCTCAGCTTGGAGTTGCCCATGTCTACAATTTTTTGCACGATATCTTCTATATATTAAGAATATTGGTAATGGAGCATTTCTTAAAATGGTGATACTGGTCTCTGAGACACTGGTCTCTGAGATTTTCATTCAAGCCACTGCCACCCGTTCTACAAATCTTGATGACATCACATCTTTGACTTTTCTAGATAGTTTAAGCAGGTTTTCACACGACAACCAGGCTCCTACTATTTCCTCAAGTATCCTTAATCAGTTTTGTTGAGTGAAACATTGAGGAGTTGCCTTTGTCCCATGAGGCCTCTTGGGATTCTGACCAATCTGTGCAGCCAGGTCAAAATGGCTGCTGCCCAACAGCATCAGAACAACGCCATCAATCTTAAGACGCATCACATCTCAGAATTATTATAATGTGACAGAATGTTCATTCTAGAAACAATGGCATGTGGTTAAATAAATGGTAGGACCTGTTGAAAACCAGATAGTGTCTGAAGAACCACGAGGCATATAAATTCAGCAGTTCTATTTTTTTTTAAGATAGAGCCAGTTTACTAAAATAAATTTGAGATCTAAATTTAGATAGTAGGCTTCAAGTTCACAATCATCTACTTAGACCGTGAAAACATCAAGAAAATTTAAAAAGCAACATTATTTTACATGGATCGTCTCCTTCTTCACAACTCTACACATATTTAGGTTGTTCATATATGAGATTTCCCTATTCTTTTCTAATATTAAAACTCTTTAATGTAAAAACTAAAATCACAGTCTACGTGGTTTAACTTCATGAACACTTTTAAGTTTAAAAAAATTAACAACAAAATATTAGTTCAGTAATATTCTTCAGTGAGTTTTTTCCATTTGTTTTAACATCTAAAGTATATTTAGCACATATATCTGAAGTATAACATGTTATTTATTGACTACTATATACTGAATGATCCTAAATTGTAGCATCTTAAAACAACAAACTTTTATTATCTTCCAGTTTCTGTGGATTAGGAATCCAGTTGCAGCTTAACTGCATGTCTCTGATTTTAAGATCTCTCATAAAGTTGCATCACAACATCAGCCAAACCTATGGTCTCATCAAAGGCTCAGCTTGTGTGGTCATTGGCGTGGCTTGCTGTACAAGCTATGTGTCCATAGGGCTGCTTCAAGACATGGCAATGGCTTCCCTAGGATCAGGTGATCCCAAAGACAGCAAAAGACAGCACCCAAGGCAGATGTCCCAGTCATTTTGAAACAATATTAGAGGTGACATAACTATTCCTTCCATATTCTATTCATGAACAGCAGAAGGTGGGGGTCTCATTGGAGCCAAATTAGCAGCTGCCCCCAACATAGGGCTATATATGGTGCCTGAGTTAAATATGGATAAGTTTCATCATCCATCCTTCTATTTGTTTATTTACTCCATAAATATTTATTGAGTTGCTACTAAAAAACAGTCATTATGTTTGTTCCTGAGATTGCAGTGCTTAATCAAAAAGAATGATCACTGGAAGTCAATGTAGGCGGAAAGTGTAGAATGTTTTGAAAGATAAGTATATGTTACTAAGCAGGGAAACAGTCCAGGTTGAGGGAATAATAGCAAAGTCATAAAAGAATGAAATAGTGTGACTAATGTTGGCAATTGTAAATAGGTGGTACTACCTGGGTAGGAGCATGATATGGATAGTCATTGGACATAATTTTGAAAAGTAAAGAAGAACCCATAAAAGATCTTGTGTACTAATTAAAGTATCTGTCGATTATCATTTCAGCTGTGAGAAACCACTATAAGGGAAAGTAACTTGATCATAGTAATGATCTAGAAAGACTTTATGATCACAATGACAAGGATTAATTTTAGAGGGCAATGCTATAGACGGGGAAATTATTTATATAAGTCCCCCAGTCAAAGTAGGATGCGATTAAATTAGTAGTAGAGGTGGAATATAAAAAGAAAAACAGATTCAAGTATTATTATGAGGTATAATTAATGGGATACAGTCCTTAATTAATGTGGTGAAGAGACAGAGGACATGATCAACACTGAAATGCATTCAGTTTACTAATGGCTTTGGTAAAAAGTGGCATCATTTAAAATTGTAAGAAATGCATTGGAAGAAACATGTTTTGTGACTATTTAAGTAATGTAATCGTGATATATTTAATTTGAGGTGCTTGTAGCAGTAAACTATAATGGTTGAAAGCTCAGGCTTTAGAGAAAGAAATATATGCATTATAATGCTGGAGTCTACAATATAAATGTGACAAGGCTTTTAACTTCTTCTTTTTTTTTTTTAATGGGATTTATTTATTTATTTATTCATTCATTCATTCATTCATTCATTCATTTATTTATGGCTGTGTTGGGTCTTCGTTTCTGTGCGAGGGCTTTCTCTAGTTGCGGCAAGCGGGGGCCACTCTTCATCGCGGTGCGCGGGCCTCTCACTCTCGCGGCCTCTCTTGTTGCGGAGCACAGGCTCCAGAAGCGCAGGCTCAGTAATTGTGGCTCACGGGCCCAGTTGCTCCGCGGCATGTGGGATCTTCCCAGACCAGGGCTCGAACCCATGTCCCCTGCATTGGCAGGCAGACTCTCAACCACTGCGCCACCAGGGAAGCCCTTAACTTCTTAAAATAGACACACAAATCTCTGTCTGCAGGCTTGGAGAGAATGAGTTTCTTGGACACGTAAATCTTATAAAAGTAAAATTTTGTTTCAATAGCTAAAAAGATATATTATTAGCAAAGGAATCCACTATACACCTTGCCGGGGTTATTCAGTGAGAGCATCGCTCTGAATCTCCCTACATTCTCTTAAGAGCCTCAGGCAAGTGACATTGGTATTCTGCAGCCCAAACCCTAAGTAGGGTATTACAGAATCTCTTCTGCCCCATTTATGTCATGGTGCATCTACCATTAGCAAGTCTTACCACCTCAATCCAGGTTTTGGGTAAAATTCCTTCCTTTGTCTTAACAGCTTCAATTTACTGCATTGTTCTCATGTTTTATAATGAAGACTAAGTATCATGCATGCACGGGTACAATTCAAATATAAAATTATAATCTGTATGTGGATATGCAGTTACAAGACCTGGGACATATGGAGCCTGGCCGGGCTGTCCAGGGCTTGTCACATTCCAAACACTGGTTGTGGACTTCAGTGGTGATCTCCTGTTTTCTGACCAAACTTAATAACCAAGAACAAGATGATACAGGTAGTAGTTCTTTCGAACTAGTTAAAAAACATGCTACTACAACTTAATAACTACTGCCAGGTAGTGTAAACAGTGTACTGCTTCCATCTTTAAACACCAATTGGAACTATTTTTGAGCCACCTCCAATTCCAATTGCCCTATTTTAAGGGACTGAGACTAAAAGAACCCGGCACTGTTAAAGTACTTTTTGCAAACCCCCTGACTGATTAATGGACACAGAACATGATGTATTTCACAGATGGATTAATAGACACAGAACATGATGTATTTCAGAAATTCTATCAACTTCCTGTTGAAGAGCTATCTGATTTCTTGTGACGATGCTACCAATAATTTTTGTGGTGGTGAAAATATTAAAAATCAGACTTTTCATTTTCCATTCTCTTATTTCCAGAGAGCTAGCGCATAATAATTTTTGGACATAGTACCCTACACTATGTGGATCCCAACTGGTTCAGTAGCTCTAGTCATTTCTGATGAGTTACCGAGATACGTCCTGTGGAAGGATGGGGGGCAGAACAAGTGCCACTGCTGACATCCATTTTCCAATAAAAGGGAATATTTGATAAACCTACTGTCATACTACCAATATTCAGTAATATCACTTTAGTAGGGGAAATTACTGGTATTCATGAATTGAGGACATCTGTAGCGTGAGACAGCTTCTAATCTATTCCCTACACTGTGGCGACTACAGGAATGAGGGCATTCTGCTTGTGCTCCAGGGAGTGTGCGTGCAGTAAACACCCTGCTGATTCCTGCATCCTTACGGCCATCACTGAGGAAACATTAGATACACATTCTTCCTCTTCTAGATTATTTTAGATTGGTTGGCTATGTTGACTCTTTTAGCTAGATATATAATGAGGATAGGTATGGGCATCTAGTTCATGTTTCAGTGCTGATTAGGTAAATGAGAAGTCCAAGACTCATTGCTTAATTCTGCCTAGCCCCCCACGACTTTGGCTATAAAATGATTTCCTTGGTCGCTGGTAATCATTTGTGTTATGGGTCATTCTATATATTGCTTATAAATCATTTTGCTCATGGGAATTGTAATGGGCTTGGAAGAATGGTCCATCAAAAAGTGATGCACTTATGGGGACTTCCCTGGCAGTCCAGTGGTTAAGAATCCACCTTCCAATGCGGGGGATGTGGGTTCGATCCCTGGTTGGGGAACTAAGATCCCACATGCCTCGGGGCAACTAAGCCTGAGCACTGCAACTACTGAGCCCATGTTCCACAATTAAGACCCAACGCAGCCAAAAATAAATAAATAAATAAATATTATGAAAAGTGATTCATTTATGAATCTGTATTGTGAAGCCAGGAGCTTTGGATAGAAATAGAATAAATCTCCTAACCTATTAAATGGATTCACTCACCAAAGGACAGTTCTCCACCTGCTTTTTGGAATTCCAGTATAGTATAAACATAATGTCTATGTGCACTGGGAAACCGAAAAATGTGTGTGGCTCGCCTTATTGTAATATTTGTTTTGTTTGCAGCAGTCTGGAACTGAATTCTCAATACCTCTGAGGTATGCTTATGTGTGTATTTCTGGCTTCTATATGAGATAATGTTCCCTCATGTGTATTTCAGTGGCCTCCAAGACACAATAGCATGTAAACAGTTTTGCTTTTTTTCCCTCAAATATTCTATATCACTGGTGAGTGATGAAGAATATGGATTAGAACCAAAAGAGGCTAGTGTTGGCTCCCCTAATTAAAGTCTGCACAGGCTCTTTTCAGTTTGGATGGGACTAGCTAGGACAATGATACTATCAGTTCTTAAGTATTATACTTCCCAGGCTTCTTTAGTGCACTCTAGGATCTTGGCTTTCTGTGGTTCCTTTGTTGCATTTAAAATAACTTCATAGAGGTTCAACAGGAATGTCCCGATATGAAGAATATGAGCTCTATTATGGACTGATGAAATGTTTGATTCTTTTGCTCCATGCTGATAAGATGATTTCAACAAATTTTGCCTCAGTAAATACATTTCACCATTTTCGAGGAGGCTCTGAATTTTCTCAATACTGACTTCCCCATCACAATGCTGCCAGGATGGGTTTCTACCACACCCAGAACTTGCTTCTTAGTTTTAATTTTTCTATCACAAGGTTGCAGAGATAGTTCCTTCAATATTCAGCACTATTCCTGCTTTGGAGAACCCCATGCTATAGACTAAGGCTTGTTGCACATCTTCGTCTTTAGTGAGACCCACAGCAGAATGTCACCATTGCAATGAAATACTGGAGGCGATGAGGCACTGTGGCATTCTCTCAGTACCTCTCTCATCCAACATACACACACACAATTTTACAGTAATACTAAGGCAACTCGAGGCACTCTTGGAGAGACATGGTGAGGTATACTGTGATCTTACCTTGGTCTGTGCAAATTGTTCCTGCAATATACATTTACTGAGAGAATGCTGATTCTCTAGCTCAGTTACTCCATACAGCTCACAAGAGGTTGGGAACTTTTGACTACCATTGTTGGTCAGGTCTAGCACTGAATTGATGATGGGAGCAACTGCTTTAATGATAATAATTCACCATGTGTCATCCAGAGATTATTATATAAAGATTTATTATAGGACATTTATTTTGGTAAAGTTTAAGTCTCTTTAACACACATCTAGTATATGATACTGCTTGAAACTATCTGTCAGAACTTGGCAGCTCCAGGAGACTCCACTGGGTCTTTCCCAAAGGTTGAAACATGCTTACCTGGTACCTGTCTTCCCTTTCATTGAAGCACATTTATTTTTAACACACACAAACACTCATGCAGAGACTGATCAGCCTTCACAACCTGGATGCCAGTGAAGGGCCCCAACTATATATATTTGAGCCTTGACTTGCACTCCTGTCATGATTCGTTCAAAACTACGATGTTGCTATGGATGCTGTGCTATGTTGTTCAGATGTCTGCTGGGAACTGAAGGCAACTGCCTCAGTTTCTGAGAGTTACTTCACTTAATGGCATGTCTCCTTCCTAGGGCAGCTCACACCCAGAAATAGATCATTATTACTATATCACTATATAAGGCTTCAAAGCCCCATTTGCCTCTCCTCAGTGTGGGACAACTCTGAAGGGTCATGCCAATTTCACAACTACCCATGTGAATCCCAGTGGGATCCTTACTATGACCTTGCCACAGCCCAACATTTCCCCTCCCCAGATCGGCTTCCTTCCCAATAAAATTCCTACACACTAATCTCCACTCAGAGTCTTCTTCCTAGGGAACACAATCTGTCACAGATGTTTCTTGCTTTACCCATTTGGGATTTTTTTCACCAAAAAATTAGTTAATATTGACTAATAATAACCAGTATTAATATCAGTTTGTTTTCTAGTATCTAGTAAGCCTCTAAGCTTTGTTCACCTCTTCATTATTAATGAAACAGTCTCACCAACATATGACATCAGCTATTATTTCTTCCCCATACTTTCTAACCATACCTATAGCCATCATTGGTAAAATTCTCTGTCCATTTAGGCATTATTGACCTATTTTTGAGCTACATTGATATTTCTCCCCTTGCAACCAACTTGCCTCTCTCACCCAGGTAGCAATATTTAATGATGTTAACTCACTATGTCATGGTGGCTGGAGTTTCCATACTATATGTCTATCAGGACTTTCCAATGAGGTGGAGCCTCTACCAATAATAAATCCTCATTAAGTTAACCGTTTACTTCTAAAAACATCCGAAACTAGAAAATGTGAACTCTCCTCCCAAGAGATGGCACCCCATCTCGTAGCAAATCCATCTGGATTACATATTTTCTCAGACATCATTATTTAATGATGGTTATTTCTACCCTGGGACTCTTACACTTTATAGCAAGGGCAGAGGGTACTTCCTTATTCAACCATATTTTGTAAGCCCCAACCTGCCATTCAGACAGGCTGAGGACTAATTCTGCCAGAGATACAATCTGGTAGAATTCAACTTCACTGAGTCAAATCAGTTGTGACCCACCATTTATTAGGTTTGAAAATACTGTTCTTAATTGTTGTCATTCTAGAGACATCTACAGTGAAATAGAGCTTTTTGAAGATGTACTACCTCATTATTATTTAACACACTCCGTTTTTCTTCATTACTAGTCATGCTACAATTTAGGGGCAGTATATCATCCAAGTAGCCAGGAGCATGACCTTTAAAGCGTCTTCCTGGGGTCCAATCCTGGATCTACTACTCTCCAGATATATGTAATTCTCAAAAATATGGATCAAAATAGTGCCCACCTTAACTTTGGGGCTGTAGTAAGGGTTAGTTTGCATTTTAGAACAGTGTCTGGGACAGAGTAAGTACCATACTGTGTGAACCATTACTTACGATTATCTGGGAAAACACAGTCACCAGGCATCTGCTGCTTGACGAAATGCCTTGGCCCATCCTCTGGTAGTGAAAAGGAAGAAAATAAACAAGCTCTGTTACCACCATAGCATTCAGTATTTTCATAGATAGATAGGACTAGAAAAATAGGGATTTCCTCTTCAGGGGACACTCATCTCCAGATTCTCTCACCCATCCAGCTTTGTTCTTTCTCAATAGCATAAATTTCATCTAACAGGAGGAACGTGTGCATGCTTGGAGTATGCCCGTGGGCTCCAAACTCTTTACACTTGAGTAGTAATTAAATCAATCAAGTCTTCCTCTGCTATGATTCCAAGTGCTTTCAGAATGTGCAAGCTGCCTCAGGCAGCTTCTCTCCTTCTGCTTTCAATTAAGTTATCTCTGCCCCCACCTGCCAAGTGAATTGAAATACAAGGTAACATATTTCTTCCAAGAAGTCCCCTCCATTCCTGTATCTTGTGCTTCCTGGCTGGTGCAAGCTCCCCTAGACCTGCTCCCCGTCAGACTGCAGACTGGGGACTCACAGGACCCCATGCTCGGCAGCGAACAGGTGCAGTGGATTGCCAGCCATCCTGTAGAGAGAAGGCTTATTCCCCATCAGCCTTTTAAAACTTAAGGCAGGAGGTCATTTCTACTAACGCTTATGTTTTGTGTCCAATAAAGTAGAGCACAGGGACAGATGCTGGTGAAAAATGAGGCCTCTGCTTCTTATGTGGGGAATTTTTTTTACAATAAGCTGAAAGGAAGCAATGTCAGGGCAGAGTGTGCCAGGCTGGGAGTGGGCAGTCAGCAAGCCCCAGTGTTTACTCATGCTGGAAGCGCCGGTATTGCGTGCCAATGGCATTAGTCATGTCTAGGGGAGATCCGGCTAGGCTACAGGGAGCTCTAAGCATATCCCTGAGAACTCCCAACCCAACTACTTTCTGTAAAAGTAAAAACTATCTTTTTAGCAAGCCACTTCACCTGGACATAACATCTGTGCTCTGGTTAGTTTTTAATGTCACAATAGAAAGATCGTGTCACGCTACCTGTGGAAAAGGCACAGTGACTAAGCAGCGCACGTGTACTCATATATTACAGCTGCAGGAACACGGTTAGTAAGTGCGCAGTATATGCACAGGTCAAATGACCCACAAGGACCAGCCTTTTGGCTCTCTGTCACTTAGTGCTGGAGACTTGTTAACAAGTTACTTAATCTCTCTGTACTGTAATGTTCTCTACTGTTAAATGTGGATAATAATATGCCAAGATACTTGAGGTGATTAATTAATTCATGTAACCTGAAGTGATTAGTGCTACCGTCATTGTTATTACCATTGTTACTGTGGTTGTTACTATGCTTTTTAGAATGTAAGATTTATGTTTCCTTGCCTAATAGTGATAAGAGTTAGCATATATTAAGCTTATATTCTGTAAATTTCTGTTACATGCTTTATAACGATCTTTTTTCCTCGTCTTGCAACAGCCAACAAAGGAGGTTCTATTCAAAATGCCATTTTCAGATTTGTAAATTGAAAGAGAGTAAGTGTAAGTAACTTAGCAAGGCCACCCAATAGCAACAACGAAACAGAAAAAAAACAAAAAAACTGGAGGAGCTTCAAGATGGCGGAAGAGTAAGACGCGGAGATCACCTTCCTCCCCACAAATACATCAGAAATACATCTACATGTGGAACAACTCCTACAGAACACCTACTGAACGCTGCCAGAAGACCTCAGACCTCCCACAAGGCAAGAAACTCCCCACGTAGCTGGGTAGGGCAAAAGAAAGAAGAAAAAACAGAGACAAAAGAATAGGGACGGGACCTGCACCTCTAGGAGGGAGCTGTGAAGGAGGAAAGGTTTCCACTCACTAGGAAGCCCCTTTGTGGGCGGAGAGGGCGGGTGGCGGAGGGGGGAAGCTTCGGGGCCACGGAGGAGAGCGCAGCCACAGGGGTGCGGAGGGCAAAGCGGAGAGATTCCCGCACAGAGGCTCGGCGCCGAGCAGCACTCACCAGCCTGAGAGGCTTGTCTGCTCCCCCGCCGGGGCGGGCGGGGCTGGGAGCTGAGGCTCGGCCTTCATTCGGATCCCAGGGAGAGGACTGGGGTTGGCTGCGTAAACACAGCCTGAAGGGGTTAGTGCGCCACAGCTAGCCGGGAGGGAGTCCGGGAAAAGGTCTGGAGCGGCTGCAGAGATGAGAGACTTTTTCTTTCCTCTTTGTTTCCTGGTGCGCGAGGAGAGGGGATTAACAGCGCCTCTTAAAGGAGCTCCAGAGACGTGCGCACGCCGCGGCAATCAGCGCGGAAACCAGAGACAGGCATGAAACGCGAAGGCTGCTACTGCCGCCACCAAGAAGCCTGTGTGCAAGCCCAGGTCACTCTCCACACCTGCCCTCCTGGGAGCCTGTGCAGCCCGCCACTGCCAGCGTCCCGTGAGCCAGGGACAACTTCCCCGGGAGAACGCACGGCATGCCTCAGGCTGCTGCAACGTCACGCCAGCCACTGCCGCTGCAGGCTCGCCCCGCCTCCTCCATACCGCTCCCTCCCCGCGGGCTGAGTCAGCCAGAGCCTCCGAATCAGCTGCTCCTTTAACCCCCTCCTGTCTGGGCGGGAACAGACGCCCTCAGGCGACCTACATGCAGAGGTGGGTCCAAATCCAAAGCTGAACCCCGGGAGCTGTGCGAACAAAGAAGAGAAAGGGAAATGTCTCCCTGCAGCCTCAGAAGCAGCGGATTAAATCTCCACAATCAACTTGATGTACCCTGCATCTCTGGAATACCTGAATAGAAAACGAATCATCCCAAATTGAGGAGGTGGACTTTGGGAGCAATGATATATATATTTTTCCCCTTTTTCTCTTTTTGTGAGGGTGTGTGTGTATGCTTCTGTGTGTGATTTGTTTATATAGCTAGGCTTTTACCACTTGTCCTAGGGTTCTATCAGGTTTTTTTTGTCTTTTGGTGGTTTTTTTTTACTATAGTTTTTTTAGCACTTATTTTCATTGGTGGATTTCTCTTTTGGTTTGGTTGCCCTCTTCCTTTATTTTTTTATTACTTTTTAAAAAAATTTTTTTACTAATTTTTTCATTTTTATAACTTTATTTTACCTTACTTTATTTTATTTTATCTTCTTCTTTCTTTCTTTCTTTTTTATCTCCCTTTTATTCTGAGCCATGTGGATGACAGGCTCTTGGTGCTCCAGCCAGGCATCAGGGCTGTGCCTCTGAGGTGGGAGAACCAAGTTCAGGGCACTGGTCCACCAGAGACCTCCCAGCTCCACGTAATATCAAACGACGAAAATCTCCCAGAGATCTCCATCTCAACGCCAAGACCCAGCTCCACTCAACGACCAGCAAGCTACAGTGCTGGACACCCTATGCCAAACAACTAGCAAGACAGGAACACAACCCCATTCATTAGCAAAGAGGCTGCCTAAGATCATAATAAGGCCACAGACACCCCCAAACACACCACCAGATGGGGACCTGCCCAACAGAATGACAAGATCCAGCCTCATCTACCAGAACACAGGCACTAGTCCCCTCCACAAGGAAGCCTACACAACCCACTGAACCAACCTTAGCCACTGGGGACAGACACCAAAAACAATGAGAACTACAAACCTGCAGCCTGAGAAAAGGAGACCCCAAACACAGTAAATTAAGCAAAATGAGAATACAGAGAAACACACAGCAGATGAAGGAGCAAGGCAAAAACGCACCAGACCTAACAAATGAAGAGGAAATAGGTAGTCTACCTGAAAAAGAATTCAGAATAATGACAGTAAAGATGATCCAAAATCTTGCAAATAGAATGGAGAAAATAAAAGAAACGTTTAAAAAGGACCTAGAAGAACTAAAGAGCAAACAGTGATGAACAACACAATAAATGAAATTAAAAATCCTCTAGAAGGAATCAATAGCAGAATAACTGAGGCAGAAGAACGGATAAGTGATCTGGAAGATAAAATAGTGGAAATAACTACTGCAGAGCAGAATAAAGAAAAAAGAATGAAAAGAATTAAGGACAGTCTCAGAGACCACTGGGACAACATTAAACACACCAGCATTCGAATTATAGGGGTCCAAGAAGAAGAAGAGAAAAAGAAAGGGACTGAGAAAATATTTGAAGAGATTATAGTTGAAAAGTTCCCTAATATGGGAAAGGAAATAGTTAATCAAGTCCAGGAAGCACAGAGAGTCCCATACAGGATAAATCGAAGGAGAAACATGCCAAGACACGTATTAATCAAACTCTCAAAAATTAAATACAAAGAAAAAATATTAAAAGTAGGAAGGGAAAAAAAAAAAATAACACACAAGGGAATCCCCATAAGGTTAACAGCTGATCGTTCAGCAGAAACTCTGCAAGCCAGAAGGGAGTGGCAGGACATATTTAAAGTGATGATGGAGAAAAACCTACAGCCAAGATTACTCTACTCAGCAAGGATCTCATTCAGATTTGACGGAGAAATTTAAACCTTTAGAGACAAGCAAAATCTAAGAGAATTCAGCACCACCAAGCCACCTTTACAACAAATGCTAAAGGAACTTATCTAGGCAGGAAACACAAGAGAAGGAAAAGACCTACAATAACAAACCCAAAACAATTAAGAAAATGATAATAGGAACATACATATCGATAATTACCTTAAATGTAAATGGTTAAATGCTCCAACCAAAAGACATAGACTGGCTGAATGGATACAAAAACAAGGCCCGTATATATGCTGTCTACAAGAGACCCAATTCAGAACTAGGGACACATACAGACTGAAAGTGAGGGGATGGAAATAAGATATTCCATGCAAATGGAAATCAAAAGAAAGCTGGAGTAGCAATTCTCATATCAGACAAAATAGACTTTAAAACAAAGACTATTACAAGAGGCAAAGAAGGACACTACATAATGATCAAGGGATCAATCCAAGAAGAAGATATAACAATTGTAAATATTTATGCACCCAACATAAGAGCACATCAATACATAAGGCAAATACAGCCAAAAAGGGGAAATCAACAGTAACACAATCATAGTAGGGGACTTTAACACCCTACTATCACCAACGGACAGATCATCCAAAATGAAAATAAATAAGGAAACACAAACTTTAAATGATACATTAAACAAGATGGACTTAATTGATATTTTATAGCATATTCCATCCAAAAACAACAGAATACAATTTCTTCTCAAGTGCTCATGGAACATTCTCCTGGATAGATCATATCTTGGGTCACAAATCAAGGCTTGGCAAATTTAAGAAAATTGAAATCGTATCAAGTATCTTTTCTGACCACAACACTATGAGACTAGATATCAATTACAGGAAAAACTGTGTAAAAAATACAAACACATGGAGGCTAAACAATACACTACTTAATAACCAAGAGATCACTGAAGAAATCAAAGAGGAAATCAAAAAACACCTAGAAACAAATGACAATGAAAACATGAGGACCCAAAACCTATGGGATGCAGCAAAAGCAGTTCTAAGAGGGAAGTTTATAGCAATACAATCCTACCTTAAGAAACAAGAAACATCTCAAATAAACAACCTAATGTTACACCTAAAGCAATTAGAGAGAGAAGAACAAAAAAACCCCAAAGTTAGCAGAAGGAAAGAAATCATAAAGATTAGATCAGAAATAAATGAAAAAGAAATGAAGGAAACGATAGCAAAGATCAATAAAACTAAAATCTGGTTCTTTGAGAAGATAAACAAAATTAATAAACCATTAGTCACACTCATCAAGAAAAAAAGGGAGAAGACTCAAATCAACAGAATTAGATATGAAAAAGGAGAAGTAACAAGTGACACTGCAGAAATACAAAAGATCATGAGAGATTACTACAAGCAACTCTATGCCAATAAAATGGGCAACCTGGAAGAAATGGACAAATTCTTAGAAATGCACAACCTTCCAAGACTGAACCAGGAAGAAATAGAATATATGAACAGACCAATCACAAGCACTGAAATTGAAACTGTGATAAAATATCTTCCAACAAACAAAAGCTCAAGACCAGATGGCTTCACAGGCGAATTCTACCAAATATTTAGAGAAGAGCTAACACCTATCCTTCTCAAACTCTTCCAAAATACAGCAGAGGGAGGAACACTCCCAAACTCATTCTATGAGGCCAACATCACTCTGATACCAAAACCAGACAAAGATGTCACAAAGAAAGAAAACTACAGGCCAATATCACTGATGAACATAGATGCTAAAATCCTCAACAAAATACTAGCAAACAGAATCCAACAGCACATTAAAAGGATTATACACCATGATCAAGTGGGGTTTATCCCAGGATTGCAAGTATACTTCAATATACGCAAATCAATCAATGTGATACACCACATTAACCAACTGAAGGAGAAAAACCATATGATCATCTCAATAGATGCAGAGAAAGCTTTCAACAAAATTCAACACCCATTTATGATAAAAACCCTCTAGAAAGTAGGCATAGAGGGAACTTTCCTCAACATAATAAAGGCCATATATGACAAACCCACAGGCAACATTGTCCTCAATGGTGAAAAACTGAAACCATTTCCACTAAGATCAGGAACAACACAAGGTTGCCCACTCTCACCGCTGTTATTCAACAGAGTTTTTGAAGCTTTAGCCGCAGCAATCAGATAAGAAAAAGAAGTAAAAGGAATACAATTCAGAAAAGAAGAAGTAAAGCTGTCACTGTTTGCAGATAACATGATAATATATATAGAGAATCCTAAAGATGCTACCAGAAAACTACTAGAGCTAATCAATGAATTTGGTAAAGTAGCAAGATACAAAATTAGTGCACAGAAATCTTTTGCATTCCTATACACTAATGGTGAAAAATCTGAAAGTGAAATTAAGAAAACACTCCCATTTACCACTGCAAGAAAAAGAATAAAATATCTAGGAATAAACCTACCTAAGGAGAGAAAAGACCTGTATGCAGAAAATTATAAGACACTGATGAAAGAAATTAAAGATGATACAAATAGATGGAGAGATATACCATGTTCTTGGTTTGGAAGAATCAACATTGTGAAAATGACTCTACTACCCAAAGCAATCTACAGATTCAATGCAATCCCTATCAAACTACCAATGACATTTTTCACAGAACTAGAACAAATATTTCACAATATGTATGAAAACACAAAAGACCCCGAATAGCCAAAGCAATCTTGAGAAAGAAAAACGGAGCTGGAGGAATCAGGCTCCCTGACTTCAGACTATACTACAAACCTACAGTAATCAAGACAGTATGGTACTGGCACAAAAACAGAAATATAAATCAATGGAACAGGATAGAAAGCCCAGAGATAAACCCACACACATAGGGTCACCTTATCTTTGATAAAGGAGGCAAGAATATACAGTGGAGAAAAGACAGGCTCTTCAATAAGTGGTGCTGGGAAAACTGGACAGCTACATGTAAAAGAATGAAATTAGAACACTCCCTAACACCATACACAAAAATAAACTCAAAATGGGTTAAAGACCTAAATGTAAGGCCAGACACTATCAAACTCTTAGAGGAATACATAGGCAGAACATTCTATGACATAAATCACAGCAAGATCCTTGTTGACCCACCTCCTAGAGAAATTGAAATAAAAACAAAAATAAACAAATGGGACCTAATGAAACTTAAAAGCTTTTGCACAGCAAAGGAAACCATAAACAAGACGAAAAGACAACCCTCAGAATGGGAGAAAATATTTGCAAATGAAGCAACTGACAAAGGATTAATCTCCAAAATTTACAAGCAGCTCATGCAGCTCAATATCAAAATAACAAACAACCCAATCCAAAAATGGGCAGAAAACCTAAACAGACATTTCTCCAGAGAAGATATACAGATTGCCAACAAACACATGAAAGAATGCTAACATCATTAATCATTAGAGAAATGCAAATCAAAACTACAATGAGATCATCTCACACCCATCAGAATGGCTATTATTTAAAAATCTACAAACAATAAATGCTGGAAAGGGTGTGGAGAAAAGGGTACCCTCTTGCACTGTTGGTGGGAATGTAAATTGATACAGCCACTATGGAGAACAGTATGGAGGTTCCTTAAAAAACTAAAAATAGATCTACCATACGACCCAGCAATCCCACTACCGGGCATATACCCTGAGAAAACCATAATTCAAAAAGAGTCATGTACCTAAATGTTCATTGCAGCTCTATTTACAATAACCAGGACATGGAATCAACCTAAGTGTCCATCAACAGATGAATGGATAAAGAAGATGTGGCACATATATACAATGGAATATTACTCAGCCATAAAAAGAAACGAAATTGAGTTATTTGTAGTAAGGTGGATGGACCTAGAATCTGTCATACAAAGTGAAGTAAGTCAGAAAGTGAAAAACAAATACTGTATGCTAACACATATATATGGAATCTAAAAAAAAAAAAACAAAGAAACAAAAAAAAATGGTCATGAAGAACCTAGGGGCAAGATGGGAATAAAGACACAGACCTACTAGAGAATGGACTTGAGGATACGGGGAGGGGGAAGGGTAAGCTGGGATAAAGTGAGAGAGTGGCATGGACATATATACACTACCAAACGTTAAATAGATAGCTAGTGGGAAGCAGTCCCATAGCATAGGGAGATCAGCTCAGTGCTTTGTGACCGTTAAGAGGGATGGGATAGGGAGGGTGGGAGGGAGGGAGATCCAAGAGGGAAGAGATATGGGGACATATGTATATGTATAACTGATTCACTTTGTTATAAAGCAGAAACTAACACACCATAGTAAAGCAATTATACTCCAATAAAGATGTTAAAAAAAAAAAAATCTTTACATCTTGCCATTTCCTCTCTCCCTCCCTCCCTCTCTCCATTCCTTCCTTTTTAACATAATACCTTGTCGTTTTATCTTATTCTAACTGCATTTGGTAATTTTCACAAATATGGAAACTCATCCTGAGTACTTTCTTCAGTCTTCCAGTACAAAGTGTAACTTTGCACATGCTCAGCAAACATCAGGGGGCCATACCCGTGATCAATAGAGCAGATGAGCTGAGGAAGCCAGCCGGGTTCTGATTGAAGAGAAGGTACATGGTGGAATGTGTGACCTGGGTGAAGTTGTTGAGCATCTCAGGACTTTAGTTCATGCATCTGCATTCATTAAATTATCTCTGTTGGTTCTGAGGTGACATATCTATCGTTGATGGTGGTGGCTATTTAAGAACTGTTCAACAAATACTAATTCAATACCTTTCAAATCATTTGCTAAAAGAATGTATTTGTTATTGGACTTTGGACATTTTATATTACTATTGAATCTCACTCAGGTTTAACTAATTATTCTTATATCCATACTGTAATGAATCCATTTGGATGTAGACATTAGGTGTTTTAGTTTTCTCAGTTACTGCATTCGGTGGGTTTATTTAGTTTCATACTTTAAAGTGTAATCGACATATTTATTTCCAAAAAAAATCTCAAATCATGAAATAGTTAATGAAAGCTATTCTTTGGAGTGGGATGTGGGGGTGATTTGGTTTTAAAATATCTTAGTCTATCAAATAAGCAGTAGGTTTGCCTTGTATTTGAGGTAGCAGAAACAACTTGAAGCTGTGATAGATATCATGATGAATACTGGGAATTCAGCCTAGTGTTAAGGGCTGTTCATAATTAAAATTAACACAAGGAAGGTACAGTATTTCAATGTAAAAACTGTTCAAGTAAGTGGTCTCTGAGGTAGTGCTGGCAAATGAGGTGAGAAGCAGCCTCTAAAATCTTGCTTTAAGCAGCATTTTCTTGCTTATTAATTTGACAGCTTTCTCTGCTGTTCTCAAGCTAACTACAGCAATTTTAATCAGAGAAGGAACATGTTGTCAAATTGCTGTGAATCCAAGCCCATCAAAGTTGTGGAATGCCTTCTGGATTTAAAAGAACCTTGAGGGGTCAAAGCTCTTACTCCCTATTTACTGTGTCTAATGCCATCAGCTTCGGTGAATGTAACCAAGGAATTAAAAGACTAATAATGCCTATCTTCTGGCTTCCATCATCTACTTCACATATTCTGTAGAGTTGTGCTAAAACTATGCCTTCACTCACTGGAGAGATCTTATTACTTAAGTGCAGCAAATTTTGGTACTGCCACATGTAGGGTCTGCTGTGCTTAAAGGATTCGATGCAGAGTCAGTTATAGAAAAACAAGCACTAACCATACTACTGCTTGAATCTTTATTTTTTCTATTATTTTTCCTGTTAATGTTTTCCTATCTAATGAGCCCTAAAATGACACAGATGATGTAAGCATTCTTTGCTTTGCACTGATCCCTGTTTAACTGAAATACAAGCATACCGGAACCAAACCATCACTCTGCATAATTCCATGGTAACCAAATATAGGAAATATCTCTGAAATTCCAGACCCAGGTTCCTTGTATGTATAGAGTTAAATTAAGAAAATAGTCTTGGGTATCAGAGATACTGTATTTCTTCTGAGTTATTTGTTTTAAGAAATTGCATTCAATCTCTCTCATTCTGTGATCTGTCACCTTTGAATAGCAACTCTTTCTCATCCTCTATCCTCACCGATTGTCAACAGCTCAGCTGAGTGGGAGAGTGCTGAGCTGCCAGATGTCAAGTGGTCTATTAAGTCAAAATGAAGGTAACAGTCAAGCCTTTAATCACTTATTGTGAAATATAAGCAGTATAAATAGGAAAAGTACTAGCCCCTCAATGTTCCATTTTTCCCTAGGGAATGGCATTGGGTGAGACTCTGATGGATCAGGGCAGGTGTGGGTATTTTCTCATTGCTGAAGGAGCCCCAAACAACAGGTTCTTGCCATTTTTTTGACTCAGGGGCCAAGGGAAGGGGGTGGGGGGAGGCTTAGGAGTGCAAAAGTACTGAGTCTGAGTCAGAGTGGAGAAAAGTGTCTCCAAGGCCCACCCATAAGGAGGGGTCTTGGCAGAGATGCTTAAGAGAGGCCACCAAACAGGGGTGTCTAAGTTAGAATGCGGATATGCATGAAAGCAAAGCCAGCCAGGGGGTCCGTGTATTGGCTGTGCACCAAGCCTTGTGTGGGACCTCCAGACAGAGCCTTTGTAGTTGTCTGTGGTCTGGCCTGAAGGAGCACACCTAGGATTTTGGCCTGGAGCCAGACTCCCCACAAAGTGTTGCTGGTGTTTGCTAATGCTGAAAAACTAAATTTGTTATTACTCACGTGTTACTAATAATTTTCTACCACAGGAAAAGGCAGAGGATCTCTTTAGCAGCTTAGCAGTTTTCTACATGGAAAACATAGTATTAGACATAAGGTATGGGCAATTGAAATTTGCCTAAGTATTTCTAAAATATACAAATAAACTATAAGATCTTTAAGAATATGAACCATGCTATTTATGTGTGCCACGGAAGTACATAAGTACATAGGACACCAAATAATTATTCTTGGCATTTTCACTTTGTGTGGATAATTACAGTCAAACTGAAAGCTCAATGATAGCAAAAGTAAGTCCATCCTATACATATGCATATGGTGTTTCCCTTTTTTTTCATATATATAAATAGGAAATCTTTACATAGGAAGTGTTTAAAACTATAAATCTTATTTATCTATATTTCATATATATATAAGAAATGAAGGGAGAAGAGTGGAATATCATATATACATATTTATATACATATACAATGTGCATATTTAAAAACAGATTTGTATATAAATAAGAAATATTTATAAATATGTGTATATAAATATATATTCAGATCCAGAATTTAACACTTTATACAATTTTTATTGGTTTATTCTGTTCATTTTCACTTGTAAAGTTCCAATTCTGTTTTTTATAGACAGAATATTAAAAATAAAAATATTATGTCCACTTGCTTTGAAATTGGTTGCCAAATGTTTTTCTGATACTAATAATCATATCACTAACAAACATATTGTCAAGTTCTTAAAACCCTATATCAGTCCTAGCATGTCAGCACCATTATTAGCCCTAATTTAGAGGTAAGTGAAGTAAGAATTAGGGTATTTAAGCAACTTGTCTAAAGGAACAGAGTTAGAAAGCAGAGCCAAGGTTTGGAAGTCAAAACTGAATCCAAACTGTTGACCTTAATCACATTTTTGTGGCCTTCATCATAATTTACTGGTTCTGTGAAAGTGTGAAATGAAATGATATTATTAAATAATACAATTAGTAATGTGTAACTGTGTGTATGCATGTATATATGTGTACACATCAATTTTTATTCTTCACTTAAATGATACATCTCACTAAACTTAGCATGGGCTAGATCTATAAAATAGAAGTCTTTGACAATTTACAGTTTTGCCAATACTCAGTTAGCGACCCTTCTTAGGTGGGCTTACTGCTGACACACAATGGGACACCCATTCCACTGCTTTATTTTGGGCCACACGGTATTGTCCCTGTACGACAGAAATTAATCTCAGTCAGTGCTAGTTTTGGAGAATGATAGAGGTCACTGAATGAAGTGAGTAAACAGAAGGCAAAGATATTTGACACAAGGTTAATAATTCCTGAGGGTAAGTCTTCATGGTTGTGTTGGATGCCATGGTAAACAAAACTCTTGAATATCATTTTATAAAGCACCTTGGAAAGTGCTGTTCACAGATGCACAATAGATAGTTATAGTTAAGAAAATGGGCACCTGTTGCACGGGATGAAGTTGCCAGTGACAGAAATCATACACATGGATTTTAAACAGGTATTTTACTTCTGAAAACTTAGATAAAAGTGAACTGATGTGCTCCAGAAAAATTGTTAAATAATTCATGAAGTAGCCTTATTCATGATGAAGATGATGAAACAAAATATATATGTCACTAATTTGGATGACTTTTTTTTCGTAAAATGTAACAATAGAAAATAGCTCTACTTCTAAAAATAAAATATATTATTGCCTGTAACAGTTAATTTTAAAGCTGTATTATTGAATACTATATTAAAAGCAAATAGAGATTTGACCAAATACTTCAAGTTTCTCTCATAAAGGACATGGGAGATTTTCTTATATTCAGGGTTGCCTTATATATTTTATGATAGATGCCATGTTGAAACTTTGTTGTATAACATTATTTTTTATTCTTATACAAAATTACTAAGTGAAAGGACAAAGACCTCAGTATTTAAAGAGAACTTCCTTTAAAGCACCATTTTATTAAAATTGATAAAATAAGCTTATCAATTTTGCTCTCAGAAGGAGAGGTCAATCACAAAAGCAATGCCTATTTAGTTAAGAGATTTTGTTCAGAGAAAGGCACCTTATTTTGTACAAGGTGATATTGACCAACCGATTCATTCATGCCCTTGTTTTTCCTTCACAGGAACAAACGTTTTTTAGTGTTGTTTACACAAATTTTGAAATAAAGAAGAAAAAGGAATCCCTGTTCCAACGTTTTGTTTTGTTTTTTTCCTAGTTCCCTATTTTTGGCTGAACCTCATGTAAATATATTACCTTATGTAACGCCTTATGCCAACAGATTTGAAGAGCCCTTTTACTTTTGATTATACAGGTAAGAGCTTTTCCAGGACGTTTTGGTTTTACCCCTTTCCATATCTACTTGCATGCTTTTTCTTCGCACAGGATCTCCAGACATGTCTGTGGTCTGGCCAGGAGGTCTGGCAGAGTGACTAGCCTCTCAGGCAGCTGATGTTATTGTAGCCGCTTTCCCAATTGCTGGCAAATGACATAAATTGTAGGAGACTGAAAAGGTCACCTCTGCAACAGTCCTACTATATTAGCTCAATGATCATTAACCTGCAGCTACACAAAGATCTCAGGCCCCAAATACACAAATGACCAAGCCAACCGAGTAGCAGGCTGGGGCCTTGACCCCACTGTAGTTTTCCCATGGAAAACAAATTCAAAGCACCATTGCTGCTGAAATTGACTTAGCTGTGCATGTGGAAGTCAAACAATTTTTTCTCCTGATATCTTCTTGATTTACAATATATAGCTGTGTATTTTTTATCCCTTCAATAAGTCTATATAATACATAAATGCATATATGGTTAAAAGAAAGCTCTTATTTTTAAATGAAATATAAACAATATATATTATATGAATACTTATACAGATATATATGTGTAAGTATAGAACGTAATACAAATATAATGAGTCTGGATCAGTTCATTACGGTTCCCTCGAATTTTGTTTATCAAAATATGAGTATAAATGTACCACCTTCCTTTCTAACTTACTATAATACCTAGGACCATATAGTATTGCTTACAGAGTTTAATTCTTGGTCAACTTGCTTGGGTGTAAATTCCAGCTGTTCTTGGGCAAGTCACCTAATCTCTCAGTACCTCAGTTTCCACACTGCAAAATGAGCATAATCAGAGGCACTTTACAGTCAGGACAGCCAGGTAGTACTGGGGCCATTTTTGGCAGGGTCCTGTGGGCTTCCTCCTAGGCCAGCTATTAACCCTTTAGTTGCTAGAACACAAAGAGATAGAGGGAATTTCCTAGCAAAGGCTGGTATGACCAGGGTAGAAGGAGAAAGGTATCAGCACAAAAAATATTTAAAGAGTTTATCATCAGTTGTGAGGGCACTGAAGCATACTGGCTAAATATTGGCCTTGTATATAAGCATGAATAAGTGAGTATGAATTATGCTTTAGATTAGTGCTATGTATATAAATTCTCAAAAATACATTTTAAATCTATATGCTCCAAATGCTAAAATTTGAGGACTTAGAGGCTCCAGAGATATATTAGAAAACCAATATTCGTGTGTTTGCTATCTCTAAAGAAGCCTCTACTGTTCTACAGGACATTGAGACTTCATCCAGTTAGTTAAAACAAATTATAAAACAGAAAATTCCTTCTAAAAATGTGGCTTGATGGATACATGACCAACAAATACTATTTCTAAAGAAATAACAGAAATCAAACACACATAGACCAGACTCCCAAAATAAATGCTGTTGATTAAGTTTGTGACAATGTCTTAACTAGTTATATGTTCAAAGTCATTAATTTGATAAATTATGAGGAGTAATGCCTGGTTTTTTTTCTGGTGTTTTTGAAGAGATAAGAAACAATGCATTATAGTAGCACTGAAGTTGCATTGATCTGTATTTAAATCCTTGCAATACACTTACCAAATGCAAGAAATAAAAGATATAACTTAGGTTCTATGAGACCACACACATACATACACAATTAAAACATGAGCCATACTGCTACCTAATACTTGAATTTTAATACATATGACATTCCTTTAGAAATAACCTTGCACTTCTCAATTCCTTAAAAGAAAATCTAGGACGGATAATCAAACTTCATAATATACTTAACAGATATTAAAGAATAATCTGAAGCTTTTGGGTTGGTTATTACTGAAATAAATTGTTTGCCTATTTAGCAATTGTATTAACAAGAATTACAAAGAAATGCTGAAACAAAAATATAAACAAATAAAATTTTAGAAAGTAGTAAGTTACTACAATATAGGATCATAAGTGTTATGCTAGGGAAAACACAGAAACCTAGAGATAAATGTCATGGAAATACACAGCTAGGCTTGAGAGAATCAGAAAAACTAATCTGGCTAATTTTCTTCTTCTACGCTTCCTCTTCTGATCCAAAATGCACATAAATAGATCTCATTACCAACTGAATCTTGCTGGCTAATTTTAAAACATGGTGAGGCCACTTCACTTTTTCTCCCACAGCCCTCCTGATGATTTGGGCAAGCACTTAATTCCCTGAAATCAATACCTTTCTGCTTGAAAAACCTAGAGAGGTTTCTGGGGTTTTTTCACCTTGAAAACTGACTGATACAGAAGACTTTCTAGAGTAAATAAATGTATCAAGGCAGAAAAGAAAAGTTAATTTATGTATATTTAATTATTTTATCATGAGATTGGAAATGAATTTTTTTCTTATAAAATTTCAGATTTATCCCTAGGAGTTAATTTTGATAATGATATTTTAGGTAATTGTTTTAAGTTTAATGTTCACTCTTTTGATGGGAACCACAATATGTATAATGTAGCTGATATTCCATAATGGATGTATCAGTTTCCTACTGCTGTATAACAAAGTACCACAAAGGTGACTGCTTAAAACAACAAAAAATAAAACCTACAGAATGGGAGAAAATATTTGCAAATGATGCGACTGACAAGGGATTAATCTCCAAAATATACAAACAGCTCATACAGCTCAATATCAAAAAAAAAAAACCAAACAACCTAATCAAAATATGGACAGAAGATCTAAATAGACATCTCTCCAAAGAAGACATATAGATGGCCAAAAAGCACATGAAAAGATGCTCAACATTGCTAATTACTAGAGAAATGCAAATCAAAACTACAATGAGGTGTCACCTCACACTGGTCAGAATGGCCATCATTGAAAAGTCTACAACTAATAAATGCTGGAGAGGGTGTAGAGAAAAAGGAACCCTCCTACACTGCTGGTGGGAGTGTAAATTGGTACAGCCACTATGGAGAATAGTATGGGGGTTACTTAAAAAAGTAAAAATAGAGCTACCACATGATCCTACAACCCCACTCCTGGGCATATATCCAGAGAAAACCATAATTTGAAAAGACACCTGCACCCCAATGTTCATAGCAGCATTATTTATAATGGCCAAGACATGGAAACAACCTAAGTGTCCATCGACAGATGAATGAATAAAGAAGATATGGTATATATACACAATGGGATATTACTCAGCCATAAAAAAGAATGAAATAATGTTATTTGCAGCAACTTGGATGGACCTAGGCATTATGGATTTTAGATCTATGTTGTTGTAGTTGTAGGACTCAGGTCACTGTTTCCTTTCTGGCAGTGAGCAGGATATCACTCTTAAATCTTAGAGGCTGCCTTCATGTTCTTGTCATGTGGCCACCTCTATGGGCAATTCACAAAGCCAACAGAAAAATCCCTTTCACATGAAGCCCCTCTGACTTCTTTTAACTCTTTTCCTCCTTCACTGGGCTCACTCAGTCTAACCTCCCTTTCTTGATTCAAAGTTAATTGGTAGGGACATAAATTATATCTACAAAGTGCCTTCACCTTTGCTTTGCAACATTAACATAAGAGTGGCATCCCAAGCAGAAGCAAGAAGAACTACAATCCTGCAGCCTGTGGAACAAAAACCACATTCACAGAAAGATAGACAAGATGAAAAGGCAGAGGGCTATGTACCAGATGAAGGAACAAGATAAAACCCCAGAAAAACAACTAAATGAAGTGGAGATAGGCAACCTTCCAAAAAAAGAATTCAGAATAATGATAGTGAAGATGATCCAGGACCTTGGAAAAAGAATGGAGGCAAAGATCGAGAAGATGCAAGAAATGTTCAACAAAGACCTAGAAGAATTAAAGAAGAAACAAACAGAGATGAACAATACGATAACTGAAATGAAAACTACACTAGAAGGAATCAATAGCAGAATAACTGAGGCAGAAGAACAGATAAGTGACCTGGAAGACAGAATGGTGGAATTCACTGCTGCAGAACACAATAAAGAAAAAAGAATGAAAAGAAATGAAGACAGCCTAAGAGACCTCTGGGACAACATTAAACACAACAACATTCGCATTATAGGGGTCCCAGAAGGAGAAGAGAGAGAGAAAGGACCCGAGAAAATATTTGAAGAGATTATAGTCGAAAACTTCCCTAACATGAGAAAGGAAATAGCCATCCAAGTCCAGGAAGTGCAGAGAGTCCCATACAGGATAAACCCAAGGAGAAACACATCGAGACACATAGTCATCAAACTGGCAAAAATTAAAGACAAAGAAAAATTATTGAAAGCAGCAAGGGAAAAAGGACAAATAACATACAAGGGAAGTCCCATAAGGTTAACAGCTGATTTCTCAGCAGAAACTCTACAAGCCAGAAGGGAGTGGCATGAT
The DNA here is from genome assembly GCF_028021215.1 of Eschrichtius robustus. NCBI lineage: Eukaryota > Metazoa > Chordata > Mammalia > Artiodactyla > Eschrichtiidae > Eschrichtius > Eschrichtius robustus. The sequence continues at coordinate 59,206,851 of NC_090841.1, read as the reverse complement.
ATACTTAAAGTGATGAAAGGGAAGAACCTACAACCAAGATTACTCTACCCGGCAAGGATCTCATTCAGATTCCATGGAGAAATCAAAAGCTTTACAGACAAGCAAAAGCTAAGAGAATTCAGCACCACCAAACCAGCTCTACAACAAATGCTAAAGGAACTTCTCTAAGTGGGAAACACAAGAGAAGAAAAGGACCTTCAAAAACAAACCCAAAACAGTTAAGTAAATGGTATAGGAACATACATATCGATAATTACCTTAAACGTGAATGGATTAAATGCTCCAACCAAATGACACAGGCTTGCTGAATGGATACAAAAACAAGACCCATATATATGCTGTCTACAAGAGACCACTTCAGACCTAGGGACACAAACAGACTGAAAGTGAGGGGATGGAAAAAGATATTCCATGCAAATGGAGATCAAAAGAAAGCTGAAGTAGCAATACTCATGTAAGATACAATAGACTTTAAAATAAAGAATGTTACAAGACACAAGGAAGACACTACATAATGATCAAGGGATCAATCCAAGAAGAAGATATAACAATTATAAATACATATGCACCCAACATAGGAGCACCACAATACATAAAGCAACTGCTAACAGCTATAAAAGAGGAAATCGACAGGAACACAAAAATAGTGGGGGACTTTAACACCTCACTTACACCAATGGACAGATCATCCAAAATGAAAATAAATAAGGGAACAGAAGCTTTAAATGACACAATAGACCAGATAGATTTAATTGATATTTATAGGACATTCCATCCAAAAACAGCAGATTACACTTTCTTCCCAAGTGTGCACGGAACATTCTCCAGGGTAGGTCACATCTTAGGTCACAAATCAAGCCTCATTAAATTAAAGAAAATTGAAATTGTATCAAGCATCTTTTCTAACCAACGCTGAGATTAGAAATGAATTACAGGGAAAAAAATGTAAAAAACACAAACACATGGAGGCTAAACAATACATTAGTAAATAACCAAGTGATCACTGAAGAAATCAAAGAGGAAATCAAAAAATACCTAGAGACAAATGACAATGAAAACACGACGATCCAAAACCTATGGTATGTAGCAAAAGCAGTTCTAAGAGGGAAATTTATAGCTATACAAGCCTACCTCAAGAAACAAGAAAAATCTCAAATAAACAATCTAACCTTACACCTAAAGGAATTAGAGAAAGAAGAACAAACAAAACCCAAAGTTAGCAGAAGGAAAGAAATCATAAAGATCAGAGCAGAAATAAATGAAATAGAAACAAAGAAAACAATAGCAAAGATCAATAAAACTAAAAGCTGGTTCTTTGAGAAGATAAACAAAATTGATAAACGCTTAGCCAGACTCATCAAGAAGAAGAGGGAGAGGACTCAAATCAATAAAATTAGAAATGAAAACAGAGAAGTTACAACAGACACTGCAGAAATACAAAGCATCCTAAGAGACTACTACAAGCAACTCTATGCCAATAAAATGGACAACCTGGAAGAAATGGACAAATTCTTAGAAAGGTATAACCTTCCAAGACTGAACCAGGAAGAAACAGAAAATATGAACAGACCAATCACAAGTAATGAAATTGAAACTGTGATTAAAAATCTTCCAACAAACAAAAGTCCAGGACCAGATGGCTTCACAGGTGAATTCTATCAAACATTTAGAGAAGAGCTAACACCCATCCTTAAACTCTTCCAAAAAATTGCAGAGAAAGGAACACTCCCAAACTCATTCTATGAGACCACCATCACCCTGATACCAAAACCAGACAAAGATACTACAAAAAATAAAAAATTACAGACCAATATCACTGATGAATATAGATGCAAATATCCTCAACACAATACTAGCAAACAGAATCCAACAACACATTAAAAGGATCATACACCATGATCAAGTGGGATTTACCCAGGGATGCAAGGATTCTTCAATATACGTAAATCAATCAATGTGATACACCATATTAACAAATTGAAGAATAAAAACCATATGATCATCTCAATAGATGCAGAAAAAGCTTTTGACAAAATTCAACACCCATTTATGATAAAAACTCTCCAGAAAGTGGGCATAGAGGGAACCTACCTCAACATAATAAAGGCCACATATGACAAAACCACAGCAAACATCATTCTCAATGGTGAAAAACCGAAAGCATTTCCTGTAAGATCAGGAACAAGACAAGGATGTCCACTCTCACCATTATTATTCAACATAGTTTTGGGAGTCCTAGCCATGGCAATCAGAGAAGAAAAAGAAATAAAAGGAATACAAATTGGAAAAGAAGAAGTAAAACTGTCACTGTTTGCGGAAGACATGATACTATACATAGAGAATCCTAAAGATGCCACCAGAAAACTACTAGAGCTAATCAATGAATTTGGTAAAGTTGCAGGATACAAAATTAATGCACAGAAATCTCTTGCATTCTTATACACTAATGATGAAAAATCTGAAAGAGAAAATAAGGAAACACTCCCATTTACCATTGCAACAAAAAGAATAAAATACCTAGGAATAAACCTACCTAGGGAGACAAAAGACCTGTATGCAGAAAACTATAAGACACTGATGAAAGAAATGAAAGATTATACCAACAGATGGAGAGAGATACCGTGTTCTTGGATTGGAAGAATCAATATTGTGCAAATGACTATACTACCCAAAGCAATCTACAGATTCAATGCATTCCCTATCAAATTACCAATGGCATTTTTTACAGAACTAGAACAAAAAATCTTAAAATTTGTATGGAGACACAAAAGACCCCAAATAGCAAAAGCAGTCTTGAGGGAAAAAAACGGAGCTGGCGGAATCAGGCTCCCTGACTTCAGACTATACTACAAAGCTACAGTAATCAAGACAATATGGTACTGGCACAAAAACAGAAACCTAGATCAATGGAACAAGATAGAAAGCCCAGAGATAAACCCACACACCTATGGTCAACTAATCTATGACAAAGGAGGCAAGGATAAACAATGGAGAAAAGACAGTCTCTTCAATAAGTGGTGCTGGGAAAACTGGACAGCTACATGTAAAAGAATGAAATTAGAACACTCCCTAACACCATACACAAAAATAAACTCAAAATGGATTCAAGACCTAAATGTAAGACTGGACACTATAAAACTCTTAGAGGAAAACATAGGAAGAACACTCTTTGACATAAATCACAGCAAGATCTTTTTTGATCCACCTCCTAGATTAATGGAAATAAAAACAAAAATAAACAAATGGGATCTAATGAAACTTCAAAGCTTTTGCACAGCAAAGGAAACCATAAACAAGATGAAAAGACAACCCTCAGAATGGGAGAAAATATTTGCAAACGAATCAACAGACAAAAGATTAATCTCCAAAATATATAAACAGCTCATGCAGCTCAATATCATAAAAAACAAACAACCCAATCCAAAAATGGGTAGAAGACCTAAACAGACATTTCTCCAAAGAAGACATACAGATGGCCAAGAAGCACATGAAAAGATGCTCAACATCACTAATTATTAGAGAAATGCAAATCAAAACTACAATGAGGTACCACCTCACACCAGTTAGAATGGGCATCATCAGAAAATCTACAAACAACAAATGCTGGAGAGGGTGTGGAGAAAAGGGAACCCTCTTGCACTGTTGGTGAGAATGTAAATTGATACAGCCACTGTGGAGAACAGTATGGAGATTCCTTAAAAAACTAAAAATAGAATTACCATATGACCCAGCAATCCCACTACTGGGCATATACCCAGAGAAAACCATCATTCGAAAAGACACATGCACCCCAATGTTCACTGCAGCACTATTTACAATAGCCAGGTCATGGAAACAACCTAAATGCCCGTCGACAGATGACTAGATAAAGAAGATGTACATATATACAATGGAATTTTACTCAGCCATAAAAAGGAACGAAATTGGGTCATTTGTTGTGATGTGGATGGATCTAGAGACTGTCATAAAGAGTGAAGTAAGTTAGAAAGAGAAAAACAAATATTGTATATTAACGCATGTATGTGGAACCTAGAAAAATGGTACAGGTGAACCGGTTTGCAGGGTAGAAGTTGAGACACAGATGTAGAGAACAAACGTATGAACACCAAGTGGGGAAAGCCGTGGGGGGGTGGGAAAAAAAAATTCAAACTACCTCCTCATCCTCCTCTAAGTAAATGTGGACTACTATTTAAGATTCAAAATAATTTCCTATTTAATTTTGTCATTTTTAATCTTTAATTATTAGAATTGTGATATTTAAAAAATTTTGAAATAAAAAAAAAAAGAGTGGCATCCCATCATACTCATATGTCCTACTCACACTAAAGAGGAAGGATTATATAGGGTGAGTAGTATACAAAAAGGCAGGAATCTTGGGGTCCACCTTAGAATTCTGCCCATCACAATAGAATTTAGGTTATCTGGAAATTGGTGACATTTTAGGAACATAATTGCTGATAATTATTTACTATTCTCACTCCGCAGAGTCATGTTATTCTATGACTACTTTAAATCAATCTTTCCATGTAGAATAATATGTTCAAGTACCCTAACCCACACGCAGACACAGTATTTCATGAAAAATGTATATATGATTTTTAATATTAATTAGAATTGGAGTTCTATAGTCTTTTCTGTTCTTATTCTGCATAACCATATTTTGTAGTCTAACACAGACATTCTGGCTAGGGATTACAATCGTAGAATTGTAGAGAAGTAAGAAGTGAATTAGATATTGCTGGGAAATAGAGGAGACGTTAAAATTTATCATACTCATTCGAAAACTGGTATCCTTTACAGCAAAAATTTTAAAAGTCCTTTCAGATGATCTATCTTAATAATCAGATGTGGTCCCTTTCTCAACAGCAAAATAAACAAAGAGAGCAAAAACAAATGCTCTTGGAAAAAAATAAGGAGTGGTGTTTTCCTTTCTCTCTCTTTTTCTTTCTTTTTTTTTTTACATGTGGTGTAATGAAAAGTTTATTTCAGGCCTAAGGCAAAGTTTAATTTAGCCATTAATTTATTTATATGAAGATTGTTCCATGTAATCTTGCAGTTTAATATATTATGGATTACAAGCATATATTTTAAAGACAAACATTTAAATAAAATAATAATAAAACATTTAATAAAATATTTTCAAAGACTAAAGCTGAATGTCCAATAAAAAAGTTCAGCATTACTATACTCAGAATAAGGTTTTACTACTTGATATTTTACTAACATTTTTGTTTACTTTCTCTGTTATCATAGAACAACAGCTTAAGGCAAAACAGAAACCTTCTTCTTTGAAAATTGCACTGGTATATTGTTTGTATTGACATGTATTGACATATTCTGTGGATTTTGGAGGCATTCCTGATCATCAGTCATATTATAATTCTTTTACGGGTCTTAACTTTTCAAAGACAAGAAAGCTAAAGGTTTCTTCTAGGGTAGAAAAAATAGCAACAAAAATGGTTTCTTCTTGGAGAAATCTGTATGCATTTGCTTAGTTAGCTGGCCTGCTGTATGTCTGCATGGACCTCATATTTATATAATTTCATTGATCAGATAGGATTAAGTGATATGCTGTTTCTGGGTGAATACTGTAAAATACATAAACCTTTAAATAGTCCTGTCTATCACTTCACATATAGAAATATTAATTTGATTGTCATGCACAACATTTTAAATTAAATATGTCTAAGAAGTTTCAGTGTTCTAGAGTTGGTTCATTATTCTAAGTTTTTCAAGTAAAATATCGAATATGTATTTAGTCTCTATTATACGTTCCATCACGGTGGCATAATGGAAGGAATATTTTCCACTTTAGAGTCAGAGCAGGTTCAATTCACGCTCTCTCAATAGCTAGGTGAACCAGTATGTATTTTATATTCTTTGAGCTTTAGATTTCTCACACGACAAAATGTGGTCTGATAACAAAGAGAGAAATTAACCTAAAAGTCATTGGGCTATTTTTCACCGTAAATGAGGTAACTACCTAGAAGCTGCCTCCTTCTTTACCTCATCTCACTTACCTGGCTGACTCCTATTAGTCATGTTTCAGCTGTCAGTTCAGATATCAACTCTTGTGGAAAAGCTCCCACGGCATTACCTGCATCCCATCCTTCAGATGGGATGAAATTAGTTGTTCCTGCTCTTTGCCCTCCTTTTAATGAATCTTTCCTTCTATTATAGCACCTATCATTGTGTTTCTCTTACTGTTCTATTGCTAGCACCTACAAGAGTGCCATGCAAATTGTATGTGTTCAATAAAATCTGTTGCATGAAAACAAACATTAAAAAAAAGGCGTGTATATATTATACACGTGTATATATAGTACAACCCCGTGAACTGATATGAATTGTTATCTTAAAGTTTGGAAACGGAGGCTTAGTGAGTGTAAGTGATTTTTCAAAATTCCTCATTTGAATATGAATCCTATGAGCCCATAGGTTTTGTATATTTGTGTACTGCTAAGTATACTTACTATTCAAAAAATGAGGGGACTCAATAATTATTTTTGAAAAATTAATTAACAATAAATAGCAATAATTATATAGTGCCCAGCACATAATTATTTATAAATATTAATGTTTTCAAAAAGTCCCATTCTCACAAATCTGAAGTCTTAAATTTTTTTTTTTTTTTTTGGTAATTGACTTTGTACTTGAGTTAATTCTTTGGGTTTAAAAGCATCACATATGTAAGAAAGACTTAGATAAAAATACAATGTTTTAGTTAACAGGTAAAATAAATAAATTACATGATAGTCTCCAGATAGCATAGATATTGATATAGATGTATGTGATACAGAAATTGGAGGAGTTAAATTAAAGCTCTAACTTAAAAAGTAGAAACATAAACACACACAAAAAAGAAAACATTTTTAAAAGGAGATCTAAATTGCACAAAACCATAGACCTTATAAAAATAAAATTATAAGACTAATAAAATAATAACTATGTATGTAAATATAAACAAAATATATAGCTAAATATAAAAATAATATAACAATAGAAACTATACTAACCAATTTTATGTTGGACAATAGTAAGAAACAATTTAGATAAATCTATAGTGAAGCTAAACTAGCAAAGACTGTTCCTAAAGAGCTATAGAGTCAATATATTAAATATTACATGATTGTGGTTACTTGCAAACTCTTTTGTGAAAAATAGATTACTAAGAGACTCTGATTCCAAATCTTATTGCTAATATTTCTAAGTTTTTTATCTAAGTTGCCTATATCAGAAATGAACACAATCATCAACACATTCACATTTATCAAAGTTCCTTTCAGAATGATGCTATTTATGTTTCTTTTCTTCTTTTGTTGTTATTGTTTGAAAAGTTATATAAACCTTGCATGTGGGAAACATTTTTAAGTGTAACTCATGGGAACAATCTTATTCTAGGATCCTCAATGGGAAACAATTGTTAATATACATGACATGAGAATGGCCTAGTTTCCAGGAGTTTCTAAAAATTCCAGTTAAATATATATTGGATCTTAGTCTAAAATCCTTGGCAACCTTTATTGCTCACTGCTTACAGATTTGGTTGCTTGAATGAATGAAATACTTTTCAGTAGTAATTACCATGAATGGAACAAATAAAGAGTTGGACAGAAATTCTATTCTGGTGTAGAAAAGACTTTTCACCATACCAAAAAACAGACAAACATTTAAAAAATGTACATTAATTTGGTGCTAATATCTTCACAGTCACAATGATAGCTTCATTTCAAATTATTGGCCTGTTTTATTTTAGCTTGGTTTTTCTCCTATGGTAAATAAGATGTTTTTTGTTTAGTAATCTGTTACTTTGACCTAAACTCTAATTTTGTCCTCTCGTCTCGAGTTGGTAAAAAAGGAGAATAGCACTGAGGAAAAAAACAAGTTTTGCTCCAAACCTTCTGCAAATGACTTATAAAATTTACTCTAAAATAATGACAACTTTAGAGAAAGTATGATTTCTATAATACATATTAAAATTTCTTGTCTTGTTTAAGGACATAAATTAGCCAGGAGTTAGAAGGAATTTGAAACCTAACAAAGATGAAAACAGCAAACTAAATTCACTCACCTCCTAATACAAAGATATGTGGTTATTTTAATGACTTTACATAAAATTCATCTCATATAACTTATATGTTGCACTTTTTATTCTGTTCTTTTTAATGATAAAATATTTGTAAACTATTTTAATGTACTTTTACGTCTCAATTTTGGGAATAAGTCAATATACCACCAATTAGTCCACTGTAAAATTTTCAGTTCATAGAGAAATGCATGATATGATCAAAAGGAAGTTCTATTGACTTGATTGCCTTGCTTGATCTCAAGGTCATTAATTAGGTCAAAGGTCTAAATATAATTGCCTGTAATTTAGTCAATAGAACTTTATTTCATCACACCAAAGATTATTCTGTTGATGTCAAAGATCACTAAACTCTATCCAGAATCAGTCTGATGTGAATCTAAAGAGGGGTACAATCAAAGAGCTTAAGATAGAGAATAATTTTCTGAAATAGGTCAAACCTCTGAAATTCCCTAGCTTTAATGGAACAAGCTGTGCACAGCAGAAAGGAAATGGCATTTTAAGTACTATTTTTTAACACTTAGTGCAGTAGTGAATGCTTAGCAAGGAATTGGCAGATGGTCTCATTAGATAAAATGAACTGTTAAGGAGTGTCATCACTAATAAAATGTTAGTGTGCTGCCCACATTCAGGCTAGTTAGTTACAAAAATGCAATTCTGCATTATTGCTGTTGTGACGGTTACGATGGTTTTATGACAAATTCTGCTAGTCTTGCAAAGTCATCTCTTATATGTAAATATCACATGATAAATTCTGAAGCAAACATCTCCATTACACACAAAGAAAATACTGAAACTTTATTTACTCTTGACTGGTGAACAATATTTTATACTTAGTAGACAAAACATATGCAGCATAAATGAAGAGAGTTTTGGGCACATTATCAAAATATGATGAAAGGTAGTCCAATTATAGAATTCAGGCTGACACTCACTTCTGTACCATATAAGGCAATTGCCTCTGTTCTGGGGAAGCCCTTCATCCCTGATAGTATCGTTGTGTTTTACAGATGTGTTCCAGAATAAACAGAATTTTTTTATTTTTAAATGACCCCTTTTGACATTTCTGTATCTTTGCTGATTGAAGAACAAATTAAATTTCAAAAAGTAATATTTTGATTCTGTTTATTTGGACAAACTGAAAATCCAATGGTACAGCTGCAGAAAATTGCTGAGAGAATATTTAGAATGGTATCAGCTTAATTCCCCATAGAAGGGTGCTAAGCAAGGTCGTTTCAGAAGCAGGGAAAGAAGAGTTTTAATCCCACCTAGTATAAATTTGCTATCCATAAGTCCAGATGTAGCCTGACACTTGGGTTCCCATTTACAAACTGGAAGACCACTGTATGCTACAGGGATACTAGGACAATGGTGCTAAGTGGTACTGCCTCAGCTACACTCCACTGACGTGAATATCAGTGTCTCCTTAAACTTTACTTGGTGTTATGTGAAAGAAATAGAGCCCTGGTCAAATAATAGGGACATACCCCAAAGAGTGTTTTCCAAATGATTAAATCAAAGGGTGTGTGTGTGTGTGTGTGTGTGTGTGTGTGTGTGTGTGTGTGTGTGCATGTACTCACACATGCATGTTGTAACCTCTTAGTAACAGATCTAGAATGAAATTTCAGAAATACTGGAGTAGAATATTCTAGAGAATAAACTTCTTTAATCTCCATTCCCAATTAACACCCCATCGGGCTCTGTCTTAAAGTTTCATGTTCATCTCTTGAGGGCAAGTCATCTAATCTTTCTGTGATGCAATTTCCTTAGTTGCAAGATAGGTTACTCATGGTACCTACTCAGCATTGTTACTTGGATTAAACATGTTAATATTTCTAAAATTACTGGCTCATAATAAGCAGCATGTAACAAAATAACATGTCCTCTTCAAAAGGGACTAAAATAAAGGGAAACAGCTTTTCTCGGAAGATTTAGGGTCACTTGCTTATTTCCTAGAGAAGTAAGTGAGCTGAATTATGCTTGATTTAAACTTTTAGTAGAATTTTTAAATCATATTTTTAATAAAATCCGAAATAAAAAAGTTAAACTACCTATATTTGACAAATCTTCACAATTAAAAAAATTGAAATATTCATAGCCATTGTGATTGGAAGATGACTCTGACTCTTGCACTGGCAAAATATGTGATTATCATGCAAGGTTTACATTCCACTTGTAAAACAGAATAACTTGACCTGAGGAATAATTTATTTAAGCAATTATATTAATAATAAACTCCCATTCTATAGTACCCTTGCTCCTTATGAAAAAAAATAAATAACCTTTAAACATGGTTGTTTGTCCCACTGTGGAATATAATATCATTACTCCTTGTAATTGAATTATATAAAAGTTTGAAGGAAGTCTTAAGTACTAAAGGAAATATGACTTAAAACTCAATGAAGATGGATATTAAAAATAAAAAAGACATTGAAACTCATGTGAACTAAAAGCCAGTAAATTTCGTGTTGCCCAGTTTAGGTCATCTCTCCAGAAACTAATGATTATTAATGACATTTTTTAAAAGCTGAATGTTGAAATGTAATGACTCATAATAAAAAATTTGTCAATATTTTTATATTCAGCTTTGTTAACCATTTTAAAATCCTTTCTAATTATTTCTGGGCAGGTCCAAAATCAAGACACGTCTGATAAACTATTGTATTGAATTAACCAAAATTTAAATGAAGCAATTCTTATGTTTAAATTAATCACAATAATGATTTGGGCAGAAGTTTTGTTGTTTTGCATTTTAAATTAATTTTATGACATTTGAAATCTATACCTCCTTTTTTTCAGATGTATATGATTAAAGGATATAATACAAACAAACAAACAAAAAATCCCGAAGCATAAAAACAAAAACAAAAGCCAAGCAAAAACTCACTTTCCAAAGTAACATGGCTTTACAGTTATTTATTGGCTGAAGTGGTTTCACTTATTGTGAGCTACTTTTGCCTATCTCATGGGAACATCCGAGTGACAATGACATTTAAATGAGAGTCCATGTGCATTCATTACTGTGTATGAATGGAAAGGTTACACTTGGTAAAGCAAACCTCTTTTCAGTCTTAGTAACTTCGGAACAATTTACACATCAAAGAGTGAGCTACCCAAATAGATTAGAGATTTTCAATAAACCCTTATTAAGGAAGAGGTGATCCAATCCTCTAAACTGATGTGAACTGTAGTCTGATCTGGAAAATAAGCAAACTCTGTCTGTAAGAATAAGCTAATTTTATCATACTTTTTGAAAATAGTAAGTGTGGGATATGAACGGGAATCCCTATGAGTGAGAATATGGATAAAGATTTGCTCTCACATACCTGAAAACAAAAAAGGTACTGCTTCTTTGGAGTCAAACCTTCACATTGAGATGATGACTTGATGTTCCTAAAATGAAAGTCCTTCCCTGGCTCCCTTTTCACTTCCTCTGTGACAGCGGATATCTAAGATCTCTTAGTCATGCTACAAAGAAGGAAAGAACAAAACAAACCAAGATCAGAACTCATTCCCTGGTGAAGTACAGGAGATAAGCTACTTTTTTCTTGAAGCTCCTTCCCCTCTCAATGCTTGAATGCAGAGGAGAAGAGGAAAAATGATAGTTGCTGTGTTATTTGGGGTAAGGATGTAGAGAAGCAAAGCTAGCCCTTTCTACTCTGTCCATGAATTCTTATTAATCAGTAAAACTTTATGGACCAGAATTTGTGTGTGTAATCTTTGTCTTTACCTTCTTCCTCTTAAGTTGCCGCATACAAAGAAAGGAAATTTATAATGATAAGGTCCCTCAATTGAGATGCTTTAAACATATGTAATTGAGATGAAATAAAGCAGAAAGAAGAATTTGTATAGGGCTGTAGGTTTAAGAAGCAGTTGAACTCACACGTTACTTAACCTTTCCAAGTTTCAATTTCTTCTGAAAATAAAGCTAATAATATCTTCCCCACTTGACTCAGCATTTTGTGAAAGTAAGAATAGATGATACAGGTGAAAGCGTATGACACAAAATACAAGATCATGAACATTTTTCATGGCTACCATGCTTTGCTCCATTTGGTTCTTTCTTTCTAATAATGAGAGTTCTACAGAAAGACAGTTGATGTAAACTCTTGAAGTGAATATATGGAAAGTAAACTTTATTTAGCAAAAGCTGTAGGACATGAGATTGAATTGTAACCCAGATGTGGACATATTTATTGTATGATTTTGTGTAAGTTAATTAATAACATGGAGACTCATTTTCCTCATTTGTAAAAAGCGGTTGATGTAAAAAATAAATCAATATGTTTAAGATGCTTATAATTAAATTATAATTGTCACTAAGTATAATTTAACCCTGTCAGGTACATGTCAGATGAGACATTTGAGATCTCAGAAATGCTGAATGTCTTACCCAGAGGCAAAGAGTTAATAAATGGTCAAATGGAGATTAAAACCAGAATCTTGCTTGTATCAAAACCTAGGCTCTTTTCATTTAAAACTATATTATTTAAAGGCCATCTAAATTTAAACACAATAGCCTCAATTTAGGAAAATTCTAACAACTTCTAAAGATCTGAAACGGTATATTTAGAGAAGTTAGGATTACATCCAAAAATCTGGTGTTGATTACAACTAGTTTATCTAGATTCTTGTGAGGTGAAGAGAAACCTAGAAATTAAACATAAATAGACTTTTAAAATATTTTGATTGTTCTGGTTTTGGTTAAAAGGAAAGTTCAATAAACCATTCTTTAAACAGATAAAACTAAGCTATTGAATAGCATGTGGCTTCAGGAATATGTTTTATTGGTTGTCAGTGCATGTGCCTGTGTGTGTGTGCTTAAAGGTGACAACATTCTTTGAATTTTTTGTATGTGTGGGTGAGGTTACGATAGAAGTTATTAAGCAAAACAGGCTTTCTACGCTATACAAATTTAAACATTCCTTATTTTGTGGCCCCAATTTTCCTCTCAGAATCATTTTTGTGAGACTTACCACACTTTTCAAGCTAAACTTTTATACAGAAAGTACTAGTGACTCACCTAGAGGTTTAGGGAACAGGTAAAGATTGTGAGAAAAACTTCCAAGGAGTAGGGTTGTCAGATTTAGCCATAAATAAATAAATAGACTTAGCAAACCCAGTGAATTAAAATTTCAAAGAAACAAATATTTATTTTAATATAAGTATCTCCCAAATATTATGTGGGCATACTTACACTTTTTTTTAAATTCACTTTTTCTGAAACTTAAATTTAAATGGGTATATCAATGTTCCATGCTATGTAGCAAATTATCACACATTTAGCATCTTAAAAAATATTCATGTATCACCCTGTAACTTCTTTAGGTCACAAGTCCTATAGTGTAACAGAATGATAGCCCATCACCTTCACCATATTCTATTGGGTAGAAACATGTCACAGGTTTGGTCCACATTCAAGAGGAGGGGATTACATAAGAATTTGTCTCATTTGAGGTCACTCCATGGGTATCTACCACACTGGACATTCTGTGATTTATTTAGCAACCCTATGCAGGAGAGCATGCGTCTTTTGACAATGTATGATCAACCATATTTAGAGATAGCAAATCTAGACACATTTTCTTAAGTGGTGTGTGTAGAGGAAAGCACAATAATCAAGGCTTCTAGGAGGTATATAACCTTCTACTAATTGCCTCTGATGCTATTGTTTCCAAGGTTTATCAAATTATGCCCAAATCAACAGAGATTGGCAAAAATTAGCATTACATCTATTCTGTAATATTTGACAGTAGCTTTAGAATTACTGCAACACAATTATCATCATTTGATAAACATTTACTGAGTTCCTGCTGTGAGGAAGAATTGTGCTATACCCCAGTAATATAGACATGGGCAATATCCCACTCATCTCCTCAAAGAACATGTAGTCTAGAAAAAGAGAGACACACATATTCAGATCTGTGCAAATTCTAAATTATAAAACAGGAAGTGATTGATTGAAGCCTGTTTCACTGAAATTTTAGTTTGTAAAAAGTACCATAGGAGAGTTCTGCAATCAAATAAGTTTTGGACACATCAAGGTGTTGTATCCCATATTCATTCCTTGGCAATACATAGTGCACATTAACATAGAAAGTCTTTGAGATATCCTATATAAAGTACTTAAATTTGTATAACCTGGGTTTTCACAATCATTTCAGACTGCTGAAAGAGATTTTTATGCAACACATAGTAGCATCCTATAGCCGTTACAGGTCCTACAGAGTTCTAGCAAATATTGTTTTGAATATGCAGTATTCATGTTCAAGGCAGTAGCAGGCTAGGGTTGGGGAGGAAGAGACTACTGTTACGGTCGGTTTGAAATGGTATATTACAGTCACCCTGCACCTATATGTGGATTCACCATCTAAACATCTGCCCAAGCACCAAATCTTAAAGTTTTTCTAAACTCTTCCTTTTCTCCCTGCCCTAGCTCCTGCTATATAGTAAGCCCTGTCCATTCTGCTTCCTAAATGTGTCAGTGAATCAAGGGTGTCCTCCTGGCCATTGCAGCAACTTGGAGAAAATAGTTAAAATGTTTCCAGGGACAGAGATGTGTTGTTCCTGAATCTGTGTGTGGATCTCAGTGAAGGAAAAACAGAGGAGTGGTGTCACCACAGGTATGTGAAAAGTTCTTTTCTCCTTTTTTCATTTTACTTTCAACAATTTTACAGCTATGAAATTTTATGTTCTGAGAAGTCTCATAGCAGTACACCTGGACAGAAAATGAATGAATTCTATTTACATATTTCAACAATTAAAGGTGTTAAATCTCACTAATTGTGTGTAATTGCAATTTAGTTATTATACTAAATAAACTGTAATTTACAATTTAAGTGATTACTCTGTAATTCACTGCTAAGCTATGTGCCTCAGCAAAAGATAATAACATTATTGGAGGGCTATCTTTCAAAAGATTCAAAGTCAGTGGTTCCCCAAGTGCTTGGATGAAAGCAAACTTCTTACTTGCACTGCAATCCATGGAGAATATTTACGAACTGTTTGTTAGTCTCCAGCTATGACCACTGCTTGCAGGACCTGTCATTGTGCAGAGTTTTGCTTCTGCCCCAAGGACTACATGACATTTTTGCACAAATTGAGCTTTCCCTATTCAGTACCTTATGTGCTACTGTAGTTTTTTTCGGTTTGTTTCTCTTTCCCTGCTGTCACTTCTCAGCCATCAGCAATGTTTCACAGTGCTTCAACTTGCCAAATAATGGGGTCTTGTGATGCTTTCTCTACCTGACTTGTTTGTGATCACCCTGCTTCAACTCATCAGCCGGTATGTGGTTTGGCTTCCTGTCAGTCACCCTGTCTTGCAGACTAGCCCCATAAAGCTGGATTGTAATGAGTGTGACTCCGCTGCCACTGGGCTCTCAGTGTATCACAACTGAAGAATTGTTTGAGAATTTGATTTTAAGTAGAAAATATTAGCTGGAAGCCACGGGACAATATGCTGTTTGTTAGCGTGCCGAAGATGTGCTCATTTGCCTCATTAGCCTCTCTGCTTCATCTCTGAGCACATCATTTGATTGGCATTTTGCTCAACTAATACACTTTCATGATCAATTTTAGCTGAGAATTTTCAGCTCCCCATCTTGACTGGATCTTCCTGATAGTGGATAATACATGACATAGAATACCTTCAAGGCAGACTGCTAACGTAAAGCATTCCTAAGGTTGTGCGTTTACTGGTGCACATCACTGCACGGGGATTCTTGAGGAAATGTCTTAGGAATTTGGCAATAACATAGGCAGCTGAAGGAAAGAGGTTTATAAAGCACTGAAAGCATTATAAACTAGTCAAGGACATAGCGGGTGGCCTGGTCATCAGTAGTGACTAAGTTTGAAACTGATTATTTGGTAACCTGAAAATAAACAGACAAATGAAGGGGAAGGTAAATGAGTACAGATTGTCAAGGTCTGATTCCACAGGCATAGCTGTATATCTCACCGTTTATTCCCAGATGATAAATAACATGTGTTTATTCCCAAACAATAAATAACATGATGACATTGTCTAGATCCATCTGTTCTGACATTATTGGTGTCTAATCTTGTCAAAGCACTTTGTATTTTTACAGTCCTAGTGTCTTTTTTTCTTTAAATTAATTTTATAAAAACTTTTGTTCTACTTTATATGATTGGTAAAATAATAAATGCATACTTATAAAAAAGGGGGATAAAAGAGAATGCAAAAATTCAGATAATAAATCACTCAAAATTTTCTTTCTGACAATCATTATTTATATTTTGGCATTTTATTCCAACCTTTTTTATCACTATCTATTTGGGTGATTAAAATAGAAAATAACCTTTTTTATATTTTAATAGTTATCTTTAATAATGATAACTGCTGCTATCATTATTATTGGCAGAAAGACTATATCATCATTTTCCTCTGAGCCTTCCCAAGTATCTTGTCTATGCTGTAGGCCTCTCCTTTTTGAGAAAGCATTTCATTGTCTATAAATAACTCAGAAAACACCTTGTAGCATTTGAAGTTTAGATGCATGTTGTCCTCTTAGAAAGAATAACATTTTTTGGAAACACAATCAGCAACTAAACCTAGAGGGACTTATGATTAGTTCTCTCACTGCACTGTTTTTCTCCCTTTTTGGCATATACATTTTAATCTTTATTTGAAGACTCCTCATGCCGCTAAATATCCATATTACCTTTCAGGAAATTTATCTTGCTATTGTCTTGAGACCCCATAAATAACCTGTGCATTGTCAAAATGGTTCATGCCTATTTCCTACTTGAAAGCAAGTTGACCTCAATATTTCAAATGGAAGTTTTAATAAAAGACAAAGAAATCAGCATGAGATATTCATATTAGACAAAATAAAAAACTTAAATTCTAAAAGTGACCCAAAGTCTTGCAATGACCAGAGATTTCATGTCATTTGCTGTGTCTGAAGGTAGAATACTGGTATTTAGGCCATGATGAGATCGAACATTGACTACTTAGATTGTCACTGCTGCCAGAGTTATGTCAATTGTCTATGCTAGGCTCATACAACTTGGTGATTGGTACAACATAACTCTGCTGTTCTGGCTTCTGTTCTTCTTTTTATTTTATTTTATTTTTTATTTTTACTTTTATTTATTTATTTTTTGGCCAGGCCTCGCAGTTTACGGGATCTTAGTTCCCCGACCAGGGACTGAACCTGGGCCCAAGGCACTGAAAGCGCCAAGTCCAAACTACTGGACCGCCAGGGAATTCCCTGTTCTTTTTGATATATTTCCTTTTTCACAATGTTGTTCTTCAGCCATGGTTACAATTGCATCACTCAGGGATTTCTCTTTTTTTTTTTTTTTTTTTTTTAGTTTTATTCCTAAAAGTTGTTCTGAAAATGCCAGAAACTCATTAACTAGGATTAAAGGAACAAAGAATTTAATGAACAAATAAGTTTAGGGGAAAAAAAAAAAACCCTGTCATATTTAGCAGAATTACACAGGTTTCTTAAATTCAGAACTTCTAAGAGTCTTTAATGTGCTAATGTACTTCCTGAATATCTATGATACCATGCAGGGTCTTCCATATGTATTTCCCCATACATGTATTATTGGAGGCATCTTACAGAATATTTTTTTTTCTTGGAATGTTTTTGTAAAATCCTGCCTTAAGTAATTAACTGTGGATCTTCTGGGTATCCTTCTTAATCTAGGCAGTGATTTCGATTTTCACTGGAAGATACAGGGATCAGCTTAAGATCAGCTCCTTCTGGGTATTGGGAATTGGACTCAGAACTCTGTTACTCTATTCAGAGTGTTGCAACATCAATGAAACTCAGTTTCTGCTTTGGCCTACACGGGAAGTATAATCTAGTACCAGGTAAGGCAGCAGTAAACCTATGCAGTGCTTGAGTTTACTCCTATTTTCAACCATGAAGCTAACCCCCTCTGAAAGACACTATAGACATTTGTTCATGTCTAGGTTAGCATCTTATTGATTTTCATTAACTTTTGTTAGGCAGTTAAAAGGTTTGGCTAAGTTCACCGTGTTAGCATGTGGTAAACAATGACGTAGTAGCAAAGAACCCTGTTCTTATCCACTTAACACCACAGAAGTCTGCTTCTTGCTTATGTACATCTGTCCAAGGATCCTGCAATATTTAAGAGCTATTCTGATGCATACAGAAAATCAGTGACTCCAGAAAGCTTCACCAGCCACCATGCAGCCTCCAGTTTGTTACTTAAGAGGAAGAGAGAGCCTGAAGAATGGTATAAGGGACTTACACTGCTCTACACCATTCTGAGAAGGTTCTTTAATTCTCCTAAGTGAAAACACAGAATGTGTAAACTTAATCTAGAATCCATCACTAGCTAAGCATGTTCTCTCCTATATTCTTTTTTGATCTGATTGATCCCTTCTTCTATAAGATCTTAAAAATAATGTGTTTCTGCTGATAAAACTTACCAATCTCTATCCTAAATTATTTTCTCACATTTGAAGGACTTTATTTTTCATTTGATCATTTGCCATGTCCAATTCTTATTTTGTAAAATATGAGGAATTCATTTTAATGTACTCCTCTGCATATGAAGGATACAGAAAGGGCTTCATTAGGAAATGAGTGTCAGCTCTACTTTCACTTTCCAACGAAGAAACCAGTCACAATGAGAAGTACATACAAATAAATCTATGGACCATTAGGCGGTGTGACCATATTCTACAACATACCAAGCTTGCCATAAAATTATGGAGGAGAAGAAGTTGGTCTTTGGGTCTCTATCTGCATATATTGTGTCATTCTTGATTCTTATCCTCTTGTACCCTTTCACTTTTATTAAATATCTTTATAATATATTATTAGAAGCCAGATTCAAAGCAGTGTTTATGGCATTTTCACAACAAGCGTTACCAATGCTCCAACAGAGAAGGTAAAATACTGAGTGGCTATACATCTAAGAAGAGAATAGTTCCTCTTTATTCCATGGCTGATAGAGGTCAGTTGATATCAGTTCTAATTTATTTATCAGTTCTAGTACATGTGTTATTGTGTGATTGTGAGAAAGTCATACATACTCTCTTGTTATAAGTTTCTCTTTCTTAATCAAAGAAATTGAATCTTATTATCTCAAAATTCTCCTCAGCTCAAAAAATGTATTATCATTTCAAACATCTTTTTTATCACTTACTCAAGTAGAAACCTTATTTTCTATTAGGTTTTTCTCATTTAATTCTCTAATTTTCTAACTAACAAAATAGTCTTAATAAGATATGACATAATGAAACAATATATTAATATAATGAAAAAAGGCTCTGAATTTAGAAGTCTGATTCAAATTCGAAGTGAACAGCTTGCTAGTTGTGTATCACCTGACAAATTATTTGACTTCTAAACCTCAGTTTCCCCCTATGAAAAATGACAATAATTTTAGTAACTTCTTAAAAGACAGATTAATAGCAATTATCAAAAAGCGGTGCGATTTATGGAATACATTTTTGAGGTTTTTAGGGAGCCTAGGATATATGTCACACACAAAATGTGACCTATGGTTAAGACATACTTTTCCCTTATAGGTGTGGTCCACAGAAAGAGCAGACAAGGCGGCCATGGAAATTGCAATACCAAGTACTAAATAGCTTCCCCTAAGGGAGAAGCCAGATTTTATGTGACTTTAATGTTTGCAATAGCAAGCTTCCTTTAATCAGGCATTTTAAGTTTGAGAAAATATATATAATCAAGGCAAGTATGATATAAATACCTTTTGATATAACAAGGATATGTGGCTTGTGTACTCACTGAAGAGAATCATCTCATTGAGAAAACATTCCCACCCAATTATTATCCTAGTACTATCATCCTGTGATACTTATTATTCAACAGAAATAATTACAGTCAAATTTTTATTATTTTTAAACATTTTCCCTTTAATATTGGAGAGCAGAAAAAAAATTATTGAGAGTGTAGAGCTTTCTTATAACACCTTTCAATCTCCTGGAACAAGGGGTCCACACAGACATACAGTTAGTACAACAATATGTCACAACCAAATTATACATCTACAAAAGCAAACTAATCATAAATATTTTTACTTGAAATTCACAACTGAATCTTCCTGAGACTGTACTAGCTAACTGAGTGAAGAAAGAAAAATAGTCTGGGATATATGTGAATCAATAACTAAAACACATTTAAGCAATTTTCTTAATTATAAGGTTTTCTCAGCAATTTTTATGGGACAGTTTTGAATTTTTAAGAGGATCTATAGATAGTCAATACATATTTAACTAAACATATATCACCAGTAAATTATTTTCTATCATATGATATATTTAACCCTAAATAGGAAAATATGTACTATGCTACTCCAAAGAGATTAAGATGTTTTTTAAATGTTGATTGTCCATGATTTCAAATACACCCTAGAAGACTCAGTGTTGTCAGTTTGTTTTAATTATTTGTGCCACCCTTAGATGACTATAATAAAGGATTAATTTTTCTGAAAACTCATAAAAACATGTACTTTTTATGTTTTCCATCAAAATTTCCAAAGCACAACCCACACTGAGCCTTCTGTTCTGGCTTTTCTTCTGGCTTAGTGACAAAATAGGAAAACATGAAAACAGGAAAGAAGAGGAAGGCAGGCTAATTCTTTGCTATCCTCTGCCGTTCTCTCTGCTTAGCTAGCCTAGCATTTGTTCTCTTTTCTAACAGCAGTTCTGAAGCTACAGAAAAGTGGAAAGAATATATAAGATGGTGAAAGTCCCATACTCTTTGTCTCTGGCTTTTCAATCTCTGATTTGACTTTATCACTTTTGAATCTTTTAATGTAATGGTTTACAATAAATATGAAATGACGTATTTTATTTTATGTTTTTGTTGAAATAAGGGTAAAACCTTAATATATCGTGTGCAGTGTTTGCATCTGAATTTCATATGGTTCAAATCATTTTCTACAATGAATCCCCAAATTTCAATATCTCCCACTTCTAAAGGTTGTCCATGTGAACTCGTACTCTTCATTACTGTTGTCCATTTTTATATTTAGCATCTGTATGGATTTGAGGGAGCAGAGGAGGCTAATTATTTTTATTTACATGTTATAGGCACTAATTGAAGGTCTTTCCTTTAATTAACATAGTAGACATTAGAAAGATGACGAGCAGCTAATATATAACATGCATGGGCCAGAGCAAAGGAAATTTATCATTGTTTTGTACTGTTATTTACAACCCTTTGATATTCAGTGAGGTTTCCAGGTACTCTTGAGCAATGACAGAGCTATCACATTCTGGGGCACCAGCTACAAACACTTAGAGGAGATCTGGGATGGGGGAGGGATTCAAATGTTCCCTGCTTTCAATAGTTTCTTCTTTCTAGGTTTTTCCTGCATATATGCAAGCTCCTCACCCTGCAACGTTGTGCTGCGTTTAGCTAATTGCTTCATCTAATAGGGCTAATAGAGCATTTTTTCTATAGTTTTAAATTTTTAATTCAATATTTTAAAGTAATAATGGGATAACTGCTTAACTGGCTTACTAAGTGAAGTGCTCAAATTGCAGTCTCTTGTTCTTTCCTGTTTCAAAATCTTCAAAAACAGATGAGCACTCTGCATTGTATACATGGGTTGAACTATAACGCTGTGTACCTATATCTTACACAATAAAAAAAGAATGCACAAAAAAATCTTCAAAAGCAGTTGATAAGTGATAAACTTATATATCACTATTTTATCACACTATCTTTATAGTAGAATTAACCTAGTTACAGGATTAAAGCTATGTAGCAAATATCTACCAGTATGACAAAGCAATAAATAGAGCGGATAAGTTTAATTTTAAAAAATCTAAAGTACTTTTCTAAATTCGATCTTTAAAAAACCACTACATTTGCTATAATATCCACAGATCTCACTTACTTAACTTTAAAATCATTTGCACTGCATTACTTGAAACAAAAAATAATTATTCATAAAGAAATGATCATCCGTGTCTACAGCTTCCCCAAGTTTTCACTTCAAACATACCTATCAATATTTTCACCAATAAAGATTCTGTATCCTTTTTGAAAACCTCAGTTATGCTTTTGACTGTTTAAAATGTATATCTATGTATTTGATTACTATAGAAATACTTTAATCTCAAAAAGCTAACTTTCATCAAAAGGAATAAAAATCATCTAATATTCTTTGAATTCTAGGTCACTTTGGAAAAGAAAAAAAAATTCAGACTTTCAAACTGTAAATCAAAATACAGAAAAGCCATTCCATAGTATTTTTTGCCTAATGTGCTGTAGTCAACTTATTGTAAATATTGGCTCTAAAAGGTTCGTTTCCAATTACCTCCCACAAGTTTTCTATTTTCTATTGAAGGCCTCCATTGACTGATGTATTAAATTATGCATAATCAACTGAAAAGGATCAGTTCAAATTTTGGCACTCAGTCACCATCTGTTCTTTGTATGTTGACATACCTCACATCACTTTCATGTTTGCTTTATAAATGGTGTGACAGTTAGGCTTTTCATAATGTTTGTTGTTCCATATAACTAATTATAGTGATAGTCATATTCTGAGAATATAAAGATCCATTCAGAAAACTGCATAATTTTGAAAATAAAAACCTTCAATGAGTAGTCACTTAATTTCTAACATTTTTCATGGCAATCATTCCAGGTATACATCCATCCAGGATTTTCGTTCAATAACATGAAATATTGGACCTAATTTGTATCGCAATGTAGCTTCCTTCAGAAAAATCATCAATGGGATATTCCCTGATGTAAATGTGCATAGCTTCAAAATTTAAAACAAATAAAAAATAAAAACCAACCTCCAAATAAACCATTTCTTAAGAATTATTACCGTTTTGTTAATCTTTAAAAAAAAAGAGAGTACATTATACACACACACATACATTCACAAGTGGAAGATACACTGAGCAACAAAATCAAATATATTAAATATAGTGTTTAAAAATTATCTTCAAAATTAGAGGGAAAGTATTAGGACACATGCACTGGAATAGTAAGTAAATAATTTTTATCATCTTTGTGTACCCTGAGATAATATGGACCTAAATCTTGGGCACATGATTTTTATTCTAACCTAAGCTCTAAATATTTTCCTCAAATTTATACTAAATTTAATTTCTATAATCTTTGCCTAAAATAAACACTATTTCTATAAGATGGAGTGAAATCCTGTGAATCATCTTTTGTTTACTCATTACCTGTCTTATTTGGATGTTCAGAGGAATGATTTCTGTTTTGCTTTGCAATTATAACTGTACATGGCAACCACTTCATATCAAATAAATAAATAAAAAGTGTTGATCCTATATAAACTGCCAAAGTCTCCGTAAGAAAGGACTTTCTGTGAGTCCACAGAAAACCTCTAGAAATTTTTAGTAATTATTTTCTATTACTACTAAACTCAAAGTTTTCTCTCTTAACATTTGCTTTATTGGTACAGGCAAAATATGCACCGATTCCTATTAGCAAAAAAAAAAAAAAAAAAAAAAAGGTTCCTTCCTTTAGAATGTTCCCAGAGAAAAGTAGAGGAAAGCACAAGTCATGAGGAAGAAAAATGAGCTCATTTTCTTGGCAGTCAAATGACTATTTGGAACCAAGGATTAAATGAAGTAAGATCTCAGTTACACCTCCCTGTCTTTCCTGAAAATAAACAGACACTGAACAATTCTTAAGCTGTTACAAAATCAAAGGTTATAAAAGTTTCACTTTTTAACCTTGACATTTTGAATACAGACATTTCCTACTGATAGTACTTTGAAAAAGAAGTTCTGGCTTTCAAATTTACTACTACAGGATTATGCGATTCAAAGTAAAGAGGAAGACAGAAAGCTAGCCTCTCAGAGCCAAGTGCTTTTTTCTGATATTCTTTCTTATGATCCTTTTAAGAACACTGTATTTTTTTCTCTTTTATCTAGAAGAGTGGTTTCAGGGTATGGTTTTTAGCTATTTTTTATTAACCATTATTTTTGTAAATTTAGAACAATCTCTAGCACCAGTCTGTTACAGCTCCATCTTCACTTCCCTGTACAAGACTCAGTCTTTGTCTCTACTCATGCTTTCTGCCACCACAGTCAAAATACTTTCTTCTTCAACAAGCTTTCTTCTACCAAAGTTTCCCTAAATACACCCTTTTCACTGTGGTCTTGATCTGTTTTTCTGGGTATCATCCAAACATTTTTAATTGACTTATAAGTGGGCAAAACTTGTATCAGTTTTCCCACCATGTTTATAGCAATTCCATCCTAAGTGTAGTATCAAGTTTTCAACCTTTTCTCCACAAATCTAAAATTCAATAAGCTCTGAAATTGCTAGTTTGTGACAAACGTAATCATAAAAAACTGTGTGAGCTGTTGTGAGTTGTCCTCCCCTCCCCCATACCAGGGTCCAGCCCTGTATTTCACTGCAAAATGTCTATGCCCCAGCCCCACAGCATAAGTAACATATCGGATATGTACTACGCAAACTTTCCAATAGCTAGTTATCTTCACCAAATACATTCGCTCTGTGTTTTCTTTGAAAATTTGGTGTTTGTTCAGGACTCTACCTTTGATCTACATCTTTTCTTATTCAGAGTGATTTAATCCAGGCACGTTTCTCTCTAACAACCACCTATAGGATATCAAATCTGTACTCCAGCATGGATCTTCTTACAGATGCATAGAAAACTACATCTCCATCTAATTATTTTGCCACTAATAGTAATGAATTACAGATACCATTTGTACAAAATATATGTTGGGGAGTATGGCAGCTTCAAAACATTATGAACTCAGTGAGGTGGTTATTAGAATTTACCTTTGACAGAGAATAATAATATTCAACACTGAACAATGTTTCCTATGGGCCTAGTGCTATTCTAAATACCACCTTTTTTATAATACATGATTAACCCTCACAACCATCTAATTAGTAGGTAATATTATTGTCCCATTTTACATTGGTTGGAACTTTGGCACAGAGAAAAAATCCAGTAACTTGTCCAAAAGGACACAGTGGAAGATTTTTGACTTTTTAAAATCAATCCAATAGCTATTTTACCATAAACTCTGCACTTTACACTTACACTATACTGACTGACATAGCTCCTTAACTTAATCTAATAAAAAATATACACTCATGTTTTCCTCAACACCATCTTGTTATTCTCCTATACTTTTTATTAATAACACAGTGAAAAGAATTCTAATGTTAAACATGGCCTTTCATTTAACTTCCACACTGCGTTTAATTTACTGATTATATTCTGTCAATGCTACAACCTAATTGTTCTCACACTTGTTACCTTTTCTGAATCGACACTGTTACTGTGTAAATACATCTTTTCCCATTCAGGCTAAAGCAATAGTCTCTTCTAACCTGTCTTCTTGCTATTATAAAAAAATTCCTTCTATCCTGCCATATACTCTCTGATCATTATAATTTAAGAATCTGATAGAAGCATATTACTTAATTGTCCTGACCTTTCAGTAACTCTTTATCTCATACACCTTTACAGGACCAATAGGACTTTCTCCTTCCTATCATTTCAAAATCCTAGCCTGTTGTTAACCCTTCTGCTTGTCATAGCAAACTGTATAGAAGTAACTAAAGGAAACATGCTATTTCATGACCCCAGGCCTTTTAACATGCTGGTATCCCCTCAAACTGGAATGAACTTCTATATCTAGGATGCCTCTACTAATCATCCCTCTGTTCTGCCATCTTTGATCATACTTCCATTTCTAATTGATCATTTTACCTTTGCTTATTATTGTATCTTTACATCAACCATAGTGTGTCACTATATCTTTATATGTGTGTGTAGGTATATATAAGATATATATGTAATATATATACATAACATTATGTATATTATATATACCTACAAACAGGGATTTAAGTTATAATACCTAAGAGAGTCTACTGCAATAATTTGTTTATGTATATCCTATTTGAATATATGAACTATTTTTTTGAAGTAGAATTATAGGACTTATTGTGGGAAGTAAAGAGAAAGGAAAATTTAAAAGTGGTTACCAAGATTATGAGTTTGGCTGACCAGTTGTCACTGAAATTATTTAGAATAGTAAAGAGAGGCAGAGAAACCAATTTGGGTGCATTTTATATTTTATTTATATTTCATCTCGTTAGGACATATTGTTGAAATTTTACTATAACCCATTAGCCCCAAATCTATTTTCTTTAAAATTGGGTACGAAGGCATTTGTATACTTTGATTAAATCTGCATTATAAGAAACATATTTGAAGGGAAAAAAGACCAAACTTAAATTTTAGAAAATTCATATATCTGATCCATTTTCACATGCAGCTGAATTACCTAGGCAATAATAAATTATTGAAAGATACTCACACCATAGACACATAAAAAATACAAATTTAGACAAAAAGCAAAATATCATTGTCTTTAAAACATTACCATACATGTCATCTATGTATATGTTTCTTTTAAAAAATCCAACAATTAAAATAATATTTTTGTGTGGTTACTATGATGGACATTTTCATAACAATTATTTCATATTCATTGTACACTCAATAGAGTAAAGGGACATAATCTAGATCTTGTAATTTTAAGCAATACTTTCTATTAATCAATACTTTCTAAATTTACAAATGAAAGAAGTAAAGAGGGTCAAAATATAGGAGGATACACTTAAATATTGATGTTGTTATTGAAAACCTTGTAAAATCATTTTCAATTTACCTTTATAATACATTGCAAAATTCAAAGAAACTGTAGAACAATATTAATAAACTTCCATTATTATTAAACTTTAGTTTTTCATAAGAGGTACACTAAACTAAATGAGTACTTCACAAAATCAAGCTATGAATATACATATTAATAGTTAATGTATACTGAAGAACTATTTTCCAGGAACGTTAGATGGCAAACTAGTCGTACTTTATTATCCTAAGTAGTGTTAATGAGAATAGCAGAAGCACAGAAATATCAAGTAGCTTTCCCCAAATCATAAAGCCAAAATTCAGGTAAGAAAGGATTAGAATCTTGATATTCTGACAGAAGCTCAAGCCTTTCTCCACTGATATACTACTACCTGTGATATGACTTAATTTTCACCAAGAGCGTAAGGGATATGACTAAAGATACGTTTACTAGACATTAGATATCTTTACTGCCCAAATAAGTAATACTTATTTTATTTAGTGGAAACAAATTGTACTGGTCATGAATATAGTTTAGTCACAGCCTCCCACTTGTCTGTTGTAGCCCATTCAACTGAATAGCTTTAATGAATTTTCATGTGTCTCTTCTAAACTCCCTGGTTGTCAGTGAGTGTATCCTAACATGCTTTATATTTCCAGGATCTACCTAGCCCTGCTATGAAACATAAGCAGCACTGAGTATACTCTAATTAAGACTACATAACTTTCTGTTAAAATAACTTAGGCTTTTCTCCTAGGGAATAAAAATTGATGATGAAGAGAAAATTTATCGAATCCTCATTGCATGTTAGAGATATATAATATCTTGCCTGCTAAAGAAATCGGCTCAAAATTGAATAAATTGAAAATTTTATATTTTTCAATCACAAAGCAGGTAAATTATCTTATAGTCCAGAATAAAAATGCCAGGTTAATCTCCATATCAAACTCAGCCTCAAAAATGCACTTTAAAGCTAAGGTAATCAGAATAAAAATAGAACCCCAAGCTGCTCATACCTCAAACTCCTCATAAATTCTTAGACTTCTGAAATTTGCAATCACCACATAAAAACATCAAGAACATTTAGAGGAGTAATACAGAACCCATATCCTCTACAACAGAACAATTACAATGTTTAGGATGCAAACAAAAATTACTCAGCATCCAAAATATGAGAAAAAAAAGTGGCCCATTCTCAAATGAAAAGACAATCAATATAAGACAACCACAATGTGACCTAGATGTCAGAATTATTAAATTTGGACTTTAAAGCAGTTATTATAACCAAGCACAGTGGGGTAAACGGAACTACACCCATAAGGAAGAACAAATAGAAACCTAATATCTAAAAGAAGAAATATCAAATATTATATATATTTGATATTAAATATATCACATATTATATATGATAGCTCAAATCT
This sequence comes from Eschrichtius robustus, assembly GCF_028021215.1. NCBI lineage: Eukaryota > Metazoa > Chordata > Mammalia > Artiodactyla > Eschrichtiidae > Eschrichtius > Eschrichtius robustus. The sequence goes on along the minus strand of NC_090841.1, from coordinate 59,178,683 downwards.
AAAAAAACAAAAAGATGAAAAATCTAGAACAAAAAACACATATTTAATTAGCAGATGGCTTCATAGCAGAATGATGATGAAAGATGAAAGTGTCAGTGAACTTGAGATAGCTCAAGAGAAATTACTCAATGTGAATAACAGAAAAAAAAAGATTGAAAAAAAAATGAGCCTGAGACTTAGGGACATTTTAACAATAGCAAAAATCTAATATATATGTAATTGGAAATCCAGAGAGAGTTAAGGGGAAACAAGGACAAAAAAAAAAAAATTAAAATTAATAATAGCTGAACATCCCCCAACATGGCATAAGAAAATTTTACAGATTTAAGAATTTCAGTTAATTTCTAACAGAAAAAATACAAAATAAACCATGGTTAGAAACACTATAGGCAAATTGCTAAAAAGAAAATAATGAGATTATCCCGAAAGTGATAAAAAAAACTTGGTGTTTTCAACAGAAGAACAGTGATTTTTATTACCATGGATTTCTCATCAGAAACTTTGGCAGCCAGAAAACTTGAAACACTTTTAAAGTCCTGAAGGTAAAAACCTACTGTTAACCCTGAATGCTATATACAGTAAAAACATCCTAAAAAATACAAGGTAAATAAAGTCTTTTCAGCTAAAACAAACAAACAAACAAAAAGCAAACAGAACAAAAAACCGTAAGATAATCTGTCACCAGTAGACCTACACTATAAAATATGTTGAATAAAGCTTTATCAAGCTGAATGATAGCAGATGAAAATTTAGATTTTAAAGAAAAATTGAACAGGTGATAAGTGGTAAATATTTAGGTAAAGACTATTTTGTCTTACATTTAATTTTGTTAAAATATATATGACCATTTAAAAGAAAAGGTAATGTTTTGTAGGTTAATAATAATAAAATTCAAAATGACAACTGTAGCATAAAGGTAGCAGTTTAATGGACTTAAAATGATTGCAGGTTTTCTGCATTTTATGTAAAGTAGTATAAAATAGCTGTAAGTATTATAGATTGGGAAAAGTTAAGAATGTATATTGTAATTTCTTGAGCAACCACTAAAATAAATAATACAAAGTGGTATAGCTAAATATCCATAGGTAAATTTAAATTAATTTATAAAATTATTTAAAGACTAGCAGGGGTCACCTAAAGAAAGTATAAGTTAAGAATTTTTTTTCTCTTCTTAGCATCATGCATGTTCATTGATATAATGATTCCCTTGACCTAATTATAAAAAAGCAAAACAACTATCACCATATCCAAGAGGGAAAGTAGGCAGAAGCCCCATATGACTAATTAAAACTGCATGCTTTCGTCTCCTCTGAACCTGATAGAGCAATAAGTATATACTCTTTCTTTCCTCCATTATCCCAAACATCATTGTTCCCCATTCCCTCCCCCACCCTGACACACACACACAAATCACTACCTTAAAAGACTTTGTATCATGGGTGTGTTGTTGTAGAAAGATAATGGAGAATGCTTAATTAGATTATTCCAGTTTATAGAAAGTAATTATATATTTGCACTGCTGAACTTTTGAATAGCTCACGCAATTTTTAATTTTGAGATGTTTAGAGAGTTATGGGATAGCCAAATATATATCTTGTTGTATCTACAATTCCATCATTTGAGATCTTTCTCTTATTTGATCTCCATGAGTTTTCCATAGAGATTCAAAGGGTATGTGGAAGGAGGATTAAGAACTATGAGCAAACAAATGGCACAACCGCGCAGAAATCACAAAGAACTGAAAATCAGGAAAGCAAATCATGCATTTGCTTTGCAACCTTAACCACCCTGGCTTCTTAATATGGTTTCCACATCTGTAAAATGAAAGGACTGAATTAGGTGGCAATAAAAGTATTTTAGTTCTGAAATTTCATTATTATGATAATAGACACCATTTTTGGTGCATAAACCTAGTGTTTCACATACATTACTTGATTTAAGCCTCATTACAAACTGCAAGGGAGATATTATTATCCCTGTATTAAAATGCATAAAATTGAATTTCAGAGCATTCTCTCTCCAGATAGGATCCAGAAATCTAAACAAAATCATGCTTTGAAGTTATGAGCCTTGTTTTAAGAATTTCTGGGTGGTTGAGGTATGCAGTACTGAGTCAAAATGATAATGTACTAAGGTAGAATGAGTTAAAAATCCATTTGGTGACCTAGTCAACGTTTGTTAAACACTTAACATGAGAATGCCATCATGTTCATTCTGAGGCTAAACAAAGATTTGTAAAAAGTCTATATCAAGTTATCTCTATCTTTCAATATTAAATTTACATATTTGCTTTTTTGTTGTTTAAAAATAAGTTAGATATCTACAGAATGTGTAAGGATCATGTCTAAGTACTCATTAATAACATAATCTATAAAGTAGCAAATTAGTTGAGCAAATGAATGCAAAATAGGTAGAGTGATTTTCACTATCATTTTAAACAAGTAATATAAAACTCATTTTCCTGAACTAGCAGTGGAATTTGAACCAGAAGCAGAATCTTTGTGGTGATTATGCGTCTAAGCTCAAATAAGCCATTTTAATTTTTGGTAGTTATTTTTTCTCATACGTATAATAAGGGAATTCTATTGCTACCCTGACATTACTACACATTCATTAGACACTATGGCCACAGAGTAGATCTCCGTGCGAGCAACAGTGCCTAAGATGTTTGAGATATTTTGTGAAACTTATTTCATGGTGAAAAAATTTGAAAAATTCATAGTTAAAAAGCTAAAGAACATTTTCCAAAGTCTTATGTGTTCTAAAGTGACTCTGACTCCCATAGAGGATAATGAAGTATAACATTTCTCAAGATAATGATCCATGAACCTTGTTTTGAAAAGCAACTTTTGGAACTTTTTCATGAGATACACTTTAGAAAAGATGTTTCTGATTCTCTTTTCTTTAGCTAATTAATACATATATGGAACAGAAAGATTCCATTTCAAATTGTATAGCAAATCTGCATGCCACACATGTACATTTTCCTTACTTAATTACATGTACATGTTATATGGAATTGTGATCACTCCCAGCTTAAATACTTCCAACCTTTTTGGCACCAGGCACTGGTTTCGTGGAAGACAGTTTTTCCATGGGGGTGGAGGGATCGTTCAGGCAGTAGTGTTAGTGGTGGGGAGTTCAGCAGCAGATGAAGCTTCACTGGCTTGCCTGACACTCACCTCCTGCTGTGCAGCCTGGTTCCTAACAGGCCGAGGACCAGCACCGGTCCTCGGCCCGGGGATTGGGGACCCCTGCTTTAAATGAGTCTCACAAGAGTGAACTATACTAAAGCTCATCACAACTAAAAAAACTGACACCAGCTTATTTTTTTTCTTTTTTAAAAGATAGATACAATTTATCAAGCTTTTAAAGAAAACGTATCTTGGAAGGAAATAATAATGGCAACATTTACTAACTGTGGGAAAGTAGTTTTTTTTGAGCAATGAGGTTATTCTTGATATTTTGGTGGACAAAAACATAATGAAAAAAGAAACAAACTCTACTAGTAACACTTAAAAGATTAGATGCTTTATATTTTATTCCAGAATCATGGGTCATTTATCATTTTTTTTTTCAATTTTAAAATTATAGCTCAGTGTTTTCGAATCTGGAGTCAGCTAGCTTCATGCAGCTTCCTTCCCCTCAAGCAGAGTAGGTGAGTAATGATTGGATCTTTGCACAGAATTCAGTATTTTATATAAGTGGATGTAAACTGATTCCCTAGGAGATCAAAAAAACTGTTCTCTTATTGCAGCTATTTTTAGGGAAAAAATAGATAACAGCCATAGTCCAAATTGATTCAGAATTTAAATATGATTTTAACAAAAAGCAATGTTGAAATCTCATGTAAATATTTCTCATTAAGTCCTAATGCGTATATACTACGTTAATTCTACAGACAATAATTTGCTAATGTCATTCATGAAATGGAACTTCTGTAAGTTGTTTTTAAAATGAGAACATTGGTCATATTTTGATGATGTTACTTCATTATACTTTAATTAGTATTGCAGAAATCATGCAAGGTTTATAAAACAAGTTAATTTAACCTTGGAAGACAAATTTTTATACTGTGCTGTGACATTACTTACTAGGAAGCTTTAATTAAAACCTACTATTTCACAAACAATGTATCTGTTTAAATACCAATTTTATGCTGTATGTAAGTCCTCACAAAAAGGAAGTGTTTTGTTGTTGTTTTGTTTTGTTTGTTTTTCTATTCTTTTAGTGTCTAAAAATATAGAAATTTCTAAACAGTATATTACCAAAGAGTTTACTCCACTATGTGCTCTTGGGTTGGTGATAGAATAATAATAATAGATACATAGATATTTCTCCAATTAGAAGTCACATATTTTTCCGATTGTAAACCTCCAGCCAACTGTATTTTTTACCTACCAATATAGTGTTAGATGGTCAAGGAGAGAAATGTAATAAAACTTACTGAAATTTTTGTGAAATTGCCTTTAAGATATAATCACAGCGCAGTTCTGGAAAGCTAAAGAAACAATGTGATACAATCACCGAGTCAGAAAATAGTTTGTCCACTATGCTGCCTTATAATTACAGAAAAGATCTGGAGTGGGGAGTCCTTAATGAATGTAGAGAGAAGGAAACAGGAATTAGTTATGGGACTTGAGCAATACAATGGGAGGAAGAATGAAACCAAGGCAGTTCTTGTGTGGGAGAATGTAAAAGCTTTAAGCAATCAGAATAATAAAATTTGGGACAAGAAAAAAATCTGGGGACCCCACTAGATGGTATATCAAAGTAGAGGTCTGTGAAAGAAAATGTGGAACAGCTGGTCATGTATTTTTAACCAAAAAACTAAAATGCAAAGCTTACAGAGAGGCAGAACAGGCCTGTGTGTCAAACAGCAAACTAAAAATTTCTGAGGGAGATTTCATGTGTTAACATTTTCAGATCGATTGCCATGATGAGATTTTCCTGAGGCCAGTATTCTTGTCTGAAAATATCAAAGAAACACATCTTTTGAAGCAAACATGTTCATTTTGCTTTACACACACCTTTCATGTTGGCACTCACTTACCCAAATATTTTCAAAGATAAGTACTTCCTGAAAAATAGAGTGTGATTTCTTTAACCTGTGTTTGAACCTCCCACCAACTGGCCAATGTCATATTTTTAAAGAGCATTTACGTTTTCTCCTTTATGAGTCCTATATACCAAGATGACCCCACTAGATACAGTTCAACCAATATTCCTTACACATTTCCTTTCCAGACCATGCAGAATACCCTCCTTTTACTTGTTTTACATTAGTTCATCCTTCAAATCCTGTAACACTGGAAAGTCTTGCCTGATTCTTCCCGACTACCATGAGCACTTCTTTTCAAAAATTCAACAGTGCTTGTCTAGGCTAGAGAAACATGTGAGTTTTGAAAACTGCCCTATTTTAATGGTTAAATTTTGTGCATCTTTTTCCAACAAAATAATAATAATAATGTGGTTTATTTAGTATAATATATTGTCAGTTATAAAATTTAATTGGAAGATTATAGACTGCTCCATTCCCTCCAACATTTCCCCCACACCAACAGGGCACCAGTATAAGAACAATGGTTTATAGCTGAGTTTCAAGACAGCCATCTTCTAAGGAAAAGTAATTATGAGAAGTCCAAAGTCAAGAGCAGAGAGAAAAACATTATACACAGTTGAACTCCCATCCAGATTAATATAAATCCTCACACCAAAAGCATATTTACCTTAACTCCTTGTAGTCAATACAACATGTCTACCTTACAACAAAAATTATAATGTCACAAAAAGAAAAAATAAATAAATAAATAAAAACAAAACACACAGTTTGAAAGCACAAATTACCAGAAACACTCAGACGTGACAAAGATGTTAGAATTATTAGAGAAGTTTAAACAGCTATGATTACTGTAATTCAGGGCTCTGATGGAAAATGTAGACAGTGTGCAAGAGTAGATAAGTGATGCAAAGAGAGAGATGGAAAGTTTAAGAAAGAATTTAAGAAAATAATTTTTCAAAATAAGAACACAGTGACAAAAAAGAAGAATGCTTTCTGTAAGCTCAGCAGTAGACTTGAATGCTTTCCGTAAGCTCAGCAGTAGACTTGACACAACCAAGGAAAGAACCGATGAATATGAATATGAAGACACGTATAATTTTAAGCATTGGTTTATTTTATACAACATATCAAATTTACTGGTTTAATACAATTTTACAGTATTCTCTCACTAACACTTTTGATGCCTGTATGGTCTATATTGATGTATTCTTGTCTAATAATGGTTATTTGTGTTTTTTCTCTTTTTTTTTCCCCAGCATCGAGTTGTTAATCTTTCAAAATAGCAACATTTAAATTTGGCTTTCTTTATTGCACATGTTCTCCATATCATTGGATTATTCTGTTATCCTTATTATATTTCTTCTTTAACATCCTTAGGTTTGATTTGCTTTTCATTTTCTTGCTTGTAATGATGGAAGCTTAAATCATTGAAATTTAGTCAGTCTTCCTTTTAATATGTTCATTTAAGGCTACACATTTTTTTCCTAAACATTGCTTTAACTATATCTGACAAGACTTGATATATCAAATCTTCCTTACCTCTCAGTTAAAATATTTTCTTGTTTCTAGTATAATCTTCTCTTAAACACTGGGTTGTTTAGAACTGTGTTAATTTTCAAATTGTTGGCATTATTCTAGTTTTATTTTTTATTATTTATTCAATGTTGTTACTATGGTCAGAGAATATGCTCAAAAATTTCAATCTTTTTGAAATTGTTTGAGATGATGTATGACCTGGAATTTTATAAATATTGCATGTGTTCTTGAAAAGAACATGTACTCTGCAATTGTTGAGTATAATGTTTCATGTATGTCAATTTGTTAATTTATTAATGCATATCAACTATAGACTGATTTTCATATACTCGTTCTTTGGCTGTTGAAATAGAGGTGTGTTAAAGTCATCTACTATGATTCATAATTTGATTATTTTTAGTTTTGTTATTATCACTTTGCATGTATTGTAGCTGTATTTTTCATTCTCATTATCCATTTCATGTCTTCTTTGCTCATATTCAGCACCTCCTCTGGATGAGGTTCTTTACTAAGGTATGACACCAACCTTTTTCCTGAAATATCTGAACCACCATGTCCTTCCTCCAGTCCTGTGTTGTTCCAGTCCTATCACTGTGACAACTGTCCCGAGGGTCAGTGCACACATATACCTTTTTGCCAACATTGTGTTGCAGCATCCCTTTTTTCCTTTTATAATCATCATCCAGTTCACACGATATATATATTTTTTAATTTCTTGTGTGTTCTGGGTTTCAAGAAGCCCAAAAAATGGCCAGGTTGTAGTCTGGAAATGTCCAGTTTATTGGAAATGTGGATAAGTCCCCAAGTAGAGACATTTCTCCTTTAGAAATTGAGTATAAATTAGCAGAGGCTAAAGATGAAGAGGATGAAAGTAAAGATTCTGCAAGTTTGTAGTTATGGGAGATAACACTCCCACTTTTACTCTATAGTTTCTGGACCTGTATATTCTGGAAATGGGAGAAACAGCACTAAGCAATGCTTATTATATCAATGCATATACCAAATTTCGTGGTATAGCATCTCAAAGTTGCAAGGTTTAAACCCCAGCTGGCTCCCTGAGTCTTCCAGAGTCCATCCATTCATTTGAAGACTTGTTGCTACTTTACCATGAGAAGCATGATAAAATCAAATAATCCCATGAGATCATCCCATTGTCTGGTTTCCTTTTCTGTAAAATGAGTTTATTGTTCAGAAACAAGATTGTATGGCATATGATGGTAATTAAGAAGATATTCTGGAATTTCATGAATGGTACTACTGACAAAGGTACAGTGGGCAGAGAGTAAATCCATCCCCAGGATAGGTGTTTATTTCGGGGAAGGTAAATTGTCATATACACCATTATGGACACAGTCCAACGTAACTGAATATCCACTATTATTATATGGATGGCATATCAGGCACAGAAGCTCATTCTCAGGGCCTTGGCCACCCTGCCTTGCACCACAATCTATAGCCCATTACTGCCTAGTGTCAATATAGCATGCAGAATTACCTTTAAGTCAGGCTAAATGTTTTGCTATTCAATACTCTGGATATGGTGAATAACCCACAGGCCATTCATGTGAGTAGAGGAAAAGGTGGCGGTTCAGCCAAGAGGAGATACATTGGGAGATGAGTCACCCGCTCACACAATTATTTATTCATTCAGAGCCTGTTGACGTTGATCTTCACTTTTCCAACTTTCACTTGATAGGTGTTGCTGCCCCAGAAAAATTATGAACAGGTAAATGAGATAACACCCAATTTATGACAAATAGTTTAGTAGCCATAGTCATTGAATGTCCCAAGTTCAAGTATTCAAACTCTGTTAGGTCTCGTTAGCAAGCCAAGATCTATTTCTGTGGGAATTGTTGTCTGAAGTGTATATGGATTTGCTCCAAAAACCTAGGTGCGTGCACTGCTTTTCTCCTATTGGTGCTGACACATTCCCCATATATTATCTTGATCTGTGGGAAGATAATCCCAGCAGTCACAAAGGCAAAGTTGCAATGCTCCTTGCCCTGCAGCAGAGACCAACTAGAGAACCTCATCTACTGTTGATTGAAAGCTAGGAGGCTTTTGGCAGTCTTACATCTTATTCAATAATAGGTTCCAGCAGCACACCTAAAAGTGCATCACCACACATTCCATGGGATCCCAGTGTCCCATTTTCTAATTCTGATTAGATTATCAAAACTTCACATCCAAGCAGACCACATAATCAACATTAGGTTCCCAGTTTATCAATAGTTATCTCCTGTAACTATGCTGGGTGCTCATTTTTATTGATTTATTTTAACTAAACAAAGTACAAAGGAATTTTATTCTAGAAATTGACTTTCAGAATAATCTAGAAGGTCGGGCTCCCCTGGTGGCGCAGCGGTTGAGAATCTGCCTGCCAATGCAGTGGACACGGGTTCGAGCCCTGGTCTGGGAAGATCCCACATGCCGCTAGAGCAACTAGGCCCGTGAGCCACAATTACTGAGCCTGCGCGTTTGGAGCTTGTGCTCCGCAACAAGAGAGGCCACGACGGTGAGAGGCCCGCGCACCGCGATGAAGAGGGGCCCCCGCTTGCGGCAACTAGAGAAAGCCCTCGCACAGAAACGAAGACCCAACACAGCCAAAAATAAATATAAATAAATAAAAATTAGAAAAAAAAAAAAGCTTTAAAAAAAAAAAAAGAGTAATCTAGAAGGTTGAAAATGAGTGCTACCTTGACCTTTCAGGGTTGATTCAAAATATAAAACAAAACAAAGAATTAAACACAAGGGTGCACAACCAGGTTGCCAAGAGTGTTGCTGCTACTTTTGCTGCCAGATCCATAATCCTACCACCACTTTCATAGTCAGTAACTGCCACCAAGAGGAAAATGTCATGATGAGGACACTCACTGATGGCAACAGCAGCACACCTCAAGTTCTAGGATTAACTGCAGCAAAAGGCAACAACTCTAATGATTGTGCTTTCCAGTAGACATATCAGTGCCTTCTAGGCAGGTCTGTAAAAGTTTCTCTTCTTCTAACAGGTTTTTTTTTGTTTTTGGCGGGGGGGATTGTACTTAAGATAATAGTTTCTCTCTATACAGAGTCATATGTAGTAATTAAGGCACTATATTTTATGAAAAAAAAGTAAGAGTTAAGGATAGCTTATAGGAATTTTTAAAAATGTGTGTAAAAGGGATTCTTTGACTCCACTTATAGAGGTGGGATGTACAGGCATTCCGCTTTCTATGAAAGTGCTGGGGAGGGACTTGCAACTCCTTCTGAGCCTGACTGCTCCTTAAGGAAAAAGCCAATGTGATGAGCAAAATCCTGAGTCATCATGTCCAATAAACATTCACACGTTTCCCAGTGGGTATGGTACTGTGTTAAATGAAATTGTTTATGCATTGCAGAGTCTTTTTTGCCTTCCTCAGTTATCTCTTTACCTAAATGTCTGGGACTCATATTTGCAAGAAGCAAATCTGGCAGGACTCACTTTTTGCAGGGCCATGAAGGATGCTGTCCTTTCTGTAGAGCTACTTAGTTGTTTTCAATCAGCTGTGGTTAGAAAGACAGCATACTGTATTGCCCACTTTAGCTTTAATAATTCCCATTTATTGCACAATTGCCTGGCCCAATAAGAAAGTTGTGTTTGGTCACCATTTACCTGTTGGCTATTTGTGTGTATCAGTGAGAACACAGTAAGATCCTGAGTGATAGGGTTTGGATAAAAACAGTGCCTTTATTAAAAATATGTGTTGGATTTCACTTTGGCTTTTGGTTTTCCAATTTTCAATCACTTACCAGGAACATCTTCCACTGTAGATGCACTATCGATTCCTTAACCTCCTATGTGAAATACTTTCATTGGAATACAAAGAAAATATTTTTAGGGTTTTAATGAGAAAATAAACTGTTTTTTTTTTTTTTTAACTTTTATAACTTTAGTTTTAAGCTTAGGCACTTCTCAATAAATGTAGCAAAGAGAGAAATTCTATATGAAAATTAACAGTAGTTAAAAATATATAAATCAGGAAGGAACATTTTTGCTAATTTAGAATTTAACTGTGATGTACTTGTTTCTTCTATTCTTTTAAATGATTTATATTAATCAATGGCTGGCTGACGTGTTATTTTGTTTTAGCCATATTTTTAGAGAATTGACACTTCAGATCATTGACTTTCTCATGAAAACTTGCCACATTGGTGGCACTCATGAAAATGTCTAAGATTTAGCTCATTATGAGAAAAGAATATTATGCATTTTTCAAGCTGTATCCAAATGAAAGTGCTAATTACTCACAACTGGATAAGTTGTTTCCTATAATATGTTAGATGGCTAATATAAAACAGGTTTTCTAATATGTTACATATAAAAAATGTACTAATCTAATTTATAAAAATGTTTTAATTTTAAGTTTTACTTTATAGTGTGGGCCCATGCAAATTTTCTTAGTTTAATGTCCCGCATGATAAAGAAATATAGCATTATCTTTTTTTGGTATTGTATCAGGAGCTAAAAGGTCCATGAAGATATCAAAACCATGCTTTTATTACGAGAAAAGCACACATTCCGTCATTACTCTAGTCAGCTGACCTACACTAGGCAATTTCTGATTTTTAGACATTAAGAAACAGAATTGATGAGTGATAAAGTAGAACTTTTAGATGTCAGTTTTATACATTACATAAAATCAACAAAAATATGACTTCTGCAAAAGAAATAACTGAAAAGAAATAACTATTTCTAAATGAAATTTTCTGTGATTAAGAAAATAACTTGTTTTAACGTTTATATGAAGTAATATATATTCCTATAGGTTTTTGGCTTAAAATTTGTCTCCAATTTTACACTGCCTCAGTTAAAATTTTGTTCTTGATCATACATTCTTAATACGTTAGAACCTTATGTTTAGAGGACTGTTTCATAAGGAGAAGAAACGGAGGATAGAAAGAATGAAAGAAAGGAAATAAGGACAGAGAAAATGAGAGATAGAGGTACAGGAAATGAGTCAGAATTCTGTATTCCCGTTGACTCTCCTGTTCTATGTTCCAGTGTCTGATGCATGCCCCGCTTCTATGTCTAGAAAGAAAGTCTTATAATTTCTATAAAATGCTTTAGCCTCTTTGAAGTAGTTTTTGGCTATTTGCGACTAAAAAAATATTAACTATTATAACAGAATATACTTACACTAAACATTTAAATAATCATTTATATATGAATTTTTAAAATGTCAGCAATATGTGAGTGGGCTAGGCAAACGTATTTATGACATGTTACTTATATTCCAAGAATTGCTATGACTGCAACTCCAGAAGGAGAAAGGGAGATGCACCAGTGATAGCATGTATTAGAATACAGATAAAAGTTGAAATTATTAGCACAAATAGAAAGATATTGAAGAAAACTGGCCCAGTAGCATTTTATATACTGCCTTGGAGGCAGCAGACTAATTCAGTATAAGAACCAAGGAATGAGGAAGGTGCTTTACCTGTCTTCTGAGCTGACCTTTCCTAAATGTGGCTTCACTCTGGAATGAACTGGATTTTTTCTCCTAGTGCAAATGGCGGGTTCTTACTAAATTATTAACTTTATTATTTATTGAGAGACTGTATTACCTCCAAAAGCAAGTATATAAGAAATAAAAATGAATCAGTGACCCTTTTTAGGATAAGTTAACCCTCGTGCTTCACTAATCTTGCATTTTCTAGATTACAGAATTAAAAAAGCCTTTCACAGCTATCATTTATTTTCTGCTCAAACTTTTAGACTAATGCAAGAAATCAGTCTCAATTAGAGATTAGCCATTTTTGTGAAGACGTTTTATTGCAGTGGTCCACAGGGCTTTACCGATAAGGGGAGCAAGACAGGAAATGAAGCCATAATCTAGAGGGACTCGGCAGTGAGAGAACATACATTCAGAGATGCATCTGTACCAGCTGGAATGTATTTACCTTTCTGGAAAGAATCTCCTGAATAAACATACCTCCAAATGAATTTGTAAAGAAATGAATTTGTAAAGAAAAAGTTTAAAATGTCAATAATTAAAAAGTCAATAATCTCTTCTATAGGACCTAATAAATTAATTTTATATTAGTTGACATGATACTCTGAATAAAGACTGTGTTTGAAAACCAGTTTTTTAAAGCAGTGTCCACTGATATTATAGATGAGAACTTTCTTTTATCTTTCATCTTGGGAAGGACATTTTTCCTTTAACAAGTCAAAGGCAATTTGAATGTTGGTCCATCTTATTTTGGGAGTCTAAGGTTTAGAACTATAGTCATCTCTTGTGCCTAACTATAAAGTACCTGTGTTCAGCGGAACAACTAATCTCTTCTGTTTTGTCAGTTATTCTAAACTTTAGTGAGCATACATCTACATACGAGCTATCTTTGGGTATCAATGTCTCCTAGTTCAAACATTTCGGGGCAGGAAGTTCTATTTAGCGAATTGAGACACTATGGAGTCTGTCAGAGGTTCAAATATTCATTTCTAGAGCTGTCATACTCTTGGCCACCTTCCAAAGGCATTGACTTTATGAAAGAAAGTGACTTTATCTGCTTTAAGCATAATAAGGCATTCTTTCTCAAATGACTAGCTCACTACTGGTATTAATATGTTATATTTTCATTTTCAAAAATATACATCTGCTTCTAGGATATAAAATAACATACTCTTTGCATTAAATATGCTAAGTAACTGCATAAGATGAAAAACATTCAGAAAATATAATTGGCAAATGTTTTAGAATTCATTCTGTTACACATTTTATCCTTTTTATGTAAATTTTAAAGGATTTATTAAAGTTTCTTTACTAAAATGATGTAGTGAGTTTCTAGTGTTTTTAAAGTAAAGATAATTTTTTGACTAATGGCATTTAAACTTTTTTTTGTACTTTATAAAGTATTAAAGGAAAATATAAAGAAGCAAAAAAAGAAATGCAAGTAGACTTTGTTACATACAAGGAAAAAAAACAACATTTGCTGTCTGCAGTGAGTATTATATATATATATTTTTCAAATACAAATACACAGGATATCACATAATATAGTTTTAAACTATAAAGCTTCAGAAGTTAAATGCTACAAACATAAAAATTCGTAAGAAATTTCAATTGTTTAAATGTCACATTTATTTGATTATGTGAATTTTGAATGAAATGGGGTTTTTTCCCCAAATAACAGTTGCCGTCTTCAAAGAGGACTGAAATTTTAAAAATGCACAATTTATTATTCAAAATTCATAAAACTAAATACATGTAAATACAATTTACCTCATTAAAGTTTGAAGTTTTGTTTTTCTTCTACATTTGTAGTATATTTCAAGGAAAAGTGACAATGGTATGCCCTTAAAACAGCTCTCTGGAGAGACAAAAAACAAAACGAACAAAACAAAACCTCTCTGATTTGCAGTGTTTCCAGTAACTACTACCACCATGGCTGATTTCAAGCTACCAGTGTGATGTCACTAAATGCAGAGGTGGCTAGAGATATGCCCAACTGGCTCTCCAAAACTGGAAGAGGCTGCTCCAGAGCATAATTCAAAAGAGCTGATTAATTCTTTTTTAAAAAAAGTAAACTGAATCCAAACAAAGAGAGGTGATTAAGTGATATTGAAATAAAAATGGAACAAATGTATAAGGAAGACGTAATGTAGGATTTATATTCAAGCATTAGACACTGTGTCATATTCTGATTCTTAGCTAAAAGGAGATGTAGTGTCTGTGTGTGTTTGTGTGCGTGTGTATAATAATGTTTGCCACTTTTGTCAAGAACTAGGAAAAGTTTGAGATTCTACCCAGCTTTCAAGCAAAAAAACTGATCTGTCACAGTTTTATGGACGCTGGCAGAAGACGTGCACCTCTTGGGCCAGACCCAATAGACTTTACTCACAAGACATAGCTAACAGAATCTGCATCAAAAATGCCCCCAAGTCTCACGGGGTGACACAGATGGGTCCAGATGGATGACTGCAGAAATAGTAGTTATGTTAAAGAAAGGAAAATTGAGTTTAGACAACCCACATCTGGCAGTAAGTACACATACCCTTTGGTCAGATAAGAGACCTTATTTCTGTCTTCCAAGGCTGTTTGTTATACAAACATCCTTGAAGAGAAAGTCTGGAATAAAAGGAAGTCAGTACCTCTGCACAGAAGATGTACAAAAACATGAGAGACCCACAGAGATAACTGTCTCCCCAAATCTATTATTTATACTGACAATTATTGTTAGTCACTGTAGTATATTTATAAAGTCACCACTAATACTGAATTAGCAAATATTGAACCATTGCTCACAGGAGAAATAAAGTTAGGCTCCTCCCAGCTTCTGGTCACATTTTCATAGACCAATAAATATACAACTTTTTTTTTTTTTTTCCTGTCTGTTACATAACCTTTTAAAATGTGTATTTCTGTTTAATGATGGCTTATATAATATATAATGTCAATTCATATAACCTGAACTCACAACCAACAGCACTATAACTCACGCATGAATGAAGTTTTTTTTTTTTTTTTTTTTTTTAATTAATTTATTTAATTTATTTATTTTTGGCTGTGTTGGATCTCCGTTTCTGTGCAAGGGCTTTCTCCAGTTGCGGCAAGCAGGGGCCACTCCTCATCGCGGCGCGCAGGCCTCTCACTATCGCGGCCTCTCTTGTTGCCGAGCACAGGCTCCAGACGCGCAGCTCAGTAGTTGTGGCTCACGGGCCCAGTCGCTCCGCGGCATGTGGGATCCTCCCAGACCAGGGCTCGAACCCGCGTCCCCTGCATTGGCAGGCGGACTCTCAACCACTGCACCACCAGGGAAGCCCGCATGAATGAAGTTTGTCTAACATATGTTTCCATATGATCCGTAACAGCCTTCTTAAGAACACCAGCTCTTCACACTACGCTTGGGGGTCATTTTAAGCAGCGAATCACCAACAAAACCCACAAAATGAGAAAAACGTGGTATACTAAATAGACCGTGAAAAGTACAGTTGTTTACAGCATCCCAGCTACAACAAGAAGGGGGAGCTCCTCCTTATTTGGCCTCTGCTGGGAAGGTGGCCACTGGGTGGCTCCAGTGTTTTGAAACTACACTTGACCTCAGGTAACTACTGAAGCACCCTGAGTATGCTAGAGGTTACAAATGAACTTTAGCAAGCAAGTGGTTTAAATGCAGAACCCACAAAAGAATGAGGATCGGTGGTATGCTGTTGCAGTATATTAAGAACATAGACTATAAAGAGAAGAAAATATTCTTCATCGCCTCCAGCTTTACTTATCAATATAAAATTTCAAAATATGTATCCAGAATGTCCTGTTGAGTTAAGAATGAAGGTGTTTAAAAATGTGTAGTCTCTGCTCCAACATGTTTATAATATGTGGTTGGGTTAAGCCAAGTGCATACATTCTTAAATTCAAGGGAGGTAGTGACATGACATAGTGTAGAGAAGCAAAACTTGTCACCCCAAAATGTCTCTCTGCCATGTGGATTATTCGAACTGTAACCATCAAGGCCCGAAAGTTTCAAGAAGAAACTTTGACCTTCCTTCTAACTGCCCAAAACAATTTAGATAGAGGGCCTGTTCCCAGATCAGAATTATCACCAGAGATATCGGCAAAGAATATAGGTTAGTTTTTATTCTAGCCTGGTGGTGGGGGAAATTCTGCAGGGTCTAGAGATCTGAGTCCACACTGTCCCATTGTCTCTGCATGACCCAGCAAACAGTTATTTACCAAACATTTGGTTTTCCATCTCCATGGGAATTGCTTTCTTCCCTTTTGAAGTCCCAGATCACTACCCCCAATATCCTGTTTTGTCTTTAGCTGAAGATAGTATTTAAGGTGAGGGTTTTGGCCATTTTGGTTTACCATTTTTCTGCGTCTCTCCCATGTCTACATGTTGTTAAACTGTTGTCTGATTTTTTTTTCCTGTTTTTTTTTTCCTGACAAACTGACATCTGTCTCATGTCAATTTTAATTCTTAGACCAGCCAGAAGAACCTAAAAAGGTAGAGGAAAATTTCTTCCTCCCAGATAATAGGTACCTGAGAAAATCTGAGAGGGCAGAGAAAGAAGAGGTCTCCTCTAGATGGAAGAAGGGGAGGTCTATATTAAAGGAATATTTCAAGAAGTTTGAATTTAATTTATGTCTTAAAATACTAAGAGATAGGTTTGAAGGTATTACAGTCAGAAGAAACAGCAAAGGAAACAATTGGTGACTAATTCGTAGTGGAATGTATAGTCTACTGGAAGGAAAAATGGTATAGTAAGCTTGAAAACAATCTGAAAGTATAAATAGTAAGAATTGGAATTCCTAATTAATAGCAATACATCAACTAGAAATATTTGTCTTAAAATACATCTCAATCCTTTCAACATCTATCTAACCCAGCCCCTCCACCCCATAGTAGTTCAGGCCCTTCTCATCTTTCACAGAAACAATTTTAATTTCCTTCTAATTTGAAGCCTTGCCTCCGCTCTTCTTCCTCCCATACAATTTTTATTATTGAAATATGTCACACACCATACAATTCACCCTTTTACAATGCAAAATTCAGTGAGTTGTAGAAAACTCACAAAGTTGGCCAACTATCAACACTTTCTAATTTCAGAACGTTGTCCTCACCCCAAAATGAAAACCTATATCCGTTAGCAGGCATTCTCTAGCTCTCCTTCCCTTCAGTTTCTGGCAAGATAATTTGCTTTCCGTCTCTACAAATTGGCCTATTAGAATATTTCATGTAAATGGAATTGTACAATATGTGGCTTTTCATGTCTGGCTTGTTTTGAGGTCAGTTCATGTTGTATTGTGTACCAGTACTTCAACCCTTTTGACTGTTGAATAATAATCCATTTCAAGGGGATATCCCATTGTGTTCATTCATCATTTGATGAACATTTAGGTAGTTTTCTCTTTTTGGCTATTATGAATAATGCAACTACGAATATTAGTGAACAAGTTAATTTGTTTGTGGACATAGGTTTTCTATTCTCTTGGGTAAATACCTGAGAAGGGAATTGCTGGACAATATGGTAACTCTATGTTTAACTTTTTGAGAAACTGCTCCACTCTTGACTTTCAATTTAGCAAAATTGTAAAACAGGTAAGGATCTGAGGCAGTACATTCATTCCACAGTGTTAACCTGCCTATGACAGGAAGCTACCTTGGAGACTGTTTCAGTGGTAAGTATAAGCTCTGTTTCACTGAGGCTACCGCAAAACTGCCTAAAGATTGCGTCATTGATTTCATGAGGGGCTTGCTTTTGTCAGCCCTGCAGTGGGGAAAGAATGCTTGTTTCTGCAACTGACTGCATTGACCGACTATTGTAATAGCAGGATAAAACTACTACTGTTTTGTATGTAAACAGATAGGTTACAATGTCAGAATATTCCTGGACACAGAGAGGGAGTCAAGTCCTTTATTTTGCTACATACATTGTTGGATAGGTTTGCTATTATAGATACACACTTTGTTAGTCCTTCAATCTGTGTTACTCTTCATCAGTGATTCCAAAAGAGTATTCTTTGTGGGAAGGATACCTTTAAGTCTTTTTAGAACTTTCTATCTGATTTTGATACTGTCTGTGCTGCCTTATTTTTAGTGAGAAACTTTACTCTTTAAAATCTTCATGATCAATGTATTTGGTCTTTGGCATGTGAAAGTTCTACAATATGTATTAATAACTCTAGATATCACTTATTTAACAATCAAATGTTAACATTTTAAATTCATATTTAATAAATAAAGCTGTCAAAATTGTAATGCTGGTTCTCTAAGCATTAATTTAGTGTTTTATGCCTCTTTTAAAGATAAAACTGTAAAGAAATATTTAACATTTTATAACATTATTTTGTTAAAAGACTTATTTCAGGTTAAATAGAGAAAAATCAATGTGAATATGTAATGAATCTTTAATATAAGACAGTTATAAAAGAATGATGTTAATTTTTCTCTTATGCTCATTAACAATTTATATTTTACATTTTGTGAATGTTCAGTTCATTGAGATTTTAAAAGAGAGAACCCTAGTCACGAGGGAGAGACTTCACAATATGGAATTTGAAACAGAAATGTCAAGAAATTTTTATTGAATGAACTGTATCCCCAGAAAGTTTTCAAATGTACTTTGAAGAAAAATGCCAGGAAGAAGAAAGTACCTGACCAGTGTTATCTCAAAAGTGAGAGAAAAACAAAGCACCAAATATTTTGGAACTTACTTTATCAATTACAAAAGTAAATATTTCATTAATTTTATCAGAAAAATACACAAGAAACATCTACTATAAACCAGGCACTCTTCTAGATGTCAGTATTCTGTACTGAAGAAAACTGGTGCAATTTATGCCCTTGTGGAGTTTTTAATTTAGTTTATCATAATATAATAATCTGTATCAATATATAATTACAAATTATGATATATAATATGCAGGGGTATGAGAGTATTCATATACAGAATTCAATGGGGATTTTATATGGATTGAGGGATCAGGAAAAGCCACTCTTTAGAAGTAACATTTCACGTAAAAGGAATATGAATAGGAGCTTTCCTGATAAATATTTTGCAAATGTTCACATTTGAAGCAACAAAGAAGGCTTAGATACTACAATTGGTACACAGTAACTGAGGTAAGAAAGGTACAAGAGAAAGACGGTAGTAAGCAGGGGACAGTCTAATAAGTCCCTTGCTAAGGAGTTTACATTTGTCATATGTTAAAGGAACACGTACTAAGGGTTAGGAGGGAGTAACATCATGTGATCAGTGATTTTTTAAAATAACAGTAGAAATAATGAAGAGACTATAGTCTGGATAGTTGCCATGATAGAAAACATAGCAACTAATTAGCTGTCTATTCAATGTTTCTCAACACTGAGAAATAATGGTTGTAAAACTATTGTCTCTAAGCTCCAAACTAGCCCTTCTAATCAACACTATATGATTCTGGGACTGGGACCCTACAAACTACATCTTTCCCTTCCCAGCAGCTTTCGGTAAGTTTCTACCAATAGACAGCACCAGAGGTGCCTAGTCCTCCTATCTACATCACCCGAATAGTAAGCATTACTTTCATGCAGCTGCAGTTGGTTCTAGCGGTGGTTGGTTCCAGTTTCCAAATTCTTTCAATATTCACAGAACCAGCTTCACTGGCTTCTTTTAAGGCACCAGCAGCAGCCAAGCTGTGCCCTTCTCCTTCACTGCTTGAGTTCCAGCTCTGCAGGCTCTTCCTCTGAGCTCTCAAGATACCACCTCCAGCTGGACTATGTCTCCTCTACAGAGTTCTACTTCTTTGGGCCCTACCTCTAAACTTCAGATTCTGATAAACACATCTCTTTTTCCCCCAGGCCTAGGGGAAAGAGACACTCCCTGCACTTATTATTTCTCTGATGCTTTGGTATCTCCTTTTTCCTTTATAATCCTCTAAGTCCTTCTACACCTATTTAATCAATTTTCTATATTAAATGCTCTTTGTTAAAATAAATCCAGTGCCAGAAAGAACAAGTTTTTCTAACAGAAAAATCCTTTAAAAAATAAAATTTAAAAAGGCAAAAATATATAATTAACATAATGAAAAGCTACAGTGAAAAAGTATACTTTTTCAAATATTATATTAAAAATAATTATTGCAAAAAAAAAATAATAATTATTGCAAGTTGTTTTAATATTCAGTTTTCACAGTTAGGATCATTTGTGTAGGTACATTCATGATCAATATTTTTACTCTAAATATAACACTGATGTCACTAAGTATTACAACAGAAAAATTATACAGCTTAAAATGTAAAGTCAAGTCATTGACTCATTCATTTAAGTGAAATTTTTCTTGATACTCAGTACTGTCTGTAATAAGAAGAAAGATGAAATTTGCAATAGACATGCTCTAATAAGTATCAGTGCAATTATAAGAGTTTGCAAAGGGCTTCCCTGGTGGCGCAGTGGTTGAGAATCTGCCTGCCAACGCAGGGGACACAGGTTCGAGCCCTGGTCTGGGAAGATCCCACATGCCGCGGAGCAGCTAAGCCCGTGCGCCACAACTACTGAGCCTGCGCGTCTGGAGCCTGTGCTCCGCAACAAGAGAGGCCGCGATAGTGAGAGGCCCGCGCACTGCGATGAAGAGTGGCCCCCACTTGCCGCAACTAGAGAAAGCCTTCGCACAGAAACGAAGACCCAACACAGCCAAAAATAAATATAAAAATAAATTAAAAAAAAAAAAAAGAGTTTGCAAAAAGTCTATGATTGAATGTGTGGATGTAAATTAAGCCAAATAATTTTAAAACTTAAATTACATCTTTGAGACAGGTCATTAATTCTTACAGATTAACTGAATACTGTCACACTAAAGGAAGCACCCTTTGTTCTTTCTAATAAATAATAGTCTATTTAGAACTAGAAAATATCTTAGATTTTAACATAATCTAGATCATGACTCTACAAGTTACAATTTAAAAGTATTGTTATGATACATATCTAGGAGTTAAATAATGATTGGATTATAACCACATCTTTCCATGCATTTATATACTGAGACTAGCATTGTTGCATAAAAATGTAACCAAGATGGAGTTGAGTCCTAGACTATGCCTGAAATGGGATTATTATTCATCTTTCATATTTATAGAAATGGATGATTATTTGATTGTATCACCATACAATGAAAATTCTTCTCTTCATTACAGAATGATTGTAGCTGTTTATATATTCTTACTAGGCAGGATATTGTTCAGTCTGAATATAAATATAGACAGGGTTATTAGTAAAGTGTTCAGATGGAAATTTCTTTTGTTGGTAGCCCTTCTGAACCTGAATAGAAAAGTAAGAGTTGACATAATTAAAGCCATACTGCTTTATAAAGTAAAAAAATTTTAGCTGCCATGTTGCTATACCAAAAATCAACTCATTTGAAGCACTATAATGATGTAGAAGAGTTTAGACTATATATACCATTACCATATGATGAATATTTTTTCCTGCTTTTAAAATACTGTATAACGGGAGATTAGAAAAGATCAGTCTTCCAGAAAACATTTTTTAGCATGTATTTTGTGCCAATAGCATGCAAATAACAAAGCATATGTTTAATGAAAGATATGGTCACTATTCCTGGAAATGTATAGTCAGGAAGGAATATGTATAATACATTTTAATTGGTACAATAAATGAGATATTTATAAAGTGAAAGGAGAGGCTTAGGAGAGTGATTATGCCTAACTTCATAAGCAAGGTAGAATTTAGGTTAGAATTGAAGGGTATTTTTTTCTGATAAAACTAAAGAATAGTTATATATTCTTATATATATATATATATTATATAGTTATATAATATTATGAGCATCCTGTTAATATGCGTATGAATAAGACCAGCATTAATAAATTAAACCATATGTGCCAAATGATTAGTATTAGTGAACACACATAGAAATGAGGTATATCTGTAAACAGAAGTCAATAGTGCAGGCCCTTGGAATACCAGGTTAAGAATTTAAACCTATTGTTTTTTATTCAGTAGATAATAAGGTGTTGGTGCAGGTTGAAATCAGGACTGTGACATGACAAAGAGGAGCTTTCGAAATATTAATCCAGTGATGGCTGAGAAAATAGATTCTATTGTTATTTACAACAATGGACCATGAACAGGGTGTGGAAAAGACAAGATTAACGAGTGAAAATATGCTGTGCATTAAAATAGGAAGTCAACACTGAGAAGGCCTACTAGCTTTTCCAGGCATGGGCTTGATAATGATATACTGTGAGACTGTCACAGAGCAAATAGGTTCAGAAATTTTAAAAAGAATAGACTTGCTTCAGAGGAAATTTTCTAGGAGCAGTGTCAGATAAGAAACTCATAATCCCACAAAGACAAAATGTGTTTGTTTCCTTGGCATAGAGATGGAATATAAACAATGAAATAGCTACATGTATCTGTCATTATTGACTGATAACTCATTCCATTCACTTGAATGCCTTTTCATATCTTAGCTTTTTACATTCTTTTGGGGCTTTGACTATATCACTATTCAATTATGATAATAAATAAAATGTGTATATTACTCTACATAGTCAAGAGTCTGTAGACTCTTTTCTATATTCTTTGATTTTCATCTTTTATTACTTTCTCTATTATTTTAACAACTTTTTTTCTTTACTTTTCAGTGATGAAGAGAAAGAAACATGGTCATTAAGAAAGTCGAACCAGCTATCTACAATATTAAATAACTACATGTTTAACTGAATACTATAAAAATACAAAAACTCTGATTAACATATACTACTTCAAGTCTTTTAAATCTTTGTTTAAAAGAAGTCTACAGAAATGTTACACAGTAAATGTACTTAAAAAGGGATATAAGTGCTCAATTATTGGACTTTATATATTTGTGAGTATATCACAAAATATAGAGGAAGCAGAGATTAAATACTCTGGTAGCAAAGTTGCTGATATATAACTTTTAAATACTCTGGTAGCAAAGTTGCTGATATGTAACTAACTGTTGAATGGATTAAAAAACAACGGTTACATTTTGTTCTCAATTTCAAATACATATAATAAAATAATTATATTTTATTATAATTTATTTTATTTTTATTATAATTATATTTTTAAATTTTATCAACTTTAAATATATTTCATACATTCAAATAATTAAAAAGAACAGTATGACAACATCCTTATATATATGTTTTAACAAAATTTACCAAATTTTAATATTTTATTATAGTCTTTGTACACACACACCCGTTACTTTCTGAAAATTTAGCTACTACCTATATATGTATTTATGTACATATATATAATTTAAAAGGAAGTTGTAGAATTCATAACACTTAAACCATAAATATCTCAGTATGAATTTTCTAACCACAAGATTATCTTCCTGCAGAGGTACAGTAGCATTACCATATTTGAGAAAATTATCTGGAATTCTATAAAAAATTAACAATGATACTAGAATATATTAATAATTTAGAGTATATATTCAAAGCAGCTTTAATATGCCTTTTATAGCAACAAGTGCTGCTTCTCCACCTCCTCTTCCCCCACTTCTTCCTCATCCTACTTTTCTAACGCATAAGCCAAACAAGATATGTTCATTGTATTCACTGTTATTCATCTTTAATGTCTTTTGATCTAGATTACTCCCCTAGCCTTCTATTTCTAAATAGCACTAATTTATTCAAAAGCCAGACCAAGTATCTTGAAGTATATCCCATAGTCAGGATTTGTCAGATTGTTTCCTCATGACTAGATACAAGTTGAAGAGTTTTGTGTGGCAAGGACAATTCATCAGGCACCAATGGCAGGTTTTATCATTATTGGTGATGATAAATTTGGTTGAATTTATCATCAACCTAATTTATCATGAGAGGTTGAATAACAGGTTTCTCTTCATTCTGAAGGTTCATTTTTTCCCCCGTGTATTACTAAGTAATCTCTTGAGTGAAACACTTAAAATCATGTAAATAACGTTCCCTCCAACATTTCTTCCAAAGGTTTTAGCATCTACTGATGATTCTGGCTAAAATTAAATTTATTGCAAGGGATTTCAAAACGGTGATTTTCTAATTCAACATTTTCTACACTTATTAGCCAGCAGTTGTTTTCTAAATATGAACTTTTGTTTTTGTTTCTTCTCCTCCCTCTCTCTTACCCTTAAAACTCACTATGTGCTCATAATATCTTATTAAATTTAGTGTGTTATGATACATCATCATCATTTCTATTATGTCAAGTCTAAAATCGGGCATCAGTAGCTTTTTTAAACCACTTCCTGTGACTGTATGACCGTAGCTATTTCATATATTTACAGTTGAAGAACATTTCCAATGTACATTGTTTCAATTCAAATTAACAGAGAGTTGACATGAGATTATGTGCACTAATTTTATTATTGACTGGCCTACTATATGTGGTCAAGTCAGTAATACTACAGTCCAATAACTGTGTCAGAGAATTTGCATGCAGGAATTTAGCATCTGAGGGACAGTCAACCTAAGTGGATATTTAATCTGCTCTGTGCATTTTCTGAACCTTCCTTAACTCATGTTTTCAGTCTATCCTAGTGTTGAAGTATGTTGCTGAAGTTTACCAGCAACAACAGTAATATGATTTTTATAGGCATTAATGGAAGTTTTAAAAATTAATTTTAATGAACTAAATTGAACAAAGGTTTTGGAATCCCATAGCAAACTCCATTCAGAACAAAATATTTTGAAAGGCTTATGTCTGTTTGATAAGAAATCAAAACAGTCACTGGAAGCTAAGGAGCTCAAAAAACTTTGAGTTCCAGAGAAATTTCTGGTTCAGGTCCAAGTGAAGTTCCTGCTTTTTGTTAGCCTGATTATTTTGCTTGAGTGGCTTCCTACAAGTACATAACTCCCTCGCCTCTTCCCCACACACAAATCTTTAAAACATGTAAAATAATGAAATAGAGGAGTATGATGTCAACCTTATATGTGGGCTTTATCACAATCTACAAAGTTCTTATATTTTATCATAGTCTCTCTGTGTGTGTGTGTGTGTGTGTGTGTGTGTGTGTGTGTCTGTGTCTGTCTCAGAAAAACTGGTTAGATATTCATCCTCTAGTAAATCTTTTTCTAGTTAGTGATTTTAAGCTTTTTTTTTTTTTTTTGCAAGACACCTGGAAAATGTCATTTTCCTGTCTCACCTTATATAATAGATGTTTTTGAAAAACAAATTAGGTTCTGTTACTTTACATAAACTATGAAGGAAAGGTATGAAAATCAGGTTTCCAGATCCCAGTACTTAAATTATATTTTCATTAATGTTTTCTAATTTTCTTAGCTCATTTGGTTATTTCCCAGTAAAGGTGCATACTTTGTTATGATTAGTTTCAGAATTCACATCGTTGACTAAATAAATGTTTAAAATTGTAGTAACTTCTAAATTCACAGTAGTCAATTTAGTTATTTGTACTTCTCTCACAACTTTCAAAGAGTAATGCAATTTTGATTGGGCATATTTTTGTAAATGATGCAAATAATTTTCTCTATTTAATTATTATGTTAAGTTTAATGTTAATTAAATACTGATGGTAAACCTAAGAATGTTCATGAGGTATTATTTTATTATTTAGTTATTTCCTGAATAATTCTTATAACTAAGGTTATTTTCTGAATATACTACAGTATTAGACACACATCCATTTTTATTACTAAAATCTCTTCATATAAAATTGTTCTGAACATTGATTTTTATTTACCTACAAGTCTTAAGTTTCTGAACTCCTATAAGCCAAAGCAAGTTCTCAGTTACCCAGAATATTGATTAAAAAAGTGGTATGAGATTTTCAAAGTGGTACCAAATCATTATTTTTTGCACTTAGTATTGAAACATCTAATAGTCAATAGATTCCAATTATTTTAAAAGTAAATAACAATATAAGGCAATAACTATGTCAGAGTTGGAAAACTTTCTGGATGTCCCTACTTAACACTTTTCTTTCCCTATTCCAGATGCCTCCATGTAGACCATAACTCCTCTCAGAACGGAATTATGAAAACAAGAGTGCTGTACCCTTAAATATACAAACTTCTGCCATTTATAATCCACATATCCACTGCTTTAGAAAGATTATTAGTTTAGATATAAAAGAGCTAAAATGTGAAATTGTAGTAAAAAATAAATAAAATAAGTTTAAATGTTATTCAATGTCTAGAATATATATAGAGTAATTATATAAAAGGGTTTGTGAAAGAGTATTTGAATTTGTGCATTTAATAAAGAGACATGTCTGTTACTAAATTTTCTGAGTATATTGTCAATAGTTTGTGACTCTTTTCTATTTATAGAAGATAAACTTTATCAGGGGGAATTTATAAACATATATTAGGATTATTTCTTTTCAGTTAGAAATTGCTAAATCTTATATAGCTCATTGGGAGAGTCAAACCTTATTAACTTTACTAGATATGGCACCTTGATATTAGCTTAGTTGACTTTACTTAGAAAGGTGTCTCATATATCAGTTTGACAAAAACAAATTTGCTTACTGTCAAGTTCTATTTTAAACTATTTCAAAAATCACTTTTTTAAACTTTAAACATAATTTTATAAAAAACAGAGATCTATCACACACACACAGATATATATTTTTTTTCTTTCCTTGGATTTCCTAAATATTTTGCAGAAAGAGTGAGACACAATTTATCTGTTATAAGCATAATCACCTGACTAGTTTTATCCTGCATAAACTTAATAGCAATATTTCTTTCTGTATCTCTTGGCTAATAGCATTTTTCATGTTCCAGCGAGGCTGGACTATATTTTACTTTAGCTTTGAATTAAATCCTGGAAACTTGGAAGCAAGAAAAAAAAAAAAAAACTTTTTTAAGGAAGAGTATATAGATCTTTGTCATATACTTTATAATCTTCATGGAACTTTTTACATATTTTTATGTTTCTTCTTTTTATTAAATATTATCAGAAATCTAAGTTATGCTATAAGATTATGACTTTATTCTAAACCAAGCCCTTTTAAAATTAAAGATGTTCCAGTAGTGAAGCGTAAGCCGTTGCTAAGATCCTTCAGGAGAGTGAGAATAGAAGCCATTCATTTCTTCTCTAATGGGATCACATATTTCCAATGGGAATTTTTATTTTAATGAAATCAATTGGCCTTTCCTTTGGCCTGGATCACAAGGATACATAAAAAGATACCTCTTACTATTTTGTTTTTCTTCATGGAGACACTCCTATTGTATTTTTTGCAACATGTTCACATTCTTTTCTGCTGCCATTTTTTCCAATTTATTTTATTCATTCCTAAAGGAATTTAATGCTAGACACAACTTGCTCATGAGTGAACACCCATTTTTTTTAAAAGAGTTATGCAAAACCCTGAGTAACTTTCCATATATAATAAAAGGGTGTCCAAGTATACGTGATTTCTGGTATATAAAGGCCAATTTTTTTTTACTACTCATGTGTTTCTGAATGTGACTGGTTACATGGGATAAGAAGAGGGGGATAGAAAAAGAGCATTAGTTCTAAAAATGATTAATTTTGAACATTCATTTTAAACATATATTCATAACATTTTCAAACAACCTTCATGAGTTCTTCATGAGTTCAATGGCATTCCTCGTTCTTTAGTAAATTGCACCTCTTTCTCTGGATCTTCACGATGCTTGAGTAACAGAATTATACATTTGTCTTTAGCAAACATTTTATAATTTGTAGGAAAATATCTATATCCATGAAGTCAAAACTAAAATAATATAAAATACTGGTAACATCAGGTGATGTTTTAGGAAGGATACACTGAACATCTCTTTTTTCACAAGATACTCATTTATTATTTCTTAGTATTTCAAGTTAATGCATACTTTTGTAATTATAGGAAAGTTACTAAAGGAAGGGTCCATTGGCACAAAGAATATAATGGAAACACTAAGAATTCTACTACTGCTTTATCCAACTGTACTGCAGAGGTTCAGAATAAAGTGTGCCACTTTTAATGAAGATTATTTTGAGCTAAAGGCAATCGAGACACTGTGGGTTGAAGAGAAACTACTGCCCCTTCCTTAACTACTTAAAAGAATTTAAATTGGGGAATTTTTTTCAGAAAAGTTATTACCAAAGATAAATTTTATCCACGTGTCCTTATCTATATGACAGGGTAAACATCTAATTGCCAGACATCTGCTCTTCTTCTTAGAGACTGTGAATGACCTTCCTGTCCTTGAAAACCCCAGGCCTCTATCCCATTCCTTAGCTCAGGATGGTTTATATACCTAATTTTACCTTTATGTCTCTGAACTTCTCATTTATATGGGATTCCTGTATGTACAGAATTAAATTTGATTTTCTCCTGTTAATCTATTCATGTCAATTTAATTCTTAAGCCAGCCAGAAGAACCAAGAAGTGTAGAAGAAGTATTTCTTCCTCCCCAACAATACTTTCCAGCAAGTGTCAGCTACAAAATTTCCAGCTCCCAGGAAAAAATGAAAATGTCGGTTCCCTTGACAGTAAAGCATTTAAAATGCTGTAAGAGTAATATAATATAAAGTTTTTCTATTCTTCTGGAGTCTCTCTCTTGACTTGTCACGGGGTTTTTTATTTGCTATCTAATTTTCTTCTAAATAAAGAAAAAATAACATTTTAAATTTAATAATTTGTTTACTGTTCATCTTTATATCATGCCCATTTTAAATGTAAATATAAGAGAATTTAACTCATCTGCAGAATCACTGAAATTACACAACTTGTATTTCATACTTTGTACACGCATATGTATTTCTTTCTTAGACAAACAGTGAAAGCACTGTGCAAAAACTAACTCAATCATTTTATTTAATTTATTCATATGTGTGCATTCTACCAACACTGTAACTTTGGCTTACTGATTAGTAAAGAGGAACTGAAAGGAAAAAGAATATGAGTTGCCCTATCTTTGCCTCTTTCTGTGAGAAGCATTTTCAGTTTAAGTGGTTGTCATGGGAAGTAACGTGACTAAGAAAAGTCTTGGTGGATTTGTGTTTCTTAGAATGCAATTGCTTTCTTTCTGCATCTGAAGCAAGTTTTGGTTTTAACAGAACATATACCTCTTGGAGAGCTACCCATGTCCATTTTTTCAGTCATAGATGTAGCATGCCTATTTTGTACTCACTAGATATCTTGCTGAATTATTGTGCATTGTGGGACCTCTGGAATTTAGTGTTCTTGGAGCATCAAAAATGCTATATATAAACAGGTTGAAAGAACATCAGATATGAATATAGGGCCTATCTCCTCTGTGCGTACACTTGTGCATTGGCCCATTGGATTTCACTTCCAAAACACAAGTTAAAAAATAAAATTATCAAGAATTTCAAGATGGTGCAGTAACCAAGTACAGTACCTCTTTGAGCTCAGGGCCTTTTGCAATTGCATTGATTGTACAAACTTAAAGCCAGCCTCGACTAGTAAACAGCATTGTCTTTTATGTCAGGTCACCTGCTTTCATGAGCCCACAGTTTCTCACTTCTTGGGCAGCTGCTTTTTAGAGAATAATTTTTCTCTATTATCGTAAGATCATAATAATTGTGGTAATTATCCATGATCTGTGCAGAAGAAAGCAGCTTTGGATATTGCAATTCAATATGTCGATTTTTATCGACTGAATTTGCCACCCCAAAATATGATTATTTTTAAGAAACAGCAGACAAAAAGCTCTGAAAGCTGAGCATGAATTACCCTTTTGCAAGAGACATTCACATTTTTAAGAGAAATCTGCATTTGTGAGCATCTCTCTCCCTGTACCAAGAAGAGAAGAATGACCAAGTCTCTAGAAATTCTTCTTAATGAAGGCTATGACCTAAATCTGCCTAACAACCTTATCCTTCTGATTTTCCTGATAGCTTCCCATAACTGGCTTCCCCCCGCACCAGCCAACATCTTCTTTTCCCTTTAACTGGAGATGGGATTTAAGGTAGCCTGGGCTATTTTGGGAAGTTACTCAGTTTTCGTGGGTATCTCTCACATGTACAGGAGTTATATGTGTTATTAAACTTCTGTTTGTTTTCCTTCTGTTAATCTGTCTTTCATTACAGAGGGGTCTCAGCCAAGAACCTAGGCAGAGGGAAAATTATTTTTCCTCCCCTATTTACCTATTTTCACTATTTTTGTTAATGACATTCACTTGCATCATCATCTCTACCTGGTGCCATTGTTTTGTTTTGCCAAACAAAAACCTCTTTTGTTTTGCTTTTGTTCGGGGAAAGAAAAAACAAAATGGAGTCAGCATTGCTAAGTAGCTCTCTAAAATGGACCCGAAGAGGCCATTGAGGAAGTGGGACTTAACGCACACCTCAGCCTGAATGGAATCTGACCTTTTGACCACTGATTATCTTAACACAGGCATTCAAAGCATCTGCCCAATGCTCCAGAAACTCCAGATACTTATCCCATCCTATTCTAAAATAACTTGTGATTCCTTAAGAACAATATTTCCTGACTTGCATCAGAGTCAATCACAGTTTCTGCCAGATAACTTTAACAACCTTTAGCATTTGTCCTTATAAGCCCCTGACTCTTTCTCTTCTCCAGAACATTCTTCCAGTTTTTCCCAAATCTGTGTCTCCCAAATTGCATATCCTAAGACCCCAAATTCAGCTCTTTGTTCTTTGCAGCCTTGATACCAATTACTATTCAAAGTTCTTTCAAGGCAAGGAAAGTAAACATCTGATTCTAAAGCCTGAGGGAAAAAAATTTTTCTCCTTACATAAACTATCAAAAAACACACATATTTTCAGTCTGTCCCATACCTTTGAATTCAGGGTAATAGGTGTGAAATTGCCGAATCTTTCTGGATTTCTGTAATTGAAATTGGTTCATTCTAATTGGCATCTAACTCCCAACTGGTAGATGCTATGTCAGTTATGATTCAGTGAACGTCTTTTCATCTTCAATATGTTGCTGACATTTTAAACTGCTATTTTTCTTCCTTCATGGTTTTCTGATTTTAATTATTCTGCTACTATGATGTTTGTCTTGTTTGAATGCAGGGTTTTTTTTTGTTTCTGTTTGTTTGTTCTGTACTTGTAATATGCTTTCTGACAATTTTCCTGAAACTGAAATGTAAAAATATGAAAAATATTGTAAAGCCAAGTAGCTTTGGGCTTGCTTCCTAACATTTCAGAGAATCACTGATGTTTTCTTTCTGAGAAAAAAATGTGTTGGCAGCTTTCCTTTTTTGCATTAGAAAGCAAAGCATACAAAAATTCATACTAACAAAGACTGTTAGTTTGAATATCTTGAAAGGAAATTTCCAGTGGCACTCAGACTTCAACATTTTTCCTTGCAGTGACACTATGATTTAAGCTATTGTAAGCTTACATTGTTTTTCTTGAAATTTCTTTAAGTGGATCTTTTGTGTATGATCAAATTATCTGATAAAGATTAAATTAATAGGATCCACATCATTTTGAATTTTACAAAATTAATTTATTACAATATGTAAATGGGAATTATTGATCGTAGTTATATCAAAGTTTCATCCTTGATTTTTAGTCCAGATATATGTTAAAATATAATGGGAATTTAGTATTC
Source organism: Eschrichtius robustus (assembly GCF_028021215.1). Taxonomy (NCBI): domain Eukaryota; kingdom Metazoa; phylum Chordata; class Mammalia; order Artiodactyla; family Eschrichtiidae; genus Eschrichtius; species Eschrichtius robustus. Next base: position 59,147,084 of record NC_090841.1, on the reverse strand, counting down.
ATCCAGGCTCAATATTAAATGGTAAAATGCAAATATATGAAGATATAGTCTTCATGAATTTACCAGTTTGGCTGGAGACATATCATGCTACAAGCACATTTAACTTTGCTCTCCAAAGGTGTGCTCTTTTCTTTCAAATCTTTGTAGATTGTCTCCTCTCCTTTATCATGGTTTCTTTGCTGTCTTATTACTTTAAATTGCAATTGGTTAGATCTAGCCTCATTAACATGATGTTCATATTCTTCTCTATAATAAAGTAACTGAAACCCATATTCCTGATAGAGGTAAGATTATATGTCAGTGGTTCCTTGAGTCCACTGATCCACCAGGATTAATTACCTAGTACAATCATAATCCTCAAAAGGCTTGTCTGTAGACAATCTCTTAGAAGGGGCTGTGAGGATGGGGCAATTAAAGGTATTCATAGCACACATTTGTCCCATGAGCTCATAGAGTAGAGCTATTTGCAAAGAGCAATGTGAACACATGAGAAGGATGAGGGCTCCATCAACGTAGAATTTCAGGCAAGCTTTTCCTACTGCATAGCAGTGGGATGAAACTGTTACATAGGCATTCAAAATTCAAATAAGTAGCTGATGAAATTCCCTCCCCCCAAAAAGGAGGTGGGGGAGAAGAACATGTGCAAATAGTGTAGCAGTATGGTATGAAAATAGCAAGCTTAATATTTTTGGAGATTATGTTAAAATATGAGTAATCATGTAGTGGAATTGCTGCTCAATATCTTGGTAGAACATGGAGAAATTTTGAGACTTGTAATCAGGGGAATGATCAAATTTACTTATTCATAGGTCATATTTCTACTTTTTTCAAAATTCTCTAAAGAAATTTAAATTTAGAAGGTAACTAGTTATTAGATTTAGGAAAATCCTCAATTTGGGAACAAAAGGCTCAAAAAAAATAATCCCTCCAATACTTCTATGAGAGTAGTTTCACTTACTGGGTGTTATGAATTTACAGTCTTTGTATGTCTTTGATTAGAGTTGGAAATTAAATATGCTGATTTCAGTATAATGCCAATAACTTTCTCTACTCAATGATATACACAAATTTAATTATTACCTAACAAATGGATTAGCTGTTTTCTTGCTTTCAAAAGCTGTTTTGCTTTTAATTTCTCTTTTCCAAATTTCAGACACCTCATTGCTATTTTTATACATTGTATCACATTACAGTTATAATGCTTCAAAGCAAACATCAGCCTTTATTAAACACCAAAATAGTTATTGACCCAATTTTGAATGCACAGGTTTCATAGTTTGCTACATACTCTCAGAGACTGACTAATAAATTTGGAATTAGGATCAGTATTTTGAGGACTCCTTTTAATTTTTTCCCAACACTTTCAGTTCTCTGCCTTACATTAACATTCACACTTAACTACTTGAAACAGTACTTACTTATATAGCAAATGTAATTAGTATTTTTAAAGCCTGAAGACTAGCAATTGTCCATTTTCTATTAGTGAACAACTCTTATTACCCATTGTAGTCATTTTATTGTGATACAAAATATTAAGTTATACAAAGCTTTAGTTCTGATACAGTGGTAAAGAAGGATAAACCATGATGACACAGCCATTTTGAATCCTATTCTTCAAAAAAATCAAACATTTAATAATACTGAATACCTATTATGCCCCAGACATAGTAAGTTCTTGGCTTTGATAATACACTAATTAACCAAAGTGACCCTGACTTCAAGGAGTGCATAATAGAGTGGAGGATACAGACAATAAATAGAAAAATATATAAATAAAAATAACAATAAGATTGGCACTATATCTTATCATTTACTAGAGTTTGATAAACATTAAGCAATTAAGAAATATTTCTAAATGCATAGATTATGCCTAATACCGTTCTCCAGTTTACAAACTACACTTCTCTGGCAATGCCATTACATTTTGGAGAACACTATATAATGTAAAATCATCAACTCTTATAATAAATTTTAAAAGGTTTCTCAATTATCTTTCAATAAAGGCTCTTATAAGGAACCTCATTTTAAAGTTAGAGAGGTGAAGACAGTTAAATATTATTCTAACATAATTTAGCTATATTTAATGATAAATTTGACCCAGCTAACAGAAGATAAAGTAATCTTGGTTCAGCTACATTGCTCCTACTACAACTTTTATAATTCTGAGTGAGGTAAAATTAAAGTGGTTGAATAGATGACAAGGTCATGTTCAGAGATGTCAGGCATTTGATGTCAAGAATAGAACATTGGTAGAACTTTGATTGCCACCAGTTTTCTTTGTTTTTGACATCTGCTTCCAGTGGTATAGAAAGTGGGGACAGATGAAAAGATAAAGTGTAGGACAAATATTAATTGTGACAATCAGTGTTCCTGTAGTTTTGAAACAAGGATTTTTTTTAAAGTCAGCAAATGATCGTAGACAATAACTGACTCTGTTAAAAAACATAAATTGGTAAAACAAAACAAAAAATCCTTAGTTCAGTCATATAAACTTTTAAAATTTCAAATGAGAAGATATTAAAAGTTTACAGATTGTTAAATCATGATGAATTATTTAGATTTATAATTCCACATGGTTTCAAATGAAATAGTGTGGTTTAATTTAAAAAATGGGAAAGGGGAACTTATTAGTTAACTTGCAAATAACTATAGGGATTCAGAATACATACCCCCAAGATGTGCGTGCCCCTTTGACATGTGGATTATTTTGAGCTGAAGGCAATTGAGACCCTATGGGCTCAAGAGAAAAAACTGTCCCACACTTAACTACCTAGAAGAATTTAAATTGAAGATTTTTCCTGAAAAAAGAGTTATCACTAGAGAAAAATTTAATCTAAGTAGCACCATCTATACGGCAGGTCAAATATCTAACTACCAAACAGCTGCTATACATCGGCTGCCTATAGTCCTATGAAGGACCTTCCTGTCCTTAGAAGCGTCAGGCCCCTATGCCATTCCTTAGCTCAGGGATGCATATATACCTCACTTTACCTTTCCGTGTCTGAACCTCTCATGTGTGTGGAGTCCTTGGCTCTCTCGTAGATGTGGGGTCCTTGTACATATGAATTAAAATTTGATATTCTCCTATCAATCTGTTTCATGCCATTTTAATTATTCAATCAGCCAAAAGAATCAAAGAAAGGAAAGTGGGAAAAAACTTTTCCCCTTTCTGACACAACTATGGTACTTCATTTTCAACTTTCCTTACAATAAAAGAGATTACAAAAGCTAATTCTATATTAATCATTGTTAAATAGACAACAATTACTACTACATTTTTGAGGGTGTGGATTAATGTATTATTTATTGCTCTTTAAGAATGCAGACGGGAAAACTGGACAGCTACATGTAAAAGAATGAAATTAGAACACTCCCTAACACCATACACAAAAATAAACTCAAAATGGATTAAAGACCTAAATGTAAAGCCAGACACTATAAAACTCTTAAAGGAAAACATAAGCAGAACACTCTATGACATAAATCACAGCAAGATCCTTTTTGACCCACCTCCTAGAGAAATGGAAATACAAACAAAAATAAACAAATGGGACCTAATGAAATTTAAAAGCTTTTGCACAGCAAAGGAAACCATAAACAAGACCAAAAGACAACCCTCAGAATGGGAGAAAATATTTGCAAATGAAGCAACTGACAAAGGATTAATCTCCAAAATGTACAAGCAGCTCATGCAGCTCAATATCAATAAAACAAACAACCCAATCAAAAAATGGGCAGAAGACTTAAATAGACATTTCTCCAAAGAAGATATACAGATTGCCAACAAACACATGAAAGGATGCTCAACATCACTAATCATTAGAGAAATGTGAATCAAAACTACAATGAGGTATCACCTCACACAAGTCAGAATGGTCATCATCAAAAAATCTACAAACAATAAATGCTGGAGAGCTTGTGGAGAAAAGGGAACCCTCTTGCACTGCTGGTGGGAATGTAAATTGATACAGCCACTATGGAGAACAGTATGGAGGTTCCTTAAAAAACTAAAAATAGAACTACCATACAACTCAGCAATCCCACTACTGGGCCTATACCCTGAGAAAACCATAATTCAAAAATAGTCATGTACCACAATGTTCATTGCAGCTCTATTTACAATAGCCAAGACATGGAAGCAACCTAAGTGTCCATCGACAGATGAATGGATAAAGAAGATGTGGTACATATATACAATGGAATATTACTCAGCCATAAAAAGAAACAAAATTGAGTTATTTGTAGTGAGGTGGATGGACCTAGAGTCTGTCATACAGAGCAAAGTAAGTCAGAAAGAGAAAAATAAATACCGCATGCTAACACATATATATGGATTCTAAAAAAAAAATGGTGTGAAGAACCTGGGGGCAGGACAGGAATAAAGACGCAGATGTAGAGAATGGACTTGAGGACACGGGGAAGGGGAAGGATAAGCTGGGATGAAGTGAGAGAGTGGCATTGACATATATACACTATCAAACGTAAAACAGATAACTAGGAAGAAGCAGCTGCATCGCACAAGGAGATCAGCTCGGTGCTGTGTGACCACCTAGAGGGGTGGGATATGAAGGGTTGGAGGGAAATGCAAGAGGGAGGGAAATGCAAGAGGGAGGGGATATGGGGATATATGTATACGTATAGCTGATTCACTTTGTTATACAGCAGCAACTAACACAACATTGTAAAGCAATTATACTCCAATAAAGATGTTAAAAAAATAAATTAAAAAAAATTAAAAAGTTAAAAAAAAGAATGCAGACTTTGGATTCAGGTAGATGGATTAGACTCATGCAGGGCTCTGTGCAACAGGTAGCCTTAGTGGGGCTTCTCCTCATAGCAGTTTTGTGACTTTTATTCATGGTTTTTTTTTTATCACTCTCTCTTAGCTTCCTCATGTGTTAGCAAAGACACCATGAATCCCATAATGCTGTTTTGGAGTCAGATGAGAAAATGTTTATAAAGTACTTATTGCATACATTATTTTGCAAAAAAAGCAACTGGCATAAAATAGGTGTTCAATAAATGTTTACTGAAGAAAAAAATGAATGTAGTAGTTTTAGAAATAAAAGGGGAAACACTTCCAGTAAGATAATGAATATAAATTCTGTTATCTTTCAGGTTTCTAAAGTGGTAATACTTTGGTAGTTCAAACATGTTTACTAATAGAGTATGACAAAGTGTAATAGTCAGACTTACAATAAAGACTTTAGAAGGGGAAAGTAGAAATGATATTTTCGATAACTAAGAAAACTTTTAGTATTGTGCACTGGCCTAGAATTATGACTGCATGCACCTATATTTTAAACCATGTATCTACATGTATGGGTATATATATATGAGAAACTACATCACAGACAGTATTTTAATATGGTATCTAGATATTTTCACACCTTTTTTTCTATTTTGGAAAAATATTTAACACAATTTTCATCTTCCATGCAGATGTAGCACATAATAAGCTATGTCCACTTACACATTTTTCTTAATAACACCCCATCCCCAACCTGAAGTTTGATCAGGGTAAACTGGGAAATTATTATTGTACTTCATCAGTTGTAATTTCCTTTACATATAAATTGTTCTTGCTCCAACACATCTCATTGCACATTAACCCATAATGCATCCATCAATTCAATATTAGCATATTTACCCTGCAAAGCACTGAGTTAGTCAGTGTGAACCTCTAAACGTGTATACAACAGAATAGAGAGAAATATTTTGTCAAATGACAGTGATACAAAGTAGAATAGAAAAAGGGCCTTAATAAAGGTAAAATGTTTTTGGAAGTTAACATTCATTGAATAACTACCTTGTGTCAGGCCTTTTGTTCAATTTTCAACATACACAGACTCAGTTTTATTTGATTTTCCCTAAACATTGTGAAGTCAAACTTAGTATTACCATTTTACAGATGACAAAGGAAAACACAAAAACAACAACAACCAAAAAACCCCGAAGTTAGTAGAGGTTAAGATACTTCTTCGAGTTTTACTTCAATATCCCCTACTCAGATACACATCATATTACTCCATATCCATGGAATACCTTCAAATATCCATAGTCTCTCATCTCCCTTGCCTATATCTACTGTCAAACACTGATTTCACCCCCTTATAATCTTTTGCTTGGACTACTCCTAGTTAATTCTCTGCCTCCAGTTTTAAATATCTCCTTTCTCCTTCCCACACATCAGTCAGGTCATGTTACTTCTTGGGATAAAATCCTTCAGGGATTCCCTATTGTGCGAGGATGAAGAGAAAGCTACATTGCAGGACACATTAAGCCCTCTTTGAGTTGCCCCCTCCTGTTCCATTCCACTTCTCCCCTGCAGCCCCTGCCCTGAAACCTGATGCGCCCTCCTTACAAAGCGATTTGTAGTTTGTGGTCTGATTGTGCACAATCATGTCTCTAAGCTCATTTTTCCTCAGCTTGGATTTCCATATTAATTTTTCACTACCCAAGTCAAGCATCACCTCCTCTATAAAGCATGTCAGACTGAGAGTTATTTCTGAGATGATTGATCACCATGTACCATACAGATTGTAAAAGTATGGTAAAACTTTTCTCCAAAATATGCCTTGGAGAAAAGGAATCATCTTATATTTGAATTTATTATACCACAGCATACTTTTCCAGTTTACTATTTATTCAATTGCTATTTTTGGGAACAAAAATTTGAGGAAGAAACATTTCTTTGAAACAACTTTCATCATTTCTGACTCTGGATGCTTTAATAGGTCACATAATAGCATTCATTAAAAAAAAAGAATAAAAAGTCACTTTATGATAGATAAGTAGTTATTCATAAATTTAGGACCTTACTATTACTGGTGTTGGATACGAACAAAAATAACCCATTTAAATATCACTTTTGAAAAGTCATAAATAAAATAGTATACAGGTAAAACATACAATGCAAGAAAATTTGAAAAAAAGCATGAGAGAGAAAATGGTCCTTTGAATGTGATGACTTGGGATAAAATTTCCGGTGACAGCATCATACAAGGTGTTTTTAAATGCCGTATTTCAGAAAATAGGCAGAAGTGAAGATGATGTGCTTTAGAAAACTGTGCTGGTTGCCTCATAAAGCAGCTGCCATGATGACTAGACAGTGATGTCTCGGATTCACATAAAAGGTTTAAGAAAATTGCTTCATAAAATGAGTAGAAAAAAACCATAACTTTATAGTAAAATATTATTTTATATAGTACTATTTAAAGTGTGTTCATGTAATAAATGGATTAATCGTGTATTAAAAGTATGCATTTATCTACTTTTTTTTCAGGATAGAAAAAACATTTTTGTTGCCTTTTCTTATGTGTTAAAGAGAGAACTGTTTTGTAGTCTCATGTCTTATTTTTTGGACATATGCAATACTTCTTTTATGGATTTTTACTTTGTATTAATTTTTATCAGTCACTTTTCCTTAATATGCCACTAATTTCTAATTTCTGTTCTTGATGAACAGAGAACGTAAATTACATAAGGAAAGACTGTTTTGTCAATAAATGGCATTATCACCGTGGTCTTGAACAGTTCTGAGTTTAGAGTGGGTACTTAATAAATACTGCTAGAACAGATCATGAAATCACTGCATCCTTACCCACTTCACAGTGCTGACACTCAGTAAACAATTAATTATTTTTTCTAGTAGGAATTCATTATTTTAATGAGTACTAAATAAATGAATATCATACAGTAGCGGAGCAGAGGAAGTCTGAATCAAGTTGAGATTTTGTTTTATGTTAAATCTCATAGTATATCCATTGACTCTGAAAAAACAGAAAATCAGTAGATTATTTCCATCTTTGAGTGGGGGTAGCAGCTTGATAGGGAAAATTTTATGAATTTAATAAGGCTGAATTGAAATTTCCCACAGTTTCTTAATAGTGACTCATATATTTTATTTAGGTCAAGGCTAATTTTAGGTCAATAGTTCCTAGCTGAGTGGGCATTCCCAGCAGGATATGCTGCTCTTGAGGTAGAATTTGACTTTAAATGCTTAAGGCTGAATGACTAGTTTTTACTCTTCTAGATGGAGTCCACAGAGGCCTTATAAAACAAGAAAGTGTTTATCCCGGAAAGCTAAAATAAAAGGTCTTCATGTAAAGAACTTCATTAAAGCATTCACTTCCTTCAGCCACTCTTTCCGTAGGTTAGTCTGTCAGACTACTAAATTGCTGACACTGAAACACCAACCCAGCCCTATTCTATCCTTTTGGAAATAGGATCCCTTGATTAGACCCAAGTATCCAGTGTCAATTCTATTAAGACTCAACAACAGTCTGTATCCAGTCTTTTTGATTCTGAGAACCAAAAAGTCCCATACTAAACTCTTTGTGTGCTAGAGACAAGTCAAAAGAAATATCTTTGCTGAGTCATTATATTAAATCTTGATAGCTATTAAGAAAAACCTAATCATTGTTTCCTAAAAGTATTTTATACTTGTAATACATACTTTTTGTTCATGTATCCACGATTCTTTTTTTTTTAACTTGAGTTCTCTTTGATGCTTAAAAACTTATAAAGATGTCTCTTTCCTTTGAATTCATAATATCAAGCGTTTGTCTCTCATGACATAATCATGTAACACCATATCATTTATCTCCCATTGTTTGATAGTTACCTTCCACATATGACTAATTACAAGACAGTGAAAGGATTGTACTCAAACACGTCTCCATTTTACTGAGGAATTAGTAAACTATTCTTCATGTGAATCAATAAAGTTTGCCAGATGTCTTACTCTATACTCTTTCTTTTGGTTTATGTTTGTCCTAAGCAATTGACTGCAGAAGACTCCCTCTGCATTTGATTTATGTTTACACTGATTATGATACAGGGGCCTACTACCATTTTCTGTTGCTGGTGGTGTTTTACTGTCTCTTTTGGAAAAATACCATGTTGCTTATTCCTATAATAGCCATGGTTTATCTTTCTTTACTTAGGGTCCCCATGATATCAGTTACTCAACAAAAGTCTCAGTCTCAGAGTTCTTGGTATTTTAGAAGCCCTGCCCTTCCTTGATCAGATACCTGTGTTGTCAGGTGACTCAGAGCTTGAATTCTTGGTAGGGATTTGAGAAAAAAGATACTCTCATAAATTGTTGCATAACATATGAATTTCTTTTATCCTTGTTCCCTCTGTCACAGACTGCCTTCTCCTTACCTAATGTAATTTTATCTTCCTACCCAAATATAGAACACACTTAATGCTCCCTCAGGGAGACAAAGAGTCCCATCCTATCACTTCATCCAGCTCAAAATCTATCTTCCTTAGCAGGTCTTGGGGCTTCCTTTGGTATACAGAGATATAGACTAAAATTACTTTTCTTGTCCTCTCCTTCAAACTTGTATACCAAATATACAATGGTAAAATAGGGTCAAAGCTTCTCTTTTCATTAGGAGAAAAAAACTGATGGAAGATACAGACTTCAGTGTTTAAGGCAATTCTGAAATCCCAAGACAAGGAAAATGACATTCATGATTTTATCAATCATCTTTAAAACAATTTCTACTTTATGGTACTGCCATTTCAACTATATTTATATGTGTGGCTTTACTCAGTTTGAATAGTTTCTCCACATTGTTTTGGATTCCACTTTTTGGTATGTTTTTTAAAATTGAATATTTATTTTAATAAATTTTCTGTTCATAAACCCTGATAATTAAGAAAAAAGTTAGCATAATTGCCATAAAATGAAAATTGATATTTATATTGTTTCAAAATTTTTTAAATGATATTGAGATTAGAAGTTCTGAGATGCAGAGATAGTGCTAAATTTTCTGGTGTTTACTCATTTTTCTGTGGATCCTAAAACTTTTATTTCTGTATTCTCAAGTATAGTTGCTCATTTCTTGGTCATATATATTCAGTTGAATATGGAACTAACTCTGCAATAAATGAAGAAAATTAATCTATAAAATAACATTTTCCTCTCAGATGAAAGTCTGCAGACAACACAATTTTATATGTTATATCGTTGTCTAAATTCTTAATGTTTTTGTTTAATATTTTGGTGAAAAGAAAAAGTAAATATTCCACTATCAGGAGGAATAAAACAAAAGTAATTCTTGGAGGTGCTGTTTCTGAAACAGCTATCCAGTTAGGAGAAGAAACACAATGCAGTATATGCTCCTTGCTAAAAGAGTTAATCTAATAGTTTTGATACAGATACATGAATATTAAAGTCAATACATACAAGTTAATTTAATTTGTAAAATAAAAGAAACATAAGAAAAAATGGGTGTCTTGTCAAATAGATAATCAGATAAATCAATATTCTAGGATACATTATTATATTAAGAAGCTTTAAAGAGCAAAAAACTTTTGTCAATATTTTTGAAATGTAAAGAATCTTTATAGTGCTCTTTAAAATACATCAGAGAAAAACCACTACAGACACAATGCATTTATATAAATATAATGGTAATTTTCCTTAGTGTTTACTTGGGGTTGAGACACGGGTAACGGAGACCAGAATTTTTTTGAATACTTATTTTATGGCCAATTTTTCTTTTTTTTTTTTGGTTATAATAGCACTAAAAGATTCACATCATCCAGGTTTCCTAGGTCAGCTTGACTTTGAAGCTCTTTCTCTTATGTAAAACTTCAAAGTAAACTAATAAGCTGGATTTTCTTAAGTTCTCATCACATTATTTCACGGTAGACAATTAAATGAAAAGCATTAAATTTAGGGTCAGATACACTAATACAATGCAGTGATGATGGTTCAGCCAATGAATAGCCAGGTGTGCTTAAAATTTTCTCTGAATAACTGTCTTCAACTGTAAAATGGAGATAAAGAATAAAATTTCAGGATCAAATATTAGCATAGATACCTATATATTTTCAGTTCACTGGCATAGATGAGACTTAATAATTGGATGCTATTATGAATTTTGTTTTGCTCCGGCATAGTACACACTTCTTGGAGACAGCAGTTTTATGTCAAAGAGCGTAAAATGCATTGTACTGTTTTTAATAAATGCATAGAATAAATTTGTTGGCCTATTTTTAAAGTGTAACCACCATTTTATTACTAAGTCTTAAATATAAATGCTGGCAAGTATTTTATATCTCTTTTAGAAAGTACATAGTTTTTCACTTCTACATTATTTTCTTTTGCTCTTTATGAATGAGGTTTATTTTTAGTTATGAGTGGAAACAGATGTTACACTCAGTGTTAATGATACACAGCTGGAAATTATAACTTGTTATAGTATGTCTCATTATATTCTATCAATTATATTAATTATTGATACCAAATTATTTTCAGAAAATCTACCTTGAACTAAATTTTACCTAGGCTTTTGATCTTTAGAAGATTTATAATTCTAAAAAATACTTAGTTAATTTACTTTTGTGGTAGTAAATTTATTTTTCTCCCATTTTCTATTAAGTAGTATAAGATCAGGACCTCTTTTATAACTTCCATTAATTATAGCCATGCATCCAGAATATGAAAAGAAATCTTAAAACTCAACAATGCTTTCGTTCCACAAAGAAAATTCCAAGATCAAACGACTTCACTAGTGAATCCTACCAAATATTTGATTAAGAAATGACACCAAAGTTATATAATCTTTTATAATTTAAGTAAACAGAATCCATCGAAAAGGAATGTGATCACAGTTTAAACTCAAGTCTCAATCAATTTCATTCATGACATTAACAGTATAAAGAAGAAACATCATGTTTATATTTATAAACATAAAACATTTGAAATATTCAGTATCTATTCATTTTTTAAAATTTTAGCACACTATTTATTAATAAACTAATAGGTTATGAAAGTTTGACCTGTAAATTTATATTTGTACACTTTTATATATGTGCACTGTACTTCAACAAAAAGTTTAAAAACTATATGTAGAATAATGAAATATGTTCAATTGTGATTCAATAAACTTAGTTTCTGTCAATATTTATGTTTACATTATCTTGCCTTTTATTATTTTAGAAAGATTTAGATTTTATTAGCCTTAATAAAAAGATCAATATAAAAGATCAAATCAAAAGCAAGTTGTTTAAAGTAGCATATCTACAATCTAAAGGTAGTTTAATTATATACTGAATATTTATATAAGTGAAATAAGAATATTCCATCAAAAGCCTCTCATGACAGGTAGATGCTTTCAGGGCTGACACTGGCACATATTAATTTAAATAGATTTCACAAAATCAAAATAGATAAAGAAATAGGTTTTATTGGAGAAAGGGAAAAATGAAGCTTATCAGTGTAGAAATCCATTGAGTTCCCATGCTCCCCATCACCCCACGGAAATGTGTTTCAGATCAGGGTACGGGTGAGTTTAGTGGTAGAGGGAACCCTCCTTTCTATGCTTCTTCCTCCAATGAGGCAACAGGAGAAAATGGCATTGTCAATGCATAAATACACAGCCTATTTGGTGCCTGGCAGTCAGGATACGGATGTCAGCACTTCTAAAGTTATGTGGGAATGGTAGTCCTCGAATCTGGAGATATTTCGTAGCTGGGGTTCTTAAGTATATGGGATGTTACAGACTCCTGGGTGGAGGGAGAAAGCTATGAACCTTGTATAAAATAGAATTTGGTTTTAGTTTCTCCTACTAAAAGAAGGCTTAGGGCTCTTTGCCCTTGCAATTGATGGTGAGTTTCCAGCCTAATTCTCAGACAATTTCCTCTTGCAATAAAAATAATGTCTTACAGAATCACCTCTTTCAGCAATATATAAAAACATAACACTTTGCACACAATAGACAACAAATATTTGTAGAATAAGTGAAGGTATCCTCTTTTTGAGGAAGAAAAAAGAGAACGTGACAGATGTCATGACTCACTTTCAGGAGTTCCTCCCTCCTAACTAGCAATTTGGTCTTTTACGAACTTCAGCAAAGGTGAATGAAGCACCGTAATGTCAATGAAAACACTGAAGAAAAATTTTTTCTTCTTGCATCAGAAATTAAACAAAAAGCAATAAATATCCATTATTTACTTGTTTTGCCCAGTAAAAAAAAATATTGTGTTCTTAGGCTCCTGATTAAATAAAATAGGTAAAAAGGCGGAATGATAAAAAACAAACAGAAAAGTACTACGCAATTTACACATGCCTTAAAGCCTAACACTATATTTTATTGTTCCTTTTATTTATATATTTCTATTTCTACACTAATAAAAGACAAAACATAAAATTAGAAGTTAAGGTAAATATGAAAGAAATTGTTTTCCAACTTCAGACTTTCTTCTCTCTAAGGAAAAACATCAAGCTTAAATGATAAACACTGTAAGTCAGTGTAGAATATTATGTGCCCTAAATATGATGTGATATAATGAGAAAAGTAGAGCAAGAACCAAAACACGGGCCAAGTGACTTAATTGTATTTACTGCCATCTAAACATACTCCAGTATTTTTGTTTATTTGCTTTTAAAGGCTTTGGCTTATCTACCTTGGAAAGTCAGTAAAAATTTTAAAAGCATCCCCTGAAAACTAGAAAAGATCTTAACAGACAGAATGTAGAATGACTGGACTCATGTTGCCAAATAAACTAAAAAAATAATTACATTTGAATTTCAGATAAATGAGTATGTTTTTAGTATAAGTATGTCCCCATATTGCATGGTACATACTTATCCTAAATATGAACTCACGGCTTATCTTAAACCCAAATTTAACTGGGCATTGTGCTTTTTTAGTTGCTAAATCTGGCAAGCCCACACTGTACAAAAACACAACAAACCCTCAGAACATCAGCTATGGGACTGTCACCAAAATGAAAGAGAAAAGTTCCACCACTACTTTGCCTCTCTTCCTCTCGGGAGACCTTCACTGAAGTACATTTGTTGTGACAGGTTCTATTTTCTGAAAAATTATTGAATCCCTGTTTAACCCTTGAGGGTTAAATTGAAATGGAAAATTTTTTAATATATTTATGCATTTCTTTTTATTTGAATTGATTAATATCACAAGAGTAACAGTTTTTATAAAAGAAGATAAAAGTAGAGAGGTTCTGAAAAATTATTTTTGTCTTTCTGTCTTTACAGTTGTTCTATTTTATTTTGGGCTGGGAATAGCTTGTTTTAAACTTCTGTTTTCATTTCTATTTTAAAACTATGATAGGCCCTTTTAGAGATTGGTTCAAGATGGCAGAGTAGAAGGACATGCTCTCAATCCCTCCTGCAAGAACACCGGAATCACAACTAACTGCTGAACAATCATCAACAGGAAGACACTGGAACTCACCAAAAAAGATACACCACATCCAAAGACAAAGGAGAAGCCACAATGAGATGGTAGGAGGGGGAATCACAATAAAATCAAATCCCGTAACTGCTGGGTGGGTGACTTACAAACTGGAGAACATTTATACCACAGAAGTCCACCCACTGGAGTGAAGTTTCTGAGCCCCACGTAAGGCTTCCCAACCTGGGGGTCCGGCAACGGGAGGAGGAATTCCTAGAGAATCAGACTTTGAAGGCTAGCAGGATTTGACTGCAGGACTTCGACAGGACTGGGGGAAACAGAGATTCCACTCTTGGAGGGCACACACAAAGTAGTGTGTGAATTGGGACCCAGGGGAAGGAGCAGTGATCCCGTAGGAGACTGAACCAGACCAACCTGCTAGTGTTGGAGGGTCTCCTGCAGAGGCAGGGGGTGGCTGTGTCTCACTGTGAGTACAAGGACACTGGCAGCAGAAGTTCTGGGAAGTACTCCTTGGCATGAGCCCTCCCAGAGTCAGCCATTAGCCCCACAAAGAGCCCGGGTAGGCTCCAGTGTTGGGAAGCCTCAGGCCAAACAACCAACAAGGAGGGAACCCAGCCCCACCCATCAGCAGTCAAGTGGATTAAAGTTTTACTGAGCTCTGCCCACCAGAGCAACACCCAGCTCTACCCACCACCAGTCCCTCCCGTCAGGAAACTTGCACAAGTTTCTTAGATAGCCTCACAAACCAGAGGGCAGACAGCAGAAGCAAGAAGAAATACAATCCTGCAGCCTGTGGAAAAAAAAACACATTCACGGAAAGATAGACAAGATGAAAAGGCAGAGGGCTATACAGCAGATGAAGGAACAAGATAAAACCCCAGAAAAACAACTAAATGAAGTGGAGATAGGCAACCTTCCAGAAAAAGAATTCAGAATAATGATAGTGAAGATGATCCAGGACCTCAGGAAAAGAATGCAGGCAAAGATCGAGAAGATGCAAGAAATGTTTAACAAAGACCTAGAAGAATTAGACAATAAACAAACAGAAATGAACAATACAATAACTGAAATGAAAACTACACTAGAGGAATCAATAGCAGAATAACTGAGATAGAAGAATGGAGAAGTGACCTGGAAGACATAATGGTGGAATTCACTGCTGTGGAACAGAATAAAGAAAAAAGAATGAAAAGAAATGAAGACAGCCTAAGAGACCTCTGGGACAACATTAAACGCAACAACATTCGCATTATAGGGGTCCCAGAAGAAGAAGAGAGAGAGAAAGGACCCAAGGAAATATTTGAAGAGATTATAGTCAAAAACTTCCCTAAAATGGGAAAGGAAATATCCACCCAAGTCCAGGAAGCACAGAGAGTCCCATACAGGATAAACCCAAGGAGAAACATGCCGAGACACATAGTAATCAAATTGGCAAAAATTAAAGACAAAGAAAAATTATTGAAAACAGCAAGGGAAAACTGACAAATAACATACAAGGGAACTCCCATAAGGTTAACAGCTGATTTCTCAGCAGAAACTCTACAAGCCAGAAAGGAGTGGCATGATATACTTAAAGTGATGAAAGGGAAGAACCTACAACCAAGATTCCTCTACCCAGCAAGGATCTCATTCAGATTCCATGGAGAAATCAAAAGCTTTACAGACAAGCAAAAGCTAAGAGAATTCAGAACCACCAAACCAACTCTACAACAAATGCTAAAGGAACTTCTCTAAGTGGGAAACAAAAGAAAAGAAAAGGATCTACAAAAACAAACCCAAAACAATTAAGAAAATGGTCATAGGAACATACATATTGATAATTACCTTAAACGTGAATAGATTAAATGCTCTAACCAAAAGACACAGGATTGCTGAATGGATTCAAAAACAAGACATATATATATGCTGTCTACAAGAGACCCACTTCAGACCTAGGGACACATACAGACTGAAAGTGAGGGGATAGAAAAAGATATTCCATGCAAATGGAAATCAAAAGAAAGCTGGAGTAGCAATACTCATATCAGATAAAATAGACTTTAAAATAAAGAATGTTACAAGAGACAAGGAAGGACACTACATAATGATCAAGGGATCAATCCAAGAAGAAGACATAACAATTATAAATACATATGCACCCAACATAGGAGCACCACAATACATAAGGCAACTGCTAACAGCTATAATAGTGGGGGACTTTAACACCTCACTTACACCAATGGACAGATCATCCAAAATGAAAATAAATAAGGAAACACAAGCTTTAAATGACACAATAGACCAGATAGATTTAACTGATATTTATAGGACATTCCACCCAGAAACAGCAGATTACACTTTCTTCTCAAGTGCGCACAGAACATTCTCCAGGGTAGATCACATCTTGGGTCACAAATCAAGCCTCAGTAAATTTAAGAAAATTGAAATCATATCAAGCATCTTTTCTGACCACAACACTATGAGATTAGAAATGAATTACAGGGAAAAAAATGTAAAAAACACAAACGCATGGAGGCTAAACAATACGTTACTAAATAACCAAGAAATCACTGAAGAAATCAAAGAGGAAATCAAAAAATACCTAGAGACAAATGACAATGAAAACAGGATGATCCAAAACCTATGGTATGCAGCAAAAGCAGTTCTAAGAGGGAAGTTTATAGCCATACAAGCCTACCTCAAGAAACAAGAAAAATCTCAAATAAACAATCTAACCTTACACCTAAAGGAACTAGAGAAAGAAGAACAGCAAAACCCAAAGTTAGCAGAAGGAAAGAAATCATCAAGATCAGAGCAGAAATAAATGAAATAGAAACAAAGAAAAGAATAGCAAAGATCAATAAAACTAAAAGCTGGTTTTTTGAGAAGATAAACAAAATTGATAAACCATTAGCTAGACTCATAAAGAAAAAGAGGGAGAGGACTCAAATCAGTAAAATTAGAAATGAAAAAGGAGGAGTTAAAACGGACACCGCAGAAATACAAAGCATCCTAAGAAACTACTACAAGCAACTCTATGCCAATAAAATGGACAATCTGGAAGAAATGGATAAATTCTTAGAAAGGTATAACCTGCCAATACTGAATCAGGAAGAAACAGAAAATATGAACAGACCAATCACAAGTAATGAAATTGAAACTGTGATTAAAAATTTTCCAACAAAAAAATGTCCAGGACCAGATGGCTTCACAGGTGAATTCTATCAAACATTTAGAGAAGAGCTAACACCCATCCTTCTCAAACTCTTCCAAAAAATTGCAGAGGAAGGAACACTCCCAAACTCATTCTATGAGGCCACCATCACCCTGATACCAAAACTAGACAAAGATACTACAAAAAAAGAAAATTACAGACCAATAACACTGATGAATATAGATGCAAAAATCCTCAACACAATACTAGCAAACAGAATCCAACAATACATTAAAAGGGTCATACACCATGGTCAAGTGGGATTTATCCCAGTGATGCAAGGATTCTTTAATATATGCAAATCAATCAATGTGATACACCATATTAACAAATTGAAGAAGAAAAACCATAGGATCATCTCAATAGATGCAGAAAAAGTGTTTGACAAAATTCAACACCCATTTATGATAACAACTCTCCAGAAAGTGGGCATAGAGGGAACCTACCTCAATATAATAAAGGCCATATACGACAAACCCACAGCAAACATCATTCTCAATGGTGAAAAACTGAAAGCATTTCCTCTAAGATCAGGAACAAGACAACGATATCCACTCTCACCACTATTATTCAACATAGTTTTGAAAGTCCTAACCATGGCAATCAGAGAAGAAAAAAAAAGAAATAAAAGGAATACAAATTGGAAACGAAGAAGTAAAACTGTCACTGTTTGCAGATGACATGATACTATAAATAGAGAATTCTAAAGATGCCACCAGAAAAATACTAGAGCTAATCAGTGAATTTGGTAAAGTTGCAGGATACAAAATTAATGCACAGAAATCTCTTGCATTCCTGTATACTAATGATGAAAAATCTGCAGGAGAAATTAAGAAACACTCCCATTTACGATAGCAACAAAAAGAATTAAATACCTAGGAATAGACCTACTTAGGGAGACCAAAGACCTTTGTCTTTTGTATGCAGAAAACTATAAGACACTGATGAAAGAAATGAAAGATGGTACCAACAGATGGAGAGATATACCATGTTCTTGGACTGGAAGAATCATTATTGTGAAAATGACTATGCTACCCAAAGCAATCTACAGATTCCATGCAATCCCTATCAAATTACCAATGGCATTTTTTACAGAACTAGAACAAAAAATCTTAAAATTTGTATGGAGACACAAAAGACCCCGAATAGCTAAAGCAGTCTTGAGGGAAAAAAGCAGAGCTGATGGAATCAGACTCCCTGACTTCAGACTATACTACAAAGCTACAGTCATTAAGACAATATGGTACTGGCACAGAAACAGAAATATAGATCAGTGGAACAAGATAGAAAACCCAGAGATAAACCCAAGCACCTATGGTCAACTAGTCTATGACAAAGGAGGCAAGGATATACAATGGAGAAAAGACAGTCTTTTCAATAAGTGGTGTTGGGAAAACTGGACAGCTACATGTAAAAGAATGAAATTAGAACACTCCCTAACATCATACACAAAAATAAACTCAAAATGGATTCGAGACCTAAATGTAAGACCGGACACTATAAAACTCTTAGAGGAAAACATAGGAGTAACACTCTTTGACATAAATCACAGCAAGATCTTTTTTGATCCACCTCCTGGAGTAATGGAAATAAAAACAAAAATAAACAAATGGGATCTAATGAAACTTCGAAGCTTTTGCACAGCAAAGGAAACCATAAACAAAATGAAAAGACAACCCTTAGAATGGGAGAAAATATTTGTAACCGAATCAACGGACAAAGGATTGATCTCCAAAGTATATAAACAGCTCATGTAGCTCAATATTAAAAAAACAAACAACCCAATCCAAAAATGGGCAGAAGTCCTAAATAGACATTTCTCCAAAGAAGACATACAGATGGCCAAGAAACACATGAAAAGCTGCTCAACATCACTAATTATTAGAGAAATGCAAATCAAAACTACAATGAGGTATCACCTCACACCAGTTAGAATGGGCATCATCAGAAAATCTACAAACAACAAATGCTGGAGAGGGTGTGGAGAAAAGGGAACCCTCTTGCACTCCTAGTGGGAATGTAAATTGATATAGCCACTATGGAGAACAGTATGGAGGTTCGTTGAAAAACTAAAAATAGAATTACCATATGACCCAACAATCCCACTACTGGGCATATACCCAGAGAAAACCATAATTCAAAAAGACACATGTACCCCAATGTTCATTGCAGCACTATTTACAATAGCCAGGTCATGGAAGCAACCTAAATGCCCATTGACAGACTAATGGATAAAGAAGTTGTGGTGCATATATACAATGGAATATTACTCAGCCAGAAAAAGGAACTAATTTGGGTCATTTGCAGAGATGTGGATGCATCTAGAGACTGTCATATAGAGTGAAGTGAGTCAGAAAGAGAAAAACAAATATCGTATATTAACGCATATATGTGGAACCTAGAAAAATGGTACAGATGAAATGGTTTGCAGGGCAGAAATTGAGACACAGATGTAAGGAACAAACATATGGACACCAAGGGGGGAAAGTGGTGGGGGGTGGGGGTGGTGGTGGGATGAATTGGGTGATTGGGATTGACATGTATTCACTGATGTGTATGAAATGGATGACTAATAAGAATCTGCTGTATCAAAAAATAAATAAAATTAAATAAAAAAAAAAAAACTATGATAGGACTTTTCCCCAAATGGACATATTTTTTGTATTGCTTATTTACCCAATGTGTCTGCTAAAATGACAACATTTGAAGCTACTCAAAGAAATCTAAAATGAAGTCTTCTCGTTACCTGATTAGAATTAATTACCATCTAACTTTGTTAAGCCAAGAACTTTCTCTATTTCACTCTTATAAAAGCTAAATTTCATTATCAGTCGCCCTTAATGAATCCCTTAATTTTAAGTAATCACAAGCTTTTCTCTTTTTAACTGTATACTTATTCTGTAGACTATTATCTGTTAGAGTCCAAAATCCCAACAAATATGCAGAAAAAGACTTCATATTTTAATAGTTGACTATAAAATATGACCCTCTCCCTTTTTATTCTTCAGTACAGTATGGTATTTAAAGGAATTTCACCTTGATGCATACATTTTTGATTAATCTTAAAGCACTTATAAAACTCCAGAAAACTTACTAATACACTTTGGAAGTTTTTTCCCTTGTGGTATCAATTTGCCTTTTAAAAGCAATGATAATTTACAGAATAAATATGTAGAAA
Organism: Eschrichtius robustus; assembly: GCF_028021215.1. Lineage (NCBI taxonomy): Eukaryota > Metazoa > Chordata > Mammalia > Artiodactyla > Eschrichtiidae > Eschrichtius > Eschrichtius robustus. Next base: position 59,126,530 of record NC_090841.1, on the reverse strand, counting down.
GCATCCAGATTCAAATGATGTTTTAAAAATAATAAAAGAAATCTATTCTTAGTAGTTGGAAGCCTTTTTCCCTAAGCCAACAACACTTGGCTAGAAAAGAGTCTGAAAGAAGGACTAACTTCCAGGATTTAAAAGAATTTTCAAATCCTAGTTGTCTTGGAACATAAATGCAGTCATAAGAAATAAAATTGGTTTGAGAGGAAAGTTTCTTATCTCAGCAAGTCAGGTCAGGCAAACCATAGCATTTTTTCAGTAAGTAATGGTTCCTTGAAAATGTCTGAAACATGAAAAAAAAAAAAAAAGTTCAATATTGCTTATTTTTCATATTTTAGTATTACACTTCACAGATTACCTACTGATGTCAATCTTCATCCTACATGTCTTTAAGTATTAATTTGTTATTTCCAAGATTATTTATTGAATGCCTATGTATATATTGTCATTATTGGAAAGGTTAACTAATCTTCTCACTGCTAAAAAGGAGTAGGGTGAGTGACTAACTCTCTCATCTAAAACACATGAACATTCCTCTGTGCCAAATTGTCCTTCATAAAAGGATTTTGTCTTTGACTCATCTATACTTCTAAATACCTGTCATGATTTTAAGTAGAGTTCTAAAACGAGATAGAAACATGATTATTTGAAGTGATCCATCCTAGAAATAGGAATATACTAATACGGTACTCTTCAGGCAATAAAACATTTTAGCTACAAAGAGTATTGGCATGTGTCCAACATACTTTGTGGTCTTCTGCCTCAAATCCCCTAAATTTACAGCATAGGCACAGCCACTTTTAAAGTCGATCCTATGATTTGAATCTGAGAGACAACGAAGTTATATTTTAAACCACATATTGTTAAAATACAATAAACCAGTCTGTACTCCCTTCCAGCAGATATTTCCTTCAGAGAGACTACAGATACATTTTAAAATTTTAAAATTGCAAGTAGATGTTCCTGATCATTTTTTTTTTTTCTGTGATGCTGTATAAAGTGGTCATTCCACTTAATGTGGAAAGCATGGAGTCTGGAGAGGTACAGACCTGATACTGATTCCAGCTGTAAGGCCTTGTACAGATTAATCTGGAGCATCAGGTTTTTTATCCACAAAATGGAGATAATAATGTTTATCTTCTGAATATTATATAAGGGTTGAGAGAGACCATGCATATAAAATACGAGTGAAAATGCTTAGTTAACAGCATCCATGCACAAATTACACTGAAAAACATAACACATCACGCATGAAAATCCTACATTTCTCGAGTCCTGATACAAATGGATTGACACTGTGAAGACATTTATTTTTGCCAAAACATGTATTAGTACAGTATGTTGTTTTAAAAATATTGGGAAGCTGGAGGAAGAAGTGCATGTGACTATAAAAGAGGAATATGGGGGGGGGTTCTTGTGGTGATGGGACTATTCTGTATTTTGATTGTATCACTATTAATATACTGATTGTAATATTACACCATAGATTTACATGATGTACATGCAAACTCTGCATTAGCTTACAACTGCATATGTATGTACAATTATCTGAAAGTTTTAAAGTAAGTTTAATTAAAAATATGGTTATTATGTGCATGTGAGGCAACCTAGATATTCACTAAGGTGTCTTACTTCAGTGGTGACAGTGGTGCCAAATAGGAGCATAACAATTTAGACCAAAGAGAAGTGGCTGATGCTGCTATTCTTATCCTCTGTGTGTGAGAAATTTAGGCATAAAGATAGAGAATCTTAAGAGAGGTTTCAAGACTGTTGCTATTGTCTCTTGATAGTCTCCTTCCAAGCCACAGATTTTAAAGATGGCATTCAAGAGAAAGACAATGTCATTTATTATTTCTATGGATGGTCATACATAAAATGCTAAGTAAATTAGCAGATATCATTCTCAACATAGAATTGATGCTTAAAAGTAATTTTATTCTGTATTTATTAAAATAGAATAAAACATTTGCCTAAATATATGTATATGAATACATACACAAGTTCTCATGCTCATAAGAGCATATATATTAGGCTCAAAGTCTTTAAAAATCACTGTGCTCTGTGAAAGATATTGGAAAAGGAAAACCCTCTCTGAGAATGTGACAGTTGAGGTGAGAATTGATGCATGAATAGGAACTTAGCATATGAAGAACAGCTAGGAAGACTATTTCAGGAGGGAAAAGAACAAATCATCACTTTTGAAGACATTAAGGGAAGAAGATAAAAACATCTTAAAAAGAGCTAAGGTTTAATGAGGAAGGACTTAGTTTATAAGTTTAGAGATACAGTTGGAGAGCAAATACAAAGTCCTAAGTTCCTAAGGCCTTTTGGCTTTTAGGTTTGTTTTTGGTGTTTTTTCATTTGGAACAGGAAACAACTGAACAGTGCTGAGTAGATCCATGATATGATTATTTTTTTTAAAGATCATCTAGGTGGAGAATAATTGGAGGGTGATAAGAATGAGCCCATGGAAGAAGTCAGGAGGACTTATTATGGACTTGGCAAGAGATGATGGTAGTTTGGATGGGAGGAGTGGAAAGCATAAAAGGTTGACACATTCAACTAAATTTTGGATTAGAATTAGCAGATCTTCGATATGGGGTGAGGAAAAAATATAGCCGGATATATAGCTAACAAGGCCGATACATTTATCATTTAATAATATACAAACATTGGAGGAAATTCAGGTATGGAGCATAGGGTGGAGTAGAAGTAGGTTTAGATTAATCAGTTAGATTTATAATTAACATTAATTAAATTTATAAATGATGTTTAAAGCTGTCAGTGAAATATCTGAGTTGAGGTATAAAGTAGAAAGTTGGGTATAGAAATTTAGAAGTCAGAGATGAGCACAAGACTTGATTTATGCATTTGAGTGGAATACACAAATAAAATATATACAAGCCATTGGAGCCAATGAGATCACTAGAAAGATGGTAAAGCATAAGAACAGAAGAGCATCCATGACTGACCGAAGAGGAGCAGCCACAGCTAGAGGTCAGGCCAAAGAGCAAGGACTGCAACATAGAAGGGGCAGTTGGACAGAGAGGAAGGAAATCAGGTGAGTGGGTGTCATGGAAGCACTAAATGCTTCTTAGAGGTAGAGTAGCATGAATGAAACATGTTCCTCAGTTATCTTAGCAAGAGCAGTTTTGTTATAACATGGGGTAGAAGCCAGAATAAAGTGTGATATAGAATGAAAATGGACCACCAGGCACACAGAACTGGGAATGTTTTTCTCTGCCACTATGACCTTCTATAGGCACCTAGGCACCTCTCCGTCTGGTCAAAAACACCATGACTCGATATTGATGAAAGGGTGACCAATTCTGAACATGACAAATGTGCCCTCATTCACCATCTTCATGCACTATTTTACTGCAAGCTATATAGGGCACTCTAGGGCAGGAAAATGATTTGATAGTGAGAGTTCACTATTTACAGAAGATTTAATTGTTTACTCAATAAAAAAGAAGAATCTATAGAAATGTTATTACAAGTAAAAAGAGGAGAAGTTTAAATATTATGCAGCTTTAAGCAAATGAACAAAAATGAGCAATAATTACATAATTATATGAACTGGAGTGATTTTCAAAATATAGTGTTAAGTTATAAAAAAGGAGTACAAAAGGAATGAAACTGGGTCATTTGTATAGACATGGTTGGACTTAGAGACTGTCATACAGAGTGAAGTAAGTCAGAAAAAGAAAAACAAATATCGTATATTAACGCATATATGTAGAATCTAGAAAAATGGTATAGATGGTCTATTTGCAAAACAGATATAGAGACACAGATGTAGAGAACAAACGTATGGACACCAAGGGGGTAGGGGGGTGGGATGAATTGGGAGATTGCGATTGGCATATATACACTATTGATACTATGTATAAAATAGATAACTAACAAGAACCTACTGCTCTTGTTAGCTCAGGGAACTCTATTCAGTGCTCTGTGGTGACCTAAATGGGAAGCAAATCCAAAAAAGAGGGGATATATGTATACGTATAGCTGATTCACTTTGCTGTACAGTAGAAACTAACACTGTAAAGCAACTACACTCCAATAAAAATTAATTTAACGGAAAAAGAGTGTAGTATGCAACCTTTTGTGTAGGAGACAATGAGGAGCAAGAAGCATACATGCATCTGCACATTTCTGTAAAAAATATAACACAAGGATGATAAGAAATCATCAATAAGAAATTGATGAGTTTGGTTGGAAACAGGTTAGTGGAGTGCCATGGATATATGAGGGATGGGAAGAGGTAGAAGGTAGGGGGTAATGATACTTTTCTGAGTACAATCTTTTCAATAGTTTTGACTTTGAAAACCATAGTATGTTTCACTACTCAAACACACACACACACACACACACACACACACCAAGGATGTAAAAATACTGAAAATGGAATATAAAAAAACACAAATGGACCTAATTGTAATTAAAATCAATAGAATAACCATATTTAATTAGTGGGAAATACTCTTCAACAAAATATGTTCTCTATATCATCAGACTTCGTACAAGAAGAGCTATAAACAAATGCAGAACTTCAGTACGTTTATTTTACATGATTATTTGGGTTGGTAATTCTTAATTAATATAATTTGTATTATAGAATTGACAAAATAATAAATACATTGCAGATAATGAGAGACAGGTTAATCACAGTGTCTGGTAACCACTGACATCTTACATCTTCAGGGCTAGAGGTGATAATGGCTATTTCCTTTTGCTACATCAGGGTAACTTACTCTTCTCGGTTGATTTCTATTTATCTTGTTTACACTTTTGTAAATATTCTCCTTATTGAAAAATCTTTAATTACCCCTTTTGTATATGTTATCTATTTCCTGCTGCCACTGTGACAGCTACATATATTTAAATTCTTATAAATATGTATATATAATTCTGAGAATGTACTCACATTAATAGATAGAGATAATATGAAAAACTGCAAAAAGAAGAAAGAATAATTGATGTATTTAAATATTCTGAAATAAATTTCACTTAAAAATATTATGCCCAGTTCAAACACTTTTTTTCATTAATCATAGCGACTGATTTTTGACATTTTTACAGACCAGTTTCATACGGAATTAATCCAAACCCTGAAGATAAAGTGACTTGTTACTTCAAACTCCTGGGTAAGTCTGCCTAAGTAGAACACCGTCAAAAAACTGAAGGATAGGGCTATAAATTCTTGGATGTATAAATTCAGACTGACTTTCCCAAGTTTTATTTGAGCTTTCTTTTACAATACCAGAGAGAGAAAAAAGATATCGGGCTGAAAAATTTTACTACCTCATCACTAATTATTACAATCATAGAAAATATTATCTAGCTTATTCTCACAAATTTTGTGCTCTTCTTGTTTGAAAACAAATATTTGGAAGCATAAGGACTATTAGAAGTCACACACACACATCAAGTCTACACATTGTATTTAAGAAACATACTTTTAACCACTTCTCTTTCCTGCTAGCTCTGGAATGACAGCCTATCAACTCATTCAACTAGTATTGTGATTATTAAGTGGTAAGGAAACAGATTCACTTGTATGCATTTGAATTGTCAAGACAAGAAATTTCATTGTGCAATGATATGCACTTTTTTCCTAAGAATGTCTTTTAAACCGTTATATCATTATATACTAATCATAAGAATAAAAAAACCATTACGATTATATCAATAGTTTCTAATGTGGCAATAACAACCCACTTTCTTGTCTATAATGTATTTGAAACAATATGCCTTTCCTGCACTAAATTTTAAAAAATTTCCTTTTTTAGCAATATATAAAGCAGAGATTCTAAATATCATAAAAGGCCATTTATTTCCAGGGCTACAACTGAGTAAAATCTGAAGAATCGGGATATATGCACCTCATAGTTGTTTGTTCAATTAGTCACCTAGTGAGTCATTCAAGGTAACTGCCTGAATCTTTTAGAATAAGGAACATTTTAACAAACAATAAATAATTCTAAATATTAAAAAAATATTTAAATAGCTGCTTTACTATTCATGTGACTGACATCCTAGGCAGAGCCATTTCACTAAAACACATTTTAGTAAGTGACAGTGTCTGAAGTAATGCTAAAGAGACTTTTAGTTTAAATTTTCTACTATGATTTGCTAAAATATTTCATTGTAGTTAAACTGAAAACCAGTTATAATGATTGGTCACTAAACTTATTCATCTTCTTTTTAAGATTGCATTTGACAAATTGATACTTTCATTCATCATACACTTTCCTAATGGCAGAGAAGCTAGGCAACATGGCAAGAGGTGATTCTCTTGAGTCAAATTATGTCATCTGAAGTGAGGCCAGGCTGTTTTAAGGGTAGCGGGATTCTGCTTAATAAAGTGAACTAATGCTGTAATTTACTAAATAATACTATCATAAAATGGAGCACATAGCATTTGACCACTGAAACCATCAATTTTCTCTATTTAAGAAGTTGTAAAATGCAATGTTTTTTAAAAAGCCATTATATTAGGCCTGGATATAGTCAGTGACAATAAAACCAAAATTAGCATTGAAATAAAAAATTCAAGAAAATTGAGACTCTCTTCAAATGTGTAATTATGGCAAATATCCCCTATTGCTTAATCTGTCATGTGTTCTTCTTTGAAATAGTATCAGTGAATTCTAGCTGACACTTGATTGACTAAGCTAACATGTAATCCTCAGTAATTTATAAGTGTAAATTCTAGAATATGGGAAATAAAATTAATGTGCCCTACTTAATGGAAATGTCCTTTCCTTAAAAAAAAATGTCTGCTGGTTGTATTGTATATGTGATGGTTGGAGTTTAAGCTGGCATTTTAAATATAAAGGGAAAATCATGAGTTGTGTGTTTTGGAACAAAAAGTTCCAGCACACTAGTCCTTTTGTGCCTATGAAACAACAAAAACAAGTTAGAAAGAGGTAGGTACAGTTATCACTTAAACAACATGGGGTCCCATGTAATTTTGACTGCCCCAAAACTTAACTACTCATAGCCTACTATTGATTGAAGGCCTTCCAGATAATAGTCGATTAAAACATATTTTGTAAGTTATAGGTATATCCTCATATATTTTATGCATTCGTGACATAATTAACTTTTTCTTAAGTTTTTTTGATATTTCTAGGCTACGCAGTTCATCTGTGAGTTGTTTTCAAATTGTTGCAAGTCTCCAAAACTCTTTCCAATATATTTATTGAAAAAAATCTGTGTAAAAGTGGACCTGCACAGTTTAAACCCATATTTAAAGGTTGTTCATTTGTACAATTTCTTTAGATTCCACATATAAGTGATATCATAGGATATGATATTTGTCTTTCTCTGTCTGACTTATTTCATTCAGTATGACAATCTCTAGGTCCATCCATATTGCTGCAAATGGCACTATTTCATTTTTTTATGGCTGAGTAATATTCCATTGTATACATGTAAAACATCTTCTTTATCCATTCTTCCATCAGTGGATATTTAGCTTGCTTCCATGTCCTGGCTATTGTAAATAGTGCTGCAATGAACACTGGGGTGCAGGTAGCCTTTCTAGTTATGGCTTTCTCCAGATATATGCCCAGAAGTGGGATTGCTGGATCATTTGGTAACTCTATTTTTAGTTTTTTAAGGAAGCTCCATATTGTTCTCCATAGTGGCTCCAATTTACATTCCCATCAACACTCTAGGAGGGTTCCCTTTTCTTCATACCCTATCCAGCATTTTACTGTTTGTAGATTTTGTGATGATGGCCATTCTGGCTGGTGTAAGGTGATACCTCATTGTAGTTTTGATTTGCATTTCCCTAATAATTAGTGATGTTGAGCATCTTTTCATGTGCCTCTTGGCCATCTGTATGTCTTCTTTGGAGAAATGTCTATTTAGGTCTTCTGCCCATTTTTTGATTGGGTTGTTTTTTTTTTGATATTGAGCTGCATGAGCTGTTTGTATATTTTGGTGATTAATCCTTTGCCGATCGCTTTATTTATTTAGTTATTTATTTGGCTGTGTCAGGTCTTAGTTGGGGCGCGCAGGATCTTCTTTTGCTGCGTGTGGGCTCTTCGTTGTGGCATTCGGGATCTTTTTGTTGTGGCATGGGAACTCTTAGTTGCGGCATGTGGGATCTAGTTTCCCGACCAGGGATCAAACCCCGAGCCCCCTGCATTGGGAGCGTGGAGCCCACTGGACCACTAGGGAAGTCCCACCAATCACTTCATTTGCAAATATCGCTTATATGTGGAAGCTAAAGAAATGGTGCAAAAGAACCTATTTACAAAACAGAACTTGAGTCACAGATGTAGAAAACAAACTTGTGGTTACTAGGGGGGAAGGGAGGGGAGGGATAAATTGGGAGATTGGGTTTGACATATACACACTACTATATATATAGAGTAGATAACTAATAAGAACCTACTGAATAGCACAGGGAACTCTATTCAATACTCTGTAATGACCTATATGGGAATAGAATCTAAAAAAGGGTGAGTATATGTGTATGTATAACTGACTCACTTTGCTGTACAGCAGATACTAACAACCTTGTAAATCAACTATACTCAAAAAAAAAAAAAAAAAATGATGGGAAAGGCAGTGCAAAGCCCAACCTACTTCAAAATATTTCTTCAATAGCCTGCCATGGTGGGTACTTCCTTTCTACCTGGTCTGATATACACCCATAATTTGAGGCACTTTCTTGAGTTATATAATAAAGGTAGGAGCATTGTTCTTGTTTAAAAAAAAAAAAGGTTGTTCAAAGGTCAACTGTAAAATATTAAAATTTTCATTTTTATTTTTCACTCATCTAGGAGATTCTTGGTAAAAATGTTCTTGACAAGAATCCAGTTAGGTTTTGTTGATGTTGTGAGTGGAATTGGTATCAGCTACTTTCCAAGTACTAGCATTGATGAATAGACTAGCAGTTAGTTGCCCAGATCTTTAAGCCAATCAGAAATAGGTATTTCATTTGACAGTTACCAGGAAGAGTTTATAAGAACTGCTCCTTATAAGAGTTTGGAAGAAGTAATTCAATATTATGAGTAAAATACAAAGACAATATAATGCTCTAAAAATTCTGAATAAGTGAAACAACATGGTAAGAGATGAAAAGAAATCACACAATTTTACCTTGACTGAAATGAGCTAATTTACGGAAGGTAATTTCAGATATCCCACCAAAGAATTATCTTCCCATGGCCTTGATTGATTAGTTCATTTCTAAGTTTCAAAGGCATAGAAAGCATTATTAATATAAAAATCAATAAGATTATCTTTCAGACTTTAACTAGATGTATCTCAAAATTAAGTGTTCCATGGAGTGCTGTATGGCATATGTATATATCTAGATCTATAGGTCTACACAGAGATAGGGATGAGACAGAGACAGAGAGAGAGAGAGAGAGAGAGAGAATGTAAATATGTCAGGAAGAAATATATAAAAAATCATTTAGTCCAGGAACTTCTGCTTCTGATTTGGATAGGGTAGTTTAGCTATGCCACATCAAAAACCATTACAAATTCTGGATTATATACAGGAATTGCATGCTTGAAGGTATCAGAGAGCTGTTGAGGCAATGAGAACTGGTGGGGCTAAGAACCTGAAGAAATAAACTGAGGACTATTTGACAGTCTTAAGAAGGAACAGAGATTAGAAATTCAGGATGCTCCAGTGCAATAAATATTTCAGGATTTCTCTTTTTTGTTCAAAGTTCCAAAGTTACAGAAACGAAAGGGAGATTGACCTAACCTTACCAGGTTTGCAACCCAGGCTTGACTCAGCAAAATTACTGACATAAATTTTTTTGGGAATTCCATAAAAAAATTATTAGGCATGCAGAAGAAAAGACGACAAGGCCAATAATCAAGAGAAAAATGGATAATAGAAACAGACTGATAGTGATGAAACAACTGTAATTGACTGAAAAGAACTTTAAATAAACTGTTGTTTTGATATTTAATATAAGAAATGTGGAAGGAATAAATAAAAACAAAATTTCATAGAGAACTTGGAATCTATACAAATAATTTTAGCTAAAGTATGCTGAGGATAAGGTGATCACTTTCAAATGAGGTTCAGAGTCAAAAAACTTCAAATATGAAATGGCATTTTAGTGAGGTTGGAGAAGTGAGCAAACAAGGGTGGATGCCAGCAGGGGCAGAATTAGTAATTGAATTCAAGATTTTCCAGGCATTTAAAAGAAGTTTAATATAGAGGCCCCAATGAAGTAAATCCCCAAATGAACTTGGAGCCTGTTTTTTATTGATGGGAATTAAGGGACTAGAAGATTGTCAAAACACTAGTAGCAGGTATTTTCAAAAGTTCAAAAAGTTGATTTTAAACTCTATAAATAATATGGATTAATAATAATGATAATAATAATTTTCAACAATATTCAAAAAATCTGTTGCATAGGCAATTGGAGAAATGGTTCAAAGCCAAAATAATTCAAGTCATGTCAAATTTTGCCAATTTCTTTCCCTTTTTTTCCCCCCTTGAATTATTTTTTCTTGAGTTACTAAGTTCCAAGATGAGGGCCATGCTACAGATAAAATTGAGTTTGGTTTCTACAAAACATTTGATAAAATAACTATGCCATTCTATATTGTGGACTCAGTGATAGGATTTCAAAAAGGATTAAGAGTCAGCTAGCAAATAAATATAAATAATTTTGATGGTCTGTGTCAAAATGAACTTTCTCCTTAGCCTTTCTCTTTTACTAGTCTTATTGTTTTAAATGATTGAATAACGACCCACATATTTTAAAGACACAAATATAGAAGAGCAAGCATGAGAGATTTTTTAAGTTTTATTTGAAAATAATCTCAATAGGCCTGAATAGATGTCTGAAATGGAAACAATAATATTCGATAATAATAGATGTAAAATAATGTTTCTAAATTCTAATTAAAAATTCAATCAAAGAAAAACAGGTTAATGGAAATATAGCCTAATAGTTCCTGTAATAATATGTACTATTTTGGATTAACCAAATGTCAATGTCACTATAAATCCAGATGGGAGGGAATATTCTATGAGCCGAATATAATTTTACTTCATGGGAGAATACGACATTTTAAGAAGTAATATTGTGGTTAATTCTGGGCTTTCCATGCAAGAGGGCTGGCAGTTAACTTAGAAAATATTCAGAGGTATTTGACTGAAAAATGAATGCAAGAAAACCACAATAGGAAGAACTGACAAAAGAACTGGTGATCAAAAGGGGAGTCGTATCAATTAAAAAAAATACTTTGGGGCTTCCCTGGTGGCGCAGTGGTTGAGAATCTGCCTGCCAATGCAGGGGACACGGGTTCGAGCCCTGGTCTGGGAAGATCCCACAGGCCGCGGAGCAACTAGGCCCGTGAGCCACAACTACTGAGCCTGCGCGTCTGAAGCCTGTGCACTGCAACGGGAGAGGCCGCGACAGTGAAAGGCCCGCGCACCGCGATGAAGAATGGCCCCCGCTCGCCGCAACTGGAGAAAGCCCTCGCACAGAGATGAAGACCCAACACAGCCACAAATTAATTAATTAATTAATTAATTAACAAAAAAAATACTTCGTCTAAAATTATTATTACACTACAAAAACGTAATGAACTATGTGAATTTTCCCTAATCAGGGGAATTAATCATTAAAATGTTTTTGTATTCTTATTTTGCTGTGTCAATAGTCTCCTCTGTCTATAAATCTATACATGTATATTTAAAGAGCAAGAAGTTAGTGCATAGTCTTAAAGCTTATGAATCTATGTGTACAGTGTAAATATCTCTTGTTAGATTATCTTCTTATTTAGAATTGTTTAATTCTACTACTTTCACTAGTAGAAGTTACACCAGAAGCTTAGGTCTGTGCCAATCTGTTTTATCTTATTTCTTATTAGACTCAAAAAGTAGAAGAAAAATTTTTAGTTTACTCTGGCTGAGAATAGATTCTATAATAAAATATGTGCCCATTATATTCAATATCTGGGTTTTAAGAAATATTAGAACTGCTAACTAAATTATTCCTTTTCCATTTTCATTTCTGCAACTGAATCCATCTCTACAATTCATGTCAAACTTTCTGTTCTCCAAATTTTAACAGCTCTCATAATCTGTGCCCATTTGACCCAGCTGTTGATAATACACTGTATTTTACTCTCCTTTCTTCAGAATCAGAATTTCAGCATTAACATATACTTTGGAATAACTGATATCCTCAGTGCTGTAATTGGGGAAATTGAGTCTCAGGCCTGTGAATTATCTTGCACAGAATCCCATGGCCAATTATCAACAGAGTTGATGTTATAAATCACAACAAAAGATTCAAATTTAGTTTCTTCCCATTTATTCTTCTTCCCTTATTTTATGTATGTCAATCTTCTTTTTCAAAGAAACTCTAAGCTCTTCAAGGGTAGTAAGAGTATGTAACAAGGTGCCGAGCCCACTGTAGATATCGAATGCATGTAGATTTTTTGGCTCTGGGTTGCAATTCACCTCTTTTGAAAAAAATTAAACCAAGAGGAAACTATTTTCAGTTCCACAGAAAACAGCGTTACAAGCTATCTTAAAAACAACTTTTAGAGACTCCAATATATTTTATTATAATGTGGCACTGGATCTAAGAAACCAAATTTCTTCTTTAATGTAATGGTATAAATTTAATTATTGGTTTTCTCAAGACAGAAAATGACTTTGAATTGGATTTTGAATATTTTCTCATAGAACAAAACTCTCATTTTATCCTAACATTACATATATTATATATATATATATATATATGTTCAGTGATATATAAATATATGTGAATGTATATATGATTAGTTATCCATGAACAGAGATGGATAGTTAAACTATGGATGAGGTGATAAGTGAGAGAAAGAAAGACAGAGAGAGAGAGAGAGAGAGAGAGAGACTTTGTTCATAATTACATTCTTTGGTTCTCTGCAGCAAAAGGATCAGGCAATTGTCTAGGAAGTTGGTCACATTTTACTACCACCAGAAATCACTCCTGGACAACCAAGGACTAAGCAGTTGAAAACACACAGCATTGTTCTTTGGGAGGGTGCTTAATTGTAGAATGCTACCTCCCAAATGAAAGTTCAAAGACTTCCCCTTTCACACATTAAAATGAATTACTATTCATTTAATATTGTCTGTTTCAAACATATTTGATCTATTGGATTAAATCATTAACATTTCCAAAGGGAAAGAGAAGTGATGTTTTTGTTTTTGTTTGTTTGTTTGGTGTAGTCATTACACATATTTTGTTCTAACTTCTAGCGTCTACGAGCTTTATATGAATTTATCTAATTCGATTTATATGTCAGCATTCCAGCAAAGCATATCATTATAAAATGAAAGTTTAGTAATATGTCCGTTTCATATGTCATATTGTTATCATTATCATCATCATCATCTAAGGAGGATCTATTAGAGGAAATGTCTTTAGGATGATTCTTAGAGATGCTTCTAAGAGATTAACATGAGGAGGAAGAGGGAGGCCCACAAATCCTGCTGTCACTGACAGAGTAAATAACATGAGTGATGGGCCTGGTCAAGCCTGACACGAGCAGTGAGTGGGAAATAATACACAGATGGAGTTAAAACCCACAGCATATGTTTTGAAGCTGCTCTAATTCAGAATGAAAAGTGGAAGTGAAGTGGATCTCAGGCAAGGCAGAAGTTAGGAATGAACCTACAGGAGCTTTTAAGGCCTTGACAACTCAGAGGGGAAAGAAAATTCAGAGCAGCTAAAGCCAGAGCATGGGGAGCAAATAGACAGTTGGTCTGAATTTGTGATACTGTAAATGCAAAACAAGTAGCCTTTTTTTTGCAAGTAAGAATCACTAAGCTTAGTTCTCGTTATGGGATATAATAAGTAAGTATAAATGAGAGCTAAAAGCTTACTAGTATCTACTGGAAAGTTAAATAGAAACATTATTTTTCAATAAGTCCTGTCTTCCCAGGAAAAAAGTTGTGTGTCTATCAGAGCAATACTTTTTAAAAAAATATTAAGTACTACCAAAAGCTCAGGAGAAGCTACTTAGGATGATTGATCTTAGACCCATTCCTACCCCTAAAACCTTCATATCAGATCTGTATCTAAAAGTTCCTCCATTGTCAGTATTGAAATTTCTTCTTTTTCACAATTCTTTCTAGCCATAAGATTTCACGTTTTACATAATGTTTTATTTCAGCACTAAACGCTCTCCTTAAAATACTTTTAGAATATGTGATGTTAATAATTGATTTTCTTAAACTGATTTTAGCTTTCTACTGTTAATTGAAGAACTTTCTCAGGTTAAAATGAAATATAACAAAATACAAATTCTACTCTGATATTGAAGTTGGTAGTAAAAGTAGCCTAGGAAAGACTGATAGTTACTGGTTTATTAATAAGAAACAAATATCCAGGGCCAAATTTGGGACCAAATCTGTTTTTATTAAAAACTGTGTTTATAAAAGGTTAATAAGAGAACTTGCATATTTACAAAAATTGCCAACAAAGTAATTCCAAGGCTTGGATAAACGAGTTTAAATTTTATTTTTCATAAGTACATAGTGGGTTGGCAAAAATCTCTTTCTGTGGATCTAAAAGTCCAGTAAAAATGTATTTTGACTCCAGAGTCCAAAAAATGAAAGAAACCTCTTACATCTACATGTAAGATGTAAATCTCCTGCATTTCTAAAAGCTCAAATTCTTATCTATAGTTGTAACTTATTTTCTTATAAAAATTGGACTAGAAATGGGACAACTCATGATTTCCATTTTCTAATATCAGAAATGACCTAAAAAAAGTCTCAGTGCTTTTCATTTTGAAGGCACAGCAGCAATGGGTCAAACTATAATAAACCCTTGAACTGCCTTTAAAAAAAATTCTCCAATAACAGTATCTGCTTTGAATGTCATAGTATAAAAATAGAAGCAATGTCCTCTGATAACATAAAATAATTTCTTACATGGTTTAATTGACTATCTGGCAAAATGTTTACTACCACAGAAATTTATAAGTAAACATTAATTCTATTTGAATATATATTTTATGTTACTCATTTCTGCTACATGAGTTAGGATTAGCAGCTGTCCCCAACTTCGTGAACAATAAGAAAAGGATTCAGTACATATTGTTTTGCTTTTTTGAGTTGCTAGAGTGCTTCATAATTTTCTTTACTGAATCATACTAATAAAACAAGTTCTCATTTCTCATGCTCATTTTATAGTAAATCTTAACATAATGTCCTCAGCCATCTGCTGGTCTCCATATCCCTTTTGCTTGCCACTTTCTTTTGTCAAGTTTTTCAACAAGAAATTTTTGAAGGAATGTTATTATCTGTGCTTTAACTTGGTTATTTAGGGAAGTTAACATTTAAAAATTTATCTCTGACTCAAGGAATAAAAAGTTTGTAGTAAGCTGAAATCTTAAGTCTATCAACAAAAGCCTGGGTATAGTGGAATTCCAGATCGTTGTAAAAAGGTTCAATTTTCAAAACTGGTATATAAGCTAGATGAGATTCTTGTCTTGACAGAACTTATGATTTATATTAAAAAAAAAAACAAATGTTGAAAAATATTATGAATATACTGAGGGTTAATAAATTATACTAAAGATACTCAAGTGAATATTAGAAAACATTGGCTGTTAGTAAGTTATTTCCTTTAATGGGGTAAAGCTGTCTGTTATTAATTGAAGAATTTTTCAAGTTAAAATGACCTATATGGGAATAGAATCTAAAAAAGAGTGGATATATGTATAACTGATTAATCTTACTGCAGCAGAAACTAACACAACATTGTAAATCAACTATACTCCAATAAAAATTAATTAAAAAATAAAATAAAATAAACTACTGCAACATATACATCTTACTCTAACCTGGAAGACTGTAGTAAGAGCATCTCAGCAAAGAAATCCATTTACTGATTTATCAATAAGGAAAAATGTCAAAGGGTTCATTAGGAATTTAAATATTATTAATGAACTTAAAAGAATACAGAGTTTGAACAAAATAAGAGGATTCTAGCTAATCCATTTGGTGATGGAAATTGTTCCTGAGAAATGATGTTAAAGTCGGGGTTTGTAAGGATGAGTAAAATTTAGCTATGCCAATACAGAAATAAGAGCCTTCAGAACAACAGAACTACATATCAAAAGGCTAGAAGTGAGAGAGATTGTGACTAAAATTAAGCTGATGCAGGCAACATGATCCTTCCTATACAGAGCAAACAAATTTCTTTGAGGAATTACTACTGGTATTATGTTTGGGAGTTGTTTTTTTTTTTCATGATGAGAACATTAAAGCATCTTAGGCCCCTCTCAGTCATTTATCTCCCTGTTCAGTTAATGGTCCACAATTTTTACCCCATTTCTTGTTAATATTTTCAACTCCTTGTACCATAATTTTTCTGTTGTATGCACATGGAAAAACCCATCTGGAATCAGTTCAAACATTTGCCTTTTTTAGCTCATCCCCCTAATTGCTAAGAACCACTACAGAAAACAGTGTAGTTCTTCCCCTCAGTGACATTATTCTTATTCTCCAGCCTTCTGTCTTTCCTTCAATATATCATAATCAACTCATTCTGCTTCCTGTACAGTGGATATTTAAAGCCCTTCTGCTTTAATTTTAGACTTCCTAGGGATCATCCCACCACTCCCAACCTTAACCTCCTTTTCTACTTCACAGAGAAAATACAGCCTGTTTAACATTAATGGCCTGACATTTCCACCTTTAAACCACTGTATCTTTTGTAGTCCACACAAATAATTTCCTTATTTGTACACACTCCACAATGGGAGTGAGTTCCTGTTTGTCAAGACCAATTTCTGACATACAATTGCTATCCTTTTGATAAAAATATTCACTATCTCAAAAAGGATCAATGATTTATCAATTATTCCTACCCTATAATGTCTCTAATTTCTTTCTAAATACCGCTTTCTTTCAGGCAGCATTTAGATGTGTTCAAGTTTACCTATCTTGGAGCAAACTCGGGAAAAATCTCTCTGGAACCATGCATTTCCTGGAGCCATGCTTTCCTTGACCTAGGTCACTTGTCTCCCCTCCACTTCATGAGTGAATCTTTTGAAACTAATTTTACTCTGCTATCATAATTCCTCCACACAAATATTCCTCAACAAATCAAATCTGGCTCCAATCACCTTAATTTCTCCAATAACCATTATAATAAAAAACACAGCACAATTCTTTTGCTATTACACTTTATGATTCTCACTACATTTTTGTATCTCATCTGAAAATGCTGACTACTCTCTCTTCCTTGAAATACCATTCTCCTTTAGTTTCCACTCCCTTGCACTCCTCTGTAATTGTTTATCTTTCTGCTCACATGTACAACTTAATTTTCTTTTAATTTTTTTCTTATTTATTCTCATTTATTTTCAAATTGATGCCCCTCCTGGATCCTCTTTATATACCTTTACTGAGTAATTTCATCAATTCCACAGATTTGTTTAAAAAAATATTTTTGCAATTTGACTTCAATTATTTTTACAGGTAAATTTAATCATCTTTTATGTTTATAAATGGCCCTAGTTCCTACAATACGTGCTTAGAATCTGTAAACAAATTAATATATACACAGAATCAGCATTATTTCAGTTTTTCTATTTCTGTGTTGCACAAAAAAATTAAATAATGCTTCTTTTTCCTCCCTCCAGTTCCTACGTCATCATCATGGCTACATCTTCAAGTTGCTAATAAATATGACATATGGTCACCATATCTATTAGCATCATGATAAAGGCAAAAGAATGAAGACACTCTTCTTATTCATATGGAGCCACAAACTAGGTGTGTGAGCTTGGTTAAGTCATTTAACCTTGCTGAATTTCTCTCTAAAAGGATTGGACCACATGCTCCCTTAGGTAGTTTCAAGCCTGTAAATATTTTGACATACTATTCCTTACCATTTTCACAATTGTGTTCTAAGCAGAAGAGCTATTGTTTACTTTATGGATCTTCAGATTTACATCCACACTACAGGGATGCTGAAGAACTTCTAAGAGCTGGCAAAGAAACATGTGGATGCAGGTCCCAGAGCCCATTAACCTGAACTGAGTAGGTTTATTCTCAGCTGCAAGTTTGTGTCCAGATATTACATTATCTCCTTTTTTTTCTGTCGGCTGCCAGGTTGTAGTCATTTGCATAATTTAAACTGCTGTCACTGACGATCTAAATGTTGCTTTACTCCACCATTTGACTCTAATATCTAAACAGGCATACCTTTTATGTTAGACTCAAATTAACCACGGTCTAATTCTATCAAAAGTATGCTAATCTGTAGTGTTGCCTTTGAACTCATTTATTTTTGAGAAAACTAAAAGAAGGAAGAAAACCTAACAGCCTGATCAAAACTGCCCCAACATACCTTGAAATATACAGTTGATGTTGCTTTGATGATTAAATTTATTCCTCAGGATCTTCATCTCCACCTTAGATATAACAATAATTTAAGGTGTCATGTTTCTGGTTTGCTTTGCGTCATCTTTAAATTATACTTTAAAATAATCTTTAAGATGCAGAAGTATTAAGAAGAAGCACATATCAAAGGTACATCTTGTGCTATGCATTGACGTAATTTACCTGAATGCAGGCCACCTTGACCCAAAAGGCTGGATAAATCACCTGCAGTCTACTTTAATTCTTGTTCTTCTCAATCTCACTTCTTTTCCTTCTATAGCCTGACTTCATTTCTGGAATCCATTAAGCATTTTATATCCCATTTCCTAGTACCTGCTTCTTTTCATATAATCTAAATTAACCCAACTCCACTTGACAATCTAGCTTCTAAGAAAAAACTCAGTTCATCATTATAAAGCTGACCCAAAGGAATGGGTAAAGAGGCTTTTATATAATAAAACACTGAGCTCTGGCAATCACAACTTTTATTAACTGTCATACCCTGAGGAGCCTAAGCAAACACATTTGAAATATTTATTTCCTTGGGTAATATTTCTGGATGTCCTAAGTAATATCCTTTGATGAACAGTTAAGTTGAAAAAGACAGAAAAAAACTTTCAATGTATTGCCACCCCCATCATCTTTTTTGCTTTAAAAAATTATGCAGATGAGTCAAGAAGATAACTTTTCCTCTAAATTCAAAATTTATACATGCTGTTTTGCAAGTAAACTTGGGTTTGTCTATGTCTACACTTAAAAGGGTGTGTAAGGTTTGTTTAGTTTGTTTTTCTCTTTAAAAATTTTTTTCCAATCGAAGTGTAGACTACAATAGCCTTCTTATGTGTTTCTGTTTTATCTTGGGCTTAACTATACATTAAGCATGATAGTATGGTACTATAATATGCAGTTTATTTTTAGTACCGGAGAGAAGAAATGCAGTTGTACTAGTTTCTTGTATTCTTACTGTTTTGTCTGACAGTCTATCTGGGTACTGAGAAAATGAAAGAGCTTGATAATTTTTTCTTTAGTATATAAATATTTGCTTACATTTTACAATTTACACAACAATTTTATTCCAACTATGTGATCAAGAAATCCTGACATTTTGGAATTTGTAAAAAAAAAATCTAGAAACTCTGAGTAGTCATATGTATGTGCAAATACAGTCATACAAGAACTTTGCAGTAAATTTCATTAGGTAAGAAAATATTAATTTATCATTTGAAGAAAAGAATAAAGTCCCAAATTAAACTAATGTGGTATCAAATCTCATACATTTTGTTATTTAGGAAACAATAGCCCAATTTTTATCAGAGAAAGTAGCATTCATAAAATAGGGAAATGTTAAGAATCCATCTAAGATTGTGTCTTTATTGTTATTTCTTAACTTTCTTTGGTTAAAGAGTTAAAAACAAGCTTGATGAGGGCCTTGTAGATGATAATGCAGCAAAAATGTACTAATCTCCTTTCTTGTGTAGTTTCAAATGTCTTGTCATTTCCAGTTATCTTTGGAAGATAAATTGTAAATAGTTTAATTTACACAAATGTAAAAGTTTAATTTTGAGTAACTGAGTAGTTAAAATTAAATATAACCTTTAAAAATTGTGACTCACTATATTGTAACCTGTAATAATATAATAGTGTACATCAACTTCAATTAAATAAATACATAAATAAATTACTCTAAATATAAGTATAGTTATTCTAAATTTGTTAAATTTTATAGTTTTGAATACTATGTTGTTAAAAGAAAGTTGAATTTTCAGTTACAATTAACCTTTTCTTTGCAAGTATGTAGTGCAAAAACTTGAGGGTATCAACAGAGTAATTTTCAAGAATCCAGAAAATTCAGTAATAGCATATTACCCTAGTGAAGATACTGATTAAGTATAAGATTTTCACATTATTAGTAGTCTTATTTATGGATGACCTGTTCTGAAATGATTTTTAAAATCTGAAAAATTATCAGATATTAAAGATAAGCAGAAAAGCAATGAGTAGATATAATGACATAATTTGGGCTAAATTTCCTGATCCCTTTAAGATCCCTTTAATTTCTAAGACCTCAGAAATAAGTGCAAATTGTTTAGGATTTGGAGCATCACTTGAAATTAATGTTGCATTGAGGATGTTATGTCATTTTGAACTAATGTAAACCATTTATGTCATGTGGAACTCTTTGAGTTTTTGGGGTAGATAATTGTGGCCACTGAAAACATTTTGTGTTTGATGAGAGTTTGCTACTAGGCCCATAGCTTTCCTATGAATTTATAATAAAAGCTAGTCTCAGAACAAATTCTGTCACGATAGAGATATTCACTGAACATTTATGAGCATGCAAATAAAAACATTACACTACCTAGTCTATAGGCTTGAGTCACTTCCATGTCTCTTTCCACCTCTACCTTTACTGGAAAGTTTAACCAAGGTCACAGTACACAATAGGCCAGAGGTTGGATTGTGTAATCATTATAGCCAGCATCAGGACCAAAAGCTTCAAGTCCATAGTGGTCAAGGAACTGTCAGGAATTTAGCCTGGGGGGGGGGGTCATCCCTAGGGGTGACCTGGGGGAGAATCTTCAAAATATATTAGCCAGGAACTTCCCTGGTGGTGCAGGGCTTAAGACTCCATGCTCCCAATGCAGGGGGCTGGGGTTTGATCCCTGTTCAGGGAATTAGACCCCACATGCATGACACAACTAAGAGTTCACATGCCACAACTAAGACCCGGTGCAACAAAATAAATAAATAAATGAATATTAAAAATATATATATTAGCCCATCCACATCTTTAGATACTTTTAATGTTCCCAATCATATCTATAATATCCATCATACTAGATAAAGGCTGCTATTTTCCCCTATAAAAACATGTTTTGACTTAGTAAATAGATGCTGACAGAGACACCAGTTACAGAGCCTCTTATAGTGGCTGCCTCTGGAATGCGAACATTTAAATATATTGCCAGCAGTCCACCACTGGTTATGCATCCTGGATTAGACTGTCATCAGCATCTGGGTTATAGTTTAACCTGAAAAGCACACACGTAATTATACGTCATATCAATACATGCTGGAATATTTTAAAGTAAATTAATAGTCTAAGAACTAGAAGATACATTAAAGACAATTTAACAAATTATGATACTAGGGAAAATAGGATGACAACATGGGAGTAAGCAATTTCCTTCTCTCACACATTTCTCTACAAGTGTAAAAAACATCTTCCTGGCCCATTCAAACTCTGTTTATTGCCTTAGGGTAATGGGTAAACCCGCAGCCAAGAGTAAGGAGTAATTACAAATAGGAACTTTGTAAGTGTCGGACCAGTTCTGCCACTCACTTGCTACATGAACTTGGAAAAATAACCTCTCCTCAACAGCACAATTTCCTCATCTGTGCAGTGGTTACTGCAACTATGGTCATCTCAAAGAAGTGTTAGTTTATTCATTCAATATTATTTAAGAATGCTTAGTATGTCTCAAGTTTCTTTTCTTGGTTAGGGACTTAGAAGAGATTTGTAAACCTATCCCTTCTTTCTTGGTGTTTCCATTCAAGTGAGTGAAATAATGAGCTTGATAATAAACAAACGAAATTGCATTTATAATGCATTACTATATGTAATTAACATTAAGCTGAAACATAAAGCAAGGTAATTGTGGAGGAAGTATGTACAGTTGGAGGGGGCATCATTTTTTACAGTGATATATGGACTGAAATCTGATGTAAGAACTTCCAGTAGAGAGAACAGAAGTGCCAAGGCCACAAGCAGACTGTGCATTCTAGAATTCACAAGAATTCCAATGTTTTGCACTAGAGATAAACAAGGTGAAAAGTTTGAGGAGTTGAGGCCAAACAAGTAAGGAATTAAAGACAGTAATAGCATAGTACACTTCTTGGCATATAGTAAGTGCTAACTAAGTGTTAAGACATTTGTTCTTGGAATCCATTCCACTGAGGGAGAGATTGCCACCTAAAATATGCTGCCCTGGGATAACAATAGAGTTGATTATCAGTAGTTTTTGAAAAAAGAAGTGCCTTAAAAATTGAGTGGACAGGAGGAGGAGCTTCAAGATGGCGGAAGAGTAAGACGTGGAGATCACCTTCCTCCCCACAAATACATCAGAAAAACATCTACATGTGGAACAACTCCTACAGAACACGCACTGAACACTGGCAGAAGACCTCAGACCTCCTAAAAGGCAAGAAATTCCCCACATAACTGGGTAGGGCAAAAGAAAAAAGAAATAACAGACAAAAGAATAGGGACGGGACCTGCACCTCTGGGAGGGAGCTGTGAAGGAGAAAAGTTTCCACACACTAAGAAGCCCCTTCGCGGGCGGAGACTGTGGGTGGCGGAGGGGGGAAGCTTCGGAGCCACGGAGGAGAGCACAGCAACAGGGGTGTGGAGGGTAAAGCAGAGAGATTCCCGCACAGAGGCTCGGCGCCGAGCAGCACTCACCAGCCCGAGACGCTTGTCTGCTCACCTGCCGGGGCGGGCGGGGGCTGGGAGCTGAGGCTCGGGCTTCGGTCGGATCCCAGGGAGAGGACTGGGGTTGGCGGCGTGAACACAGCCTGAAGGGGCTAGTGCGTCACAGCTAGCCGGGAGGGAGTCCGGGAAAAGGTCTGGAGCTGCTGAAAAGGCAAGAGACTTTTTCTTGCCTCTTTGTTTCCTGGTGCGCGAGGAGAGAAGATTAAGAGCTCCGCTTAAGGGAGCTCCAGAGATGGGCACGAGCCGCGGCTATCAGCGCGGACCCCAGAGACGGGCATGGGACGCTAAGGCTGCTGCTGCAGCCACAAGAAGCCTGTGTGCAAGCACAGGTCACTCTCCACACCTCCCCTCCAGGGAGCCTGTGCAGCCCGCCACTGCCAGGGTCCCGTGATCCGGGGACAACTTACCCGGGAGAACGCACGGTTCGCCTCAGGCTGGTGCAACGTCACGCAGGCCTCTGCCGCCTCAGGCTCGCCCCGCCTCCTCCATACCCCTCCCTCCCCACGGCCTGAGTGAGCCAGAGCCCCCGAAGCTGCTGCTCCTTTAACCCCCTCCTGTCTGGGCAGGAACAGACGTCCTCAGGTGACCTACACGCAGAGGCGGGTCCAAATCCAAAGCTGAACCCCGGGAGCTGTGCGAACAAAGAAGAGAAAGGGAAATCTCTCCCAGCAGCCTCAGGAGCAGCGGATTTAAGCTCCACCATCACCTTGATGTACCCTGCATCTGTGGAATACCTGAAAAGACAACGAATCATCCCAAATTGAGGAGGTGGACTTTGGGAGCAACGATATATATATATTTTTTCCCTTTCTCTCTTTTTGTGAGTGTGTATGTGTATGCTTCTGTGTGTGATTTTGTCTGTATAACTTTGCTTTTACCATTTGTCCTAGGATTGTCTGTCCGTGTTGTTTTTTTTTTACTTAAAAAATTTTTTTCTTAAAAATTATTTTTTATTTTAATAACTTTATTTTATTTTATTTTACATTATTTTATTTTATTTTATCTTCTTCTTTCTTTCTTTTTTTTCTCCCTTTTATTCTGAGCTGTGTGGATGAAAGGCTCTTGGTGCTCCAACCAGGCATCAGGGCTGTGCCACTGAGGTGGGAGAGCCAAGTTCAGGACACTGGTCCACAAGAGACCTCCCAGCTCCATGTAATATCAAACGGCATAAATCTCCCAGAGATCTCCATCTCAACGCCAAGACCCAGCTCCACTCAACGACCAGCAAGCTACAGTGCAGGACACCCTATGCCAAACAACTAGCAAGACAGGAACACAGCCCCATCCATTAGCAGAGAGGCTGCCTAAAATCAAAATAAGGCTACAGACACCCCAAAACACACCACCAGATGTGGACCTGCCCACCAGAAAGACAAGATCCAGCCTCATCTACCAGAACACAGGCACTAGTCCCCTCCACTAGGAAGCCTACACAACCCACTGAACCAACCTGAGCCACTGGGGACAGACACCAAAAACAACGGGAACTACGAACCTGCAGCCTGTGAAAAGGAGACCCCAAACACAGTAAGTTAAGCAAAATGAGAAGACAGAGAAACACACAGCAGATGAAGGAGCAGGGTCAAAACACACCAGACCTAACAAATGAAGAGGACATAGGCAGAGTACCTGGAAAATAATTCAGAATAATGATAGTAAAGATGATCCAAAATCTTGGAAATAGAATGGAGAAAATACAAGAAAAGTTTAATGAGGACGTACACGAACTAAAGAGCAAACAAACAGTGATGAACAAAAGAATAAATGAAATTAAAAATTCTCTAGAATGGATCAATAGCAGAATAACTGAGGCAGAAGAACAGATAAGTGACCTGGAAGATAAAAGAGTGGAAATAACTACCACAGAGCAGAATAAAGGAAAAAGAATGAAAAAATTGAGGACAGTCTCAGAGACATCTGGGACAACATTAAACGCACCAACATTCAAATAATAGGGGTCCCAGAAGAAGAAGAGAAAAAGAAGGGGCTGAGAAAATATTTGAAGAGATTATAGTTGAAAACTTCCCTAATATGGGAAAGGAAATAGTTAATCAAGTCCAGGAAGCACAGAGAGTCCCATACAAGATAAATCCAAGGAGAAACACGACAAGACACATATTAATCAAACTATCAAAAATTAAATACAAAGGACAAATATTAAAAGCAGCAAGGGAAAAACAATAAGTAACACATAAGGGAATCCCCATAAGGTTAACAGCTGATCTTTCAGCAGAAACTCTGCAAGCCACAAGGCAGTGGCAGGACATATTTAAAGTGATGAAGGAGAAAACCCTACAACCAAGATTACTCTACCCAGCAAGGATCTCATTCAGATTTGATGGAGAAATTAAAACCTTTACAGACAAGCAAAAGTTAAGAGAATTCAGCACCACCAAACCAGCTTTACAACAAATGCTAAAGGAACTTCTCTAGGCAGGAAACACAAGAGAAGGAAAAGACCTACAATAACAAACACAAAATAATTAAGAAAATGGTAATAGGAACATACATAACTATAGTTACCTTAAATGTGAATGGATTAAATGCTCCAACCAAAAGACATAGACTGGCTGAATGGATACAAAAACAAGATCCATATATATGCTGTCTACAGGAGACCCACTTCAGACCTAGGGACAGATACAGACTGAAAGTGAGGGGATGGAAAAAGATATTCCACGCAAATGGAGATCAAAAGAAAGCTGGAGTAGCAATTCTCATATCAGAAAAAATAGACTTTAAAACAAAGACTATTACCATTACTGTTTTTGGATAGTCACAGAAAATGTGTCCATAATCATTCTTCCATAAACTGGTCTGTTGTTTAGCTTCTTTGATGTAATATTGGTACCCACTGTGAAAATGATGGGCCAATACCTATGTGTCTATGGGCCTTGCCCTCTTTGGCCTGGGGATGGGGGGAGTGTAAGGACTGGGGGATATTAAAAGCAAATTCTAGATAACCTCCTGTGGAAAAAAAAAAACAAAACAAAGACTATTACAAGAGACAAAGAAGGACACTACATAATGATCAAGGGATCAATCCAAGAAGAAGACATAGCAATTGTAAATATTTATGCACCCAACATAGGAGCACCTCAGTACATAAGGCAAATGCTAACAGTCATAAAAGGGGAAATCGACAGCAACACAATCATAGTAGGGGACTTTAACACCCCACTTTCACCAATGGACAGATCATCCAAAATGAAAATAAATAAGGAAACACAAGCTTTAAATGATACATTAAACAAGATGGATTTAATTGATATTTATAGGACATTCCATCCAAAAACAACAGAATACACATTCTTCTCAAGTGTTCATGGAACATTCTCCAGGATAGATCATATCTTGGGTCACAAATCAAGCCTTGGTAAATTTAAGAAAATTGAAATTGTATCAAGTATCTTTTCCTACCACAATGCTATGAGACTAGATATCAATTAAAGGAAAAAATCTGTAAAAAATACAAACACATGGAGGCCAAACAACACACTACTTAATAACCAAGAGATCACTGAAGAAATCAAAGAGGAAATCAAAAAATACCTAGAAACAAATGACAATGAAAACACGACGACCCAAAACCTATGGGATGCAGCAAAAGCAGTTCTAAGAGGGAAGTTTATAGCAATAGAAGCCTACCTTAAGAAACAAGAAACATCTCAAATAAACAACCTAACCTTGCACCTGAAGCAATTAGAGAAAGAAGAACAAAAGAACCCCAAAGCTAGCAGAAGGAAAGAAATCATAAAGATCAGATCAGAAATAAATGAAAAAGAAATGAAGGAAACGATAGCAAAGATCAATAAAACTAAAAGCTGGTTCTTTGAGAAGATAAACAAAATTGATAAACCATTAGCCAGACTCATCAAGAAAAAAAGGGAGAAGACTCAAATCAATAGAATTAGAAATGAAAAAGGAGAAGTAACCACTGACACTGCAGAAATACAAAAGATCATGAGAGATTACTACAAGCAACTATATGCCAATAAAATTGACAACCTGGAAGAAGTGGACAAATTCTTAGAAAAGCACAACCTTCCAAGACTGAACCAGGAAGAAATAGAAAATATAAACAGACCAATCACAAGCACTGAAATTGAAACTGTGATAAAAACAATTTTCCAACAAACAAAATCCCAGGACCAGATGGCTTCACAGGCGAACTCTATCAAACATTTAGAGAAGAGCTAACACCTATCCTTCTCCAACTCTTCCAAAGTATAGCAGTGGGAGGAACACTCCCAAACTCATTCTACAAGGCCACCATCACTCTGATACCAAAACCAAAAAAGATGTCACAAAGAAAGAAAACTACAGGCCAATATCACTGATGAACATAGATGCAAAAATCCTCAACAAAATACTAGCAAACAGAATCCAACAGCACATTAAAAGGATCATACACTATGATCAAGTGGGGTTTATCCCAGGAATGCAAGGATTCTTCAATATATGCAAATCAATCAACGTGATACACCATATTAACAAATTGAAGGAGAAAAACCATATGATCATCTCAATAGATGCAGAGAAAGCTTTCAACAAAATTCAACACCCATTTATGATAAAAACCGTCCAGAAAGTAGGCATAGAGGGAACTTACCTCAACATAATAAAGGCCATATATGACAAACCCACAGCCAACATTGTCCTCAATGGTGAAAAACTGAAACCATTTCCACTAAGATCAGGAACAAGACAAGGTTGCCCACTCTCACCACTATTATTCAACATAGTTTTGGAAGTGTTAGCCACAGCAATCAGAGAAGAAAAAGAAATAAAAGGAATCCAAATCGGAAAAGAAGAAGTAAAGCTGTCCCTGTTTGCAGATGACATGATAATATACATAGAGAATCCTAAAGATGCTACCAGAAAACTACTAGAGCTAATCAATGAATTTGGTAAAGTAGCAGGATACAAAATTAATGCACAGAAATCTCTTGCATTCCTGTACACTAATGATGAAAAATCTGAAAGTGAAATTAAGAAAACACTCCCATTTACCATTGCAACAAAAAGAATAAAATATCTAGGAATAAACCTACCTAAGGAGATGAAAGACCTGTATGCAGAAAATTATAGGACACTGATGAAAGAAATTAAAGATGATACAAATAGATGGAGAGATATACCATGTTCTTGGATTGGAAGAATCAACATTGTGAAAATGACTCTACTACCCAAAGCAATCTACAGATTCAATGCAATCCCTATCAAACTACCACTGGCATTTTTCACAGAACTAGAACAAAAAATTTCACAATTTGTATGGAAACACAAAAGACCCCGAATAGCCAAAGCAATCTTGAGAACGAAAAATGGAGCTGGAGGAATCAGGTTCCCTGACTTCAGACTATATTACAAAGCTACAGTAATCAAGACAGTTTGGTACTGGCACAAAAACAGAAATATAGATCAATGGAACAGGATAGAAAGCCCAGAGATAAACCCACACACATATGGTCACCTTATCTTTGATAAAGGAGGCAAGGATATACAGTGGAGAAAAGACAGCCTCTTCAATAAGTGGTGCTGGGAAAATTGGACAGATACATGTAAAAGTATGAAATTAGAACACTCCCTGACACCATACACAAAAATAAACACAAAATGGATTAAAGACCTAAGTGTAAGGCCAGACACTGTCAAACTCTTAGAGGAAAACGTAGGCAGAACACTCTATGACATAAATCACAGCAAGATCCTTTTTGACCCAGCTCCTAGAGAAATGGAAATAAAAGCAAAAATAAACAAATGGGACCTAATGAAACTTAAAAGCTTTTGCACAGCAAAGGAAACCATAAACAAGACCAAAAGACAACCCTCAGAATGGGAGAAAATATTTGCAAATGAAGCAACTGACAAAGGGTTAATCTCCAAGATTTACAAGCAGCTCATGCAGCTCAATAACAAAAAAACAAACAACCCAATCCAAAAATGGGCAGAAAACCTAAACAGACATTTCTCCAACGAAGATATACAGGTTGTCAACAGACACATGAAAGGATGCTCAACATCACTAATCATTAGAGAAATGCAAATCAAAACTACAATGAGATATCATCTCACACCGGTCAGAATGGCCATCATCAAAAAATCTAGAAACAATAAATGCTGGAGAGGGTGTGGAGAAAAGGGAACACTCTTGCACTGTTGGTGGGAATGTAAATTGATACAGCCACTATGGAGAACAGTATGGAGTTTCCTTAAAAAACTAAAAATAGAACTACCATACAACCCAGCAATCCCACTACTGGGCATATACCCTGAGAAAACCATAACTCAGAAAGAGTCATGTACCAAAATGTTCATTTCAGCTCTATTTACAATAGCCAGGACATGGAAGCGACCTAAGTGTCCATCATTGGATGAATGGATAAAGAAGATGTGGCACATATATACAATGGAATATTACTCAGCCATAAAAAGAAATGGAATGGAGGTATTTGTAGTGAGGTGGATGGAGTTAGAGTCTGTCATACAGAGTGAAGTAAGTCAGAAAGAGAAAAACAAATACAGTATGCTAACACATATATATGGAATCTAAGGGGAAAAAAAAAAGGTCATGAAGAAGCTAGTGGCAAGACAGGAATAAAGACACAGACCTACTAGAGAATGGACTTGGGGATATGGGGAGGGAGAGGGGTGAGATGTGACAGGGTGAGAGAGTGGCATGGACATATATACACTACCAAATGTAAAATAGATAGCTAGTGGGAAGCAGCCGCATAGCACAGGGAGATCAGCTCGGTGCTATGTGACCACCTAGAGGGGTGGGATAGGGAAGGTGGGAGGGAGGGAGATGCAAGAGGGAAGAGATATGGGAACATATGTATATGTATAACTGATTCACTTTGTTATAAAGCAGAAACTAACACACCATTGTAAAGCAATTATACTCCAATAAAGATGTTTAAAAAAAAAAACAGAAAAAAAAAAGATACGTTAAAGTGTTACAACATAAAAACATAAAATGATAAAATCTGTAAATAGCTTGTTGCGTTAATTGGAGGTACCAAGTCGGGGAGGGATGAACTAAAAACAAGTAAAACATGATCCTTCAGTTCTAGAATGAATGAGATGCTTTTAGATTTTAATACCTCTTTCTTAAAACTACTTGAACTCTGTGTACATGGCATAAAAATAAAAACATCATTGTTATATGCTAGTATTATTTTCTCTAACCCAGATATAATTTCTTTTTCTTTTCCTTCTTCCGTTCATTTAGATTTGACTAGATTAACAGTAAAACAAACAATCTGTGACCAAACCCATTCTCAGCTTTCTCTTTTCTTTATTGAAATTCATATATATATATGAATAGAAAAGTGTTACTTGAGTCAAACTGAGGACTATAGCTCAGGGGATAGCCTCTCAGATAACTGAAGAACTGCTCTGCAAGAGCATGGTTTTCAGCACAGTTTTATGTCTTGTCAGAACAAAGAACATCAAACTAGTTAGGGATACATTCCTTCAAGGTTCCAAAAAACCCCAAAACGCAAATCAGCATGTACACAGCGTGTCAGCATGGCCTTGGCACCTGGAAAGGGAGTCTTACTGTCGAAGGAATACTAGCACTGGCATCTCAGGAAGGGAGGCATTTAATCTTTATTTTTAACATGGACATTCTTTACTCCCGGTCAGTGCACCCTTCTCTTTAATAATTAAAGCAGATGTACAATGTATTTTTTTTTATTTTTAGTTTACATTGGAGTATAGGTGATTAACAATGTTGTGTTAGTTTCAGGTATACAGCAAAGTGATTCAGTTGTACATATACATGTACCTATTATTTTTCAAATTCTTTTCCAATTAAGGTTATTACAGAGTATTGAGCAGAGTTCCCTGTACTATAGAGTATGTCCTTGTTGGCTATTTATTTTAAATATAGCAGTGTGTACATGTCAGTCCCAAACTCCCACTCTATTCCTCCCATCCACTCTTTCCCCCTGGTTAGGAGGGGAAGTTATGGAGCAAGAAGGACTCTGTCTTGCTTGGACAGAGGACTAAAGACTAATGCTCAGAGGAACTCTTTCTTCAAATCTCCACCAACAGAATTCTTTGTTGTTTCTTTCAAGGAGATGGTTCCTTTCAGGGAGTAAAAGATAGAAACTTGAATTCTAATTGTTAGTCTACTATTATATTCATTGGGATTCTTTGTAAGGAAGTTGGATAACTCAAGGAATAATTAAGTTGCACATTGTAAAGGGCCTCAACACAAACAAACCACAAACCTGCGTGCCCTTAGAGATAGCTAGATCCTCTCCCCTCCCCTCCCCTCCCCTCTCCTTCTCTCCCTCTCTCTCCCTCTCCCTCTCTCTACCTCTCCCTCTCTCTCTCCCACTCTCTCAATCTCTCTCTCCCTCTCTCTACCCCACTCCCTCTCTCTCTCCCTCTGTCCCTCTCCCTTTCTCTCTCTCTCCCTCACCCTCTCTCTCTCCCTCTGTCCCTCTCCCTCTCTCTCTTTCTCCCTCTCTCTCCCTCCCCCTCTCCCCCTCTCTCCCTCCTTCTCTCTCCCTCTCCCTCTCTCTCTTTCCCTCTGTCTCCCTCTTTCTCCCTCTACCTCTCTCTCTCTCTCTCCCCTCTCTCTCTCTCCCTCTCTCCCTCCCCCCTCCTTTTCTCTCCCTCTCCCTCTCTCTCTCTCCCTCTACCTCTCTCTCTCCCCCCCTCTATCTCTCTCCCTCTCTCTCTCCCTCTTTCTCTCTCTCTCTCCCACCCTCTCTCTCTCTCTCTCCCTCTTTCACTTTGTCTCCCTCACCAACGATGCATTTTATACTCTCTCTTCATATAAGAAAATGTGGCCACCATCAGCAACCACATTTTATATATGAAGGCTTTAACTAAGAGAAAGATTCTTATTCAGTTATTGAGATTCCAAATCATAAATGTAGTAGAAGTTTAAATGGTATAGCTTTTGTCTGACATTCACATCTAAACTAATTAATTGTAGCCTGAGGACCCAAATCATGTCATAATGATGGCTTTTCCTGTGTTATGTGTCTGGATGAAGGGTTCCCAAACTAAGGTTAGTGCGGAGATGTTGAACGTAAATACCATAAAAATCTTCTACAGATATGCAGATACCTATAATAGCCATTAACTTCTTGTAATTGCATGTATAAAATAATTTCTCTTAATCATTTAATTATGGACTCTATGGAAATTAGCTTCCTCTGCTAAGTTCATAAAGATCTGGGGGACTTAGACACTAGTGTTCTAGCGAAGCCTACTCAAGAATCAGTCATTTTAACTCTGCACGTAGGGGCAACAATAAAGACAGTCTAGAAAATAGAATTTATAGATACTATTAAGAGCAGATCTAGGTTGTAGTCTGATTAAAGATACAGAGTGATTCAACAGGAGGTTTATCATTCAGGGAAAACTTATAGAACTCACATTCTGAAGTCAAATTTCCTTAATTCAAACTTAATTGCTGAGACTCTGGGCAAGTAATATAATTTTTCTAAGCCTCAATTACCATATGTGTAAAATGGGAATAATAACAAAATCTATCTAGTAGGCATATTCTTAATAATAAATGTACTGTTTCAAGAGAAAAATTTATAAAAGTGCCAAGCACATAGTATGGACTTTATACATGCTAGCAATTATTATTATTTTGTTGCTGTGTGGAAGGAAAGTTGAATGAAACCGATACAAATGTTTCTGAAATCATACTTTAGTAAAGATATTGACAAATCAATTACAAAATAATTAAAAACTAAAGATAATAGATACTATGCCTTTTGCTGAATGGGAGTTTAAAATGAATACTAAGAGGTTGTCTCAATTTTATATTCTATATTTTTATTTATAATTACATTTAAGAGTATGATGATTTTAAAATATATTCTTTCAGAATTTGAATATGCTTACTTATACACCTTTTACTTACTTATCCACCTTTTGCTTACTTATCCTGTAGGGCAGGATAAGTGTAGGGCACTTATCCTGCCCTACAATCACTTGTTTTCTTGTGTGACAACAACAACAAAAAGTTACTTTAAAGCCTATGACTGAAACTTGGAGCTATGTATAAAAATTTGCCATTGTGCCTTTTTGCATTTATATATATAGGGCAGTTGTCCATGCCCTACCATTGTTCCTCATATAATAAAAACTTGGTATAAATAGAAAATAAATAAAACTAGATAATTAAATAATAAAGTTTTTATTTCATGTGAATGATATGACTAAATGTATGGATTCTAGAACATTTTAATAGAATTCTCTTAGAAGTTCATGGGGTGGAGACCAGTTTCTTAAAAAGGAGTCACTGATTGGATAAACGTTTTGAAATTTGATCTATCTCATATTATTCAACAGCAACTTAGTGTTTGCAAAGCACTGGGATAAATGACTGGGCATACAAAATAAATAGGAAGAGCCAAACTAGTTCCATTATAAGAGTCACTTAAAAAGAGCCTTCATAAGATACACAGGTTCCTAGATTTTGCTCTAGACCAGGGGTCAGCAAACATTTTCTGTAAAGTGCCAGATAATAAACATCGTCTACACTGTGGGCCACATGATTTATTTTGCAAACTCTTCACGTTGCCATTGTAACAGAAAAGCAACCACAGACAATAGGGAAGATAAAAGTGGTTGTGTTTCAATAAAACTTTATCTACAAAAACAGGTTGTGGTCTGGATTTAGCTGGAAAGCTGTAGTTTGCCAAGGCTCTTCTAGACCAACTGAATCAATCCGGGGGCCCTTTGAATAAAGATTTTTAATAAGCTACATGTGACTCTCATGATCAGACATATTTGGGGAACATAAGGATAATGTATGCACATTGAATAAATGCATGTGTCTTTAAGTTGGCCTCAGTTTCGGCAAAGGACGTATACACTAAGAAGATGTTATACAATATGAAAATACTGTTTGTGAAATTTGCAGTTAGAGAGGTTCCAAAGGGACTAAGTGGAATAGGTAAGAGAGTTCTGTACTATTTTAGAACATGCAAATTTTTAACCCAATTTATTTGGATAGAATATAAAGCACTTAAGCTCATCAAAAAGGCCATTATGGAGAGAAAGGAGTGCCACAAACGCCATATATTTTATTTCAAGTAGTGAGTTCCTTTGACAGTATTGAGCAGTATAATGAAGCATATAGGTCACTCCAGATTTCAGGTTTCCTTTGAAAATCTAAAATATTTGGCACCCTCTGTATTGCATTTTCAAAAGGCAAAACTCATCTGGAGCTGAATATTGCATCCCCCTTTTAGCAGAGGAAGGTATTCTCTGATTCAAGCAATCTCCACTTGGCATATGTAACTCATGTGGGTTACCTAAATGTCCTGGCAGGTATTTAATTTTAGACACTTTCTTTCTAATTATCTTGTACACATTTCAGTCATCTGGAAGAGAAGAGAGAATCCAAGAGGGGTTTCATTAGGAGAAATGCAAATTGCCTGTTAATAGGTGGAAAGACTTAAAGGTATAATCCATTTCCAGAAAGTACCTATTTATCAGTTTAAACTGATTATACTCAGCATAATTTGGGTACTTTAATGTATGCACGCTTAGTTTTACACTTTCCTACTATACATACTCCAGGGTAATCTGATAAAGACTAAAATGAAACAAAACTGAACTAAACACTCTCCCAGGGCAGGTAAAACAAACTCTGCATTAAACATATGTCAATACGAAAATACCTATGTCCTATAGATGTGCTATATTTCTCACTGAAATTAATAAAAAGATTAATTTTGAAGATATTTGAAGCATATTGTATAATGTTACATCTCTAAGGTAAAATGAGGTGATGAAGCTCTTTGGAATCCAAGGTCATGAAACACCCTGAAATTTTTTTTTTTTAATTTTTATTTATTTATTTTTTAAAGCCAGGTATGAGTGAGGCTTTTTTCCCCCAGGATTGTATTAGTTCAGAAGAACTAAATGAGGGTATTTGTGCTTGACCAAACTGATAATTATAACACTCAGTATTAGGATTGGTGGAGTAACAATGAGGAAAAGAGATGTGTATCTGTTACGTGGAAATACTGGCCAGTCTGGAAACACAACAGAGTAGTAACGTGTCACTTTGTCTCGTTGTGGGTTAGCGCAGAGATTGTCCAGACAGTAATGACATAAATGAACTATTTGTCACTCATCTTAATGTTATCTCTGGGGAAATGGAAAAAAAATATTTCAACAGTGTGAAACCTTAGAGAAAGAAAAGAGAAGCACAGCCAATTTATATGGCCTGGGTATTCCCACAATGTAGTACTGAAAGAGCAGCTTTGCTGAGGAAGACTGGGTAGATTTTCTACTGGATTCCTATAACTGATGTGTGCAGAAAATGAGGTCAAGCTTTGGGAAGAATGAAAAACTAACCCTGATAAAGATGCCTTTATATGGACTTTGGACATTATGGGAGTCAGTAAAATCCCAGGAAATACGGAGTCTGGGCTTATCTAGAATGACTTTTCTTAAACTATTAATTTATTAAACAAACAAGTAACTAAAATTTTATTTAAAATTTATTAGTTTTTTTGTTTTATTAAAGATAAAACTGCCTATTATAAGTATGTTCTACTTTGTACAGTGCTGTTTTACATAATTGATTCCATATTCAGAAGAACTCTGTGATGTATGTATTTATTTTGTTGCCCTTTCAGACAAAGGGATTGAACTATAGAAAGACTCAACTTTTCAAGGCACCTACAAGAAGCTTCAAGGATTCCATGATTCTGTGATCATCTTTCATAGCACACTGCCTCCAAAGACATGGATAACAGCGTGGCTGAGGTAGCTATGTTTTCCAGATCAAAGTCCAACATAGGGGGCCTTGTTGCTGTCTAATCTTGCAGAACCCTCAAAACCTCTGGGTATTGATATGTGAGAAGTGAAATCTAGAGTCTGTAGCTCATAAGAGGAGCTAACCCACCAGGAGAACAGGTAACAAAAAGACATGAGGAGCCTATAGAAACCTAGGTCCTTGAATGTATCTTCAAGCTGCTGGTTTAATCTGTTATCCTATCTCAAATCTTCTTATATGAGATAATAAATCCTCATTAAAGTTACATCACTCATAGTTGTTTTCTATGTTATTTGCTACCACAAGCACACTAATATGAAGAAAATATGACATCCAGAGCTATCCCATGCAAAACTGATAACTGAGTACAGTTAAACTATTGAATGGATTAAGAACAATAAAAGCTTAGACTTAGGTTACCTTAAAAACCAAGTGGTTTAATGTTGTTCATAAACCATGTAGATATCATATCTACAACTGATGATAAAGTTTAGAGCCAACCCTGAATTTTAAAATAGTTCTAAGTATTCATGTTTTTTGAGTAACCTTATCATTTATGATATACAAATATGAAGTACAGCCTCATATCTACTATCTATCTATGTATCTATCTAACCATCTATCCATCTATCTAGCCATCTTTTTATATCTAGCCATCTTTTTATATCTATCTACCTTTTTATATCTATCTGCCTGTGAATAAGATAGCAAATAAATGAACTTTTAGAGGAACTCTTAAATTACATTCACTGATCTTTGCATAGTCCAAATTCCACAGTCACCTACATTAAAATGAATAATTTACTACTCTTTATCAGTGCCAATTACACATGTTTTACCTGTAAGATATTATTAGCACTGTTACAATGTCAGTTCAACCACATCCATTATGCAATAATATAGCTTGACTACATAAATCAAGATAAGAGTTTCTTGTTTATGACTCTCTGGAGGCATGAGACAAAAGATTAAGCCTGTTAGGAAGGCTAAAAATAGCTGACTCCCATATTTGTATCAGCAGGGATGAAAATTGCTTGTTTTCAATACCCTTAACAAATGATCAAATCACTAATTCCAGAATATTTTACTGTTAAATTATTGTTTAAAGATAAATGAGATTTTAAGATTAGTATCCTGCCAAAAAAGGTTCTGTATTTGATAAATAAAATAAGACTATAAGCAAACAAATATTAACAGAGAGGATGACATTTTCTCTCATTTAAAATTGCTGATTGTGGTATTTAGGTCTATGTGAGTATATAAGTTTTTGTTTGTGTATATACAAATATTCCAGTATGTGTGCATACTCTTGTGTGCATGTGTGTATGTGTGTGTATGTGTGTTGGGGGGGTTAAGTGAGTATGGGTGGGGGAGTATTTCATATAACTTTAAAAATACCTTATAATTGACTGACAGTTCAAAGAGATGAGAACCTCGATGATTCTTTGCTGTATAGTCACTCTGAAGCATAAACAAACTGTTTTTCATAGTTTTATAAAGATTTTAAGGGGATTTGTTTTATAATAAATATGTTGTACCCTTGATATTTTACTTCTTATCTCCATTGGCTTCTACACAAAGCAGAATTCAAAGCTCTTTTAAAATGAACTAAAAACATATCTACTTAAATTCCATCATTGCCGTGTTCCTCCCAATTAAATCCTAAATCCTTTAATTAAAAAAAATGCAGAGAATTCCAGCCAGTTAATTCTTGGTTTTGACCACAGTAGATGTGGGGCTCCATACTGGCATGAGTCTTACTGGAGATTCCTGAAATATCTGGGTAATTGAGCTGGGGATCTTTCCAAGCAAACACTCTTCTATGAAACAGGGTAGTATTACAGTCTGGGGAGATGTAAATGCAGATCATCATGCCTCAGAGATTTCTCTTGGCTGAAAGCATACATGTGATTAGACATTCAAGTTTCTCTTCTTTGAACTAATCTGTTTACCTCCATGTGGGCGGGCTTAAAACCAAATCTAAAACCTGAAATTGTTTTGTCATCAGTGCTGTCAGAGGCTCTGTCTACATGAAGCCAAAACAGCCAGATGGAAAATGAAAAGCAACATCCATCATCTAAACATTTTCCTTTCCCACTGCCAAGTATGTAGATACTTGGAAACAACATCACGGTTGACTGAATGTTTTATTTTTAATCTAGATGTTTTGGTATTGTGTAGATACAACCTCAGCATGTAACTTCCTGTGCAAGCTTCCCAGATCAACACAATGGTAGATACATTAGAAAAATAACACACACACATATATTACATTTAACTGCATTATTTAAAATGAATAATACGTTATGTTCAGTACTAAAGGGGATATCATGCTGAATAACCATAATTGAAAATAAAAAGTAATCACACACAAGCACAAATAACTAAAATTAGTGGCCTACTGTGATTTGTAATTTAGAAAAAACACATTTACATAGGGCCACAGTAGGGACTGATACGGCAGAGCAGACAGAGAGATCAGGAGGGGCCTCATGGAGAAGTGGATTGGTTTTGGAAATTAAAAATGACCAAGACATGTTAATAAGAATACATGAATATGAATGGCATTTAAGGCATGAAATGTAGGAACAGGGGTCAACAAACACTGACCTATTGACCAAATCTGGACTGCTACACGTTTTTGTATATACAGGTAAAGGGGAACAGAACCATACTCATCTGACTGCTTATTGTTTACCTATTGCCTATGGCTACTTCAGCACTACACCACTGACCTGCAAAGCCACAAATATTTACTATACGGTTCTTTATAGACAAGACTTTGCTGCCCCTATTACGTAATATATTTAGAGAAGCAGATGCAATGCAGTGCGAATGGCACATAGGATGCATGCTGCTGATGTGTGTGCCTTGGCCTGGGGGCATTGAGTACATAGGACTGGAAGGGAATTTCAGTCCAGATCATTTAGGACCAATGTCAAGTTAAAGACTAAATAATACTTAGTATGAAGAGAATAACAGCAAGATCAGGCATATATTTATTTTTCAAAAAGCTATGCTTTTAATGTGATTTAATGTTGTTTTCTTTTTTAGTATCTACAAAGAAAAAATCTGGTGGACAATATGTCAAATTTTTAACATTAGGTTCCTCTGATGATGGGATAATTATAATATATCAATGAGGCATATATTTTTGATGTAAAATCAGTGGCAATGTATGGAATTGTTTGAAGGCTGATTGTGGAGGCATTTTGGAAAGTGCTTTAACATCACATTAGCTTAAAGATAACCCTATTTAATTGAAATTTGATGCCAATGGTTTTAAAAAACAAAGTAATTATGATATAAATAATAACTCCTTAACTAATTCATCTTGCAAAACCAAATGCTAATATTTTGGATGTTAACATAATTCATTATTGAACAATGATGGTCATAGGGTCTGACTGCTTGAGATTTGAATGCATGAATGGCTTTAGGAAACCTGTAAATGTTTGTGCCAGGTTTTGTGTGTGAAAACAGGGGCATAATAACAGTTCTTCATCCATGTTGTTGGCTAAATTAAATAAGTTGTCCCAAGTAAAGCACTTAGATAATAAATTGTTATTATTATTGTGATTATGTTTATTATTTGATTGAGGCATAAATGTGTTGTACTTCAAAATAGAATTCAAGCAAAATTTTCCTATTTATTACGTTATTTCAACAATGTTTTGAGAGCTGAAGAACTGCTTCATCTGTAGAGAATATGTGGAGTTTTATATCCCTCAGGCTTGTATGTTTTATCCACAATGAAGTTCAAAGGAAAACTAAGGGAACAAAGTGGTGCCTGAAAAGAGATATGGTGCATTTTTTTCTTCCTGACTGTTCAACCCCTCCTTTTATCCCTGGCCATGTCTTTCTTATGTGTGGTTTTCACAAAATGTAAAACATAGCATAAACATTTTTTAAATACTTTTTTGATTTATTTTTAGTTTTTTAAAATTGAATTATAGTTGATTTACAGTATTGTATTTTTTAAAATTAATTAATTAATTTATATATTTATTTTTGGCTGTGTTGGGTCTTCGTTGCTGCCCGCGGGCTTTCTCTAGTTGCCGCAAATGGGGGCTACACTTCGTTGCGGTGCGCAGGCTTCTCATTGCGGTGGCTTCTCTTGTTGTGGAACATGGGCTCTAGGCATGTGGGTTTCAGTAGTTGTGGCATGCCAGCTCAGTAGTTGTGGTAAACATAGAATAAATTTAAAGTGGTAAGAAAAAATAATAAAGAAAAGATAAATAAAACTCTGTCATTCAGAACTGGACATAGTATAACTTAAGACCTGATTTTTGAATGTTATTTTTTCAACTTTAAAAATGTATGCACATACACTTTAACACACACACACACACACAACACAGAATTAGACTGATAATGGCAAGTGTATGCAAACAAACCCCACAGTTTTAGTTATTTTGGGAAATATATATTCCAGGCTGGATAAATACAATATAACATTCATAATACTAGTTAGTTATAACACATGGTATCTATTCACTAATGAAAGTTTCTTAGAATGAATGGACATATTCATAAAAAATTATGTTGCTACCCTGAAATTTACCTCTAAACATGTGTATTCATACTACTTTTATTGCTATTTTTTAGATAGAACAACTTCCTATAGTAAGATTATCACTATCCTGTAACATTAGAATATAAGGATAAATGCATATACAAATAAATTATATAAGTGAATGTATAATGTTTTCACAAATAACAGTTGCAAACTTGGAAACTTATTTGATATTTACTCTCATTGTATTGCTTTGTTGTTTGGCTGCTGTAATACAGGCCAAAACAATGAATTTAAAAAGGTAATTTCTATCTCTCATAATGTTCTGAGTGTTCTCAGTACAATTGTGTTACAACAGAATCTAGACTGGTGTCAGACTATAACTCCCATTTTGTTGTTCATTTTCAAGGCTCTGCATACTACGCATCAATTCTCAGTTTGCATTATGTGGTGATTGATTAAGGTCTGAGATTTTTAGAGGATAAACTTGTTTCCTGGAAGGATGGAAAACAGAAATACTATATGATTTGAACTTTATAGTAGAGGTTAGTCAACACACCACATAGCTGTTCCTCCTAGTTTAGTCCACAAACTGGGAAGAAAGAAATTTGGCCCTAGAGAAGG
The DNA here is from genome assembly GCF_028021215.1 of Eschrichtius robustus. Taxonomy (NCBI): domain Eukaryota; kingdom Metazoa; phylum Chordata; class Mammalia; order Artiodactyla; family Eschrichtiidae; genus Eschrichtius; species Eschrichtius robustus. Next base: position 59,085,729 of record NC_090841.1, on the reverse strand, counting down.
AAGAGAAAAAAAAGGAAATTGAGATACTATTGTATGAGGCTGACCCACATGGTGAGGATTTCCTCCCCTTTGAATAAACAGTACATTTTTAAGAGATGATTGAGAATATGAAGATTGGTGTTCCATGTGTTTCTTATGGGAGTTTTCTTGGTGTTTGTTAGTTGTTTTAATATATCTGCTTGAATGAATGCAACATGGGTCCTGAAATTTTTGTCTATTTTGTTCACAAATCTGTCACCTCTACATAGAACAGTGCCCAACACACAGTAGACAGTGAATATGAATATCTTCAAAACTGGCTTCTACATTTTGATTTAAGATGGCTGTTTAGCTCCCGCATGACATCTGTGTTCTAATTAAAGGAAAGTAGAGAGCATATCTATTCCCTTCAAAGACGAGACTCTGGAATCTCAATATCTCTTCAGTCATACTCATTGGTCAGGACTTAGTCCCATGACTATTCTTCTGGGAGAGTGTAAAATGTATTATTTATTCTGGAGATAAGCTAAAACTTGAAGGTTCTAAAACTAATGGAGAAAAGAAAAGTCAATATGGGGGAACAGTTAATATTCTGTGTCACAGTGATTTTGCATTTAAAAATTCAGCTATAAAACAAATACTAATTCTATTTTTCTTATGGTCACTAAGAGATCTGGGCATGGTTATTTTATGTGTTAAGTGTTTTATGAAACAATGTCATTTCTACTTAATCATAAAATATTCAAATAGGTAAATATAATTTAATGAGTAGTTATTTTCAGTTTTCTTTTTATATATAATTCAGAGATGTAATACTTTTTCTAGGAAATCATTATATTATTGCAAACACTAAAGAATTATGTCTCCTTTTGATCATTGTATTGTGTCTTCATAAAATTTATATTTTTGAAAATGTGTGTGTCTTTGAGATGATGAATATTTTTCAAATGCTACAAACCCTAAACTATCCTGTTTTCTCAAAGAAACCTCTCATATAATTCACCATTTGAATGAATTTGATCAAATTCCATACAATATAAATGATTGAAAGAGAGAGAATAGTAAATATAAAATGTATCATCAATCAAGAATTAAGAGACACAGTGGAAAGGATAAACTAGGAGTTTGGGATTAACAGATACACACTACTATATATAAAATAGATAAGCAATAAGGACCTACTGTATACCACAGAAATGATATTCAATATCTTGTAATAAGCTATTATGGAAAATAATCTGAAAAAGAATATGTAATCTGAAAAGAGTCACTGCTGTATACCTGAAACTAACACAACATTGTAAATCAACTATACTTCAATTAAAAATGAAGACTTGAGACACATGACTATATATATATAGTAAAGGAGTTAGTCTGAAAGGAAATTAAGGCCTGTTTGTCAGAACTTTTCTGCAATTTAGGAAAACGTTTTTTGTAGGACCTTATAACTATGCACACATATGAAAAAATATCTTCCTGTCTTAAAAAAGGTTAATTTTACAACTAAAAAGAAATATTTCTATGTAAGCAATTTAACAACTGAGTCTAGGAAATTTAAATAACAAGTCAACTCAAATAATTCATACAAAATACCTAATTCTGCTGAAGTGAGGAGATCAAATAGGGAATTTGAATTTAATGCAGCCAGTTTTATAAACAACATTGTAATTTCTCATAAGTTGAGTTTTACCATAATAAACTTCTTTAATATACAATAAAGGAAGAAAAGTGATGAAATATAATGCTGAATTGTGGGATTTAGGCAGTTTTATAGAATCTAGAACAAGAGATGTTGGGGATATAACCCATGATACAAATAAGAACAGAAAAGAAAATTTATAGAGTAGAGGTGAGCAGGCAGTGAAAAAATACACACAAGAGGGATACACACACCTAATTAAAATAATAGTGAGTGATGACTCTCAATACTCACTAGTGTTTTACAAATTCTTCTCTGCATTCGGAATTTTTACTCCAGAATTGTAATTGGCCTCTATTTTTTATAAAAATTGAAAACATTTTAAAAAGATTGCACTACTCATATTTTAAATTGATACTGAAATCACTCTCTCCCATGAATCAAATGTGTATTGAAAATATACAATTTCCTAATTAGTTTAAATATTTATACATGTGAGAAAAAATGGAATCAAAAAATCTTTCAAAGACAAAGAGAAAAAATTTTACTATACTAGGAGGAGACATGTGTTCCCAGGGTCACCTAGGCAGTTTAGATAGTGCAAGTGGACACTATTAACAGTTTTGCTAGAATAACCAGTGCTGACTGGGTCTGTCACAGGCTATGATATAAAGTCACCTTCACTTTATTCTACTCTTCCTGTTATCTTTTTGGAGGATTTTCCTCTAGTAACAGTCTTGGTCTTCAATGGATGGAAGGTGAAGGTGAGTGAGATTCTTCTGCACGTGAAACTCTTCTGGGCCTTATTTGGTCATAGGCAAATCTGTAGTGAGCACATATACCACGGCCTGCCCTCTGTCCATGGTAGAAGCTACTTGGAATTTTTCTCCTTTGCTGGTGATCAGAAGGATAAATCTGCCTAATTTCGAGGTGTCATTAACTCACCTGTTCACAGTTATGTTATAGTCTTTAGTTCAAGTTCTTGTGAATAATTAAGTTGACATTTTTATCTCTGTATGTTTTGTTCTTTCTTTATCAACTCTTTTGAAATCCAGTTGCAGAGTAGAGAGAGACTGAGGGAGAGAAGTGATGATATTTCTCTCACACCAGCATAATTTAATTGCTTATAAAATGACTTTGAACAATATCAGCACTATCTGAAAGCACATCATTGCACAACAAAGTATAATGTGTGTGGGGATATATATATATCCCATATATATATATATATACAGTAGATTTACTTTGCTATTTTTGCTATATATATATGTATATATATATATATACCCCATACACACTAGCTTTACTTTGTGTACATACACACGCACTAGCTTTACTTTGTTAAATATATATATATATATTATATATATAAAATAGCAAAGTAAAGCTAGTCACCAGTAATTTAGTAATTATACTACGTTACCTTTAAATATGTTTTAATAGATGCCCTACGTTTATTCCATATACTTTCTTCCTTTAAGGGCTCTTCCAGCATACCACAATTTTTCTGTATCAGGGCATTTGCAAATTGTTTTGTTTTGGTTTTGGTTTTTTTGGTTAGAAATTATCTTACTTAAATCTATGAATGTTTCTCACTTCATTCAGGTCTCTCTGCAAATGTCATGTACTCAGAGAAACCTTACTTGCCTGCTAAATAAAAAGTGTCCTCCTGCTCACAACACCATCACTTCCTAAGCCCTTGCCCTTTCTTACTTTTCTTTATTGCACAATAATTCTCTGAAATCATGATATATTTTATGTGCAATTTTAACTTTCCTTGCTGAAAGGATTTGTCTTGTATTGATCTATGTCAAGGCTGAGAAAAGCATCTGGTATATTTTGGATACTTAGTAATAGTGTGTTGAATGAAAAACAGGACTAAATGCTGTGGAACAGCTATGGACATAAATGGAAGTAACATGCTACATTTATAAGAGAGAAACTGTACCACGAATGTTTTTGCTTAAATTCAATTACTTTTTTTTACCCCAAATATATTTACTTTTTTTTTTAATACAAAAGTGATTTAAGAGGCTTGAAACACAGTTTTCTGCTTACCAAACATCTTAGCTTAATCTTGGGGGAGCACATTATTCCATTTCATTATAATGAAATAACTTGTCCCTTAGAAGAGTTAAAGGAACTTCAATCGTTTCTGCTAATGGAAAACCGAGCACTAGTATAGATCATTCTAGTCTGTAAATTTACAGAGAAAAGCTAGAGGTTTCCTCCTTAAATAACTTAGAATAAAGATTGAAATAAGAGATCTTGGAGAAGAAATGAGGATGAGGGCAAGACTAATTATCGCTAATTTTCGTAACAGTGCTTAGCTTTTATACAACACTGACAAGTTTCAAAATACGTTCACCTTCACCCTCTCATTTGGGAGGGGTTTTGCTTGTTTGTTTGTTTCATTTGTCTGGTTTTGTTTTAGCATTTAGTGACATTAAGTGATTCACTCAATGCCTCAGAAATTGAGTGGGTTGCAACCCAGGTCTTTCGGCTGCACTATTCTCCCCCTGACCTTTTTAAAAAAATAAATATCTTCTTCTTCATTAAAATTATTGAGTTCCTATTACACACTGTGGCAGATAGAAATGAGCCTTCACTGAGCTCCTAGTCTGGTGTGGGAGACTGGTGTGTAAATGGACAGTTGGATACCTAGTGATGATAAGCTCTCAAATGGAAAACACACAGAGCCAAGCGCTGTGGAAGCCTTGAGGAGGGAGGTCCTGACACTGACCTGGGAAGCCAGGACAAGCTTTATGGTGTTGGTGACATTTGACTTGTGTCCTGAAAGAACTTGGAGGGGTTACCATTAATATAATTTTAAAAATTTTTATCAGTGAGCATCAGTGAGATGGTTAAGAAAGCACACATGGACTACTGAATACATTATGAGAAATAATTTTTTCTGTAAAGAGCCATAAGTAGATGGTTACATCTTTCCACTTCTGTCCATTGATATTTTGTAGTTGCTTCCTTTCTCAGTTGTGTTTCATGTAAGATGATTCCATTTCCCAGTAGCTTTCTTTCCTTGATCACATTCTATGACTTCATGAAGTCCCAAGCTACCTTTTCATGTCATATGTAAGTAATCCTGAGAAAAGCAAATTTAGAATATAAAAAGCTCACTATCATACTGTGCTCATTTTTGCTATATTGGCTATTTAAAGATATAATCTTTCAACCTGATAACAAATTGTAAAAAGGATTTGAAAATGTTATTAATCTATTTCTGTAACAAAGAAAGCAAAGAGAAGGGAAAATTTTATACATTTATTAGTACATGTTATCCCATTTCTTTTACTATATAGAATCAGAATATTATTTTTATAAAAAATAAAATTCTAATAAAATATATTAAAAACCTAAATAGCATTAATGAAAACTTCTAAAGACTACCCATATATTGTAACCCCCCACAAAATACATATATATCCTCAAATTAAGTTTTTATTTTTGTATGGCTAAATTAGTTCATTTTAATACACTATATTAATAATACATAAAATACTAATTTTTAATTTTTTTAGTAAGTGAAATAGTGTTAAATATTTTTAATTTCAATTTATATTTAGTAAGTTCAATTTAGTCTAAGAGCTGACATATATAAAATTAAGATCACCAAGTAAATTTTATATTTTCAATGATTAATTTCTATTTCACATTTTTTATTAACCTATGCAGGAATGTAAGAATCAAACAACATTGAATTTTGATACTCTCATTACTTAATTTCAGTTCAGAAGACATCAGTCCATCTTTTAAATCATCAGCTCAGTTCAAGGCTTTTACTTTATATCACCCAAGAGTTTTGCATAGTGCAATAAATCACATTTATTTATTTATTTATTTATTTATTTATTTATTTATTTATATTTTGGTTGCACTGGCTCTTCATTGCTGTGAGCGGGCTTTCTCTAGTTGCAGTGTGTGGACTTCTCATTGCAGTGGCTTCTCTTGTTGTGGAGCATGGGGTCTAGGCACGTGGGGTTCAGTAGTTGCAGCACATGGGCTCAGTAATTGCGGTATGTGGGCCTAGAGCACGTGGGCTTCAGTAGTTGTGGCACGTGGGTTCAGTAGTTGTGGCTCATGGGCTCTAGAGCACAGGTTCAGTAGTTGTGGTGCACGGACTTAGTTGTTCTGAAGCATGTGGGATCTTCCCGGACCAGGGATCAAACCAGTGTCCCCTGCATTGGCAGGTGGATTCTTAACCATTGCACCACCAGGGAAGTCCTTAATCATCTTTATTTATGAATTCTCCAATTGTGAATTCTCCTATTTGCTAAACTTTATTTGTAACCCAAAGTCTTTTGTGGCCACTCATGGACATGCACGTTCCCAGCTGAGGTCAAACGATGCAAGGCTATGCCTTCTTGTTTCAGATCTTAAAAGTGTCTTCAAGACCTATTTAGTGCCAGATATTTGTGTGTGTGGGTGTGTGGTTTTGCTAATTAAAATGGCCACAAAGTTTACTATGGAAGTGCTGTTTTTGTTCCTAAGCCCAAGAAGGCTATGGCATGCCTATGAAGAAAATATGTGTGTTAGATAAGCATAGTTATAGTGCTGGTGGACATGGGTTCAATGTTAATGGATCAAATATACAGATATATATCAAATCAAATATATATATATATGTTTTAAGGTGTTTAAATAGAAACTAATATAAAACAAGGTTATGTATTGATCAGTTGATGAAATATTGTAACCAGAGCTCCCAGGAACCTAACCCTGCATTTCCCCTAGGAGAAATGTTCCTGTATTAGCTAATTTATAGTACATATATATGATTTAATAGAACTACTGTGAGTAACAAGAATCAGCTGTACTTATTGGCTCTCAACAAATGTTGACTTAAACTTTTCTGCAAATGGCATTCAGTGACTATTTGCATCATGTTTAGTTTTGTGAAGAAAAATAACAGTTAAGGAAAGAGGGCTTTGAGAGTTTTAGCTATATTTCTAAGGTCATATTGACAATATGGCAGAGTTGTAAGTTAAACTTATTATATTCTCAATAGATTGATATATATTTCAACATGTAAGTCATTCAGAATGCCTCCCTCTATTTCATCTTACACATTCTGGAATTATAAATTTCTGGTGTTTTATGGCTTTACTGTATTCAATTTCATCCTTTAATTTCTATTCTGTCAACTTATGACCTCACCATTTCTCATTTGAATTACTGCAACTATATCCTAATATGTTTCCAAACCTCTAGTCTTGCAAAGTAATTAAACAAAGAGGTAGTTTTCACAGGCAAACCAGAACCTAAGCAAAAGTCAGTGCACTCAAATTCAAGAAAATGAAACTTCAGAACAACCAATCCCAAATAGCCAACTGGGCTTTCCATCTAGATAAGTCAACTGCTTGAGCTATACCCAATCAGATAATGTCCTTCCTTTGCTTCCACATCTTGTCTATAAAAACCCCTCCACTAGCTCCTGTGGTAGAGCTCTCCTAACCACCTTTGCTTTGGTGCTGCCAGATTCAAATCAATGTATGCTCAGATAAACTCTTGGAGATTTTAAATGTGCCTCAGTTCACTTTTCAACAAGTTTTTTTTTTTTTTTTTTTAATGAAAAAGACAAAAAAAAAAAATCTTTCCTTACAGAGCTTCCAGAAGAATCTATCTTGAATACACATCTGACAATGTCACTCCCATTGCTTAAATTCTTTGAGTATTCTCTATTACCTCTAGAAAAGTCCATATACTGTAACAAGAATTTTTGCCTCTTCATCTTGTTTCTGCATAACTCCCTATCCGTATCACTTATATGTCTCACAATTTATGATTCAACAATATAATATTGTCTTTTCATTTCCCCCGCACATCCTGTGGCCTCTTATGTTAATGCATTTCCTGTCCTGTTCATCTTCCCTCATGATTTTCCTATGCTGCTTCCACTTTGAACTGGCATCAATTCTTCCAAGAAAATTTACTTTGATGTATTTTCTGGTGTCCCCATACTCAATACAAAATTTGTTAGAAACATTTCATTTTATTTTTGTTTTCATATCTCTATTATTACGTTTGCTTAACACAATGCAAAAAATTTTTTTCCATTGGGTGCCTTATTAATCTCTGCATCCTGAAAACCTACTGTGTGTGTGGCATCTAGACTCTCAGCAATGTGTCGGTGATCATTCACAAGGATTTAATTCAGCTGAAGTGCTTTTTTCCAGAAATATATATTCATCAGATCTACCTCCAAAGTTGCTACTTAGTCATGTCTGTTTAGGCTTTTTAAAACAAGCATAGGGCTTCCCTGGTGGCGCAGTGGTTGAGAATCTGCCTGCCAATGCAGGGGACACAGGTTCATGCCCCGGTCTGGGAAGATCCCACATGTCACGGAGCAACTGGGCCCGTGAGCCACAACTACTGAGCCTGCGCGTCTGGAGCCTGTGCTCCGCAACAAGAGAGGCCGCGATAGTGAGAGGCCTGCACACCGCGATGAAGAGTGGCCCCCGCTTGCCACAACTAGAGAAAGCCCTCGCACAGAAACGAAGACCCAACACAGCCATAAATAAATAAATAAATAAATAAATAAAATTTTAAAAAAAAGTGTTATTTAAAAAAAAAAAAAAACAAGCATAAAAGGTCATTCTGATATACATGGTTCATGGAGCACACATTAAGAAGCACTAACTTAGATGATCTTTCAGTCCCTTTTATATCTAATAGTCCATCCTTCTGATAAGTAAATCTGAAAACAAATTCACATAGTAATATTTGCATTAAATCCTATTCTGAATAGTTAGTATCATTTTACAAATGATATAGTAATGATGAGGTCACATGCCTCTGTATGGCATTAAGAGTGTTAAAAGTTTAGAATGAATGTTCAATGACAGGATAAGCATTCCTATGGTTTGTGGTTGTTGCTGTTGTTTTTTGTTGTTCTAGGTAATGACTCTATGCAGAAAGCACTACTACATTGTCCTACTTTGTATATCTCTCTTTGGCTTTCAAACAGTAACAGAGATGGAAAGAGCATGTGAAAATGTGTCTTTGTAAAGAAGCTTTAAGCATTTATTACAGAAAGAAAAATAGTAGGAGACATTTTACAGATTAGAGGAACACATGTGTGAAGTCACATGCACCAGAAATCTTAACTTAAAATATCTTCAAAGGCAATTTAACAGTTTTCCGGGGAACCATATTATTTTAACAAGTGTTGTCAGGAAATTTAACCTCATTTTTAATCTAAGCTTATCACACTGAAACTGAATTTTTTTTTTTATTTCTATGATTTTATAACGAGAGAAGACAGAAACTTGCTGTTCACCATGGGTATATACTAAACTCTCACTTCAGAAAAGGACGTTATTATACTGTTACTCAGATTATTAACCTCTAAAATAATTTTTTATAAATTCTATAATAAAATTTATTTTGACATTGTCTTGGAAGTCTATCCACAAAATAATTTATACTGGTCTATTTGTTTGCAAATGTGGATGCTTTTTATTCTACAGTCTTCTTTCTCTTTAGAAGGGAAAGGACTAAACTTTTGGAGACTGGTACATTTTTGGTAGTTATTTGCAAGGCTGATTCAATGCCATTGCCATTCTCTGAGACAATTTCTTTAAACGACAGCTGCTGTCATTATAAAAGATGCCTTTAGTCCCAATTATACATGATTGTCATAGCCAGATCTGACCTCTAAAAAGTGGGAAATAAACAGCAGAGTGGAAAACAAAAGATATAATTTGGGTTACTATCATTTCATTTTAGCATAGTAGATATGCTACTAGATGGACAATTCAGGGCCCTTTTGCAGATTAGAAGCAAAGTACATAGTTTCCCAAAGCAAAGGTATGGCTGAACAGTGAATCTCTTGTTTGTCCGCTGCATTTTTGCCAAAGAAATAACCTTACCAAGAATATATATTTTTCAGAAACAAAAACTAGTGTTATCATTCAATAAGTTAATAGAAAAACCAAAGGATTCCAACTAATCTCATGGAATTTTATCAAAGAATAGAATACATGCAAAAAATTTATTCTACAGCTGATTGCAGTTATATTTTCCTAACGATGTTCAATGAAATGCTTTATTTCCAATAAGATGTTTAAAAACAGGTCCACCAAATTGTATTAAGAATATATACAAAGACCATGCTGTTCAAAGACTCTAAATAATTCAAACAAGGCCAATTCCAGGATATTTAAAGAGACAGTTTACGATATTAAGACACCAAGCATATAGAAGAAGATCTCAAATTCTGCTATCCAATTTTTAAATGTATCCTAGTTACCTGAATAATTAATTCTCTTTTGGAAATGTTCAATACTTCCTACTAAATCACACCGAACAACTGTGTGTGTGTGTATGTGTGCTTTTGCAGGTTTAAAAACTCAAAACAGAGAAAGAGTAGGTTAAAATTCTGTGAATACTGTTAGTACCTAACAGATTTCTGTTGGATGACTGAAAAACTTCTGGGCAGTCAGGGTGTGAAAGTCCCACTATCGGTTCTGTGTCTGCATCCTAGATGGTTTGGACGTGTACTGCCCAAGGGCAGGGTGCTGCAGAGACCATTTCCTAAGCTTCTGTCAAGCTTCATTAATCCGTCCTTCTGGGAGTGCATGATTTTAGAAATGGTAGTCTTCATAATTTAAAAGTGAAACAAAGGGAGAAAAAAGTCAAAGTACATTATTTTCCCAGTATTCTTCTTTTTATGTATGCTTATTTCACAACTTCTTTGATATCATTATGCTTATACTTTCTAAATATTTTACACCATTTATTGCTTTTATTTCTCTTGAAAATTTTCTATTCATGGTAAATATTTTGAAGGTTTTCTTGTGTCAAAATATTGATGGTTGTTATGTTAGAAATAGTATAATTGTCACGAGGAGCTGACTTGCCATCCAGTGTAGCGAATCTCCAAAGTCTTTTTCAAATTACACACATGCATCCCTTCCCTTTCTCCCTTCTTTCTGAAGGAGGCACAGTAATGCCATCTCTAATTTTTGATGGCAGTGTAATGAGAAATGTTACTGATGGAAGTGGGCTATGTATAAAGAGTGTGTGGGCCGAGGAAGCATTGGGAAGCGTGGATTTGGGTGACCATGGAGTGAGCACGCTCCCCAGTTAGACAGCTCAGGTACAGTGCAGAGTAGCAGTCAGCCACAAAGAAGGTAGCAGATGGGCCCCTGTGGCAGGTATGATGTGAGGCACCTCGGAAAATGTGGTACTAACCGTGCTTGTGACACACCTTCTGCGAAAAGGCAAGTGTTTTCTAACCGGTAAGTAGGGCAGAAAATGCCTTATGAAGAACTGAAGTCCACAGGAATACCTCACCCATCTATGCCTGAAGTTACAACAGTAAGTTACGTTCCAACAACACTGTTTTAATTTAGCTCTGCATAACTGGAAAACATTTTGTGTTGTTTCTAAGACATAGCATTAGCTGTTAAGCTCTTTTTCAGGAAATACATAGTTTACTCAGTAACTCACAATCCCTCACAGCCATACAGCACTAAGCAGGCTTTTATGGGGAAAATGGATCCTGGATGAATGGATTGTATCTGACATTAGCATGTAACACAAAAATGAGTCCAAGGAAAAGTTCCTAAACTATTGGCTTAGTAATCATTAAGAGAAAGTAAAGTGCTTCTGACATGAAGGATGAAGGGAACCTCAGAGTTTTAAAAATTCTCCACACTTTTCTGTAATGTTATTTCAGAATATATGTCCTTATTTATACAGCAGTTGCTAAAGAAGAAAGGCATTTGGATTTTGTTCAATCAAAGCAAACTTTAGTTTTAGTTATTTTGAACTAGAAAACATAGTTTTAGATTACAATGCAGAAAAATTATACTTTGAGTTTATGCATGCTCACGAACTGAAAGTAATTAAGTTGTTCTCTTTTTGTTGATTGCTCTTTCAGTAGCTCTGAAATTAGAGTTTACACACTACCTTTGCAACACAGTACACAGGAAGCTAAAATATCAAGAAATGTATAACTTTGAAAAGAAAATTGTTCATAAGGAATTTTTACCCTGTACGTGCAGACTTTTCAGACTCTAAATAACATGATTTTGTATTGATTGCAGTCATTAATTTATCTTAGCTCTTTTCCCCCAAACCTTAAAACAGCACTTTTTCACTCAGGCCCTAATTTCCCAGCTCCAGCCACCCCACCCCACCTTACTCATTCTTCTTTCTCAAAGAGAAAAAACTATTATAAACATCAATTAAAAATAATTGATTAGGGCTTCCCTGGTGGCGCAGTGGTTGAGAATCTGCCTGCCAATGCAGGGGACACGGGTTCGTGCCCCGGTCTGGGAAGATCCCACATGCCACGGAGCAACTAGGTCCGTGAGCCACAACTACTGAGCCTGCGCGTCTGGAGCCTGTGCTCCGCAACAAGAGAGGCCGCGATAGTGAGAGGCCCGCGCACCGCGATGAAGAGTGGCCCCCACTTGCCACAACTAGAGAAAGCCCTCGCACAGAAACGAAGACCCAACACAAACAAAAAATAAATAAATAAACAATTTTTAAAAAAATCGATTAAATCTATTCCACAGGGTAAATTTATAATACTCATTTCTATAGTACTAACTGTGCTTACTTTCACTATAATTAATACAATAATACTTTGTGCGTAACACTGTAGTAAGTCCTTTGCATACTGTAATCCATTTAATGATTAAAAACAACATTTTAAGGGAAGTACAAAAAAATTCCACCCATTTTATAGATGGCTTCCAGAAGTTGAGAATTTGCCCAAGTTTACACAGGGAAAAGAAGATAGAATTAAATATCCATGCCTACATATATAATTTGTTTATCCTTATCATCATCATATTAATTTTGTATAATTTCTTCTTATACAATTGTACTTTTTTCATTGAATTTAATAGTATTTTGACATTTTGAAAATGTTAACTGCATCGTATAAAACTGAATTCATCATTTGCTTTGGCTTGCTGTGTTGCTTTAACATCTTTAGACACAATTTCAACAACCCTTGAGGCAGAATTTAATGAACTGTATGTGCTACCTGAAGTGCAGGCAATATGCAGGGTTCCATCAGTTAACCTGGTAGGATCCTCAACCAGTGCATGATTTTTCTCTTCGGGACCTCCAGGTTGGTCAGGGATATATTTAAGTACATTTGGGAAACATGCCATTTCCTGACATAATGTCAAGAAACCACCTAGTGCTTTCAGAATGAAATTCAAATTTCTTATCCTAGCACACAAGGACCTTTGCCGCTGAGTTCCAGACAAACTTTTCAGCTTCATAACACACTACCACCATCCTCATTTTATGCTAAATATACTTGTCTACTTGTTATTTCTGAACCTACAGTTTCCATTTTTACATTTCCATGTTTACCTCTGCGAAATGTTGTTTAACTGCTCTGTGCCATTCTCATTTACTTTCCAGAACAGCATCTAAAGATGCTTGTTCTGTAAATTGTTTCCTGATCTATTAGTGAGAATTTATTTTACCTTCTTTTTTGTTTCCATGATACATTGTTAGGAGCAATAGTGTAGTCACTATTACATTGCAATTTATTTGTTTGCTTCTTTCTCCATTTGTATTTCTCCCTTACTAGGCTATGGGCTTCTTTGAGGAAAAAAGCTCCAGATCTTTGATACTCATTGATATTTAATTTATTGAACAATATGAAATCAGGGATTTCCTCATGATCTCTCACATACCAATATATTTTAAAATCAATCTCCAAAAATTCTTCACAGTCATTTGTAAATGTCACCTCTAAACATTTTCATCTTAAGGTTTGACTTACTTGTGGTGATCAATTATATTTGTAATGCTCTTATTGAATAGTTATACTTAGTGATTAAAAGGGGAGCATTTAGAGTTCAGAATTTGTGTAATTTGTCACTTACTGTCTGTGTGCCTCAGTTTTTTAACCTGTAAAATAGGGATAATAATTGTTAATGATTGTACCTCTTTCATAGGCTTGTCTGAAAGGTTAAATGATGCATTTAAAGAACTTACTACAATATCGTTTATATCTTAAACACTGAAAAATAGCATGAAACTGTTAGACTGTAAACGCTGGGAGGACAGGGATTTCTCACAGTTGTGTCCCCAATCCCCTACTACAGTTCCAGGCACAGAGTTATGGCCCAATACATTTACTCTGTTGAACAAATGAGTTAATTTCAAATACATCAATCATCCTTAATGTTGCTAAAAATTCACATTTAACTTGGTTTTGAATGTAAGGTAGGGATTATCCAATCAGGAAAAGGAGAAGAGGCAAACTGAATGTTTGAAAGGAACAAGATTATGGTTATAATCATCATCATCATCATCAGTTATCATAATCAGTAATATCAGGTACCAAGTTAATGAGAAGATACTGGAGATGGATAAGTGAGGATATAATATAGAGTTATTTAGGAGCCATTATGTACAGCTTTGCATATGGCATAGTCATAAGTTATAGTTATCCGTTGGTTATTAATGGATGTGAGAGTCTAACGAGAGGAAGATCTAAGAGTGAGCTCTGTAGATATATATAACAAAGCAGGTTGTAGAGAAGAGACAGTCTGCCTAATAAATAATGCTCACAGAGTTAGCACGGAGTTTGAGATATCTGTGTAAAATAACCAAGTGAAAATGGCCAACAATCAATTACACATATCATTCTGGAGATTGGGAAGAGGTTTGGTCTGGAAAATTGACTAGAAATTCACCACATAAAGATGCAAAGTTAAATCATAGAAGCTCACTGACAAAAATGAATAGGATGAGAAGAACAGGAATGATAACAGAAAACTAGCAAAAATGTATGTTTTAAAGTGTGAAGGTCAAAAGGTAATATCTTTCCTCCCATTGTCTCAAGAGCAGTGGGAGGAAAGAGACTGACCACTACAATTCAAAGCCACAGAGGAATAAAACTCTGTGTTTTTGCAAGTTTTTTAAAATATATTTTTAAATACTTTCATTGGAGTAGGTGGTAGATATTAAATGCTGTATTCCCTCATTAATACACTACAAAGTCTCTGGTTAATGATTCTGAAAGTACAAACAATTCATCAAAATGTCATTATAGATATAAGATAGATTTATAGAAACTACCCTCATTCTTCATTTACTACTTTATTTTGAGTTACCAGACAGTGAATATGGATTTTTAACTTTCACAAAAAAATCTGTAATAGAGAAGACAGCTGTTGTCATTTTTCACAGATTTAATTGTGAATCACAAAATAATTTATATTTCCCATTCAAGTGATCTTTTTGCCAACTTTTCTTAATCTTATTAAAACACATATCTTTGTTCTATAATGATATTAAATTATCTTTGCTAGTATAGCAGGGCAACAGATAGATTTAGTCATGGCACAACTCAAATGTAATAAAACATTTATTTTCAAATTCTAACATTGATCTAATTTATCAGGTTCAGGGGGACATATCATTGTGAATTAACATCACTTTCAGATTCTTTTGATTAGGGACTTAGTTTTGAATGACCAGTTTTTCTTGTATCCATGCTCAGTTTTTCAGATTTCCTCTCCTGCTATCCTGACCACAACAACATACCTGGTGCATGTTTGAAGATTGCCTAAAGATACCTGGTGGAAATGGGTGAGGTTTACTTTAGATACACGTGTACAGGTTCTTGTGCTATTCTTGAGGTCTGCTGTAGGTGACATGGTCAGATCTAAGCGTTAGCACAGGCATGCCACTGGTTCAATTGAGCCATTGAATCTATTGTGCTGGCTGGGTGTGTGGATCCCAGTATTCTCTTAAAGTTTTTGAATTATTTAACCCTTCTAACATTCTATCCCTCTGTTGTTTGGCCAGTTTTTCAGGAGCCATTTGTTTCATCGCTGGGGCTTGTGTGAATTTATGGACCCCTCTATACCATGCCTTGACGATGGGGACTCTGGAGAGTACCCTCATATGATTTGGTCAGACAATGCTATGCAATTTCTGCTGTGCCAGAATGTAGGCTGCCACGCAGAGCTAAATGCAGAGCCTCTCCTAGGATTTTGCATCCTCCCCGAGCTCTGACTATGTCTACCATCAATAATCCAGGTTAAAAAAAAAAAAAATTAAAGATTATAGTCCCATGAAACTTTCCATATTAAAAAGGAGAAAAAAATCCATCAGTATAAAAAAGGAAAGGACAGAAATGGATCTGTCCCTCAGGATGAGTACAGATACAGTGCTATGGACGTTCTGGAAAAAACAGATTAGTAACAATGTCATAAGGCAGTGAGCACTTGAACTGGCCTTCATTTCTGAAGTAAGGATTGAATATGAATAGAATTTGGCAAGCAGCTGAGGGACTTAGGTTATTCCTGGAAAAATAAACAATTTCAGGCCAGACACAGAGAGAGGAAAAGGATTGAGCCTGTGTGAGAAAAGAAAGAACAGTATGGAGGTTCCTTAAAAAACTAAAAATAGAACCACCATATGACCCAGCAATCCCACTACTGGGCATATACCCTGAGAAAACCATAATTCAAAAAGAGTCATGTACCACAATGTTCATTGCAGCTCTATTTACAATAGCCAGGACATGGAAGCAACCTAAATGTCCATCGACAGATGAATGGATAAAGAAGATGTGGTATGTATATACAATGGAATATTACTCAGCCATAAAAAGGAATGAAATTGGGTCATTTGTAGAGACGTGGATGGATCTAGAGACTGTCATACAGAGTGAAGTAAGTCAGAAAGAGAAAAACAAATACCATATGCTAACACATATATATGGAATCTAAAAAAATTGTACTGATGAACCTAGTGGCAGGGCAGAAATAAAGACGCAGACATAGAGAATGGACTTGAGGACATGGGGCAGCGAGGGGAAGCTGGGGCGAAGTGAGAGTAGCATTGACATAGATACACTACCAAATGTAAAATAGATAGCTAGTGGGAAGCAGCAGCATAGCACAGGGAGATCAGCTCGGTGCTTTGTGACCACCTAGAGGGGTGGGATAGGGAGGGTGGGAAGGAGGGAGACGCAAGAGGGAAGAGATATGGGGATATATGTATATGTATAGCTGATTCACTTTGTTATAAAGCAAAAACTAACACACCACTGTAAAGCAATTATACTCCAATAAAGATGTTAAAAAAAAAAAAGAAAAAAAAGAAAGAATCCTGTTAGGTCAGTTTCGCCAGAATTCTCCCTTACCTCTGACGTTTCTTCTTAATAATTTTCCACCCACTGATCCCCACCCTGTTGCTTAGCTATTCAAAGTTGAACCTAATCTTTCTCAATCCCACTGTAAAATTCCATTGTACTGTTCCCTATACCTATCATAATGGTCCTGAATGAAGCTGGCTTTACTAATTTTAATAAGTTTCATTTTTTTTTTCTTTAACACTATCAATGGGGAAATAGTTTGAGTATAGTTATGATTTCTTTTACAAAGTTCCCCTAATCATCAGGTTTTAGAATCATCATAACGGCAGGAGGTAGTTAATGCTAAAATCTAGATTGAATGATCTCGAGAATGCCTGGAATACAATGATTTTGAATTATTAATTGAAAAAAGAACAGTAAATATTGAAAATAAGACACTGTGTTGAAATCTAAATAAGCTTACCCAAATAGAAGATTTTCCTGCACCTCATAAGGAGTCCATAGGAATTTTCATAGGCAGAGTCATCATTTTTTCAGAGAACATAGCTTTGCACATTTTAAATTCTCTTGGTGTATGATTGACTGATGTCTCAGTGTTCTCTGTCTTACGGTAGATAAAGAGCTGGAAATCATCACCTGGTTGTCTTAACTGTAAAACAGATTTATTGTGGCTACTGAGAAATATCTTAATAGCAACCCTGTGTATCCAGCAGGATGAGTTAATGGCAAAATGAGTAGATCAATGAATAAACTTTTCAGACGAGTTTAATACACACTGGAGTGTTGGTAAATGCTATCATTTATTAAATGATTTTAATAAAATCATTTAAATTTTGTTGGACTGTTTTTTCTAATATCAAATAATTTTTAAAAGATTAGCTCTTTTAAATTTAAATTAATGTCCTTTTATATAGTTCAGCAAAAGTGGCTTTGATCTTTCTGATGATAAGATTATAAAAAACCTTGTTGCTTCTACCTTAATCTCTTAGAATCTTGGCTTTGGGGAAAGCAGGTCACTATGTAAGAATTCTAAGTATCTTGAGATTATCATGTTATGGGGAATCCCACATGGAATGTTTGCAAAAAGAGAGAAATGCTTCATCAGTTTACTACAAACCTTGTAGGCTACCCATTCAATTCATAAATGGAGTGTGAAATATTCAGTTGACCTCAAGTGATAGGAAATTTACCATCTCTCATAGATAGATTATATACCATGCCATACCATACCATACCATAATTGTATTTATCATCTGTTCAAGCCTACAAATCTAAAATTTCCATTTATTATTTAGATCTTTACATAAAACAATATAGAAGTAGAATATGTGTGTTTAAATGAAGATCAGCAATATTTGGATTTGAAATTGTTTGGGCTAATTTTTTTTCAAATGTGCTTTGGAAATACAGGAGCTTTATACACTTGGAGACAGTAAATACACCACTTAAGAAAGAAATAAAAAGGGTGTATGTTTATAGACACAGTTGAAAGAGGAAGAAGCACAATAAAGAAATTAAATTACATTCTTTCTTGATGTATTGGAGAGTTCACTGGTGTATCAGACATCTGCTAAGCTGATAGTACTGTTAATTGATTAATTGTTTAATTGATTTAAATGTCTTGATATAATTTAAATACACAAAGGTACTGTCTGTGCAGATATACATATATATTTTACTCATGTATATATTCACATACATTCTTATATATATGAATCATGTACAACAAGAAGCTTAAGTATATCTTTCATAATTAAAAAGAATGATAAAAATATCAAATTGAGTTGTGAAAAATTGTTTAAATATGATAGACATTACAAAGAATGACATGTACATGTCAGTGGATGCATTATAAATGTTTATAAAGTATACTAGAAATAATCATGAAATGCTATAATTTTGTGAAGGAAATGCATACTTAGAAAATAAATTTAGCCTGTTGGGTGTTCTCATTTTTCTTTGTTTATTTCAAGATTAAATATGAGCGTTCTGGCATGCAACAGAAACAACAGAAGGAAACCGGGTAAGGATTAGGTCATCCTCAGCCATCATGTTCTGAATTCCTTTTTTGTTTTTGTGCCATCATTGGCTTCGCCTTTTGATTCTTTCTCTATTCTAAATTGCCTCATTATTTCTATTGAGTAGATTTTCCACTCTGTATTATCAATTTAATAAAAAAAATTATAGGCTCAGTTCATGTAAATATCTGCTAAAAATTCTCATATAAATTCTCTTGAAAATATTTTAGTTCCATTTAAATGTCAAATACCTTACAAATACAAATAAACATCTGATAAAACTATATGTTATAATGTTCCATTTTAAAATTTATGTCAGTACTGGGAAACAAACAAACAATAATTCAATTAAAATAACAATAAATTTATAAAAATGAACATGGCAGAATTGAAAAGCCTTTAACATTGCTAAACTCCTACCTCGACCTTTCTGAAACTCTCTCAATAGATGATTCAAAAGGAAATTTTGGATTTTTACAGTTATATCACCATTGTCTGATATATAAATTTCATTCAAAACTTGCATAGCAGAAAAAGTATAATTGATTCTTATCCTAATCAAAATTACTTCACAAGCAAGTTTAATATATCCTTTCTCTTTTCATAAAAGGAAATTAATACCATTTCAAAACTCATAGTACTTACTTAAAATGAGAGATATTTTCTAAACATCTTGTTGATTACATGCAAGTATTCAACTATAAAGTAAGGAATTTGAGTGATGTTATTTATTTAGCCAGAGGAAGGAAAAGAACAACAAAGTTATCCAGTGGCACTTTTCTCATGATTCATATTTGTTGGGCATGTTGATTTTTTCTGTTGTGGCTAAAAGTGGTTTATAACAAGATTTTAATGAAGCTGTTACACGCTCTACTCTGTTTCCAATTGGAAACCTGGTCTTATTTTGAATATCCTCTTTTTTTCCTTAGGTCATTCAGCAAACTTTGAGTATTTGACTGCTTTTAATCAAGAAAATGAGGCATATTTGCTAAATCTTTTGATTAATCAGATTTCAACAAATATCCATGAGTAATTAAGATTCTTAATCCTTAAACTTAGGTTTGCTGAACTTGGCATATTGAAAAAAAAAAAAACAAACTTTTACACTATCCAGATTATTTTATGGAAGAAAATCAGAATGACATAAAATTTTCAGAAAAACAGAAGCATAAAAGAGGGAGGAAGTAAGATAATAACTATAACAAATATATTATTCAAAATTCTTCTGGGTTGGGATAAGACCACAACTCTTAAAATTATATGATATTTCACAAATATATATGTGCATACACATATGTGTGTTTATATTCATAGAGGTTATGTAAGACAACATAATGTGATACAACTTTAAGACATAAGCAAAGAACGTTATAAAATGACTATTTTAAGGAAGTATAATCTAAAATATTTGAAAGGGAAAGACTGAGCATTGTAGAAGTAGCAGAAATAATAGCATTATGGATTTTGCTTTCAAATTAGGAAAAATAGTGGGGATTGATGTTTATCATTTTATATTTATATTTATGCAGGGAAACCAATTTTTCATGTAATTTAAATATTATAAAGATAAAAGTTCTTTAATATTCCAAGGCATGATCAAATAATTCTTTCTTACTTATTTAGAAAGACTTGGTTGATATCTCACAATGAAATATACTTAAAGGAAATACAAATATTTGAAAAAATGGAAGACCTATAAAAAGTCTTTTGTAAAACTATGATGATCTATATGCATATATATAACACCATATGTATATGCATATGGTACATGCTATATGTAATAAATATATACTATAAATATATTGTAAATATATATTTATATCACATGATATACAGTATATATCATATATATTTATACTATATATTTGTACTACATATTTACATACAGAACTATACCTAGAACAAAATTGCTGGAAAATAGCCACATGGCTACAAAGTACATGGATACATATTTGAATATATAGACCTAAGCACTTATAAAAGCAATGATGAATCCATTTCTTATTACTTATTTACTCTAATAATGTTTATTGAGTATGCCAGGCACAGTGCTACAATAAAGAATGTCATGATGAGAATGTTAGTTACTATCATCTTGGAACTTAATTTTCTTGTGTTCAAAGAACTTAAAATTCAATAGAGGAAAACAGTTATATAAATGGAGAAGAACAAAAAATTTTGTAGACTTTATGACATAAGAATAAATAAAAGCATGGTGAAGTAGAAGAAGCATAATCCACATATTCAAATATATCATAATCTTATTTTGAGCCACAGCACTCATGTCTGATATTGGATAACTTTTAAACTCTCTGAGGCATATATTCCAAATAGTTGTAATAATAAAACTGATTCAGCAATTGTTAGGAGAACTGGAGGTAATATACTTAAAGTGTCCAGTACAGCATATATGACACATGTAAGATTTCAATAAATTATATACATATATATTGCAGCTATTATTAGTAGTATTTATTATTATTATCCTGTGTTTTTGGTTATTGATTCTACTTCAACAAAAACTTTCAATAAAACATGGTAAGGAGTTGAGAGTGTGCAGGGAAGGAGGAAGTGGTGGATTGTGAATGAACTGGGATGGTACATCTCTTTTAAGTTTCTTTTGAGCAACGAAAAAAATGAGGTAGGAGAGTCAAGTGGTATCTATGGGTACAGTGCAAAACTCCCAAATTTTGTTTGTCCGGGTACTTTTCAAGAATAGCAAGAATAATAGTGTAGTTGACATTTATGAGTGCGGGTGCAAATAATAGGAGACAAGGTCAGAGAAGGAATAAAAGGCCAGATTACTGTAGGATTTTGTAAACTTGTACACCATTTGGCTTTAACTTTGAAATGGAGGAAACTTGGAGGGTTTTGAGTTGACAAGAGGCATGATTAGACTTATTAAAATGATTACTATATCTACTCAAGAACATGCTGAAATGAGTAAGGTGGAGGCAGGGAAGGCTGGTAGTAGGAGGTTAGAATTATATTGTTGTGAATTGGAGTTGGAGAGAAAAGGTTAAGTGCCTGATATATTCTGAAGATAGAGCAAGCATGACTAGCTGATGGATTTTGTGCTATTAGTGAGTTAGTGAAATAATGTAATTGACAATGAACTGACATGAGCAACTACAAGGATGGAATTGCCATCAACTCAGGTGGCTAAGAATGCAAATTAAGTCGGTTTGGTGGGAAACCTTAGGATCCAGTTTTATCCATGTTAAGTCTGAGGTATCTATTAAAAATACAAGTAGCCATGTGAATAGGCAGTTGATAAATTTAAAGTTGTCATATATAAATGGCATTTAGATGATGATATGCAAGTAGATTAAATATTCTGAGTTTCTGTCTCTAAAGGCGTTCAAGTAGAGGGGAGGTGAACAAATGTAATTATAGGTAATATTGTTACCTGCATTGCACCCTGAATTGGGTTGGAACAGATTACCTTTGTGATACCTGAGTATGCTTCTACAGGATATGAGAATGGAAAAAAAAGTTATAAATCAACTCATCATAATCATTACAAAACAATTTTATGAATAAACAGAACCCAAAGGAGTTAAAAGCCTTTCTAATGATCAGCTAACTTGTTGGTATTTTTCTGGGACTCAAACCTAGGACTTTTTGTTTTCTAGTGTGTGCCCTTTCCATCACACCATGAAGCATTATATTATACCACATTATCTTGCATTACAACCTAAGGATAACAATTTGTACCCCATGGGACATTTTGAACTAGTTTCAAATTTTCATTACAGTAATGAAATTTAGCCATTTTCCTCATGATAAGGATAACAAAAATAAGTTGTTATTTAAGACATAAGAAATTTCTACTCTATTTTCGTGTGTTGATGAACAATTTATCAACTTGCATTTTAAAAGTTAAACTAATCATTTGAAATAGAACATGAATTGGGCAGATATAAGTAGGCATTCGATCAGATAATTTCTTGGTTATAAGAGGTAATTACATGTCACTCATGTATCTTTACCTTCTGGTGAGACAGCTATACTAGTTTTGGTTTCAAAAGTTGCCAATTTTAATGAGACTACTAGTTTTCTTTTAAACTTAAACTTGTGAGAAAATATGTTTAAATTATATACGTTGACAAAAAGAAGTACTTGTCTCTAAACACATCTTTCACTTATTATAACCTCTAAAAATCATCACGACAATGGTGATAATTCATGTTGATAGTACATACTCTTGATATGTATAATGCAATGAACATGGTACTTCATCTTTGGGGTCTTATTCCTGAGAAAGAAATCTGAGAAAAAAAATCAAAGAAATCTTAATTGAAGAATATTAGACAAAATAATTGGCAAGCACTCCTCAAAACGGTGAAGATGAAAAACAAGAAAATTTGGAGATACCATCACAGCCAAGAGGAGCCTATGGATACATGAAAACTAAGTGTAAGATGGTATTCTGTGATTCCTGAAGGTGAAAAAGGGCATTAGGTAAAAACTGAGATGATCTGAATAAAATAAGGACTTCATGTATCAACATTCATTCATGTACTGTGGTAAATGTACCACTCTGATGTAAGAAGTTGATAATAGTGAAAAGTGGGTGTTGATACGTGGGAAATCTCAGCACTATCTGCTCAATTTTTTTGTAAATCTAAAACTGTTCTAAAATAAAATTTTATTTAATAAAAGACAATATATGAAAAACACATTATTGTTCAAAACCTATCATAATTTACCTTAAATATTTTGCCTGTGTTTACTGTGTTCAAGCCTCTATGATAGGTCTTCAGGATGTACAATGATAATAAAAAGCAGCCTTTCACAAGAATATATACAGATGGGAAATGGGCACATGAAGATATGTGCAACATCATTGGTCATTAGGGAAATGTAAATGAAAACCACAATGAGATATTACTACATCCTTACTAAAATGGCTAAGATCATAGGATCTCTATCTATTATAACCACACCCTGGAAACAACACAAATGCCCACCAACAGGTGAATGGATAAATATATTGCATTATAGCCATACAATGAAATACTCTTCAGCAACAAAATACATAGAACATGTCTGAATCTCAATACAAATATGTTATGTGAAAGAAGCCAGACAAAAAGAGTGTGTACTATATGATTCCATTTTTATAAAATTCTAGAAAGTGCAAACTAATCTATAGTGACAGAGCAAACCAAGGGTTGCTTAGGAATGAGGTTGGTGTTTAGGAATGAGAGGGAGGGATTATAAAGAATCACAAGAAAAAATTTTGGAATGGTGGATATATCCATGATCTTGATTGTGGTGATGGTCTCATGGGTATATGCACATTTATGTATGTCAAACCTATCAATTTGTACACTTGTAATATGCACAGTTATTGTATGTCAATTATACCTCAATAAAGCTGTTTTTAAAAACTGTGCTTTGAAGGCCCAGTATGCTAAAGTAAGATAAAAAATAAATGTAAAAAGCAACTTGCCCTTATGAACCTTATATACTATTAAAATCTGGTGATTGCAGTAATATTTCTTTGTAGTTGTACATATTATTACACATTTTTAAATTAGGATTCTGTTTCTCAATTTTAGTCACTTCCTCAAGGTCACATAGCTAGAATGTGGCATAGGCAGTACTACAACCCACACACACTGACTCTCAGAACAAAGTTTGTTCTATTAAAGCCAGTGATCCGAGTCCAAGAGTGACTGCATAGCAATTGCCTCTCTCAATATAGACATGAATACAACATTGAAAAGAATGTACAGAAAATGTTGGCTGATAAATACCTATGTGAGGATGACCATAGTACATCATCGTCTATAAAACCCTGAACGTTCACCCAAATAGCTCTGTCTACATTTTCTATTTCATATGACCAAGAAAAACCCAATTTAAATATTATATGTTTACAAAGAACAGTGATTTCTTTAAAACATGACAATATCATTACCCTCATCTCCAATGTCCCAAACTAGATGCATGAGTTCGGAGTTACACCTTCATTTACTACCAAGTAAGTATGTAAAAAATATTTGGAAAATAAAAAGGAAACCTAGAAGAGCTTCATGTACTATTTCCATATGGAAGTTTTATCCTTCCTATCAGCTCCTTAGGGTCATTACAATATGATACATATTTTCCTTAAATTAAATCTTCAGAGACCATTTCTTTATCTTTGTGATGGATGGTTTCCTTCAAAGTTGACAATAGTCTAGAGGGAAATATAACTTCAAACTCTGGTTTTATTATTCTTAGATTTTTAATCAGGTTAGCACAAATCCCAATAGCATTGAATATTAAGTTTTCTTTCACTAACACTCAATAAATCATATAATTATTCAATAAATTATAAGGATTTTTTTGCATTTTTAAATGTATATTTTATTTCTACATCAACATTTTTAACATCTTTATTGGAGTATAATTGATTTACAATGGTATGTTAGTTTCTGCTGTACGTATACATATATCCCCATATCTCCTCCATCTTGTGTCTCCCTCCCACCCTCCCTATCCCACTTCTCTAGGTGGACACAGAGAACCGAGCTGATCTCCCTGTGCTATGCGGCTGCTTGCCACTAGCTATCTATTTTACATTTGGTAGTGTATATATGTCCATGCCACTATCTCACTTCGTCCCAGCTTACCCTTCCCCCTCCCCGTGTCCTCAAGTCCATTCTCTACATCTGTGTCTTTATTCCTGTTCTGCCCCTAGGTTCAGAACTTTTTTTTTTAGATTCCATATATATGTGTTAGCATATGGTATTTGTTTTTCTCTTTCTGACTTGCTTCACTCTGTATGACAGTCTCTAAGTCCATCCACCTCACTACAAACAACTCAATTTTGTTTCTTTTTATGGTTGAGTAATATTCCATTGTATATATGTGCCACATCTTCTTTATCCATTCATCTGTCGATGGACACTTAGGTTGCTTCCATGTCCTGGCTATTGTAAATAGAGCTGCAATGAACATTGTGGTACATGACTCTTTTGGAATTATGGTTTTCTCAGGGTATATGCCAGTAGTGGGATTGCTGGGTCATATGGTGGTTCTATTTTTAGTTTTTTAAGGGACCTCCATACTGTTCTCCATAGTGGCTGTATCAATTTACATTCCCACCAACAGTGCAAGAGGGTTCCCTTTTCTCCACACCTTCTCCAGCGTTTATTGTCTGTAGTCCTTTTGATGATGACCATTCTGACCGGTGTGAGGTGATACCTCATTGTACTTTTGATTTGCCTTTCTCTGATGATTAGTGATGTTGAGCATACTTTCATGTGTTTGTTGGCAATCTGTATATCTTCTTTGGAGAAATGTCTATTTAGGTCTTCTGCCCATTTTTGGATTGGGTTGTTTGTTTTTTTGATATTGAGTTGCATGAGCTGCTTGTATATTTTGGAGATTAAACCTTTGTCAGTTGCTTCATTTGCAAATATTTTCTCCCATTCTGAGGGTTGTCTTTTCGTCTTGTAAAATATAAGGATGTTTTTAAAGGAGGTATAGCTGACATATTCAGTCTGTTATGTTTACTATTTCTTGGCTTATAAAACAGAAATGTTTGTGTTGATGTTAATTGAATCCATTTTTCTACTAGGCATGGCAATTCTAAAAATTTTGACATAAAGTTTTCACCTTTTCCATAGTTAAAATTTGCATGAAAAGTCAAATTTTTCTGCAATTCATAGTCCATATTTAGAAAGAAGAGAGCTTAAAAACATCCCATACAGTTAAATTCTGTAAACATTTCCATGTAAATATTTTATATTTTATCACTTAACTATGGTGTTATGGTGTACATTTTCTGCTCAATAAATTCATGCTTAAGCAATAAATGTTACACTTAAAGTGATTATTTTGAAATACAAATCTATATTTTATATATCATATTATGGTATATCTGGTCTTGATAATTTTAAAATACTTTAATAAAAACTCATATTATCTTGAAGGATTAAAGAGAAGTTTAGAAATCTCTTGACAATATCAGTTACTTCTACAGGGTCACATAGCTAAAATGTGGCATAGGCAGTACTAAAATCCGTGTATTCTTTATGATTATAATTTGTTAAGAAACGTAAAGAAATAAAATAATGTTTAGAGAACTAGATCATCATGTTCATTTTTATTTTACTAAAATAGTGTATATCTTCAAATTATGGATGTGGAAATAAAATCCTCCAGAAATATAAGTTAGAATTTAGTTGTGACTGAAATGTTTCCCTTAAATAACCTTAACATATGTTGCTACTACAATGATTGAGATATACATAATATTCTAAAGGAAATGATCCACACGAAATAATACCATATCATATGAACAGGAAAAAAAAGTAAGACATTCCCTAAGTTGTGCAATTGCAAATGTAAGTAGCATTGTTTTCCTAGAAGTTCATAATTTAAGCTCATTTAACCTCTATATAACGAATCCCTTGACCCTCTGGATTATTTGTTTTAATTTAACTATGGTATTTATCTAGTATCATTGATTTATATCTTTTAAACTAAATATTTGTTTTTTATTCCAAGATTTATATGTGATTTTAGGTATGATATGAACATCTTCCTACACAAGATATGTCCCCTCTTTTTACCAATACTGATGCTTTGCCCCTAAGTAGCACAATAACACCTCACTTTATCCCTTAATATGAAGAATATTATCAGATTCATATTGAAGAGTAATTTTTAATAAATAGCTTAGAGTGGGGTCTTTGTATAGTGATACCCAAAGAGAGAGAGGCAAATGAAGAAGGAAAATGGTGAAGAACAGGAAGTCTGAGGGTACAGGAATTATGCTTTCTGTCTCCTGATTTGTATCAGATTCAGAGTGACCATGCACTCAGAAGATCATTTGAGTATGTGACTTTCTTTGACATTTTTTCAGAAACAGTCCTAACCCAAGTATAGCAATCCAACATTCATAGTGATAAGTCAATTTTCTTGTCAAGGGAAGGGGATCCAGGACATTATCACACTCTGAAAGGAAACGCAAAAAGAGTAAATTAATATTTTTCTTGATAGCACAACAAGACATGTTCTCTGTATTTATGTGTATTTGTACAAGCTGTGCATTACACAGATCCAAGGGTGCCATTCATGGACTCCTGCAGTTTATAATATATGAGGTGATATATAGGGGCTCTGTTCAAAGTACACATTAAGTAAGCAGGTAGATGTATTACTCCACACAGATTTAGAGCCAGCCAATTATTTTCTTCTTCTTGTATCATCAAAAATGTTCTGAGTTGTTGCTTTGTTTTTGTTTTACTTAAATATGGGCACTAGGCTAGACCAAGCCACTTTGATGCTTGGCACCTACTGTATTGAAAAAGGAATCTGGCCCTCCTTCTTTCTTCTTGCACCCTCAAAGTTGGGAAAAGATGGAGGGAAGGACAAAATGAAAGAGGCATAGGATATTCCTTGCAGATGTAGAACTGAGATCCTACTTTCTTGTACTTGTTGGTCTCTCTTGGCTTCTAGAGGAGGCCCTAAGGTCCCTTCCACATGTCCTCCTCAAATTCTCCCACAGAAAAGAAGCTCTCTTGCTTCAATTCCCTCTCAGACTTTATTTCTGATTTGTCTTTCTGCCACCAGTCAGAGAAAACTCTCTCCTTTTAAAAGACTCCTATGATTAGGTTTGGCCCACCTATATAATCTACTGATGTAAAGGTCAACTGAGTCATATCATGTAACCTAATTGAGAAACTACAGTGAGAAATTTGGGGCCATTTTAGAATCTTAGAAATGTAGAAATCTGCCTACTGAAGTGTGGGAGATCGACATTAGAAAAATAAATAGCCTTTAACTATTTGAATTGTTTTCTATAAGACATAGGTTAGAGAAGCACATAGTGTTTAAAATATGTATGGTAGACTTGACCTTACCTGGATAAGTGGAATTAAGTAAAGTGGTGGAATTATCTGAAGTATGGAACCCTGATAAAGGACTCTAAATTAATAGTAAGGAAAAGCTGGATTTAGGTGAACTGGCAAAGATGGTGGTTAAACAATATGAACAGGCCACATGAACATGTGGTAGCGGGAAAGCATAAAAAATTGCAATTAAGAAGCACTTAACGCAGACCTACTAGAGAATGGACTTGAGGATATGGGGAGGGGGAAGTGTAAGCTGGGACAGAGTGAGAGAGTGGCACTGACATATATACACTACCAAATGTAAAATAGCTAGCTAGTGGGAAGCAGCTGCATTGCACAGGGAGATGAGCTCGGTGCTTTGTGACCACCTAGAGGGGTGGGATAGGGAGGGGAGGGAGGGAGGGAGACACAAGAGGGAAGAGATATGGGGATATATGTATAAGTATAACTGATTCACTTTGTTATAAAGCAGAAACTAACACACCATTGTAAAGCAATTATACTCCAATAAAGATGTTAAAAAAAAAAAAGTTGTAAAGTAGGAAAAACTGTTACCAAAGTATTATTAGCTCTGCTTCAAATCAGATTTATAGTATGTATTTTAACAAAACAAAGATTTATAGTCAGTCATAAAATATTTTTATCACAATAATTTTTCAGTTATTATTGTTACATCGTTTTGGACTCATGCTATGTCTTTCTTCTACCCAATGCTCAAAACCCTCTCATCTTCCCCCTGCATTATCCTTTGGAAAGATGAGTAAGACGAAGCAGAGTTAAAATAAATTTATCATCGTGTATTTGGGAAACTGGTAGATGTCTTATATATTGAGGTAAAACTAATTATAGCAAAGAAGGGCTTCAGAGACTATCACATGATGTGTTGGGATAGGGAGGGTGGGAGGGAAGGAGATGCAAGAGGGAAGAGATATGGGG
Organism: Eschrichtius robustus; assembly: GCF_028021215.1. Taxonomy (NCBI): domain Eukaryota; kingdom Metazoa; phylum Chordata; class Mammalia; order Artiodactyla; family Eschrichtiidae; genus Eschrichtius; species Eschrichtius robustus. The sequence continues at coordinate 59,056,194 of NC_090841.1, read as the reverse complement.
ACATATGTATATATATAACTGATTCACTTTGTTTTAAAGCAGAAACTAACACACCATTGTAAAGCAATTATACTCCAATAAAGATGTTAAAAAAATAGTTATTACCTCCATGTAAATTGTTTTATGTTAAATATTAAAATTTTTATTAGAAAAAAAAAAGAAGGAGTTAAACAATATAACTAAAGTATAAAAGATGGAATTGCCTAGAGCTACGATGGTGAGATTGGTGAGGGCTGGAACATTCTGGACTTTGGTTAGTATTTATCCTAAAGCAGTAGATATTGAAGTAGGGATATTAAAAGATCAGCTTTTCTAATCATGTCAGCTTAACAGTTCAAGTCAAAATTTTACCAAGAAATTTTCCAAATTCATAAAAATGTCCATGTGTAAATATAAAAAAAGTTTTTCAGGAATAGAATAGAAAATAGAACAAAGTACTTTTTAGTCATGAGTGTGATAATCTGACAGTTTTTTCCCTCCATTTTCCTATTTCTTCCCTAGAAATAGTATATAACACAACCCTATTAAGAGGTATAATTATCTTTTATGTGTAGAAAAAAATCAAAAGAAATATAATCTTAAAATCCAAGTTAATATAGAGTGTTTTAGGTTAGCTTATTAAAAAATCTCTGAAAAAAGTACTGGAACCACGGAGGATTTTAGACAATGTTTATATTTTTAAATAAATACTGTTCTTGAAAGAAAGGCATCTAAATCACTGGTCAGGTAAATCATACTATTTATATTCTTCCATCAACTATTATTATCATCACAGCTTTAGTTCAAGTTAGGTTTGTACTAACTAGAGAAAAGTTTTAAGTCATAGTTAAATACTTTAGTGTCCCTTACCTAGCTGAGCATAACAAATAGACATTGTTTTGAAAGTTTACGTTTCCTATGAACATGATTTATGTTATCAAGCACAGAAATCACAAACACTGTGACTTCCACCTTGACAGAACATTAATCAAGAGATAAAACTATATTAAAGCAAAGTTCCAGTTGGGCAGGAAAGTAACAGTATATGCTATTTTCCATCACACAATCATTTTATGATCCATTTTTACATTAAAACAATGGAATATAGGAGAGGTACTGCTCTCAAATCACAAAGTAAAAAGCAGGTTTAAAAGGAAGATAAATTAGTTATAAAATATGTTAAGTCACCTAGGCTCTTCCCAGAATCACATTATAGAATTAAGCCTAATGCTAGTAGCTTCCATCACATAACTAAATAATTTTATGTAGGACAAAGAGTGATGATCGTCATCTTCTTTCATTTTAAAAGATAATATATATTTGTTTAAAACAATCAAACTTTACTGATAGGTTACTCTGAAACTTTTGTTATTACTTCTAAAATAGATATCATGTTGTAACAATGCATTGGTATTTTAATGTGGTGTCTTATAATCCTTTATAAAAATAATACCCAAATAAGAAACATACATGCCATAGACTGAATGTTTGTGTCCCCCCAAAATTCATATATTGATATCCGTATGTCCAATGTGATGATATTAGGAGGTGGGGGCTTTGGGGGTGATTAGGTCATGAGGTGGAGCCCTCGTGAACAGATTAGCGTCCTTATAAGAGACCCCAGAGACCTTCCTCAACGCTTCTGATGTGTGAGGACACAGTGAAAAGACGGCCAGCTGTCTATGAACCTGGAGGAGGCCATCACCAGACACCAAATCTGCCAGTGACTTGATATTAGACTTCTCAGTTTCCAGAACTGTAAGAGATACATTCCTGTTGTTTATAAGCCACCCAGTCTATGCTAATTCTGTTATCAAAGCCTGAATGGACAAAGACAATACAGTTTTTTCTGAATAATATTAGAATAAGTATCAGAGAATAGTTTAAAGATCAAATATTCGGCTAACTCAAGTCTCCTGGTTTGTGCCAAATAAAGGGAGTGGGGGTGAAGTACAGCATGGTAGCTTAGAAAAACCACATAACTTAGACTTCTGTTAGAGATCATCTTGGCAAATAACTATTTTTGTAAATTTATTGGAGAGAATTTTAATGGTAAGGTATTCCTAGTGTCAATCCCTTCTAGAAATGGTGGTCTCCTCCCACCCTCCCATATATCTGTATGTCTACACAGCGTTAATGCAGATCCCACTTTCTTACATGACTCCTCTTTTCTGGCTACAGTGTTGGTATATGAATAAGTCACTGGCACTAACACAGTCACTTAGAACAGTCCCTCAGCATTCTCAAACTGGAATTGAGGAAAAGTTCTGAGATATGAAACTTCTAAGATGACAATAGTTTCGACTCCCTCTGTTCTCAGAAAGAAAACTAAACTAACATGCTGAAACAAATGAGAAGCAAAGGAAGGAGAGAAAGAGCAGAAGGGAAAGTGGGCACTAGCTGTATTCAAGTCTTTACTTACAATTGACCCTGAAGCCCAACTTCTTTTGTTGTTTTTTAAGATTGTTTGTACCACGATTTATTCAGTATCCCAATATTCTTTCAATAAATTTCTCTTTTGTTTTTGCTTGTTAATTTGGAACCAAAATAATCCTAATTTTGGCAGGTTTTCTCTCTTAGCCTCAAAAATACCATATATGTGTGTGTACCTGTTTGTGTTTCTGTGTGTCTCTTTGTGTGTTATTTGTTTTATGTCCATAACCCACATATTCTTCCAGTCCTGCAACTTTGTCATTACTTGCAGGATATTCTTTCATCCATTTATCAATAAATGTTTATTGAAAAACCTACTGACTCTAAGCAAAGAAAGAAGGTAATTTCAGATGGTGTTAAGTGTTAAAAAGAACATACACAGAAACCTGATAGAAAGTTACATAGTCATTGAGGATGAGGAAAATCTTTAGATAGGAGGGATATTAAGTCCTCTCTGAGAAGGTGACATTCGAGCTGGGACATGAAGATCAGGAAAAAGAACAATGCAGGAAAAGAACAGAGCTGGTACAAAAACTCCATTTTCAGAAGAGATCTGGTAAGTTATTTGATGAATTGGATATTCATCAAATCAAGACCCTAGTGACTGAGTGTGGAGAACAAGGGTAAACAGAAGTAGAAAATGAGGTTGGGGAAGCTTTTACCAATGGGAAGTCATTGCAGGGGTTTTAACTGCATTGTGACTTGGTGTGGTTTATATTTTCCAAGTACTACACTGATTACTCTATGGAGGTCAGATTTGTAATAGGTTATGAGTAGAATGAGGGAAATCATTGCGGAAGCTATTGCAGTAGTCTTGATGAGACGTAAGGGTGATTTGGAGTAGATTGATATCAAGAAGAATAGACATCGGTGGATTTGGGGTATATTGACAATAAGAAGGGGCTTGCTATAAATTAAGCTGAACTTGAGTTGAATATGGGGAGGAGCATAAAAGAAATAGATTATTTAACTATAAGTTAACATATTTTTTTGCCACGAGTAGATGTTGTTTTAATTTCCTGGGAAGAAGGGGTGATCAAAATCTGACGGACATCAGTCTCATCAGGTTATGGCCCCACCCTCATGACCTCATTTAACCTTCACTGACTCCTTAAAAATCCCTTTTCCAGAGTCACACTGAGGGTTAGGGCTTCAACATATGAATGTGAAGCGACAGAATTCAATCCATAACAGTGAAGTGCCAAAAATAAAATAAATGGAAAGTCCTAAAAAATTCCAAATCACTATGGTAGTTTGATCATTTTGTTCACCAGATACTTATGTTAAATGAATAGGCAGAATAATAGCCTAGAAAAAAGTTAATAAGACTAAGAAAACATGAGCAAAATCACACAAATAAATAAGGAATCCAAGAAGCCCCTGGACTTATAATGCCTTTTTTTCCCTTTATACAGCATTTCCAACAATGATTTAGAAACAGAATTTCTGTTTAAATTATGAACACTGAATGGAATGTGTTTTGTAGAACTCAGTTTGGGAGACTGGGTATAAGAAAAATGTCATGTGGATACAGACAATATATATTCTGTATATATAGTAAATAGTATGCATACTTTATATCTGTACTTCAAAAGTGTTTTCTTTCTACTTTCAGTTATAAACTATGTTTACTCAAGAGTTTCTGGGCTTCACTGATGCAACAAAATATATTTCTATTTTTATTAGCTGTATCAATCAGCTATTGTTGCAATAATGTTATATAGAAAGAAACTCCCAGATCTCAGTGATTTACGTTAGAAATTATTTTTCTAGCTCACACTTCTGAGAAGTTGGCTGAGGGGTTTTTCTTCAGGTTTGTCAGTTTTGAAGGACATTGGCAGAAATGAAGATTCATCAAATCAAGAATCAGTTGAGAACCTTACCACCTTTAACTAGGACCTCAATTCATAGCAGTTGTGCACATCTGAGACCCCTTGTGTTTCTACTCACAGAGGAGTCCTAATGTTCCATACACAGAATGGAGCTATGGTAATTAGTTGAATCCCTTAAGCATTGTGTTTATTTTGTTTTCCTAAGAATACAATCCATTTTGTGATTTTTGTTTAACCTGATTTATATTATATTTGGTGAAATTGTTTTCTAGCATCAAACCTCTACATCTACTATACTGTCTGCTTGTCTAATAACAGAAATATTTTTTGACTATAAGAGAAAAATTGACGGTGAAAGGACTGATAAAGTCAGTCATTGATCTGGTTCCAAGGACAGATAAGTTCAGGAGTTTTCTTCTCAGAATGACATTTTTAAGACAAATTTTGTCCAGGATTCCCATTTTAAAAACTTTCTTAGGACTTTTTCCTACATCTCGTTTTTGGGTCCATGAGAACTACTTTACTTTCATTTTTTCCCGACACTGATTGGTAACTGGGTTTTGACTAAGCTCTGGAGGGGTGAAATATATCATGTGTCATCCATAAGATACAATGTAGCTCTCTTGGAATCTTTTAAATGGAAAATTGTTCTTACACTGGGCAAACTGCCTATTTTCTTTGTTTTCTCACTTTAACACTAACTCCTGAGCATATCTGCCTAACTGGGAAAATTTTACCAAGGATGACTTAAAATTGCAGATTACATACAATTGAGGAAAGAATTAGGAAACTAGAAGATAAATCTTAGGAATTATCTAAAATTAACACATATTATATATACATACATATATATGTGAGAAATTAAGACACGGGAACCAAAAAATGAGAGCATGCAGCACACATTTACTACTTTCAGAGGTAGAAAATAAATATTACTTGTCAGGTGCAAGATTCAGAAAGTTACACACAGAGCTTCATGTTCTAATATGACTCCACGCTTTCCCTGCTATACCATTGCTACTGGAGAATAGAAAGGATCTCTCTGTGATTACACAGAGCTCTATGTCATCCCAGTGATCTGTGTTCCCTTGTTATGACCTCACCTTCTCTATCCCAGCCTAGAATTTCAGGAGGGACACACAACTCTTCACATCACACAGACATAATACCACTGAAAGCATATTATAAAGCAGGCCTTCAGAGCTCCATGCCTTCCTAGACTTAATCAAGCATGGGAGGTGGGAGGTGGTTAAAATCGGTGAAAGGGGTCAAAAGATATAAACTTCCAGTTATAAAATAAATAAGTCATGAGGACATAATGTGAAGTATGGTGACTATGGTTAATAATACTGTATTGCATATTTGAAAGTTGCTAAGAGAGTAGTTATTAAAAATTCTTATCACAAGAAAAAAATGTAACTATGTATGGTAATGTTAACTAGAATTATTGTGATCATTTTACAAATATCAAATCATTATACTGTACACCTGAAAGTAATATAATGTTCTATGCCAATTATACCTAAACTTAAAAAAATGATGTCATATATAGATAAGTACATAAGAAGTTATCCCATGAAGAATGCATAATTAAATGTCTGTCTACCTTCTCTTAAAGAGCCATTATAGGAATTACATTATCCATCACATAGTAAAAAAACAGATATTATGAAAAACAAAATGCTTGGAAAACAAACTGAAAAGGCTCAGTATGTATGTGCTATTTATTTTCTTTTGGATCCTCTTAGTACACATATGTGGGTAAAGGCAAAATAAGCAGTAATTCTTTTTCTTCTTCACAATTTTATTTTCCAACTTGCGGTAGAATAATGGCCAAAATCAGCTGAAGTATGTTTATTATTCCAAAGAGACTCCAGACAAGGTCCAAACTACCTCAACGTTTTATATCAAGAAGAAAATAGAGTGAAGATGACAATTTGCACATCAGTAAGCCCAGAGGTTAAGAATTTAAGTATTACTTCTAGCAGATGTCAAAGACAGTTCATAATTATTCAGTTATACTTTGTACCTTTGGTCCTCGAATAAAGTTAGCATATAAATGAAGCAAAAAATGATTCTTAGAAGATGGAGAATATTCAAGATTTAAAATGTAAACTTAAGTCACATTTTAATATCCACTTTATTAACAAATGATAGGAAGAATTTTATAAGTTATGAGTAACACCTACCTTAACTGGTATGAAAAGTTATTTCCAACTTTTTACAAAAAGATGAAAATGATGCTTCACATGAATTATAAATTGAGGGGAAAAGTCCTAGGAATAGGGAAAGATTGTCCAAGAGAATCTTCATGTGAAGAGGATCGTGGGGTTTCCAGGAGAAAGTAGAAAAAGAGTTATGTAAGTTAAGATTATAGGAGAAGGAGGTCTGGCACCATTTAGAGAAACGGGTGGGTTTTTTTCCTTGCATTCAGTGAAAATTGCTCATGAAAACCCTATTTGCTCTCTGCTGGTTCTTTTAAAGTTTCTCTTGGCTGAAAAAAATCTCCTGGTGTGATGGTTAATTTTGCATGTTAAATTGACTAGGCTAAGGGATTCCCAGATAGCTGGCTTAACATTATTTCTGGGTGTGTCTCTGAGGGTGTTTCTGGAAGAGATTAGCACTTGAATCAATAGACTGAGTGAAGAGATCAGTTCTCACCAATGTGGGTGGGGATCATTCAATCCACTGAGGCCCCCAACAGAACAAAATTATAGATGAAAGGCAGATTCTCTCTCTCTCTCTCTCTCCCCTTTAGTTGGGACATCCATATTCTCCCGCCCTCGGCAATCAGAGATTCTTGTTCTTGGGCCCTCAGACTCAGACTGAATTGCACCACTGGCTTTCCTGGTTCTCTAGCCTGTAGACAGTATATCATGGGACTTCTTAGCCTCCATAATCACGTGAACCAAATTTCAGAATAAATCTCCTTTTATCTATCTATCTATCTATCCTATTGATTCTTTTTCTCTGGAGAACCCTGACTAAAACATTTAGCAAAAAAAAAAAAAAAAAAAAAAAAAATCAGTGATATATTCATCCCATTTAATTTACCCAAAAATTATGTGTATATATTATATATATACTTGTGTATATATATATATATATATATACTCACATAGGATAGAGTCACAAGTGATCACACAAACACATTTCCTGAAGTATCCACCTTCTCAATATCACATATCTAAGTTCCCACAGTAGAAGATACAAAGATGAAAAGTTTAATTAGGTCAATGTGATAACTGAAAATCACAATACCCCATTAAGTGTATCTCCAGTTCTTTTTATTTAACAAAGATTTCCTATTATGATTCAGGAACTACTTTAGACACTGGGTTACATGAGTTAAAAAAAAATACTGAAAAAGTTTTTCCTATACGGATCTTACTTTTTAATGAACAAAATCTTCTCAAATAAAATCTGTTTTCATCGCATATAATTACTGTGTTGTAATTAATAGCAGGAAATGTTTTGCCATTTTTGAAATTGGAGAACTTAGTTTTTTAAGCAGTAGAAAATAAGTATCTAAAAAGTTTCCTGGTTTACATAACTTAAAACTACACCTATTTGTTTCTTTTTCTCCCATTAATCCAGAGTTTTCAAAGATAATGTTGTAGTAAACCTGTCCAGGGATAGAATCTCAAGGAAGATGAAACAATGAAAACTATTTTTTATTTTAGCTCCTACTAGCAGAATTTTTTTTATTTTATTTTTTGAGGTAATTGGCTTATAACTTTATATGTTTCATGCATACGTTATATTTTTACTTCTGTATACATTACAACATGCTCACCACCAAAAATTTAGTTTCAATCCATCTCCATATAGTTGATCCTCTCTGCTTATTTCAACCTCTTCCTACCCTTTCCACTCAGGTAACCACTACTCTGTTCTCTGTATCTACATGTTTGTTTTTGTTTGATTTGGTTTGTTAGTTTATTTTGTTTGTAGAATTTCTGAAACACAAGCTTACTTGATTCATTCCCATTCCTTGAAAGCATCTCACATAGCAGGCATACTCTATTTTACCCATTCATACCACTAGCCTGCTGTTGGAGGGAATACAGAGCTTTTCCCCACATAATGGAGAATCTGCTGGTTGATACTTCAGAGAATAAAGTCTCACAATGGGACTAGTTTTTTCCTATTTCTCTGCTGGGCTCCAGGCAGGATCTGAAAGAGACAGGCAGAGCCATAATCCATATGAATCCATATGAATGGATTTCTCCTGCACATTCTTCAGTACTTGCACCCCTCTGCTACTTACTCTTCCCTGCAAACACAGAGTGCATTTCCTTGTTGGGGTTTTATTTCACAAGCTCAACTGAGTGAGACTAATCTATCAAAAGTCTTGGGCATGGGAGGTTGAGTTCCTCTTCTCTATCTTCTACCACCTGTTTGAGCTGGGTCAGTAAATCTGCTCTGCAGCTCTAATTCTCCCTCAGGTGTCCTAGTCCAAGGAAAAAACCTAGGGTATAGGCAGTTAGAAGAAAACAGCACACACACAAAAAAAGGTGTTCTCCAATCTAACTTTATTTGTAATAAAAGGTGCTGCAAATCTGCTTTGGGGGTTTTATTTCCTAATTGCTTCAAAACCAAGGCAGGAAAGAGCAGTGCTCTTAATCAGCTTTTTAAACTCACAACTTCTGGAAGGTGTAGCAGGAAAGAACACATGGATAAGTTTTTAGTGAAGCCAGAGTACGTGGGTTCTTTGGCCTTGAGGATTTTCTTTGATTTTGTTAAAGTCTCTTGTAAAATAGCCTCTGAGTACATCTAAAGATAACTTGGTGGATTTATTAGTTTTACACTTTATGCTCCGTTTGTCACACTAATCTCTAAACCATTAGAGGATATTTGGCCTTGGGTCTAAAGCATAGAGGGCATAGGAGGCCCAAGTAGATCTTATAAAGAAATCAATGTGGCTTATCTTTTTCCCATTTCCTCTGACAGCATACTTCCCCAGCATGTGCTAAATATATTTATAATTCTTGGGAAAGCAGAGAACAATTACTTTCACAGATATGTAATGGATATTATAAATTTTAAAAATATATTAAAAATGGATATCCCTACCATGGAACTATGACTAACACTTAGAGAAAAATAATGAAAAAAATGATACACTATATTATATACATATTCATATAGATTTATAGATATATATAATGCATACTCTGATAAAAATATGGCAATATAAGAGTTTTAAGAAAAACTTGTGCCTGGAATGTCTCAATCTTCCAGAAGGAGTGCAGACATTTTAGGCACCAGATGCTATTATTTTGCTGAGCATAAGATGGTAGTTTAAATAATAGTCTTAGCTCTACAAGTGACAGAAGATGAATGATAGTTAAATGATGATTTGGAGAAGTACCTGGTGATGCAGGAGAAGCAGGATTACCTCAAAGAATCTGAAGCTTGCATGAGCCAAACTAGATAATTATAGAAATGGAGCGAGAGAAAATTAAAATATGTCCAAATTGACTGCTGTTAAAGATTTTTTTAAAAAGAGGTTTTGTGGGTTATTAGCTCTAGAAAAGAACCAGTAGCCAATGGAAACACTAGGGAAAGAAATGGAGAGATCTAAGGAAGCAGAACTCAACAACTCAGTTTCAGAGGGAACTGGGATCCAGGAAACCATAGAGAAAGTTCCTCTCAAAATGAGATGGATTCCAAAGTAAAAGTCACTAGGCAAGCCATTCTTAAAAACTGGGAAAACTAAAGCAAATGGTTACATAAGATGTGCATAGATATGAAAGGGATGGGAATATGATCAGCCATAAATACTCAAGACTTCACTGAGTGATCTCAAAGGTAACTATGTTACTGTAGACAGAGATGCAGGTATTGAGGAAATATGTTTCTGAAGTTTGGGAAATTAGGAAACTAGAGGAAGACACAAGCAGAATGACTCAAGCCATAGGAGAAATAGGAGGGCCACAGTAGGTATAATCCAAGATTATAGACAATGAACTGAAGAAACAAAAACTCAATGAAATTAGACTATTCTAAGTGGGAAATTAGTTGGGAATTCTAAGCAGTGGTTACTCCTGAATGACCCAGAATCTAAGAAGTTATATTTCTTACAATCATCTAAACTACACATTTATTTGGAGAACTTGATAGACAAATGTATTAATCCATAAACAAAGACAAAAAGAGAACAACTTGATGCCCAAGATTTTGAGAAACAGACATATAGAACAGAGGGAAGAAGAAGAGGAGGAGGAGGAGGAGGAGGGGAAGGAGGGGGAGGAGGAGGAGGAGGAGGAAGAAGAAGAGGAGGAAGAAGAGGAAGAAGAAGAAGAAGAAGATGAAGGAGAAGAAGAAGAAGAAGAGGAGGAGGAAGAAGAAGAAGGAGAAGAGGGAGATAAAACCTTGTGTACATTCATAGAGAGAATAAGGTTGATGAAATTTTAGAGGCCTCAGGAAATGGAAGTCAACTGATGACGCCTTAATGAGATAAAGCACTTGTTTGAAGAACATATGACTGGCATTGTCCAAGTTATAAAGTTATGAAATTTTCCAACCTATTGTCTGCTATCAATGTAACATAAATGAATCTAATAAGAGATTAGAGGCTATAAAACTGGTTAAGAAAAATGAGAATAACAAGAAAAGGAAGTTCAGGGTCTCTTCATTGTGGTAATATTAGTTATCTGCATGGTAGGAGGGGATCTAATTCAGCACATTTGATCAGGATTTACTTCAGGGGTATATTTGGGAGGAAATTTTGCAGTACTAGATGAAGCAAATGAGTTTTGGCTAGTATGTCTTCCAAGAGTGTTTGATTACAGAAATTAACTCATGGGCAAAATTCCCAATGTGTGCAGCTTACTTTAATGCTTGTGTTTTGACTAATCTATTCTCCTGTGAGGTGGACATAAGCAAGATATCATCAATATCCTGGACTATTTTATCACTTGGTTTATCCTTCCTAAGCAAATAGCCATTAAAATAGCAGAAATGAAACTTGTGGCCATTTACAAAAGGAGTTCTGGGACATTAGTATTAAGGACCAAACAGAAGTAAACATGAATTCTTACCATGTCTAGAATTTGTGAATGTTCAGGGTGTTGGGATGCAAGCTTTGGAAACTTTATTCACACAAATAGATACTAAGACAATTAGGGAGTAAAGAAGATGTTCTTGAATCAATTTCATTTATCAAATTTATTTACGCATTCTTCTAACCCATTTCAGAGCTTTTGAGGAAAATCTTCCCTAGCAATTCTTTACTAGCAGTCCCAGGTCAAAGCTCAAAGGAGTTATTCATTAATGTGGGAGCAGGACTGCCCTCATGAATGGCCATTCTTCAACTGTGAGGCAGACAGCCACACTCATAATTGACTGTAGGTTTAAAGGCTCAGTTCAGGGAGATAAAAGAAATACTAGGAGTATGTTTTTCCCAGTGCTCATTTACAAACAAAGAGGGATTTGCTTTAAATTCCTGGCATGTTGTCTAAACTTTTTACTCCCCCTCAAATTCTCTGATTAGTAAATGCATATAATCCATTTCCTTTATCAGTTGGAAGGAGCTTATCTTTTAAAAATCATGAATGTGAGGACTCGTCTCTTCTTCTCCACTGAACCAAAAAGAGGTAAGGGCATCTACTCTACAGAAACAGAATTTTCCTGGATTTTCTCTTCCAGATCTTAATTGAAGGGGGATAGGAGTTAGTCTATGATAACTATGTTCTAGTCTATGTTTTATGTTCCATTAACTGATTCCATGCTTTTATTTCTCAGTTGACTAAGAATCCAAATGAGGAAGAGCTATGGTATTAATTGAGTCCTTAAAATCCTAATGACAGAATATTTCATACTCTTGAACAAGGAAATGGCATCTCCATGTCAATATATAAGCCATCTAAAATAAATATCTGTAAAACATTTATACTACCAATCCTTCCATATAGTGATTATATACCAGATAGATAGATAGATAGAGGAAAAAAAAAGAAAAAAAAGTCTCTTTATTTAAAGACACTTCAGGTAACTTCAGGCACTTGAGAATCAAAAGATCATACCAAGTTATGCTTTGGAGCCTGTACAGTGAGCTTTGAATTCAGTAAGTCACAGAGGAGAGATTAGATAATAAAGAAGGCCAAAGTGGATTTGTACTACACAAATATGAAGCCAATGAAGGAGGGGGCAAGGTGATAGAGGTTCAGAAGGAGATTAGAATTGTTGACATGCTTGAAAAAAGTTCAATAGCCAAAACTGCTTTAAAAGGTATGTTTTAAAGGACCAGGAAAATAAATGGGCACCAAATCCAATTCCATTCAGCACTTGCCATCCTCTTTCTATGATGAACATACAAATTAATATACTTTAAGTATCCTTTTCCTAACCCTTATTTATATAATTATTAAGTCCTCATTAATTCATTGAATAAATTTGTTAAAATAATTTTCTATTAATTTGTACATAAACCTAGTCAAATCAGACATCCAAATAAAATTATGTAAAAAAACAAACATAAAATAATATTTTTCAGGAATACTTAATTTGTAATTTATTTTTTCTTATTTCAGAAATGGTTGAGAAATAAAGCAATCTTAGAAATAACTTGCTGCTTTTATTTCCTATTCTTTAATTTTGAAAATCTGGGTAAATATTTATATTTGTGAATATATAAATTAATTTTGTTAGTAAATACAAACTACTTTAGATTTTTACTAGGAAATTCAATCACGAGGTTTTTAGCTTTGAAATTCTATATTTCTAATTTAGTATTAGATATATGTAGAACTAATTTTCTCTTTAATTATTGTTCTAAAAGATTATTTTTAAGGCTATATATTCACTTGAAAAGGAAACGTTGCAGAAAGTTCACTAACTTCAAAATCATTCAAGTAATGGGTAAGATTTCTTTGTAAGGTTATAATAAGTGTGGATTGTTGTAAATGTCTGATTTACCTTAGTGGAACAAATGTTTAAATATGCCTTTCTTCCAGGAAGCCACTGAGGTCTCTAAAGTGTTCCTGGCTAATTGAGAAAAAATTGAAGGGAAGCGGGAGTAGCAGATGGAAAAAACAGTTGGCTAAGCCTACTGCCCATCCTACACAGTTGCCAAAACCCTTGAAAGTAATAGCCCATTTTGGAAACATTTTCTGGAAGAACAAATGTTTGCTACTGTAACTAACATTGGGGCTATTAGGAAATACTCAAATAAAACATCTCCTTAGCAGAAATAAATATTTTACTTGAGAAATTCTTGCCAGTGTAAATATGCCATTTCAAGAAAAAACGTTCTTGTAGACAGAACATAAAACATATAAAGAATGGAGAATTAGTACACATTATTCATTTACCTTTCGATATAATTTATCTTATGATTGACATTTTAGCAGCATATTTAAACTGCGGGAAAGTTCATTTGAATAATAAAAGAATGAGTGTGTTTCTACTACACTATTTTAGCTTGTTGACCTTAGCTATAAAAGAAGTTGAAAATCATATAAATAAGCTAAAAGTTAAGGCAAAATCAACAACCTTCAAGCATATTGAGCAAAGGGCTATATTTTGATTCTGAATGTTTAAACGTGTTTCTTTATCTGATCGAATTTGATTAGAATTTGTCTCAAATGCTCATGTTTTAATTTATTTCTCTAGGATGTATCAGGGAGAGTTTTTAGTAAAAATTAGTTCAACAATCGTGATGAGAATATTAAAATGACTCAAATTACTGATATTTCTCTGAGTCCTTTTAATACATGAAGAGTGTTGCTTTTAATGACTTTATTTTATCTGTGTTTTGGGTTAAGTCTTATATAGGCCTCTTACTCTTTTGTGAGAAGTATAAATATGTGGAATTTTGAAGGTAATGAAGGGATTTAAAATCAATCTAGTTCAATCTACCCACTAATTACAGAGGAACAAATTGAGTTCTAGAAAGGTTAAGCTATTTGCCCAAATCATATAACAAATTAGTCACAAAGCCAGGATAAGACTTCCAATCTCCTAATTCTTACAGCAGAATTTTAAAATTAAAGTTGTATTTTTCTTATTTGGCTCTTCTTTATGTCATTTTCTCTATACGTTGAGACATAAAAATTTAATGTGTACTAGTCCATTTATTTTCTTTATAGTTATCTATGTATAAACTGATAAGGAAGAAGTAGAATTAATGAGACAGTGGTGATATTCTCTACAGATTTTCTTATTTAGCACTGCTAGGGAAAAATAATGATGCTCTTGGTTTAAATAAAAACTTGTAAGTGCATTTTTTTATATTGCTCTCCAAGCTACATATAGAAAATGTGATCCCCTAAGTTTAAGATTCTGTGCAGTAAAGTGTTAATCTTGCCAAGGAGAGGTCTAGCTTTTCCCCTCACTTCCTAGGAGGTGACCTCTACAGCAGTAGACTGTCCAGTCTGATGATTGTCTTTGTTAACCATAGAGTTTGAGGGCAAACTGAATGCTCTATGCTAATCATGTGATTAACGTGGGGGCTTTGGACCATGTAGTGTTACCTTGGCCTCTGGAGGTGCTGGAGACTAAAGTCAGGTTTATTGTCAAATCCAAAAATATAACTGTTTTTTCATCATATAAAACTCATATGTATATAAATGATACATATCTATATCTATGTCTATCCACACATATAGAAAAATATATTGATAGATACGTGCAATTCTAGCTAGATGTATATAGGTATAGATATAGATGTATAGAAAAGATAGATATATAATACTTTCTTTTAGTAATTTTTTCCCATCTCTAGGCTTTCTTTTTGTCTCTCTACTTTTCTGAGCTCTCCTACCTACTGCAATGGTGCGCTTTTGGCTTGCCTGAGCCTCTTAAGGCTTGTGAAAAATCTGCTTGAAAGATTAAAGTAGACATTTATAAGTGAATCATTAAAAAAAAAAAAGCATACCCAAACTCCTCTATGTGATTAGTTTTCTCTTTTAGTTCATTAAACAATATGCAAAAACATGAGCTAAAAATGGAGAGATGCAATTAATAAAATAGTTTTGGAAACAATAACCTTGAACACACATTACTGTGAAGTTAAGTTTTACTCTTTTCTTGAATGATTGAGATACATTTGTTATCTTTTTTAAATTAAAATGGAGATGCACATTTGTCCAAGAGATGATGCCCAATAAATAATAGTGAAGGAAAGAGAATTTTGAAAAAATATTTCCCTGATACCATGCACACAGTGTAATTGGGCCCTGCAATTGATATTCCAAATCTCTGAGCAAAGGTAAGAATGACTGTTATAGTAATGCTTTTGAATGATTTTCTGATTAAATGTACTTACATCTACTATTTCAGTATTCATGAAGCTGCACTTGGCTTTGGGCTCTTGGCTTCTTTGTCAGTTTCTTGAAGTCAAATTTTAAAACTAGAATTTACCATGGAAATACCAGGAAGGTAGTATGATGTGAATTTAATAGTTTACTTATAAAGCAAGCCATATTTTACAAAATGTACCTTGAATTATCTCAAAGGATTTGTTTTCTGTTTTTCCTTAACCTTGCCTTATGTATATGTGCAGTAACCTTTTCTTAATCTGGTCATTTAATTGCTGAATTACTGAACAAATCCCAGACTCAGACATTTGGAAGACATAGTGGTTTTCAGAGCAAATTACACAAAATTTAAAGTAATTAGTACTTTATTTAGGATACACTATTGTTTTTTCCCTCCAAAATTCATTTTATAGGCAAACTGGATTGCAGTAATCTGGGGCCTCAGTCCAAACTTCCTGAATCAGAACTCTTGAGTGTGGGATGAGAATATAAATGTTTAAAGAAACTCTCTGGGTGGTTTTTATGCACATTTAACGATAAGAGCCAGTGCTGAGTGTTCAGTAATTAGAATAAGGGTCATGTTGTGTGACATCCTGTGGTGGAGAGATTGCAGTGTGAGCTGGTTTTGTTTAGCCCCATTCAAATACAGGTGCTCAGAAATTTTTCTTTCATGCCATCGGGCCACTAAATGTTCCACTCAGTCTCAGTGTCTTAGTGTCCTTAGCTAAGGAAGAGAGCATCACCTACAGTCAGTCTTGGCAAGGATGCAGTGCTTGAAAAGATATATGGACATTGTTTTTCCTGGATTGCAAAAGGTGATTTACTAGGTGCTGTTGAAGGAGGGTGCAAGTGGAAAAACAGTTAAGGTGGCTCCTCAGTACATGTGATATGTGGTAATTCCTTAAATGGAGTACTACATGTACAATGTGTTTCTACATGGCTCCAACCAAGGGTCGGTGAGGTCTTGACAAGGTTGGTTAAGCCCAAACCAGAATTAAAAGGCACATTGACAGCTTTCCAAGGGATCTTATGAATATGATTTGGTTTCCCAGATGGATCTGCCTCAGGAAGAGAATGTCGAAACACTGTTCTGAAATCTTCAATGACTCCAGATAACACTCCTTTAACTTGAGCATTTAATATTCTCAACAATAGAATTGCACAAAAATTAATTTTAATTTATCATCCACTTTCTCTTACAAAAATCTTCTGTTTCAGCAAAGCTGATCAATACTCAAATTGATATCACCACATGCTCTTTCTTAGGCCACCCACCTCCTGTTCTCCTACCCAAGATTCAAGTTCAGCTTTCAAACATCAGGGAGCTCACTGCCTATCTTTTCTTCTACGAACATTATGGTTTTGAGTCCTACATTCAAGTCTTTAATCCATTTTGAGTTGATTTTTGTGATTGGTGTAAGACAGTGGTCTAATTTTATTATTTTGCGTGTGGCTGTCCAGTTTTCCCAACACCGTTAATTGAAGAGACAGTCCTTTCTCCATTGTATGTTCTTGATTCCATTGTTATAAATCAATCGTCCATATAACTCTTCTTGATGGTAGAGATTCCCCAACTGCACCTAGACACAGTGTCTTTCATGTTGGATGGTTGTTTGAGGTCAACTATGAAAAATGTCTGCCTGGCACAAGAAGTCTCTCCTCAAATTTACCTTTTCACAGAGCTTCAGACTGTGTACTTCCAGTACACCAAGAGGTTCAGGTACTAACAACAGAGAATCTCAAACCATTGTGTAACAGTTTTCATTGTTTGGAAGTTCTGTATTTTAAATAAATACAACTTTACAACTTTACAACTTTATATTTTCCACCACCCTTTTTTGCACCTGTAGTTAATCAACGAACCTCTCTCCATTCATTTGCTTCCAATGTAACAAAGTGAGAAGGATGACTCAGCAGAAGATTATCAAAGTCATCTAATTTAGATGTTTTTTGTTTCTTTTTCCCCTGGAATTTCACTGTTCTTGTAGTCTTTTCATTATTAACGGCACATATATTCTTTTGAAGGTTGAATTGTTCAACTAAAAATATTCTTTAGTATATTTTCTTCCTTGTGTATAAACACATAATTTCTTTATCAGGTGTTCAGCCATAACTGTATCAGGAATTTTTTTTTAAATTTAGTTATTATACTAACTACACCTAGAAGACTTGATTTAAAGCTTACAGTAGTTAAAAAAAACACATACATAAATGACTAGACTATAGAGCACAAAGACAAATGTGTGACAAAAATTCACAGAATATCTATTTCTTCTTTCTGTTCCTACAAATATTTAAACTTAGAATAAAATAATCTTTGTTTTGACAAAATATTATACTTGTCATATTTAGTAAACTAGAATATATAATATGATCAAATGACAAATATATTTATGATTTTAAACCCTATTTAAATTCTTTAATAATAATCCAATGAGTATTAAAAATATTTCAGAAAGCAATTTCTCACAATTAACAATGAACTATATATTATTCAAAAAGAGTTCTCATCATGGGAAAGAATGGATAATTGACTCTGAACTGATGTGAACTTTCAGAATCAGTATTTTATAGCAAATTCAGTTATCCCAAAAGGACTGTGTGATCTCATTTGACATGCAACGAGACTTCAGGATTAATGTAACATGTAATTTATCTAATTTTAGCACAATAATTTCTTGGAATTTAATAAAAAACATTCTTGGGTATAGCTTGAAATAAAATTGGCTTCAGTGAATGAACCCCATAAAATCAAATTGGGTTGGAAGATGGTTAAGCAAAGTTGCAAAGCTGATTATTCTAAGAGTTCTATATGTTTACTTGTAACATGAATGCATTAAAATTTTAGAAAACTATTAATTCTGATTATATAGCTATGATTTTTAAATTGACTTCTCAATAATAAATTATTAGGATGAATTATATTAATTTATTATCTGTTTTCTAAAAATGTTTTACGTTGAATATATAGATATATCCTTACAATTTTTAGTCAGTATGGACAAACAAATTATCCTCTTAATGACTTTTTTTTAAAGCATACTTTTCATTCCAGGAGTAATTTGAATTTTATGGCCAATTACTGCTACCAAGCTATTTCATGCATGATAATATTCATATAAACACATATATAGAAACATAAAAGATGTTTCATAATGTGTTTTACATATATGGAATGCATTATATCTGTTTTCTGCAACTTGCTTTTAAAAATTAAAATACATCTTTGTTTTTATATGTAAACTAAACTGATGTACAGATAAATGAATAAACACATCTTGTTGCAAAAATAGATGTTTAAGAAGAGAAAGGACAAAATATGAAATATTTTCATATCCTCTGAAAAAATGGTGACATTGCTACCCTATATTTATATATATACATTTCATTTTAAGTTCTACTTTTTTGAAAGTTACTAAAATCTGCTTAGACTCAATAGATTTTCAAATTAATATCTCATTAACAATTAATTACTAAATACCTAAGTTTTTTTCATTATTGTTTTGGAAATACCCAGAGAGTTTTGGTGAAAGCTTGGTCTTGGAGATGGTAGTAAAATCTGGCTATTTTAGAGTTGCACTAATTTAGGCTTGTATCTTCAGGTTTTGAGATGAAAAGCAAACAATTATCCATGTTTCCTTTTGTGAGTTCAAAAGGTTTGTGAACCTTTGTTGAATTACATTCAACAGTGGTTTGTGAGTTCAAACCACTGTTGAACGTAAATAAGAATTATGGCTGCAACTTGTAATGATTAATTGAGAAGTTCCAGTTCTCCCATAATGTGATTACGATTCCCAATCATAAACTATAATTCCTTAAAAAAATTAAGTACAAATATAAACAAATAAGGAAAAGCAGCGGCTGCAATTTGAAAGATAGAAAATGTGAGTTTATCACAAACTGGGAAATGGAGTAATGGGAGACTCTCTGTTGATAAAACCAAGCAAATTATCATACATTTCATAAGGTATGTCCAATTTGACATTAAATTCCACCTGGTCAAATATTTGAAATTTGTTTTTACCTCCTGTAAGCTTCAGATAAATGTACAGTAGAAAATGTTGACATAAAACAATTTTGTTTACGGCTATCCTGTGGCCAAGAAAAGTCACTTATTCCAAGTTTGTGTTCTTTAAAATGGATACTTTTTGTATTGAAAGGCATCTGTTCTAGTAACAACTACTGACCCTTCTGTTTTCTTTATATAATATTATGATTATAACCTGCTTATTGTACTCTGCTTGGATTGTAGAAATAAACAGTTCCAAACTTCAAGTGCAGCAGGATGGCTATTATAATGGATTTAAAATGATATACAAACAAATGGCCAGGCAGAGCATGCTGCCTTCCATAGCATGTTTTCAACAGGGCCTTAAACTTCATGTAAGTATGTTACATAAACCCAATGAAAGCTACTAATGGATTAGCAGTTTTAAAACCATTTATAGGAAGATTATTTATGACATCTTACATTCAGTTAATATCCATTTTATTGAAGGACATATTTATCCTGTATGTTTGAAAATGGCTGATAGATCACATTTAGTTATAATATCTTTACAAATATTTACACTTATATATAGTAGTCATATTTTTCCTGTTTATATTTGTTTGTCATTGTTTGGTTAAAAAAGTACAATCTTTCGACTTAAAATCAGTAGTCTTAACTATTTATGGTTCTAGAGATGCTGGAGCCTTATAATAGAGGGTATTTTACAGACCTATGGAGTTTAGCGAGAAATTTTACATCACAAGGTTTTACATTGTAGAAATAGAGTGGGGCAATTTTCTTCAAAAATGAATCTAGCCAGAATATAAGAAATACTGTCTCATTATATTTCTGAAAGGATTTTTTCTTCCTGATGACTGAGATAATAGGACACTATTATAGTCTCAGCATTTGATCATCACTTTTTATCAAAAACAAGTCTGAGCTGTATCAGGAAAAGAGAATTAGGGAAGCAGACTTTGATATGGATATCAATACCGCAATAACTTCCTGAAAAAACACTGTAATTTATTTCCATAAGATGATGCCATGTGGAATTGAAGTAGGAGTATTGCAGGTCAAAGACACCCCTTCTAGTATGTAATAAATCTCTTCCTAAATGATTAGAAATTTAAGATCAGATTGTTCAGACTGTGAAAGTTTGTCATTTATAGAAATGTTGTCAGAAATTTTATGTAAGCAATAATTTGTTTTTATTGCAAAATTCAGCACTTACATCGCTTTTGTAAATAATTGTAATTATAATATATACAATATATTTAAGCAGTTAGGGTACTTTAAAAGTACAATAACATTTCCAAAAAATGGAATGGCGTTCCTTTCCATTTTCTTCCCTGAATAAACAAATCTCTTTCATTTCATCTTTTTTAAATCAAACTAATCACATCTAAATTCTAAAAATATTTATCTGTTTTTCAGGAGCCAGGTTTAATTGCTTTGGTGAAAATAATGAAAATAGAACAGATTTCTTCTCAATGCTTGTTTCTCAAATAATTGTTAACTTATTTGGAGAATGTGAGCCAAATGAGTTGAGTTTATTTTAAGGTCCAATGAAGCAATTATCCAATACTCTTTGAATATGATGCAAATCTTTATAGTATATTACACAGTAATTAATGTTTTTTTGTATAGCACCCAATCTCTAATTTCTCAGGTTGGATTTCTTCTACCTTGTTGAATTGGAAATTCAAAGCAAAAACATTTTAATTTTTTTACTTTTTCTTCACTTCCCAAATCTGTTCTTTTGGGATAAAAGTAGAACACAAGTTTTGCATACCCATTCTTATGTTTATATGCATTTTGTTTGATTTTATCAATTAAGCGGATAATTAAAATTAAAAGATAGCCTTTTATTATTACTATTTGTTTGCTTTGCCATCAGTGTAACTTACTTAATATACTAAAATCATATTATGTTAAAGACTTGGACACACTCAGCAATAGTAGTTTACACCAACAGATTTTCAGGCATAGATAGTAGCTTTCTGGCTTCTATAAAAGGCAGATATGTCTGGTATAATTAAAGTGTTTTTGAAAAATGAACTGATGAACACAGAGTGGTAGACAATAACATGTTAATTGAAAATGACAATGAAGCTAAAAGCAGTGGGTTCTGTGGTGTACAGGATGAGTGTATTTCAGCAAGGCCATGGCTAACAGTGGTACCTCTCCAGTTAGGCTTAGTGGAATCTGTACCCAGGAAATGTCATTATGTCATCTTTCCTAAAATCCCATTCAATTATACTGTGTTTCCACACAAATGGAAGAAATCCAATAGGCCCATAATTCTCTGAAATATTTGGAATGTTGATGTAGTTTGGGGACTGATTTTGCAAATTATTGCAATGGTTATCATTTTTAATGAGAATAAGTATATTTTAGATTTTGCTTCTCTATAACATGGAATAGTTGCACCAGTTCTCTCTGTAGTTGAGAAGTTTGACAGTGACTAGACAAGTACACAGACAACCAGTTAAAATCAATTATACATTTTTTTTCCTGAACATTTACATTTTACTGTGCAAACCAGGGTAACTATAACCTTGATGGTATAAGAAGGTGAATTGAACACTTCAATACGGTTACTTACAGATGAGAAAGTTTAGATTTGCAAAAAATGTACAACTTAAAGAATTTAAAGGTCATCGTTATATTTAGAATTTGCAATTTGGCATGTTGGCTGGCCCTGTACATAGAACTAGAATATTTTCAAGAAAAGTCCACTGGGGGCACTTTATGTATAGTTAGAATTAATCTTTACTGATATATAGATACTCAGTAAAGATATATTTTCTTTCTTCTCTTCATATTATCAATCTTTTTAACTTTTTGGAGGAATTTATACAATTGATTTTGCAATGACAGTGCTGATTTTCTTTGTTCAAGTTTAACAGATTAGCTTTTATTTTTTCATTCAGCTCCTGAAGAAATGAGCTCAAGACAAAGATAAAAAAAGAAAAAACATCTCCTTTGCAAAACACTATCACTTTTTAACTGCTATTTTGATAGATTTAGTAAAAATTATTCATTCTAGTCACCAATATACAAATTAAAATAAACATGCTCTTTGACTGAAGTGGTAAGGGTAACTACAGCAATCTCTTTTTCAGATAACCTATTTCATATGGCTCTGAAAATGCAGCAAACTAAACAAACCAGAGCAAAAGTAATCATTGATGTGCCAGCCAGTTCAGAGATGGGTTAACTTTTTCTGTAAAGCACAGGAGAGTGTAATACTTTAGGATCTATGGGCCAGTCTCTGTTTGAAGTAAGCCACTTGTCCCTTGTAGTATGAAAACACCCATAGCCAATGTATTATAAATGGCCATGGCTTTGTTTCAACAATACTTTATTTGCAAAAAAATTAGGAGACATATTTGGCCTGTGGCCGTATTTTGCCAAATCCTGTATTAATCTATTGATTAGGAAATAATAACTCAGGGATTTTCATTACTAAATTGGGTTTGTTTCAATTGACAATTATACCCTCTTCCTAAAAATTTCTTCTATGTATTTTTTTTAAAAACTGCAGAAAGTCAAGGATAGTCCACCTTTTACTAAAACTCAGTTACTAGTCCTGATTCTCCAGTCTACCTAGCTACCCAAGATTCAGCATAAGCAATTACCAAATTCCTTATCTTTTGCAGAATATTACCCCCAAACACCATTTAATTTAGAATATCATCACCATTTTATTTGTGATTCACCATATAAACATAAAAAGAAAGCAGCTTATGTTTTGGGGAGTCATGGAAAAAATTCTCAAAAAATAATTTTTAACTCTATGTAGTTTTTGTCTTTTTAATAAACATGTTTCTATCAAACTCATATCAAGCTCTATATCTAAATGTTTTAAAACTACAACAGAATATAGCAGTTTCCTGTTTCATAGTTCCACAACTGTGATCCATTTATGTTCAACTCTTTTAGCTATTTCTCTGTTATTTTGCTTCTACATTTCTAAATAATTTGTTTATACTGATATAATTTCATTAATAACTTTGTGATCTATTTACTTTCTTTGTGGTGTTTTAATACTTAGCTATTTTAAATTCTTCACATGGCTTACCCTTTCCATATCCTATTCTATATGTTTGTAACAATTTTTGTTATATTATAGATATATATAATATTTTAATAGATATTTGATGTTTATATTATATATACAGTCCATTCATTTGTTTTCAATATTTGTTTTTTCCTGAATGGTCTTCTATAGTTTTAAATATTCTATATCAATTCCTCTGTGTTTTTCCTCTCAATGTTTTGTTGCTCTTCTTTTCTGTTCTTATTGTTTTAATGCTGAGGCTTTTCTTTCTCCAGCAACTAGTCTCCTGCTCTCAACCAGATTGGTTTTACTCTAATCTGTGCATTGAATTTCACTGTGAGACTTCCTTTTTACCCTACAGATTTTCTTTTCTTTCTTGAACATGTATCTCTCTTTTCACAAAAATTAATTCCCTACACTGTTAAGGTTCAAACTGTAGTTGCTCCCTAGGAAAAAGGGATAGGTGGACAATTTCTACTTCTTTTCCTTCGTTCTATAAATGTCTTTATTATACTTTCAAAGGAGATTGATTAATAGTAGTTTAATAATTTCAAAATGTTTTTTTCTCAGAAATTTGACAAACTACTCAGTTATCTTCTATAATCCAATGCTGCATTTGAGAATACTAATGACACTTCATTTTCATTCCAATTATTTTGAAAAAAGATTTTTTTCCAAGAAAACTGTTCTACCTTTTCATAATGAAATATCTTAGAGTATGTCTTTCTAGTCCTCATTCATTAATGAGAACGAACCTGTTCAAAAGAGAAATGATATTTCTATTTGTTATTTCTTTGATGACTCCATCTCTTTGTATTGTTTTTTCTGAAATTTCTAACTTCTTATTTATCTTTTATTATAGGAATCTATTTAGTATTTTTTGGCAATCTGGGAGATTTCCACATCTTTACTTTCCATTCTCACAGTTGAATTTGTTTTCTTCTGTCACAATAATACAAGCACTGTATCTTGTTTTTTGATATATCTTAGTTGCTCATATCATATTCATATTTAAAATTCTATATTAGAAACTTTAAATGCTTAACCATATTCTGTTTTCTTTACTTTCCAAGTCATTGGAAAGATTCTACTTTCTCATTTCCTTTGAAGATGCCTAACACCACATCACTAGATCTGTCCCGTGGGTTGTGGTGAGTGCTGATGTGTTTTCCCTTTGCTTCTGAGCACTTAGTTACTGATGAAGAACTTCTCAGTACTGTCATTTCCTACCCAGCTGATGAAAAATCATGTGTGTACAGGTGGTGCAGTTATAGGATGCTGGAGTCTCAATCAACTTGGGTACTCTGTGGCCCTGATAGTCATCCTTACCCAGACTGAGTTTTCAAGCAATACTACTACTACTATTACTACTACTACTACTACTACTACTACTACTATTACTACCAGCACCACAGCAATACTAAATAATAATAATAACAATAATAAAGTAAATAATACATTTTCACTTTCTTAAGCCACAGAAGTTTTTGCTTATTTGTTTGTTTTGCCTACAACAGTGTTACCCAGTCTCTCCTGAGAGATTCAAATTCGATATTGTTTATTATTTCACTGAGGACTTATTTTGTTTAATTTTAGTTGTACTTTTCACATGGTCTCTGTAAACTTTAAATATTCTTATTTTTTATGTTTAGTGTCTGTCTTCACTTTGATGGCATTTCCTGAATGCTTAGTAAGCTTAGGTTTTCTGATTATGTACTTAAAAGAATTTAATAAACTATTATTAGCTATATGTTTGAGGTCTGTGCTCCAGAGTGATTGGGTTAATTTTTTCCCCTTCATTATAAGATCTCTAAATTTCCAGGTTATTTACTTCTCTGGAAAACTTCAGGTTTTTTAGAAAAAAATTATGTCATTTTTTTAGATGTATACAATTACTGCCAACGTTCTGGTACTGGAATTTGGGAAGACTGCTAATGTTTCTTGCTGTTGCGGAGCAGATTTCAGTTTATAACATTAACTTCTCCATTTTTATTACTTGTACCGAAATCCAGCATCTCTCAAGTTGACATATTCCTGAGATTAAGTATCAGGTCTCCTGTGGATTTGGGAGGAGTGGATTAGCTGTATTGATTAGAAAGGTAATTCACAAGTCTAATTTCTTCACATACATAATTTCAAATTCATCACAATCTTTACAATTTCCGGTATCTCTTTTTGGGATTTCACAGAATTGCCTTGCTTCTGATTATTATTGTTCTGTGAAAGCACTGAGCTTTCATTTTTATCTTCTTTACTAAATCACTTACCGTGCTTCTACCTGCCATTTTTTTTCTTTCCTATTTTATTTCCCCTGTGAGTATGCTTTATATTATTATTATTATTATTTTCCTATCATGTTGTAATGCTTGAAGAGGAAACATGGTAAATGCTCACATTCACACAAATATGTTATATTCTAAATTTCTGAAGCACTCCCTTTATATATCTTTACATTTTCATTGTCTTATCCTAGATAAACCTGTTTTTCAGGTTCAAAGACAATACTAATAGGAAAAATAGCAACTATGATTCATTGAATGCTTATGTCTCTTCTTTTTAAAATATTTTGTATGCCATTCATAGAGTAATCTTTGTCATCAGCCAAGTAGAAATTATGTCACTTTATATATCAGAGTTAAGTAACTTATGCAAGGTTAGAGTTAGTAAGTACAGGATAAACACAAGTCTGTCCAATTCCAAGATTTTCAGTCTTTTCAATGTGTTGGAGTTAGTGAGAACAACACCAATGACAACTGATGTAGTAACAGAGGAACATGTTCTGTAAGAACGACTTGATGAACCAAATTGCCAGCTATTTTACTTAAAAATTGCACACAGACATATGGACATATGTTGATGTATCAGGAGATGAAAAAGAACACCATTTGCTGGCAAAAGAAAAATTACTTGTTAAATATGTAAAAGTTTAAGACTGAAGAATTGAAATAAAGAATGAGTTGAGTCTTTGATATAAAGGTTAACTAGAGAAATTACTGAAGTGATAACAGTTAATATTTTCCTGAAATAGGG